>NW_025814889.1:63134250-63790000 GCF_022079265.1 Lynx rufus
CAAAATTCAGCCCCTCTCACTTTCAAAGGCAAATATTACAGTGATTCATCTTCCCCATTCATGGGATCCCCCAGTGTGAAAGTCTGTTTTCTGCCCTTCTCCAGACCACTGGCTCTCTCCTTACTGTGAACAGCCATGGTTGTTTCTCTCCCAGACCACCTCTTTGCCATTCCTACCTTCATTGATATAAGCTCTTCACTGCCTTTAGTTATGGAATTTGTTCTTCTAGGCTTTGGGTCATTTCCTGGGTTATTTACACTGATATGGGTGTTTTCCAGTTGTATTTGTGGAACAAGGCAGGCTTAGGGTCCTCTTACTCCACCATCTTCCCAGTTGACTAGGTGTAAACATTTTTCAGAACCACTAGATCCATGGTCTGAATTGACTGATACCTGGAGTCCTAAAGCATCACCATAGCCTGTCTCAGACCTGGCCAAGATTCTGCTCACAGTATATCAGCAGGGTCCAGAGACCCACCTGGTAATCTTTTTCCAAATCCCTGAATATACAATTAAAATAAACATACTTAGTAGGTACACAACACCCACATTAAGTCCTTGGCGAATGAAGTAAACACTATCATAACAGAGAATGTCAAATGGAAGCTTCTGAAATTGCTTCCAACCCCATAGATAGCAGCTTTTCATGAGCTTCATTCAAGAGTACACTTGAAAAACAGAGTTAAGAGAAAATTCTCCCAATGGGAAGAACCTGAATAGTTTACCTGATCTTTCACTTTCTTCCACTTTTCCTGGTCTTCTGCTGAAGAAAAAGGGCCCAAGATTAAAATAAATGTGGAGTTATGGATAGTGGAAACTGGCTTGGGTTGTCAGAAGACTGGAAGGAGAAACATTGGAAAATCAGGGACAAGGATGTCTTGGGTAGGGGCATGTGGATGGACATATGGAAGGGGTATGAAGTATAATCTTCATTTCCATATGCCCCCCCAGAGAGCACTAAACAACCAAGTACAAAAACAAATAACTCAACCAGTTGGCACCAATGAACCTCTGTAATCAGCTACCCCAGTGTTGACATGATAGGTGTAGGAAAGAAACTAGGCAGCAGGGATGGAGACTATGTCTGGGTCAACAGCATGAGCCCAACAGCCCAACCAAGGCCAATCTAGCTGCAGCCACTGGCAAATATCCAACCTGCCAGAAACAGATACCAATATGAGTGGCAAGTTGACAACAATGAATCCTTTCATTCTGAGCTTTCTTGCCCAGAGGGTCTCAGCCAGCAGCACCACTCTGAGGAGGTACACAGTATCTGTTTTACAAGCACAGGATCCTGGATTTCATTGTAAAAGACCAGGGGACAGTCTTTATAAGATGTGAAAATGGATCCATGACCATGGTATCCATTGGTCCAGTGGTTATACCACTGTAACCAGAAGCTGCCAGTCAAATAAAGTATTGGAATGGATTATTAAAGGTATAGATGAAACAATGCTTTGGGATGCAATATTTTATAAGGGTGGGACACCATCCTCCAGGATGCAGTATACATATTGAATCAAAGAATTTTCTATGGTGTTGTGTCTCCAAAAGGAAAAATATATGACTCTAGGCACCAAGGGCTGGAAGCTGGAGTGACCCCATTTCCCATCACTCTCAGTTATCTACTTGACAAATTTGTGCTTTTCTCCCACAGCTATAGGTTGTACAAGTTTAGAAATTCTCCTAAACAGAGATCATGTCTGACAAAGGATACACAAACAACCTCATTGAATTATAAGCAATGACTTCTCCTGGGCACTTCAGGCTCCTCATGCCAAGGGACCAGCAAGCATGAAAAAGAGTAACCATTCTAATCAGGAGCAATTTCCCCTGGTCACCAAGAAGAGATAGGGTTGCTGATACACAAGAGAAATAGAAAGGAATAACTTTGATGTCCAAGTGATCCATAAGGGTGCCTTTAGGTACCCTCTTGCCCAATTTTTATTGTAATTAGAACAAGTGTAGCAACCTGGACCTTAGAAGAACATGGTGATCAGGGTGCTGACTTCTGGGTAATAAGAGCCAGAGTCCTGACACCAGGTAAGCCACTAAGACCAACAGAGGTGCTAGCTGAATGCAGGGGGAATCTAGAATGGATACTGGGGAAGGACATCAGTAGTAACTGTGGCCCTCAGCCCAGCATCAGCAATGAAGTTATACTTTCATCCCACTAATCTTCCTCTTCCAAGTTTCCCCCAGCAAGAGATCCACTGGAATCCTGGAAAAGGCAGTCCCACAATGAAAGGGAAAGCCTGATTCAGTCAGCATGAGGAATAGATTGCCCAAATCTCCTTCCAGTGAGGAATTCTCCTGGTGCTGAGAGTGCTGTGGCAGAGAGCCTTTAGCTGTCAGACTGTAGGGATTGCCTTAGTGGCCGAGTACTGCCTTGCCCAAGGTCATCTGCCTTCCCAGAATGACCACATCCAATGACACTGATCATCTGGCCATCTCAACCCAACTCAGGACAACTCTGCAAAGCCATCTTAGCTAAAAAGATCTACCTGGGGCATAGGCTATCTTTGGGCCTGGATCACATATCAGTGTTTCCCTCTGCCCAGTCCTGCTTCCTTCCCTCTCTTCCACAGGTATTAATCCCAAGGACTCTCCTTCATAAACATTCTGCACACGAAGTTCTACCTCAGTCTGTGTCCTGGAAACCAACCAGCCGAGGTCATATAACCTCAGTGTCCTCTCAACTCAAAATGGGGGAAATGCCTATCCTGTTTATTTCACAGGGAAACAGGCAAATGGCATAATCTATAGGTAAGCACTTCTAAAACCATAAAGAATTACACAATTACAATGCTGTAATTACTATTGTTATTATCTAAATAATCATGTCCCCAGTTCTTCCACTCCCTACATTTTTTTTTAGTGTGATCCAATTTTTGATAATGCTAAAACTTGAAAACTACTAGGTGGTTCCAGTTCTAGGGTGGATTTGCTACCCTGAAAAGGCAAAAAGGGGTTTGACTGCGAACATGAATCCTACTTCTCTTTCACAAATTAAAAAGCTACCTAGTACCAGCATTTTTTTAAATTATGGGCTTCTATCACATTTCCTATGCATTGATATAGAAGCACAAAGAAAAAAAATCCTTTACCTTCACAGATTTTAAAAATAGACAAATTATCAACCAAAATAAAACCATCAGCCTCAATCAGGTTGTCCTTTGCCATCAGTGCTAACTCAATGAAGCAGGAATGGTCACCACCTGTTCTCTCCCTGGGGGTGAGCAAACAGTCCAGCTCTGCTCTATTAATTAATTCATGGGCAGTAAATGGGTGTCAAACAGGCCAGCATGTCACCACTATAGTCTTGTAGTCTAAAGAGGTAGCCTACTGGTTTGCAAATCAGTCCAACTGCCCAAATCTGTTGTGGTGGTTCCAGATAGATGATGAGTCAAGAACTATCTGGATGAGCTAGCTACTCAAAAAATATTCAGTGGCTCAATCACTCTACCTTTCCCATTTGATTTAGCTGTCATTTGCTTCATGTCAGACCCTGAAGTCACAGACGCTCTTCCTAAATTTAAGGAGCTCATAATTAAGCTACAAATAGACAATGAAACATGATCTACCCATCTGCTACTGAACCTGAACTTCTGTAAATTTGTCATTAATCTAGAAGCTACATTTTGCCTAGATCATTTTAAAATCCATAGCTGCCAAAATCATCTTGTGGAAAATAATACAAGCAAGAGCACAACCACACACAGGTGCCCAGCTCAAATACATATGACACAAGGCTTACTGGCACTCTCCACTCTTATGAGTAGTTGTCATTATTATAAGTTTTCAGTGGTTGTTAGTGGTGAACACATGGATATAGTTTTTCAAGTTTTTATTTAAATTTCAGTTAGTTAACAGATGGTGTAATATTAGTTTCAGGTGTACAATATAGTGATACTGCATTTCCATACATCACCCTGTGCTCATCACCACAAGTGCACTCCTTAATCACCATCATCTATGTAACCCATCCCCACCCACTTCCCTCTGGTAACCATCAGTTTGTTCTCTATATAGGAGTCTGTTCCTTGGTTTGCCTCCCCCGCTCTTTTTTCCCTTGCTCATTTGTTTTGTTTCTTAAATTCCACATGAGTGAAATCACACGGTGGTTGTCTTTCTCTGACTTATTTGGCTTAACACTATACTTGCTAGCTACATCCATGTCATTGCAAATGGCAAGATTTCATGCTTTTTATAACTAAATAATATTCGTGTGTGTGTGTGTGTGTGTGTGTATCAACCACCTCTTCTTTATTGATTCATCAACTGATAAACACGGGCTTGTTTCATATCTTGGCTATTGTAAACAACGCTGCTATAAACATAGGGGGTTCATGTATCCCTTTGAATTAGACTTTTTGTATTTTGCGGGTAAACGCCCAGTAGTATGATTACTGGATCATAGAGCTATTCTATTTTTAACTGTTTGAGAAACCTGCATACTGTTTTCCATTGTGGCTGTACCAGTTTGTGTATCTACCAACTGTGCAAGAGGGTTCCTTTTTCTCCACATTCTTGTCAACAATAGTTTCTTGTTGTTTTTAGCCATTCTGACAGGTGTGAGGTGATATCTCTTATAGTTTTGATTTGTATTTCCCTGATGGTAAGTGATGATGAACATCTTTTCATGTCTGTTGGACCTGGATGTCTTCTTTGGAGAAAAGTTTATGTCTTTTGTCCATTTTTAATTGGATTATTTGGGTTTGGGGTGTTGAGTTGTATAAATTCTTTATACATTTTGGATACTAAGCCTTTATTGGATATGTCATTTGCAAATATCTTCTCCCATTCTGTAGGCTGCCTTTTAGCTATGTTGCTTATTTCCTTCACTGTGCAGAAGCTTTTTATTTTGATGTAGCCCAATAGTTTATTTTTGCTTTCATTTCCCTTGCCTCAGGAGACATATCTAGAAAAAAAGTTGCTATGGCCAATTTCAAAGAGGTTACTGCCTTTCTCTAGTAGGATTTTTATGGTTTCAGGTCTCATATTAATCCATTTTGAGTTTATTTTTGTGTGTGGTATAAAAAGGGGTCCCGTTTCTTTCTATTGCCTGTTGCTGTCCAGTTTTCCCAACACCACTTGATGAAGAGACTGTCCTTTTCCCATTGGATATTCTTTCCTGCTTTGTCTAAGATTAACTGGCCATATAATTATGGGTTTGTTTATGGGTTTTCTATTTTGTTCTATAAATCTATGTGTCATTTTGTTCCAGTACCATACTGTTTGAATTACTACAGCTTTGTAATATAACTTGAATTCCAGAATTGTGAGGCCTCCAGTTTTGCTTTGCTTTTTCAAGATTGCTTTGACTATTCAGGGTCTTTTGTGATTCCACACAAATTTTAGGATTATTTGTTCTAGCTCTTTGAAAAATGCTGTTGGTATTTCGATAGGGATTGAACTAAATGTGTAGATTGCATTGAATAATATATAGACATTTTAACAATATTTGTTCTTCCAACCCATTAGCATGGAATGTCTTTCCATTTCTTTGCATTGTTTTGAATTTCTTTCACCAGAGTTTTATAATTTTCAGAGTACAGGTCTTTCACCTCTTTGGTTAAGTTTATTCCTCAATATTTCACTGTTTGAGATACAGTTGTAAATGGGAATGTTTCTTAATTTCTTTCTGCTGCTTCATTATTAGTATATAGGAGTGCAACAGATATCTGTACATTGATTTTGTATCCTGTGACTGACTTTATCAGTTCTAGTAGTTTTTGGTGCAGTCTTTAGGGTTTTCTATATATAGTATCATGTCATCTGCAAATACAGCTTTATTTCTTCCTTACCAATCTGGATGCCTTTTATTTCTTTATGTTGTCTAACTGCTGTGGCTAGGACTTCCAATACTATGTTGAATAAAAGTGATGAGAGTCGACTTATCTCTTTCCTGACCATGAAAGAAAAGTTTTCAGTTTTTCACCACTGAGTATGATGTTCACTGTGGGTTTTTCATATAGGACCTTTATTATGTTGAGATGTGTTCCCTCTAGACCTCCTTAGCAGAGGGTTCTTACCAAGAATGGATGTTGTACTTTGACAAATGCTTTCTCTGCATCTACTAAAATGATCATACGGTTTTTATCCTTTCTCTTATTTATGTGACATATCATGTTGATCATTTTGCAAATATTAAAACACCTTTGCATCCCAGATATAAATTCCACTAGTTCATGGTGTATGCTTTTTTGAATATATTGTTCGATTTGGTTTACTAACATTTTGTTGAGGATTTCTGCATCTATATTCATCACAGATATTGGCCTATAGTTCTCTTTTTTTGTGGTGTCTTTACCTGGACTTGTTGCCATGGTGGTGACATGGTTCAAAGAATGAGAACAGATGTGTGCAGAAACCTCTTGTAGCCCAAGCTCAGAACCTCCCCATTATCACTTGGGCAAAGTAGGGCACAAGGCCAGCACAAATCTAAAGGCTGGAGAAACAGAACCTCCCACTTCATGGTAAGAGAAGAATTTGTGGTCATTTTTCTAAACACCTACCTGTTTTTCTTATCTATAAATATAAGAAACCTCATATAATTGTGTATTAAACAGGATAACATAAAAATCACAGGATAAATTGGAAGTGCTCAATAAATATCAGGGCCTTTCTCCCCTCCATTCCCTTTCAGACTAGGGAGGTGGGCCCACAAACCAATGAGGTAAGTTTCCTTGGATAACTTGTGGATATCCATTTTATTAATTTAAAGCTTAAACAGATGTTGGCTTTAGTTAACTTTATAAGATTATCTAATAAATCTATTAATCATGAATTGATAAAAAATCAATTATGTGTACATATATATGTATTGATACTAAGTCGCACTTACAGAGAAATTCTATACCAACCAATACTGGTCAGAAAGATCTCCAAAGAGACCCCACTGAACCAACTCCCCCCAGCATTCAATCCTCAAGTCTGGGCTTGTGCTGCGATTCATAACCAATTGAATATAATGAAAGTAGTGCCAGCTTTCAGGCCCAGACTGCAAAAGACTGGCAGCTTCCATTTCCTGTATCTTGAAACACTAACTTGTAGAGCCCTGAACCACCATGTAAGAAAACCAACTATGCCCCTCCACCTTCAGCTGTTCCAGCCTCCTAATATCTGAAGCATCACAGAAGAATCTCCAAGCAACATGGAGCACAGATGCATCATCCCTCCTGTGCCCTGAATTCCTAACCCACAGAATCATAGATATGGTAATAATAATAAAATATTTTTTAGTCACTATGTTTTAGGGTAGTTTCTAATGCAGCAATAGATATTTGAAACAGCCAGGAAAACCCTGGACATAGCTGAATATTGCCACTGGGAGCAGAAAGCTGGCACTACTGCCCTGTGCTGCTGTTATAACACACACTGGCCATTGATCTGTGAATCTGAGAGGAACTAAGGACTCAAGAAAGCTGGCATAATTTAGAGGAGGCAGGCAAGGGAAGTGTGGTTTCACCACGGTGTCAAGACTCACACCAGCTCTGACACACAGTCTGGAAACAAACGATTATAAGCAGAGCCAAAGGGAAGCCCAGATCTGTTCCATCTACACATAGGCTCCTTGAGTGCTGAGCTTAGCATCACCTGCAAGGCTTCCTGAAGTTTAAAACAGAGAACCAGGCTCATCAGCAACAAGGTTTGGGAGCAAAGCCAGGTGCCTGGTTCCGGATGAACACTCATCATTGCACATGTGGATATACAAAACACAGATAAAACCATGACCTGCCACCTCGAGTGGCAAGTTGGATTGAAGCAATCACAAACTGGGCAAGCATAGCTCATGTTTTATTATTTTTTTAACGTTTATTTGTTTTGAGAGAGACAGAGACAGAGCATCAGCAGGGGAGGGACAAAGAGAAAGGGAGACACAGAAATCGAAGCAGTCCAGGCTTTGAGCTGTCAGCACAGAGCCCAACGCAGGGCTCAAACTCACAAACCCTGAGATCATGACCTGAACAGAAGTCGGACACTTAAACGACTGAGCCACCCAGGCACCCTGCTCATGCTTTAATAGTATGCTGAAGCTCTACTTGTCACCTCACAGTTCCATTAGGCACTACTAGGAAGCATCAGTAACAGCAGAATATGCCAGCCCAATGCACATTGCATTAAAAAATATAGCATCCCGGGGCGCCTGGGTGGCGCAGTCGGTTAGGCGTCCGACTTCAGCCAGGTCACGATCTCGCGGTCCGTGAGTTCGAGCCCCGCGTCAGGCTCTGGGCTGATGGCTCGGAGCCTGGAGCCTGTTTCCGATTCTGTGTCTGCCTCTCTCTCTGCCCCTCCCCCGTTCATGCTCTGTCTCTCTCTGTCCCAAAAATAAATAAACGTTGAAAAAAAAAAAAAAAAATTTAAAAAAAAAAAATATAGCATCCCTTGGAGCAGAGACTCAAAGAGGAAAAGTGTCAGAGGTGCTAACACTAATGCCAATTTGAAAACCAATTACCATGTGAGTAAATGCACTGAGAAGGAGCTGTTCATCTGTCCTCTTCAGCCACACCTGTACATTCATATATAAGCACCAAACATGTATTGAACACTTACCCTGCATCCCATGTTCTTCTGGGGTCCTTAGGAGGGTGGAATCAAATTTCTGAAAAAGAAGGTGCTAGCAATCAACCACTAAATGTCTACACAAGTCACACACTGTGATTCAATTAGTGAACACCACCAGATTCAATAATTGAGTGCTTTATTCCAGTGAACAAGTATTTTTTAAAGTACCTCCTATTTGCCAAGTACTGTTCAAGTTTTTAAGATTGATGGGGAGTCAAGACACTTGAAAATTACACACATCATAAAGAATATTAAGTTCTGTGGGAAAAAACAGAAGGAAGGGAATAATTTTGACTGGAGGATCTAGAAAGGCTTCATGAAAGAGCTGATCTGTGAACTAAGACTGAAAGACAAATTAGGAGAATTTTGGGAAGCAAAAGTAAAGGAAACATGCATTCAAGGTTAGAAAAAAAAAGGTGCATTCTAGGCAAAGTAAGCAACAGGAACAAAGGAACAGGAGTCTAAAACAATGGGTAGGGATACCTGGGTGGCTCAGTCAGTTAAGTGTCAGATTCTTAATTTCGGCTCAGGTCATGAGTGTCAGAATCTTAATTTCCGCTCAGGTCATGATCTCATGGTTGGTGAGATCCAGCCCCACATTGGGTTCTGTGCTGACAGGGCGGAGCCTGCTTGGGATTCTTTCTCCCTTCCTCTCTGCCCTTCCCCCACACACACTCTTTCTCAAAATAAATAAACTTAAAAATTTTTTAAATAAATAAAAATAAAATAATAAAATAACACAGGATAACATAAAATAAAATAAAATGATGGGGGATGTTTCTGGAAGCAAAACATAAAGTGACAAGAGAATGAAATGAATGGAAGGTATGAGGGAGGGTACTGGGCGGCAAAGCTTGAGGTGAGTTGGGGGTCACACTATAAAAAGCCTTGAATATTATGTTAAGACAAGTAGAATTAACTGTATTACTAGGAAGTGCTAAAGTGTGAGGTGCTAGGAACTGCAAAAAGACCAATTCAAAACAATAGAAATAAGCAAAAAGTATCTCTGCCTCAAACTGCAAGCTACTAACACCAGGGAGACTTTACATCCCTTGGCACAATCAGCACCACCAGGAGGGTGGGGACTGAGTCCCTCACGGTCATGGCTGCATCCCAGCTCCTCTCAGGGCTGCCGTGCACTGCTGTGACATAAATATTTGTGAAAAGGAGTAAATTAGTTTCTCCCTGTCTACCCAAGTTGAAAATTGCTTCTCTTGTTTGTATCACAACATATTGCTTGTTCCTGCAGCCATTTATGTGTTTTGGTGTTCTTCTTTGATATTTTAAAGTAATATATGGGCAGAGACAAGATTGTATCTATTCAAATACCTCCTGAAACCTAGCAGAGAGCCTTGCAAACTAGTTACTCATTATTTGTTCGGTGTATAAATAGTATGGAAGATAAAACAGTCTCATTACATCACTTCAACATGCTATTCTACTATTCTACACCAAAAAGAAAACAATCTAAGTTTGCTATTCTGCTTCCTGTAATGTATACAAAAGAAATGAAATCGTGACCTTAAAGAGGTGTCTGCACTCCCATATACCTAGCAGCATTATTTACATTAGCCATGACATGTAAATGATCTAAGTATCCATTGACAGATGAATGATAAAGAAAATGTAATATATATAATGGAATACTATTCAGCCATAGAAAAGAAGGAAATCTTGCCATTTACGACAACATGGAAGGACCATGAGGGCATTATACTAAGTGAGATAAGACAGAAGAAAAAAAACTGTATGATCTCACTTATATATAAAATCTAAAAAAGCCCCAAACTCATAAATACAGAGAACAGATTGGTGGTTGCAGAGGTGATGGTTGGGGGGTGGGGAAAATAGATGAAGGTAGTCAATAGGTACAAACTGTAAGTTATAAGATAAATAAATTCTGGGGATGTAATATATAGCATGGTGACTATAGTTAACAGTACTGCATTGTGTATCTGAAAGTCACGAAGAGAGTAGATCTTGTTTTAAAAATTGATCAATTTATTTCAAACTAAAACAAAAAAAAAAAGTAGAACTTAGAGTTCTTATCACAAGAAAAAATCTGTAACTATGGGAGGTGATGGATGTTAACTAAACTTGTGGTAATCATTTAACAACATATACATATGTCAAATCATTATGTTGTACACCTAAGACAATTATACGCCAATCATGTCTCAATAAAACTGGAAGTTAATCAATTAATTCGCCATCATTTCTGATAGCATTTATGGTCTTTGTTTTTTGTTCAACACGTAACAATGAAGAGATACTTCCCATATATTTTTTCACCACTTTGTCATCTACAAAATGCATCTTTCTTTCCTATTTCATGTTCTCCTCCTTAGAAACCTGAACTGAAGTCTACTTAAATGAGTCTTCTCTTTTTCATATCCTAGTATAACTTGACTCCTACACAAATTTTCTCACCTCCGTCCTACACCTACCTCCCGGATCTTCTTATGAATCCAAATGGCCTTCTCTAACATCCTTCACTAAATAAATGTCCAACTTTTCAGCTACTTGGCTCTTCTATCTTGTTTCCATGGATCCTTTTCAATTAGTGCCAAAGTGTGTTAAAAACCTTTTTAAAAGGTCATTTTACTAAGAGGATATTCACTTTTTCTTAGTCCCCAAGTTAAATTCTACCAGCTGGTGATCACATTGACCAAAATTTCCCTTCAATTTAATGCACTTTCTCTCTCTGCAAGTTTTGAACTGGGAGAGTTTTCTACTCTACTCATCTGTTCTTTCTTCTAATAATTGTCTCCACGCTACTATTAGCACAGATTTTTAGCTGGACTAAAATCAAATTGCTTTCTACAGGTATAAAAGGAAGACACTGCCTACAGAGAATGTCATAGAACATTCTACAGAATTTAGAATAGCAGTATTTGTATTTTTTTCCTCATGTATTTCCTAAGATAATTTCTTTAAACGATGTCTTAAATTTTACCTTTCTAAGTTGATACCTAAATTTTTTCATAATTTTAATTAGTTGAATTAATGTTATGTCCAGTGCACTGAAAATGCTGACATTATGAAAGTGATATTACCGCTTTATACATCCCCCACAGTATCTAAATGCAATAATGACTGATCATCTACTTACACAAATGTGAATACGTTCATTTCATATCCTTCTTTCTTTCTCCTGAAACTCCTACTTCCATTCCATTTTCCTCTCAGCATTTCAGCTTACTGTAAGATACTTTTATGCTTGAAATTCTTTTGTTGATTGTCTTATTTCTCTGCATCAAAATATGCACATAAATTAAATTTTTCCTTTAGACCATAAGGTCTTCTAAATGTGAAAAAATTTTTAATTAAGCTGTTATTAGCTATTATTAATATATAATCAATATAACTATATTATAATATTTAATAAATAAATATTAAATACAAAATATGCACCTCTTAATAAAGATGGAGGTGGCTATTTTGAGTGTTTGAGTGTGGTTTGGTTTGATTGGTAATTCTCATCTCTGAGATCACTATTAATTATTCCTAGAAAAGAACATGCAGCATTCTTTTGCATTCCTGGACCCAGTTTCAACATGGTTGGGAAAAGGTGTGGCTTCCCCCAAACAACAAACAATTCTCAGACACAACCTGGGTGTCCTACAATTCAACCCAATTCTGACACTATCTACCTAAAAACAGCACCAGATTCCAGGTTAAGAACTCAGTCCCACAAGCCTGCCTGCCCCTCACCCCTTCAGAGGACAGTCACAAGCCCAGATTGTCCCTGTGCTTCTGACAGTCCTTAAGTCAGAGGTTCAATCCCCTCCTTGGGTTTAAATTCCTACAAGGGCTCACAGAACTCACAGAAACATTTTACTTACTAGATTGCTGGTCTATTGTAAAAGGATACAACTCAGGAACAGCCGGATGGAAGAGATGCATAGGGCAAGGTAATGGGGAAAGAGCATGAAGCCCTTATAACCTTATAACTTACAAAATTTTGAACATCCCAAATTATAGTTTCACAATCAATCTAATGGGAATAGAAGAGATCACGTTGTCTATTCCCTTTCTGCTGCTATAGGAATACACTGAAGTAAACATATGTCCACCAAAGGCTAGAAAAATTAAATGATGGATGAGATTTAACACCAGTGCTCTGAAGTGAGACTTGATCCAGTTGTGTATTGGCACAGCTTCTGTGTAACTTAGCTTTCTTACAGCCTGGTATGAAATGACTCACTTCCCTGGCCCCTTCTAGAGGAGTGAAAACAGCCAGTGGACAAGACAACAAGCCAGTGGACAAGACAACAAGCCAATGGACAAGACAAGTCCGTTAAGATCTGGACAGAGCATCATACTCCATAAACAGAGAAGTGAGAATACTGCTAGGTATCAGAAAGTACCCGGAGAGCAACACTGTGAGACAAGGGTAAGCTGAGGAGGTCCCAGTCATCAGAAAGCAGGCTCAACTACCTCAGAGCCCATCTCCCTGTGGCTGCCTGTAAACTACCCCCTGCTTCCCCAGACTGAACTTTCCAGAACAACAAAGCCATTGTGTAAAATCATTCACACTTATGGTCACAGTGAGAGGAAAAAGGCAATCTTATACCACTGTTGGATGTCCGGGTTGCAGAAGCATATGTATCAATATGTACCAAAAGCTTTAAAAAAGCACATAATGTTTGACTGAGTGATTCCACCTCCAGAATTCTCACAAGAGAAAATAACCAAGGAAGTACACAAAGATATATGTGTATAAAAATGTTCCTTATCATATTATTATAGGAGCAAAAAATTGAAAAATACAAAAGCTAAATGTCCAACCATAAGGAAATGATCAAATTAATTTTGATAAATAATCAAATTAACACCGTGAACTATTATGAACAATTAAAAATGATAATGTGAAACTATATTGACATGGGGATATTTTTTCATTATATAAATATTTTTAAGAGAAGATAATTAAACAGTGCAGTGGGTTCCTATTTTGTTTTTAAAAAGACATGAATGCATGGGAAACACTTATCTGTGTAATAAAGTAAGTTATGAGCTGAACGGTAGGAGAAAATGTTGATGACACATTGTTAAGTTTAAAAGGCCAACTGCAGGACAGTATTACATTATGACTTCCAGTTAAATAAAATAATCATATATATATGCATATAGTGTGTATATTCATTAAATATATATGTGTGCCTGTTAAATATATACAGCATATACTACATTATCTGTATATGAAGAATGAGAGGATCTACACTAAAATGTTAACAATGATAGGATTACACATGGGTTTTATTTTCATTTTTATATATTTATGAATTGTCCTAATTTTCTACCAATACTTATTTTTCATGATCAGGAAAGGCAATGATTCTTTAACTCTTATCTGCAACATCGCTGCTCATTCCCTTGCAAATAAAAGCCACAAAAAGCCAGTACCAGCCGCCCACTTGATGACATCTAAACACTGGTAATTCCATATTTTCCTTTTGGTATGAAAGCATAGGTGTGAAGGAAGGGAACAAGATAAGACATCCTTTATGTGATATTCTTGATACATATGACTGATTCCCACAGATATAATAATTAAGACCAAACATTTAGATTACACAACATAGCATCATTATTTAAAAGAGACAAAGAATTGGGTGCCTGGGTGGCTCCGCTGCTTGGGCATCTGACTCGATTTCAGCTCAGGTCAACTAAGCATGGAGCCTGTTTGAGATTCTCTCTCTCTCTCACCCTCTGCCCCTCTCCCCTGCTCACACTCACTCTCTAAAAATAAAAACAAGAAATGTTTTAATAAAAAAAAGACAAAGAACTTATTGTATTCCCAAAAATTAAAAAAATCTTGAAAGATGGTATTATTCTGTTACTACATTCTTATGAGCTACATTAAGTAATATAAAATGGAAGATATATATCACCTTGGGTGATCCACATGCAATCCTATCTAAAAATATGCATATACGATCTACATGGATCCTTTTTCTTCTCTTGTGTGATAGATTACAAGAAAGTGCCAGGTGTCTGAAGTATGCCCAGTTGGATTTCATAATATCAAAAGCAATTATCAAATATGGAGTAACTGCAGTAATGAGATAACTATGTGAAATACCTTCACATATAAGAAATCACTGAGAAATAGAGAGGAGCCACGAATCTGGAGTTAAAAAAATTTACTAATCTCTAAAATGCAGCAAGTAAACTCTAAAACTATAGATGAAGGATCTCAACACAAAATGACAAAACATTCTGGAATAGATTGCTAAATAAATGGTTGTAAGCACTTAGAAAAGGATCTCTGATTAGACTGAAAGCCAGTATGGGTTTAGAAAAAATTAAGATCGAACTAATTAACCTCATTTTAAAAATATGATCATTAAACCAGGAGTTCTAGAAATGCACTCACATATTTAGTTTTGGAAAACCTCTCATAAAATCTCTGCATTCAAGATAGAGAAATGTGAGCTAGACAAGAACCCAGTAAGGCGGACTGGCAGGAGTCACAGAGTAGTGATGGATGAATCCATGCCATCTTGAATAGAAGCCTCCAGCTGGTGCCTAAATGCTTATGTGTGTGTGAATGTGAGTGTGTGAATGTGGGATATGTATGTGTTCTTATGTATGAATGGGTGAGTGGACTTAATGGAGAGCTACTACTACTACTACAACACACACACACACACTGCAAATTTCCCTCAATTCCTTTTTTCCTCACCCCACACATCAATGCTGCATTGGGTCCTTAAACTTCTCTAAAGTGTTTGTTGACTTCTTACCCAATCTGTCTACTTCTCTCACCATCTCTCCTACTACCTGGTTGAAGTTCACTATCTCGCAACCACCTGGTTGAAGCCACCACTGCCTCTCGCTTAGACCACAGCAAATACCTCCTGGCCGGTTGTCGGTTTTGATTCTCATTCCCTACAATTCATTTTGTGGAAAATCCTCCAACTTACTAGAATCAAATGAAAGCTCCCTATCCTGACCCCAGGCTCCCTGTCTGACCACTGTCCACCTCTCCCCTCAACATCCAGGCAACTGTAACACTCTCTCCCCTCTCCTCGCATCCCACTCCCACCCTAATGCTCTGAAATGGCTATGCCCCTTGCCTAGCTCCCTTCCCTTCTCTCCTCCCCACCGTTCTGTCTTTGAGATTTTATTTTAAATGTCACCCCCCCACAGAGGCCTCTTAGACCACTCAATTACAAGTAGCCATCCGTCACACAGCCCTATTTTAATTCTCTGCGTGGTCCCGCATCAGTCAAGATCCAGTCAGGAGACAAAAGCCTCACAAGGTATATTAAGAGAGAATTTAATCATAGGACTTCACTCATATGAGGACTTTAAGATAAAAAACAGATGAACATAAGGGAAGGGAAGCAAAAATAATATAAAATCAGGGAGGGGGACAAAACAGAAGAGACTCTTAAATATGGAGAACAAACAGAGGGTTACTGGGGGGGGGGGGGGTTGTGGGAGGGGGGATGGGCTAAATGGGTAAGGGGCACTAAGGAATCTACTCCTGAAATCATTGTTGCACTCTATGCTAACTAACTTGGATGTAAATTTTAAAAAATAAATTAAGTTTAAAAAAAGAGAGAATTTAATATTGTGATAACCAGGTATGAAACTGTTAACCGAGTAACTGAAAAGACAAAAGCAGAAAAGTAAGGTATTGCGAAAGCAGCATCATGGGAAGCAGGTTCCAACCCTAGAGCTAGAGAAACAAATGGAAAAGGTCGGAATTATTCTAAAGAAGAAGGTTGGAATGGGAACCTGGCCGAATTGAAATTAAGTGAAATTAGTATCTTCTGGTGCTGATATTACTGAGAGGCCGGCAATGAAGGTGATTCTGCACATACAGAAAAAAATTGCAAACCAGATTCATCTGCTGCTATGGGAGGCACTGCTATAGGGATGTGAAGAAGCCTGACGGGGTGATATTAGCGGAATGACAAGCAGACAGGAAACTGATGGGAAGAAGCTGAGTCGCTTCTTCCCACCTCCCACCCCAGCCTCCCAGTCTCTCCCTCTGCTCTTTGTTGGTAGACCTAACTAGGGATCCAGCTGGCAAAGTAAAAAAAAAGAAAAAAAAGCGGTTTGCACAGTCTCATCCCTAGCAACACAAAGGTAAGTGGAGAAAGAGCAGAGAAGGGTTTAGAGACAAAAGAAACTAGTTTGATACCTGGCAAAAATACTTATCACTTTAATTTGTCCTATTTATTCATTAATATATTTGTTGTTTGCCTCTCCCTGCTGTGAAGTTGAATCATATGAAATTGCTATTTCTCAAACTCAAAAACCTCTTAAATATTAGCAATTTCATATGGTTCAACCTAATAGATTAAGTTCCTGTGGGCGGGAATTTCATCTGTCTTGCTCAAAGTTAAAGTCTACCATGAAGTTTGTGAATTAATATACTATTGGATTCCTGATGAAGTGTTTAACACCAAAGCATAAAGAACATAATTTCACTTTTCTTTGATAACTAAAAAATACTTCAAACTCCTGCCTCATTAATTTCTATACTATGATAGTATAAAAATTAAAAGTGTAGAATTGACGGTTAACAGAATGCCAAATAAAACAAGGTTGACAGTATAAGATTCACAGTTGAAAGTATACTAACCTGAAAAGATACATATAAAATGCTTCCTTGAGGTCCAGTCTTCTTAAACCCGAGCTGAACTACTTTTGCAGGCAGGCAATCTCAACCTAATTTTTGGAAAAGCAATAAAACCCTCAAGAAAGCTTCTTTCTGTTTCAATTACAAAAGCCCCTTCTCAAAATTAAAGTTCTCTCAGCCTTTTACTGTCAGAATAAATGACAAACCCAGAGTTTTCCATTCAAAGCTGATTTCACTACATATTTCACATTTCACATAGACATAGTGCATTTTAAATCATTCATTCATCTCCATGTGAAAACAAAAAGATGAATTCACCTTTGATAAAAAGGGAGTGTAAACCATTTCCCCTGGCTTTTCCATCCCATAAGACCAAAAGGATTTCAAAGTTAACTGTCCTCAGAGAGGTTGCCTGGCATGATTAAGAGCACAGAGTTAAGGGCCAGCCTGTAGGTGAAGAACAATCCCGGCTTTGATGCTTCTTAGATGCATCAGCTGGGCGGGTCACTTAGCCTCTCAGGGTCTCTGTTTCCTCATACGTTACCTTTAAATAACAATAGAACATAACTCACAGGATAGCTGTGAGGATTAACTAAGTTAACACAAGCAAAACTGTAAGTGCTAAATACACCCACGGTTTCTAAATTTCAAAGTATCTAAGAATCCCTGCATCCTGCAAATGCAGATACCCTAAACCTAGTTCCATAAAATCTGATTCAGTGCATCTTGAAGGAGGCCCACAGGTTTGCCCATTTACTAAGCATCTCAGGTAAAGTCAGGCAGTGCTGAGACCATGAGAAAGGTCTACAGGGGCGCCTGGGTGGCGCAGTCGGTTAAGCGTCCGACTTCAGCCAGGTCACGATCTCGCGGTCTGTGAGTTCGAGCCCCGCGTCAGGCTCTGGGCTGATGGCTCGGAGCCTGGAGCCTGTTTCCGATTCTGTGTCTCCCTCTCTCTGCCCCTCCCCCGTTCATGCTCTGTCTCTCTCTGTCCCAAAAATAAATAAAAAACGTTGAAAAAAAAATTTAAAAAAAAAAAAAAAAGAAAGGTCTACAAACTTATGGGCATCAACTGCCACACTTGCCAGACAAACTCAGCTCTCTCTGGTAACTCAACAGGCATTCACTATCATTTAAGCTAAAATTCCAGCAAGAAAAAAATTAAATATGCTGTTTCATCATCTGTTTCCAGTGTCTCAAATGAGGATTCTACAACACTTTCCAGATGAGTTTCCACAGTCCAATAAAAAACACAGTGCGTTCTCCTGCCTTCCTCTAAAGCTGCTGGATGTTCTTCTCATCTTTTGCCATCATCTCAGCTCTCAAATGCTCATAAGTGTTAAAAAAAAAAGTGCTCATAAGTGGTTTCCATAGTCTTCTTAGACCATTCTACCAATAAATATCATTAGATTCTTATTTTTCCTCTAAGGCAAGTCTCTCTGGCCCTTAATCATTTTGGTTGCTCTTTTTCCACAGTCCATCCAGTACCAAAAACAAATCAGCAAATTATCATCCTCACGTACCTGAAGTACCAAAGGATGTGATTTGCAGGCACCAATGCAAACATTTAGTGCACTTGGAGGTGAAAGCAAAGTTCATGGTTGTGATTCAAGTTTGATGCAGGACAGCCTCACATGGCTTTAAAGGAAAGGGGAGGGAAGGAGCATGGGGAAGGGGAAGGGGAAGGGGAGCCGGGCAAGAGGAGCCATGCCCATGACCAAGTTGAGAGGTAGCTTTTGTCACTATTGTCATCTTAGTATTCAGGGTAACAATTGCACCAAAGAAAGTCACTAACCACATGTAGAAGTTGGCAAGTCCCAGAAGAAAACCCTCATTAAAGGAGGTCAGCAAATAATGCAAATCAGATCAGAAAAACATTATTTTCTTCAAAAGTGATTGCTAGGTTGATGGTTTTTAGCAAAGGTCTGCCCTTCTTTTAAAGATGTGACTGGCAGAGTACTGAACAGAACCGGGATTCATGTTAATTGCGTTGGGGACAAGTTATTTTCTGGTCCTGTATTGTAAGAGGGAAAAAAATTCCATAGCTTCTTGCTTGTGGACTGAAAGAAAAAAAAATGACCCTCTTCAAGAAAGCAGGTTACCAACATAGCAGGAACTTAGTTCTGAGTTGGTGGAGTAGGAAGAGAACTTCCAGTAGTTCTGAAATTCCCTCAGGGTATTTACAGGCTTGAATTTTACGGTACCATCCACCAACAATCATCCTTCACTACACTGTCCTGGAGGAAGTGCCAAGGATCCTCATTCTCCATGGAGAGTCACAGTCAAAGTCACAGCAGATTCCAGCTGAGAGCCACAAGAGCCCTGTTTGGAATCAGTGCACCCTTTAACTCTGCAGTAACCAGGGCCTCTGGTGGGTCCAGGGACATCCTAG
Organism: Lynx rufus; assembly: GCF_022079265.1. Taxonomy (NCBI): domain Eukaryota; kingdom Metazoa; phylum Chordata; class Mammalia; order Carnivora; family Felidae; genus Lynx; species Lynx rufus. The sequence goes on from NW_025814889.1 coordinate 63,153,809, forward strand.
TTAGGATAAAGGACCAAGGAAATGTCATACCTCCGTTAAAATTAAAAAAAAAATTAATAAATAAAAATTTAAATTAAAAAAAAGGTAAAGAACAACCTTATTAACCTTAGTTTTCTGGAAAAGTTCCTAAACAGTCACAAAAATAATCATATTCACTAACATTTGTTAAGTATCATCTTTGTGTGCAGAGGAACATCCTAAGGGCTAGAGTTCATCTCTTAGAGCCTACATTGTATGGGGGACAAACCCGGAGAATATCTGGGAGAAGAGAAACAGAAAGTGCCAAAGCCCTGAAGGGGCAGTATGCTTGAGTGTGCTTGGAATGCACAAAGAACAGGAGTTCTAGAATGCAACAAGGATGTGGAATGAACAAGTTGAAAGTGCATGGAAGATTATATCCCAGAGATAACCAGGAGACAGATCACAGAGAACCTTGTGAATAGAAAGTATCTATTATCATGTATGTGTATTGGGTTGGGGTGGGGGAGGGGAGATACTATTTTTTGGCATAATCAAGCATTTCTTTCTTCTTCTGTGTGTGTTAAGTGGACTAACAGTACTCAAAGGTAGGGAAAGTATGAATATTGCTCCAAAGGAAGTCAGTAAATCAGGTGATAAAAAAATAGCTTTAGAAGATGCCTTCATCCAGGGACTCACGAGATAACACACAGGCAAAAACTTCATTATCGAGGAGTATCGAACCCCTGTTTTTCTCCCACACAACAAGGCTGAGATTTGAGTCTCCATTCATTAACTCATCTGCCCTTGATACCTCAGCTACTATTAATTTGGCTGGTACTTTCTTTTTCTCTGTAAAACTTCCATGGCCTTCAATCCTATTTTACCTGAGCTGTATCAATAAGGACCCTAACCCCCAGTGGCTGGAAGAGAAACTGCAAATGAAAGTTATGTTATAAATATTTGTTGAATGAATGCACAGTTTATTGGCCATCTGTAACACTCACTGATCCTTGTTCCCTGGGCCCGGGAAGGTTTCCCTAAGTACTGAAGGCAGTCTATACGCATTTAAGGCAAGCAACCTAAAGACCACTAGCATTCTCTATAATACTTTTTTGTAGAGAAAGTGGGAGTGGTGTCACCAGATGGGGAGGGAAGTGTGGAGGGTGGCAAAACAAAACAAAACAACAACAACAACAAAAAAAAAAAAAACAGAAAAACCTAGTCCCACAACTTCTCCGGACTCAGGGGCCAGCTGGGAGCGCGAGGTGAGGGACTCACTTGAAGGTGAGGACGCAGAGCGGCCGGTAGGACTTGTGGCTCGCGTTCTCGGCCATGCCCTTGCCCTAGAAGTCGTTGGTGAAGACGCCCCAGCGGAGGAGAGCGCCCGGCCGCACGTCGGGAATCCTTGTGCACGCACTCGCCCGCCAGGGAGGCGCCACAGCAGCAGCAGCTGCCTCTGCACACGATGCCTCCTCCGCCCCACTGCGCATGCCCCGGCCTCACTACCGGCCCCTGCCGTAAAACCCTACTCCCCGCCCCCGCCCCTCGAAAATCTGGAGAACACACGCCGGTCTCCCCAGGCTGAGCCCCCGTCGCCCGCGTCCCCGGCCGCGAGAGTTCGCACGCAAGTGGAGCGGGGTCGCGGCGCTGGGGCGCCCGAGAGGCGGAGAAGGGCCCTGGCGCTCCCGGCCATGCTTACCGCAGCCCCCCAATCATGCACCCCCACCACCCCACCAACGAGGCTGGGGAGGGCCTCGTCTGTGGGAACCTCCGGGCCCAGGGCCAGGGCGGGCTTAGCAGGTGCGCACCCCGAAACCCCCCCACCCCGCGCTCCGAGAGAGGGAAAAGTGGCCGCCGCTTCCCGGCAAGTTCCCGGCTTTCAGCACCCCGGACAACAGCGGCGGCGGCGCCCGGAGACACGCTCTCCTGCCCGGCGCCGGCGCTCGCGTCCCGCCGCCCCGTCCGCGCCTCCTCCCCGGGCCTTTCTGTTCCCCACCTGCCTGCGCCCCGCGCCTGCAGCCTCCGCGTGGAGGAGGCCGTGGGGGAGACGGAACTGCCCGAAGCACCTTCCCGAAACCAAGAGAAAGGCTTCCTGCTCGCCCCGCGCAGTCTGTTCAGGGGCGCCAAGGGCTGTTTTCTCTTTACTGCCCTCCTGTTGCTCAGCTCGCACTTAGGAAAAGTCCCAGGTTCGACTTTCGGCTTGGGTCTGGGGGCTAAGTTGATTTCTGAAACATTTCTTCTAATTCTAGTGATAGGGAGATGGGTAGCAAATTCCTCTTCCTTCTATTTCAAGCGGATCACTTGGGTCTGATTATTAGTTTTCGGGTTCTGCGCGCGTTTCAACTTTTCTGCCAACAATACTCAAACTGCCTAAGTCCTCTGCTTGAAGCCTAAACTTCCCTGTCTTCTTCAAAAGTCATTTTCCTTTTAAAAATGCTAATTATAATCTATCATTAGTTACATATCCCTGAGTGCTGCTCACTAGACAGGTCTCTATGTTTGAAAGTCTCTTTCAAGCCCCTTGTAAATGACCATTGTCGCATGGTAATAGTTTGGGCCTATGATGAGGCAAGAAATACTCAAACTTTATTACTTCCTAATTATTTTACTACATTATACTATTACCTATGCTCTTGAGATTATTTTTATTTTTATGCCTATATGATGGAAATGATCTCTAATAGTGTGCTATGGCACATCTTTTCAGAACTACACATTCAGTGACATGATGTTGGTAGTTTGCAATCAGCCATGTTGGAAGTATCGATACCATGTAAATTGACAAGTACTACAAATGAGGGCTTGATTTATTGTTTTACTGATCGTTTACACAAATATAATAGGAAAAATAATATTGCAGATTTTTAAATTTTATTTTAGAGAGTGCATATGCGAGCAGGGGCAAGGGACAGATGGAGAGAATCTTAAGAGCCATACGTGGCGCTTGATCCCATGACCCTAGGATCATGACCTGAGCTGAAATCAAGAGCCAGATGCTCAAGCCAGTTAGGCTGAGCCCCTAGGCGTCCCTATAATGTAAATTAAATATAAAAGTGTGTATTTCTTTGGCCATTGCATTGTGAATAGCACAAAAAATTGAGGCAGTTTTATTCCAGCATTAGAAAACTTTTCTATTCAGCCAATAAGTCAGTCACAGCATTAGCAAAAGAGTCAAGTTCTAATATCTATCTTTGTTATTTCACTTTTGTCTTACTCATAAAGTAAATAAAAATATCAACCAGTGTTCATGTCAGCACTGTATTCATTTGGGGGGCACGTGGGTACTCAGTCAGTTAAGTATCCCACTCTTAATCTTGGCTCAGGTCATGATCTCAGAGTTGTGAGATGGAGCCCATGGTTGGGCTCCATGCTGGGTGTGGAGCCTGCTTGGGATTCACTCACTCTCCGTCTCTCTCTCTCTCTCTGCCCCTCCCTACTCTCAAAATAAACAAACTTTTAAAAAAAGAACTACATTCGTCAATGACAACCATAGATTGGTTATAGATACAAGAGTTTGACAAAAATCAACAAAAGCATTCTGTAAGAATAATTTGACTATATGGAATTTAAAATAAAGTATATTGTTTATTTTATTATTATTTTAAATTTTTTTTTCAACGTTTATTTATTTTTGGGACAGAGAGAGACAGAGCATGAACGGGCGAGGGGCAGAGAGAGAGGGAGACACAGAATCGGAAACAGGCTCCAGGCTCTGAGCCATCAGCCCAGAGCCCGACGCGGGGCTCGAACTCACGGACCGCGAGATCATGACCTGGCTGAAGTCTGACGCTTAACCGACTGCGCCACCCAGGCGCCCCAATTTTATTATTATTTTAAAATTGGTTACTGCACATCCTTCATATAAGTAAAAGTTCTAATAAGTCTATTTATGTATATTGCTATCCACGGAATGTTTGTGTCCCTCAAAACTTCATGTGTTGAAACCTAATCCCCAATGTGATGGTGTTTGGAGGTGGGGCTTTGGGAGGTGACTAGATCATAAGGATGGAGTGCTAATGAATGGGATTAATGTCTTTATAAAAGAGACCCCAGAGAACTCCTTCACCCCTCCTACCATCTTACTGTGATGACACAGTAAGAAGACAGCTATCTATGAACCAGGAAGTGGACCCTCACTGAACACTGAATCTGCCGGCACCTTGGTCTCTTGGACTTACTTCCAGGCCTCTGGAGCTGTGAAACATAAATCTTTGTTTTTTATAAGCCACCCAGTTTATGGTTATAGCAATGTGAATTGACTAAGACACACACACATAGATAGATAGATACATAGATAGATAGATAGATAGATAGATAGAGATAGAGATAAAGATATAGATATAGTATAGATATAGATATAGATATAGATATAGATATAGATAGATATAGATAGATATAGATAGATATAGATAGATATAGATATAGATATAGATATAGATATAGATATAGATATAGATATAGATATATACACACATACTTTTTTGGGGAGCCAGTGGTTAAACTGGATAGAGAAGCATAAACCTCAATGATGTCATTAACCAGTTTTATACCAGCATTCCACCTCTGTATCACACCTATGGCCACATGGGGTATTTCTTTTGAACATCTGACAGAAGAGGAAAAACCCAGAGCATGGTTCATTTTTAATCTACTTAGTAGACAAACATAAGCATTACAATCCCACTCAGGAATGACTACAAATGACCTCAACAGCTTGGGTTTCACTAATGAAGGCTGATGTAGCTACTGCCACCTCTGAACATACAACCTACCAACAACAAAGACCCAATATGGCACTATTCTTCAAGGATACCAACTGGCCACTTCATGGCTTCTTCTCACAAAAATAGACAACTCTTCTAGGTATCTGTTTGCTTTTCTGCCCCCTGAGTCTCGGCCAACATCACTATTCAGGACTTTACAGTATGCCTGATTCCATACAACCTAGCATCCAGCCAGCAGTCCCACTTCACAGTGAAGGAGGTGTGGTTGTAGGCCTATGGTCATAGGGTGTACCAGTTGTATGGCATGCCACACACCATCCAGAGGCAGCCAGTCTGATAAAGCATTGTATCATCCTACTGAAAATGCTGCTGAAGTGCTAACTCAGAGGCAAGTCCCTTCAGGTAGGAATTGTTAACCTCCAAGACCTGTATCTGGTGCTGTGTCCTAATAGGAAAAACATTTGGATTCAGGAAACAAAGATTGGAAGCAGGAATGGCCTCTCTTACCATGATTCCCAGGCTCCTGAGAGCCTGTTTTCTGTCCCCCAGGCCCTGGGGTCTGCATGCATAGAGGTCCTCTGAAGAGGACAAGGCAAAGTGCCCATTGACCTATGACTGCTGCCTGACACTTTGGAAACCTGGTGTCAGAACTGTCAAGTGAGAAAGGAGCCACCATCTTGGCAGGGAGTGACTTTGATCAAAAGGATTAGGTAAGGCTGCTCTTACATAATGAGGCAGAGTGGAATATTTGAAAAAGTCAGGTGGTCCACTTGGGTGCCTCTTGGTATTGCCTTGCCCAAATGTAAGTGTAACTGGACATGCATAGCAATGCTGACCTAAGAAGGAGATGGTTACTAAGGGCTCAAATGCCTCAGAAATGAGGGTTTGAGTTACATTACCAGGTTGCAAAAAAAAAAAAAAAAAAAAAACACAAAAAACTTCTTTTTCCCTCTCTCTCTATTCTCTGCTATTACCACACTTATACTATTGACCACCAAATGTGTGTGTTGGGGGTGGGGTTCCCACATCAAGCAATTCTCTGACACCAGCTGGGTCCTATAATAGAACTCAATTCTGACACTATCTACCCAGAGACAGCATTAAATCCCACAGTTTAAGGGCATAGTCCCACAAGACTGACTCCATTTCATATGTCAGTCACAAGTCTACGTGGTCACTGGTGCTTCCAACACACAGGCTATAAATGAATGCTCCCACCACCCCCACTTTAGGTTCAATAATAAGTTAATATGGCTCACAGAACTTGGGAAAATTGTTTACTTACTAGATTACAAGTTTATCATAAAAGAATACAACCCAGGAACAGCCAGATGGAAGAGATGCATGAGGCAAAGTATGGGAGAAGGGACATGGAATGTCCATGCACTCTCCAGGCACATGACCCTCCCAGCACCTCTTCATGTTCACCAACTGGAAGCCCTCCAAACTCCTTCAGTGAAGGATGTTTATGATGGCTTCATGACATGATAGTCATGATTGATTTAATTGTTGGCCATTGGTGATTGACTCAACCTCCAACCCTTCTCCCCTTCCTGGAAGTCAGGGCAGGTGGAGCTAAAAGTTTGAACCCTCTAATCTCCAGGTCGGTTCCCCTGGCAACGCAGTGAGGTGGAGGGGAGCCCATTCTTAAGGGCTTTCTAAAGTCACTTCATTAACATAAACTCTGAGGTTTAAAAGGGCTTGTTTTCAATAATAAAGACACTCCTTTCTTCTTTACCCCTCTCATCATTCAGGAAATTTCAAGGGTTTTAGAAGCCCTGTTCCAGAGGAAGACCAATATATACTTATTATAATCCCAGTATCACACAGGTAACCTACTAAGCCCTGCAGAAGTGAGAGCTGACGGTGAGAAGAACTTAGAATGGATAATGGAGGAGGAAAGATAATGAGTATCAATTGCAGCTCTGAGAACAACCTGCTGTTCTTCCAACTAAACTTCCTCTGCCTCGCCCTTATAGGAACACATGTGATTACATTTAGGGCCCACCCAGATAAATCTAGAATCATTTCCTCATCACAAGATCCTTAACTTAATCACATCTGCAAACCCCCTTTATCCAAATAAAATAACACTTATGTATTCCAGGGATATCTTTAGGGGCTATAATTCAACCTCCTTCAGGGGACAATGGGCTTCAGCAGGTATGTGACAACAAGGCTATCCAAATAGCTGTCAGACTGCCCAACATCACTTCCAGTTCTAAAACTATCACTCTGGGATGGGTGGGTGGTTCAGTTGATTAAGCATCCGACGCTTGATTTCAGCTCAGGTTATGATCTCATAGTCATGGGATCGAGCCCTACCTTGGGCTCCATGCTGAACATGGAGCCTGCTTGAGATTCTCTTTCTCTCTCCTTTTCTCAAATAAAATTAAAAAATAAAAAAAATAAAACTATCACTCTATGAAACTTGCTATTCTTAGTTTGATATTATAAGAAGAAAATGAGGGGTGCCTGGGTGGCCTAGTGGGTTAAGCATCCAACTTCCGCTCATAATCTCGAGGTCTTGAGTTCAAGCCCACATCAGGCTCCTGAAGCCTGTTTCAGATTCTGTGTCTCCCTCTCTCTCTGCCCCTCCCGCACTCACGCTCTGCCTCTCTCTCTCTCAAAAATAAATAAACATAAAAAAATGGCGCCTGGGTGGCTCAGTCGGTTGAGCATCCAACTTCGGCTCAGGTCATGATCTCGCGGTTTGTGAGTTCAAACCCCATGTCAGGCTCTGTGCTGACAGCTCAGAGCCTGGAGCCTGCTTCAGATTCTGTGTCTCCTTCTCTCTCTGCCCATCCCCCGCTTGTGCTCTGTCTCTCTGTGTCTCTCAAAAATAAATAAATAAATGTAAAAAAAAAAAACTTTAAAAAAATTTTTTTAAATAAGAAGAAAATGACAGGGTTTTTTTGGCTATTCTAGTTATTATCTGGGGGATAATTTGGAGAGTTTTAACAACAAAGTTTACTACTAAAAACTGAGATGAGGAAAAGAAATGAGAATATTTAAATAAAAAAGAAGACCTTGAGAATGGAGCGATAATATGGAATCAAGGGAGTAAGAAAAAGGAGGCACAGGTAATATTAAGAAATTGTTTATACCATAAATTGAGGACTAAAAGTTTCCTAAGATGGCAATTGTGAATAAATGTATTTCACTGTGGAAAGCCTCAAAACTATCACCTCAGTATACACTAAGTAGCTGAGGTAGTAAATTCAGTCTCCCTGTTATGCAGTGAGAGAGTTAACATTCTACTGATCCCAATTAGGTCACTTCCAAGTAACGCTCAATTTTATATGATCAGAAAAAACAAATACCATGTTGAACTTAGCATAATCACTATGTTGTCGAATCACTATGTTGTACACCTGAAACTAATGTTAAGTAAGTTGTACAGTATCATGAGCCAAAAAGTGACAGCATCAAGATTCAAATTCAACCAGTCTGGCTCCTTGTTTTCAACTGGTGTTTCATTAACTGACATTGAACAAATTAAACCTTTCTAAGTAATCTGTACTTAATATAACTTAGTTAAATTTGTTTCAAGATTTTGAAATGGATTTACACCTTTGACAAGTTTTATTTGTAATCACCTCATGGACCTGATAAATGCTTTAAGTACTTAATCCTTATAAATTAAATTAAATACTAAGTATGCACTTAGATATTGCATTTCCTTAAATGTTATCAGTATTTTTAATGACAAAGATCAACCTTAATAAAGCACAAAATACTCACACACACACAAAAAAGAAACTAATGTGATGTTGTGTATCAACTGTACTCAAATAAATAAAATCTATTAAAAACAAACAAAAAAACAAAACAAAATAAATAACATGTTATATAAAAAAAGGTATTTTTTTTAAGTACTGGAACCTGGAGGAATAAATTTCTATCTATCTATCATCTATTTATATCAGTATCTCTATCTCCTTCTCTTTCCCCATCTCTCATTTTTGTTACAGCACTGACTTAGTGAAGGAACCTGAACAGTTAAACCCCATGCAAGAAATTTCATAGGCATCTCCACTTGTGCAATGGAAAATTGTGTGAGTATTTTCTAATTGCTGGCCCTAGTTTCACAGGGGGCTGTGAAGACTGACAATGAATAGGATTCTCCCTCAGGGTCTAGTAAATTGGAAGAGCCAATTTGCAAGTGCCCTTGCCTGAGTAGACCCAGAGATATTCTAACCATATTGTAGTCCCAAAAGTGCCTCACTTCCTCCCAGAGAGCAGTTCAAGTATTAGATCACCAGGTAGTATTAGATCTAATTATCTAGAAAACACACCTGGTAAGATGGTTATTAAATAAAGTATTACTTATTTAGGTTGCTTTAATCTCTCCCATTATGTGGCGAGTGGGGACTGAAAATGGTCTAGCCCATAAAGCCACTTAATCTAATTTGTGAAATAAAGCATCAGATTTCATCTCCATATTACAGCAGGCATTTTGGTGCAAGGCTTCCAGCTGAGGACTGGGCCAATAACCAGAAGAGGAGCCACACATTCTAGTTGCTTAAATTTTACTTGAGATAAAACATACACTCAGGCACTGAAAAAGGTCTATAGTCGAGGGCAAAAAGGCATTGACCCTGGAGGTGGAGGGCCCAGACCTTGTTTCTGGCACTGGAACTGAGGAACGGTCACCTCCCCCAACCCCTATGACTACATTTCTAAATGTGTAAATGGGAGAATATGATAAGTTACTTTCTAAGGTCTCTTGCAGCTTTAAGAGTAAATGGTTCTGTTCTATATGTAAACCAAATGCTGCAGATTAATCAGAAAAGACACAGTAGCAGTACCAGTAACTAATTTTTATTATGTTCTTACTACACGCCAAGCATTAAGCTAAAACCTTTACAAGCTTGGAAACATTCAAGCCTGTTTAGGACAGATACCATAATTATATTCCTTTTAGGAATGGAATTAAAAACAAATTTCAAAAAAAAAAAACTTTCTGATATCACACAGCTAGAGTGGTGGGTCACAGAACTAAAAGTGGTCATTCAAGTGGGATTTGAAGGTAAAAGTACTGGTAGAAAATTTAGACACAGGGGCACCTGGGTGGCTCAGTCGTTTGAGCATTGGACTTTGGCTCAGGTCATGATGTCATGGTTCATGAGTTTGAGCCCCACATCAGGCTCACTGCTGTCATCCTGTCAACACAGAGACTGCTTCAGATCCTCTGTCACCACCCCCCCCCGCCCTTCCCTCACTTACGCTCTATTAAAAAATAAATAAAACATCTAAAAAAAAGAAAATTTAGACACAACGTGTTTTTTGATAAGTATAGGGAATACCCGTGTCCTAAATCAGTTGCAACACTATCTCATTCCATCTCTGCTGCCAAGACCCTCCTTCAAGCCACCCTCATCTCCCACCAGGACTTCTGCACAGGCCCCCAGGAGACCCCCCACGGCTTCTGTTGACACATCCCAAGATTAATCTTTCCAAAACATGAATCTAATGTTGCCTTTTGCTCAATAAATAGAGTGAATCCATGAAATTTATAGATCATTCAGGGAGAAAATAAGAATTATGATTGTTGGTGAAGGGGAAAGAGAAGGTAGTGGTGGTTCTGAGGGCAGGTGAAGAGTTTAGATTCACATTGTAAACCAAAGGGAGCCTCTGCAGATTCTGGACCCAGAAATGGGGTGATAAAAAGCCTTTGAAAAAGTTAGTCCTGCCAATGGGTACAGTACATACTACCAAAGGGAGCAAGACTAGTCAAGGTGCTGTGGCTGCCTTTTGGGCAGGGGTGAGGAACACAGCAAAGCCAGGCCTGAACGACCCAGCACTCTGGCAGAGAATCTGGGAAACACCCCCAAGAAACTATGCAAAAAAGGGGGGAAAGAGCAAGATTAAAGATAGTTTTGTGGGCCTTATGAAACATCAAGAATGGAAGCAAAAAGGAAAGAAAGTCTGTTGGGGATACTCCTTTGGTACTTTAAATATATGGAATTTCAAAGAAACTGCAGTCATGACAAGATAACCTCAATATTTTTTGAGCTTTTCTACATTGATGATGCTTCTAACACGGAAATTTGTAAATAGAAATCCTTTCTAGCAAAAAACAAAAATAAGTAAAACTTTAAAGAAAAATTTTCTATCAAAATGATAGCTTAAATAATCAATTTTTCTAATATCTTATTTGAATAATGTCAGGTCATACCTGGTATGACATTATATTTTTATATCACACATGTTCTTTGAGTGCACGTTTTGTTGAAATCAAGTCAAAGACCCAATTCTCAGTCTGCATCTATATTTTAACTCTCATAATATACAGAAATATCAATGTGGGTGATAACTTCGTCTTAATGCTTAAAATAATTTCAACATATAAAACATATTCCCTCAATCTCTAACCTGCTCATTCCAAGAAGGCATAATGTTTTCTTCATCATTGTTCTCCACTTTGGGTTAGGACAGAGTTCAAAAACACCAACATTACTTGAATCTCAGACTGAACCGGGAAATCTACACACATTCCTGTATGTGTTATTTTGGTTCAGTGAGCTTTATTTAATTCTTTTTCTGCTGCATCTAGTTTCACAATGTGATTAATGACCCAACTTGTCGTGGTCTTCCCACAATTGCCTTGAGAATTTACAAAACTAGGTTTATTTATTTACCATAAATGCAAGACAGAGATGCAATTTTCAATGTATATGTTGCCCTTAAAATACAGATATTTATCACTGACTGTTTTTTAATCAATTTCTTGGATTTTACACATGGAAGTGTTCTAGTTGGTAACCATTAACTTTTAAAAATTAAATGTTATCTGTGAAAATTATCAGATTAACAACATTGCAAATTAATTTTTTTTAACTAAAGACAGCATAATAGCAGAAATCAGTCCTCACACTACATATGTTCTCTGAATTCTACCTCAGAAAGACCACTTGTGAGATAATAATTATTTTTCTGGAGGTGAGTGGAATATTAACTAGAATTTCAATAATAAAGTCACTTACAAAGTGAATGTCATAAATGAATTGACATCATGTCATTCCAACGATTGACCCAAGAGACCATTGGACATTTTTCCTGTCTGAAATCTCTTGCCAATCCACTGGAATTGGGTTCTCTGAATCTTCATACATTGGTGGCTGTGGAACATCACTGCCATTCTAGAGTGAACAGCATTCAAAACCCATTCTTACTATCCAAACTTGTAGGCCTCCACATTTCAGGCACAGCTTGGCTCAGCTGGCCCCCCACTGCCTCCAACTCTAGATTCTAAATACACAAAAGCTTTTATCAATTCCTCCAACCTTCCCGCAACTTTCTTATCTCTTAGCCTGCATACATGTTTCTCACATTGAAAGGCTCTTAGTCCTTTTTCTGACTTAGCTAACTCTACTTGTTCTCCAAGGTCCTGCTAAAAGGTCACTTCTTCAGCAATATTTTAGCTGCCCCTTAGATTAGATTAGGCCCCCCTGATAGATGTTCTCATTGCCCCCAGTTTTAGCAAAACAACTATCAGACTCTCATTAATGTTTGCTTTTTCCTTTAGACTGTAAGTTCCATAAGAACTGGTAGATATTAGGTGCTCACTAAGACCTGATTTGCAGTGCTATTACAAGGATTAAATGAGATAAGGTATAGAGTGCTTAGGGTTTAATAAGTAGAACCCATTTTTATTAGATCATTTTATATGTTTGCTGCCAAAATGTTAATATAATAGCAACTCTATAAAGCCACTGGAACCAAACAAAGACCTCCTCAAAGCACCCCATCTTAGGAAGACTGAGTGGTCATATCCCCAGAAAATCATCAAAGCCAAGCTCAATTGCCATGGTATCCCATTGATCCAACTTTTGCAGTCCTAGTGGCCCTTTCGGAACACTTCACAAAGCCTAACTTACTGTACTCCACCCTTCTGTTAGAAAATAGTAAGAAATATTGGGGTGCCTGGGTAGCTCAGTCTGTTGAGCAGCCAACTCTTGATTTTGTTCCACCAGCAAATCTAACGGTATGGATGAACTTCAAAAATACACAGAGCGAAAGTAGACACAGTACATGATACTTAATTCCATTGGTACAAATTTCTAGGTGAGAAAAAACTCATCTGTGGGGACAGAAAGCTGACTAGTGATTTTATGGGGCAAGGAGAGTAGAATAGGATGTAAACAAGCATGAGGGAACATTTTGGGATGGGGCAAAAAATGTTCTATATCTTGACTGGAGTGGAGTTTACATGGGGGAATACATTTGACAAAACACATTCAACGGTGCACTTCAAGAGATATATTTTATCATATGTAAATGACACACCCAAAAGTTGAAAATTATATTTATAGAAGAGCCTCTCTATGGTGCTGAATTAGAAAAATAGTCCCTTTTTTTATTTTTCAGAAACATAGAAGTAGTAACAACTTGTATCTTTTAACGTTTAATCACTGTAGAAAGTTTCCTGTACGTGTTTCTGTTTACTGCTATTCCTCAACTGCAAAAACCCTATATCTTAGTAATTAAAAATGAATTCTCTCAGTGAGGGCACACTCTTAGCCACTATTTTCTACTACCTCAGCTTGTGTTGTCTGAATGCCTAGACACTCCAAATCACATAAAGATTAGTTGCTCAGTAATGTAATATATTAGGGTAATTGGTCTCCTGGTTGAACCCAGGTCCTAACCTGTATGTGTAGATCACACAAATATACAAGAACTAGAATCCTGGAGGCAAGGGCTACTTATCTTTCCCACATACCACATTTGGCAGCATAAAAGATGGATCCATTATATATGGAAAATAGAGTAGTATCTCCAAAAAGCTGGGAAATGTTTCAAAGCTTGTCAAACCAAAGCCTGCAGCAAACCCGTCACTGACATCATACAACTACAGATGTCCCAACATGTCTGCCTCTAATGCTCAATGAGAGAATTGTGGATCATGGCACACCATATGTTGGGGAAGTGTGCTGGATTCCAAGCATTGGGTCTTACCTCTTAAGTGAAATGCAACAATTGTTCAAAAAATGAGGGGGCGCCTGGGTGGCTCAGTCAGTTGAGCGCCTGACTTTGGCTCAGGTTATGATCTCACAGTTTGTGAGTTCTAGGCCCACATTGGGCTCTGTACTGACAGCTCGGAGCCTGGAGACTGCTTCGGATTCTGTGTCTCCCTCTCTGTCTGCTCCTCCCCCTCTCACGCTGTGTCTCTCTCTCCTTCAAAAATTAAAAAAAAAACATAATTTTTTTTAAATGAGAATTAGTTCAGTTGAGAGAGCTGTTGCAAGAGGGAAATTCTCCTTAGCTCAATATGGTAAAGATCCAGTATGATGTTTTTCTATTCATGTAAGTAGAGTTTCCATTGAAATCCATTACTGAGAGAGATTAGAACAGGTAACAGTTACATAGAAGTTTGGCTTTGCTGGAACTGAGATATGCCAAGAGGGATGACACCCATCCAGTGCCCCATTCTAAGCTTCCTCCAGAGGTTTCTTGTGCAAAATGGAAGGCCTAATCATCATCATCATCATCATCATCATCATCATCATCTCTATAGGAAGCAGATGGGTTACTCCACTGACTTAGTTCCAGTCACCAGAACAGGCACAAAACTTCAGAGTGCTCTCAAACATAACTGGCTTGCTCAGGAAATTCAGGCTATTTGAATCTCACTAATCTCTCCCCCCCACCACCCTTTTTTTAAATACTAGAAAACTTGATCCGCAGGGAAAGAGTACATTTAAATGAAATGTAGCTGCAGGAATATTATATTCATACATTGTTCAACATAAGAGAAAAAGCCTCTAAAATTCTCTAAGTTTTCTTAGTGTTTCTTAATGTTAAATTATAAGATGTACTTCATTGTTTTCATGAAAGCTATAGTCATAACTGGAGTCAAGACAGGTTTTTTCCAGGTCTTGGGTTCTTAAAACTTCCAAAACAAATTGTTAAATAATCTGCTGGCATATGGCTTGATAAGCTTGGGTCAGTCACTTGGCCTCTCCAAATTTATGATTGTTTTTATGATTAACAAATAGGCCTAACAAATTCAGGGGCATGAGACATGGCTTAAAAACAGCAAACAAGGGGCGCCTGGGTGGCTCAGTTGGTTAAGCATCCAACTCTTGATTTCAGCTCAGGTCATGATCTTACTGTTCATGAGTTCCAGCCCCACAACAGGTCTGCTTGGGATTCTCTCTCCCTTTTTATCTGTTCCTCCCCCACTTGTGCTCTCTCTTCCCCTCTCAAAATAAACAAACTCAAAAAAATTTAAAAAAAAAAACAAAACAAAACCAGCAAACAAAAATATCTGACTTTATATATGTATCCCTTACTCCTTAAAACAACTCTGAGGTAGTGCTTCTTAAATCCATTTTTACATTTGAGGAAACTGAGGCCAAGAAAGGTTAAGTGACTCTTCTGTGACCACAAAGCTACTACTAATAGGAGGGGCAGAGATGCTACAAAACACAGGCCTGTCTGTTTCCAAATCCCTTACTCTTCCTGCTTCTTCCCCTGACTCTCTTCTTCTGTTCAATAAGGACAATGAGGCCAGCATACAGCATTTTCATTCTTCAAAGTAGTCTCAACATAAATGGTCTCACTTGATAATCACAGCTTCTCTGCATGGTAGGAAAACGCAATAATATCTTCTCTATAAAACAACGGGTGGAAACAGCAATGTAGAAACTTTCCCAAGGTCACAACCCTAGGAAATGTCCAGTTAGGCATTGAATTCAGTCTTCTAAATTTCATTTCAGTGTGCTTTTCATTACACCTCATTTCTTAAAACTAAATCGACCCTAAATTTACAACATCTACATTTCTCTTTTACTCCCAGAGTCTGTGCATTCTTGAGCACTGCGTGTTCCTTTAGAGATAGTTTTCTTTTCAGTGGGGGCGGACACGTTCTTACACACAAGGGTGCAAATGTTTTTGCCAAGCACTTGTAAATCTGAAACATGTCAGAGCCAGCCACGGGCACGATTGTTATAAGTAATCAAGTCTACATGAAATTTGTGCCACATTTATTTTTATATGCTTTAGTGTCTTGAACATTTGATACCCACAGTTTTTCCAGTGGGCTTTCATTTTGATTCTGGTTCTGCACATCCCCCACTTTATTCTGAGGAGCAAATCTCTTAGCACATCTGGATCTTTTCCTTCTGGATGTTTTGGAAGAGAAAATCACAAAATAAAATGTATACAATTGTTTGTGGTGTTAGCACTGCTTTTCCCAAGATACAGAGGATCGCAGCTGTCGATAATTTATGAATCATTCTAAGAATTCCTTCTCTCTCCTGTTTTGCTCCATAGTACCAAGACTGAATAGCTCCAAAGCCTTCCAAGGTCATCTCGTATCTCTGCGAAATAATTGTGATTGTAAGGTTCACTTAGGACGCTAGTCATAAGCAGCAACTATGCAACCATTCAACCACTCCTAAGTCATGTTCTAGCCAAGCGTTAGAGGCTTTTAGCAGGTCACTTGTCTTAAAGGGTACTTTCACCACTCAGCCACTGTCAGGGAGATACATAAAATGAGTGTTTACTAAGGGCATGTGACCTGCCTGTGCTTACTCCTCACATACATCATCTTCATGGTCCTCAGAACAACTTCAGCCTCACAATGCATGGTAACTATTTCTCTTCTTTTTTTTTAAGTTTTTTTTTTTAATTCCAGTATAGTTAACATACAGTATAATATTAGTTTCAGGTGTACAATACAGTGATTCAACATTTCCAAACGACAGCCAGTGCTCATCACAACAAGCACATTCTTTAATCTCCAACACCTATTCACCCATTCCCCACCCCCCACCTCACCTCTGGTAAGCGTGGTAACTATTTCTAACCCTCACTTTTCAGATGATGAAACAGAAGCTCAGAGACATTAAGTAGTATGCTCTAGATCATACATCTAGTAAGTGGTAAGACCACAATTTGTTTTTGCTTTTGTTTTTTTTGACTTTTTAATTTTATTAATTTTTATTAAAAGTTTTCATTTAAGTAATCTCCACACTCAACATGGAGTTCGAACTCATGACCCCAAGATCAGGAGTCACATGCTTTTCGAACTGAGCCAGATAGGCAAACAACTTCTTTTTTTTTTTTTTAATTTTAATTTTTAATTTTATTTTTTTAATTTTTTTTAAAATATGAAATGTATTGTCAAATTGGTTTCCATACAACACCCAGTGCTCATCTCAACAGGTGCCCTCCTCAATACCCATCCCCCACCCCCCATCAACCCTCAGTTTGTTCTCAGTTTTTAAGAGTCTCTTATGATTTGCCTCCCTCCCTCTCTAACCTCTTTTTTTTTTTCTTCCTCTCCCCCATGGTCTTCTGTTAACTTTCTCAGGATCCACATCAGAGTGAAAACATATGGTATCTGTCTTTCTCCCTGTGACTTATTTCACTTAGCATAACACTCTCCAGTTCCATCCACGTTGCTACAAAGGGCCATATTTCATTCTTTCTTATTGCCAAGTAGTATTCCATTGTGTATATAAACCACAGTTTCTTTATCCATTCATCAGTTGATGGGCATTTAGGCTCTTTCCATAATTTGGCTATTGTTGAGAGTGCTGCTATAAACATTGGGGTACAAGTGGCCCTATGCATCAGCACTCCTGTACCCTTGGGTAAATTCCTAGCAGTGCTATTACTGGGTCATAGGCTAGATCTATTTTTAATTTTTTGAGGAACCTCCACACTGTTTTCAGTAAGACCACAATTTGAAACTAGGACTGTTATTCTGAAGTCATTGTTCTAACGGCTACATGTGCTACGGACGCTATGCAGCTCAGTACTATACTGTATTGTACTATACTACTCTAGACTATTCCACTTCATACCATATCACTCTATGCTATACTATATCACCCTATGCTAAACTATACTATGCCATACTAATTATATGCCATACTATACTATATCATATCATACTGTTATACTATAGACCATACTAAAATACAATATGCAATACACTATACCACAATATATTATTCATATAAACTATGCTATACTACACTACATTACATTATACTATTTAGTATAAACTAATTTAACAATTTAATGTAAATAAGGGTCATTTTAAGTGCAGTATACATACAAAGTCATGATGGAAGAGAAGCCTAACATTCTGGAATGGTTTACTGATCACATAGAATAGCCCATATGACCCTCAGAATGAAGTGGTAAAGCCGTAGCATCAGGGATTTTTGCCTGGGAAATGTTTAATAGTTTTGTTTGGTAAATGCAACAGAATTTGGAATGGAAATCCATTTCCATTTTGGGCTCAAAACTGAAAGATTTGGTGGGGGTGGATGGGTAAGAATCTTTCCCTTTCAACACCTCTGATTTTCATATTTTGGAAGAACATACCCTAACCTGAAATATATGAGAATACTGCATTAAAAAACTCTTTTTATAATGTTAATGGAAATTATTCTAAAATAAAGACTAATTTACCCAGAATTATACAACCTTGGAAAATCAAGGTTTTTTCTTTTCAGCTTGTGTCCAAATGCATATTTTTACATGTTAAAATGAGAACACAGATATAATTTTATATCCAGCTTCCATTTTACCAACTTTTTTGAAAAAAGTATTTTAAGAGAAGGAAGAAATGTGCCTCCACGAGTCACGTCAAAGATGAAAAGGTGGTGAAGAGGCTTTCCTGGAACTTGAATATTTTCTGTACCCTGGCAATCCCATAAATACAAAGAAAAAAATTAACTTCATCTAATGGATTATTTCCTTTGATTTAAGCCACACATTTAGAACCCTATTTATATTGAGAGTAAATGAAAACAGGTAGGTAAAGCCCAGTAAGTAATCCCTGCTCTTCTGGTTATGAAACCTTTGGCTTGTCCAAAGTGAAATGCTAGCCACCTGTGTAAGATTCAAAATTATCCAATAACCCAACATACACAAAATATCCTGAGAACTAGCTAAGAAGGTATGCTAAACTCAGAAGCTTCAGTCAAATAGAAAAGGCACATCTATAGACAAGTGCAAAGCTGAATGGCACAAACAGCAGGGAAGGATTACAGCCAAAGGGTGTAATCATTTCTCTGTTTCTTAGACCAAAGTGAATGAATAAATGAACCTGCACTTGGTGGAAGTTAGAATTTCATGTTTATATACATTGTGCTGTGTATCAGATGACCATCTGTCCCTTCATCCCCGAAATAGGAGCATCTTGGGTAAACATCAGTGCCCATGGTTTCCTCAAGTACTTAAAAGTGAGTTAACAAAAAAATGTGTTAAAACTGGCTTGGGATAATAAGGGCCCATGTACAAGAGTGATGAATGCCTCCCCAGGGAGCTCTCAGGGAAGCCAGCTTTGAGCCATGGGGATAGGTATTAGGTCTGGTCAGAATCTGACATCTTCACTAATGATCTGGAAGAGGGAGTGAATGGCTCATTAACAAAATGCATAGCTGAAGTGGAATGATTGATTGGACACAAGAAAGCAGAGAAATTAGTGATGTTAGTAAAATGAGATGCAACTGAGGGAAATGCTTACTCATCTTTTTAGACAGCAAATCACCCTCTGAGACTTATTTATCGGGAGCAGTCAGTCCAGAAAGCACGGCTGCCGGCAGAAGCCTGGAGGTGATGCCAGGAAAAGGTTAGACAGGAGATGGGAAGCTGAACCAGCACAATCAGAGTGTCTTTCTGGAAAGACCTCACGAGTACTGGCCAGTGTTCATATGCTTCTCACGGCTCCTGACACCAAGCTAGGGCCTCTGAAGTCCACTCTTGCTTGTGCCTGGTGGCCAGTCCGTCCCCTGACTTCTAGCTGTGACTGGAAAAAATGGTTCCAGATGGGCTTCCCATTACTGCTCTGTGCAAGAAGTTGACAGTAACCAACACTTAACTGCTTTGGGGCCAGTTTCTCAGCCAAGGACAGAAGTGTAGATCCAGACTCAGGACTGAAGTCTGTATAGCTATAGCTAATTACAAGTTTTCTGCAGTAAATTTGGAACCAAACAAGACTCAAACCACTTTGCATTCCAGCATTTGTAGGAATCACATGTATCACATCCACTATGTATCACATCCACCAGCTTACAGGCAAACTCAAATTATTCTGAATAAAATTCATACTTGCCTTATAGCTTCATGCTGACCTTACTCCCAGTAGTCCCCTTATTAGTGGCCACTCCTGCCGAGCTCCCTCAGTGATTGCCGCTCATTAGTTAAGAAACTGCCATTTTAGCTACAGGGTGAAAGTGAGGAGCAAAACTGCTCACTCCACATTAATATGTATAAATTCTCTCCTCAGTTAATGGGTGCAAGAATCATTACGTTTCTAAATTTTCCAAATCAAGGTAAATCTGAATGCATTGGGAAGACATTTAATGTTTTAATTGACAAGGACCTTGGAGGACGTATTCAATCAAAAAAATTGAAAGAGAGCTTCCAGTCTTGAGGCCTTTATGATTGCCACCTAGAGCATCACTTGATGTACAAACTCATGTCCTTCCTCAAAGGCAGGCATCGCTGTTCTTCACAGTTCTACTAGGCCTGGCACCCACTGCTTCCGTGACCATGTGGCTTGGCCATTGGTTCTATGAGATTTTCATGGAATGCCCAGGGCATTCACCAATAATGCTGTTAAAGCCCTGTACCTCCTGGGATTGGGCAGATAGATCTCCACCAGTCAAACTCTAGTATTAGAAAAAAGGGAAAAAAATGTGTTTGCCCTCTCTCCTTCACTTTCTTGAGCCTGAGCTTTAAAAAGCCTTCTAATCCTGTGCTGAGGTAAGGGGACTTCATGCCTCCTGGACCAACAGCCTGCTCACTCATTAGACTAGGGAAAGGGAAAATATTCTCCTCTCTCATGGTTTAGTGAATATCTTTTTCATGTTATCCTGCCACATGGCCATCAATGTTGACCCTGAGTTTACGGGTTGTGATTTTTAAGCCCTGAAAGAAACAGATCATTTCATGGTAAGATCTGGTCACTTTTTAACCAAAATGCCATTGAAGGAAATTATTTTATCATTATTTTCCTAAGACATCCAGATAGCTTATCTTAAGTTTATGGCTACTTAACATTCAAAAGAAGTAAGGATTCCTGTGTGAACATGAATATTAAATACTACATGCCAGAGTTTATTTTGCCAAAGAAGAAATGACAATGGAGGCAGAACTGACATAGTTCTATGCATTTTAAATCAGAAAATACCCCATGGGCTGTGGACGTAGATGGGGCACCCCAAGCTTTAAGTTGATTACTACTATAAAGCTGACTTGGGGAAATAAGTCCCTACTGGCAACGCTTCACATCACTTTAGTCCAGACCTCCATACTCTGAATCTCTATTAGTCCAGGATGCACATCCCTTCTTGTCTTATGACATAAAGAAGCCCAGTTTCAAGGCACGGCCCTCTGAGAATGCAGCGCTGTGGGTGTTACCCAGCATGAAGTTAGACAGTCTGGCCCAGATTTAATGGCCCCAACGGGGGAGGGACCTTCTCCTAGTTCGAAGCCATTACTGGAGCCAGAACCATTGCTTGTCAAAACATGACCAGATGCCCGCATCCAGCTTTCAAGAGAAAAGATCTGACATTGTCTCACCCCTGCAGCCTTTGCTTCTGTTGTTCATGACTTGAAGCCTCCACTCTGGCCAGACCGGAGCCCAGCTCTTCTGATTCCTACTCCAGGGGTCTTTCCCTTCCAGCCATTACAGCGGCTGCTGCTGAGACTACATTTAATGTCACCCTCAATTAACCTGACAGGATACAGTCTCCCAAACCCCTCCTGGGACTGAGAGAAAAGAAGAGGCTTAGGGTGGGAAACGGAAAAGGCTTTTATGTTCCTGGCTTTCCTTGCAGGTAAATCTCTCAGAAAATTGCTGTTTTATTGTTTCCAGGCACTTGGCTCATATTACACCAACATGAACCTGGAAGTTTCTGTCAGCCCATCCATCAGCTTTCACAGGATAAGGACCTCTGGGAAACGTGGAAACCACTCGACAAATTGGAAATGTTAATGACATGGTCCAAGTAAACACCAAATCTTGGACATTTCCTTCCTGTGCCTTCCCCCAGCTAAAAATGACATGGAACACTTTTGTGAAGGAAAGTTTTTAGAAAGCGTGTGTGAATATGTGTGTGCATGTGCACATGTTCGTATGCTCAAAAGGGAGAACCAAGCCAAAGCCATGGGGAATTTCCAAAAGGAAATGAACATTTCTCAGAAAACCATTGTTTTCTCTCTGGAAATTGGACTATATACAACCCAGAATTATTACAATCCTGACTGCAGTCATTGGTTGTCAGACATTTCATCCATATAAATAAGGCATAAATTTATTTACTCATTTTTCTCCACACATCCAAATAACCTGAGTTGCCCAGAAAACAACATTGATAATTTAGCTGAAAGATAACCCCCCTTCTAGTTTTGGAATACATTGAGCATTTTTACAAATATTTAAAGGATAATGAACTATTATCGCCCTGAATAAAAATCAGCCATCATAAGGTAGCAAGACCAACTTTGCCTAAATTGCTTCTGGTGTATGTTGCATATTAGTAGCTGTAAAATGGCTTGCCATTTAGGCATTAACTACTCCTTGGCAAGTTATCCAAAACCTTGGATTCTATTAAAGAACATGGCAGAAAAAAATTGGGAAAACACTGAATGGTGACTATGTTACCATTGTTCTTCCAGATTGTTATAGTCACTTTGGCTGTTTTTATTCCAATAAATGCAACCTTTATGTTAATTCTACAATGATGTGCCTAGCTACATTTTGTTCCTATAAGATTCCCTGCCCACAGAAAGCAGAGTGAACTTCTTAATTGCCCCAATGCAGCCACAGTGAGCACATAGCAGAAAAAATCAGAAACAAGAATGTCATGCCAGCGTTTGTAATTAAGTTCAAGCATTGCAATTGTGACTAAATTAGCTGTTTTTAAAATAAGTTGTCTGAACAACATAAGTGACATTACCGTCTCATACATTATTGGAAAGGGCAACTTGAGTTTGATTTTGAAATGTACATTCACATTGTTCTTGGGAAGTTTTCAGCAGCTTGCCTGCACACCTAAAGAAAGTGCATGTTTTATTTCCACTAAAAAGGAAAGAAAAAACATATTTTTAAATTCTAAAATTATTGTTAAAATTAGGTGCTAAGAAGTTTCTGAGGATATTTTACTCAGAATATGTGCGACATGTGTAGTAGGAATAAAGAGCTACTAGGCGATAAAAATCTAAAAGTTACTATAGAGATGATATTCAAAGATTTTTTTCCAGCTCCAATCACTCATTAGTAATTTTTAATAGGGCTGATGGTACTGTTGAGGAATAAATATATCTGTAGTTGGAAAGTGTTCTTCCATTAATATGCAAATTTTGCTAAAGATGTTGGTAAATAATCTCTTCTGAAAATGAGTTGAAGTAATTATATATAACATCTTCATTTGTTCATTATTAGGTTAAACCTTATAAAACCGATATTTCAAAAGTCAAATGAGTTAAATAGGGAAATTTTTTATATGTTCAAAATAATGTTTTCTTCTTTTCATTTATCATTATGTATAGCCTTGCTACGTGTCAGGATTTGATCTGGGTTTAAAATAAAAGACATATATAATAAATCTATTAGCACAAAGGACAAAAGAAAAGGGCTATCTAACAACATGGGAAGGCTAATTGTTTTGAAAATTTAGCCTAAGGATAACTATCACAATTGAACAGAAAATTTAACTGAGAATTTCCTGGAAGCCAAAACAAAACTGGAACAAAAATCACACAGCTCTTACCTAACAAAGAAATACACAGATATTAACAGATGAAAGTCAAACTTTTCCTAGCTGTGAAAACAAAGATTATCAGGTGAGTTTCTGTATTAGGGGTATTTCTAAAGTTGATTCCTAGTATTTATGTAATGTTATATAGTTTATGAATCTTTTTCTTATGAGTGATTTAATTGAAATTAATGTATCAGTTGGAATGTTGACAATATCTTGGAGAGAACTGGAGACAGTGCATCCTCACTATTGGATGAGAAAAGGAGTACTTCAGTTTAAATTTTTTTTTTGGTAATGTTTATTTTATTTTTGAGAGAGACAGAGCATGAGTAGAGGAGGGGAAGAGGGAGAGGGAGACACAGAATCTGAAATAGGCTCCAAGCTCTGAACTGTCAGCACAGAGCCAGATGCAGGGCTTGAACCCACAAACTGTGAGATCATGACCCTAGCTGAGGTTGGATGCGTAACCAACTGAGCCACCAGGTGCCCCTGGGTAAAGGAGTAGTTCAAAGGAATGCTTTTCCTCTGGGCACCCTCTGATTTCAGGTACTTGCCAAGCTAAGACAGTTTCTAAGTTGGTTTCTAAGTATGGTTCCGTATTAAAAAGTTATTTTATATAGTGAACTATTCCTATTTTCAGATAAAAATTAAACTAATGTGCATTAGGTCAGTTAAGCTGGGAGAGGGGGGTGTTCTTCAAGAATCTGGACAAACTGATACCAAATTTCCAGATTTGTTGACTCAGGAGACCAAACTTGGGAATGCAGGAAGGAAAACAGGATTTTTTTTTTTTTTTGGATAGATTTACTTCTCTAGACATTTCCCCACACCATTACAATTTCAATATAGGTTAAAGAGGATGATTTCTCTCTTTTTTCTAACCTTTATTGAGATATAATCAACATATAACATTGTGTAGCTTTAAGGTGTACAATGTGTTGATTTGATACACTTTAAAAAAATTTGTTTTAACGTTTATTTATTTTTGAGAGAGAGAGAAAGATAGAGCTCAAGCAGGGGAGGGACAGAGAGGCAGACACAGAACTCTAAGAAGGGTCCAGGCTCCCCGCTTTCTGCAGAAAGCCAGACGCGGGGCTCAAACTCATTAATCGCGAGATCATGACCTGAGCTGAAGTCAGTGGCTTAACCAACTGACTAAGCCACTCAGGCTCCCCTGATACACTTTTGTATTGCAAAATGATTACCACCATAGTATTAGCTAACACTTGCATCGTGTCACATAATTACCATTTCTTTTTTGTGATGAGAACATTTAAGATTTACTCTCTTAGCAACTTTGTGCTTGAGAAGAAAGTGTATTCTGCTGCTATTGGATGGAATGTTCTCTAAATGTTCATTTCATCTGGTCTAACATGTAGTTTAAGGCCAATGGTTCCTTATTGATTTTCTGTCTGGAGGATCTATCCACTGTTGAAAGTGAGATATTGAAGTCCCCTACTATTATTGTATTGCTATCTATTTCTCCCTTCAGTTCTGTTAATATTTGCTTTATATATTTAGGTGTGCCTAAAAAGAATGCTTTCTAATGTTAATGGAAGATTTCTATAAAACCAACAGGGTTCTCAGTGTGTTTAAATCATTGGCCTCTATAAATATTTAGTTAGAAAAGTAAAAAAACATTAATAGTTCTTACATTTTCATTCCTTTGGTTTATTAACTCAACAACACAGGACTATTTTCATGTTTAGATAAGAAATCTTTAAAAAAAAATAGCCAACCACTGAACAAAATGCATGGATAACTCCTTAGGTAGCTCACTTCTCTTTGAGTCAACAAGGGAAGTGATAATATGTTTGTTCTAACATGACGAAGGGTCTGTCTGAAGTGTCTAAAGTAACAAAGTTTTTAAGTTTATACATTATCAACAGTTCTTTCCCATCATGATCAAAGATATCTCCAAAGTATTCTTCATAAGAGTAAATGATTGCCCAAAAATTAGAAATATATGTAATTTATTTATGTATTTACAAATGCATGTAATATACATATAAAATGTCAATATCCACAGAGTGATACTCATTTGCATCTCTATCTGACCTAAATTCATTTGCATCTCTATGCATGAAAATCACTTGCATTACAACCAGTTTTCTACAATTTATAGAGTTGTAAAATAGCTGAAAATAACAAAAGAATCAGATTAACCCTAGCCAGGACAACTAGGCAATGCCTAGTATTCCAGGCAGTAATTCTTTTCCCACTTCAAAATCTTTCACATTTTTTCCCTGAGAAATTCAACTCCAAATTAAAAGATTTAACAACCTACATGGGATATTTCTCAACAAATATTGGTGACAACAAAAATATTCCCACCTCCACATACCTATTTCTCTTCCCTTCACCATTTCTAAATTTAGGTTAAGTTTGCATAGTTCAGGTCATTTAAAATTTAAGTTTAGTGTAATAATTTAAGTGTTAGGAGTATCAGTTTTAAAAAGGATCATATTTGGATTCAGCATCACCAGAAAGCAATTTATAATTCTTCCACTGACAGTTAAGATCTTGAACAAATCTGTACTTCCTTTCAGTAGTTTGAATAGGCAGAAAAGAAGCATCACAAAGGCTAGGATCAGGTAAAATTAGTCTTTTTCTACTAATCACTCTGTTATAGGCCTCTTCCTTGTCTTCTGATAACAAGGGTATTGCAAGATTGGATAAGGCAATAATCCCAACAATATAGGCAGAATTTTTCTTCCATAAAGAATCTGAAGTTTCACAGAGTTCTTCAAGTTGTATTTAATTTAAGACAGGGGTAAATCTGTGTCCAAAGCAGCCAAATCTGATTATGAGTACGGGAGTCCTCAGGGATTTCCAAGATCATCTAATTTTTCAATTCCATTATAAAGGAAATCCCTCCTGATTAATTTGGCTGGTGTGATATTTCAAAAAAGGAAAGCATATTTCTGAGTCAAAGGACTAAGGGGACCAGTTGTTGGCTGGGTGACAAGAAGTATCTGAGGGCTGTTGGAGATGCCTACCAAGTGGATTGTTCATTTTCTTTGAGAAGACAGGAGTGGATATGGTGGTCTACCATTAAAAAAATACATAAAAAATACTGCACCTATAGGAAAAGTGTACTTTGGGCTACTATGAGTAAATGACAATTCTCCTTGTGAGTTTATGGGAAAAAATTGTATTAGTCAGGGTTCTCCAGAGAAACAGAACTATTTGAATATACATATCCTGTATACTCAAAGAGAGAGATTAATAGGAATTACCTCACAGAACTTCTGAGGCTGAGCAGCCTCACGATCTCTTGCCTACAAGCTGGCATGTTAATGTAAAACTTCTTTCTCTGATATCAACACTTTTATACTATTTCTCTCAACACAGAGCAGTATTGAAGCAAGGAAAGATACAGATGTAAAAATAAAAGCTGAATATTTCACAATATTTATTATTTTGTGTCTGAGAAGATGTAAAGTATCTATCTTAAATAAATTTAATCTCAAATGCACCATCTGAGCCAGATGGAAGATAGATGCCACTGAATCTAGAGGAAAGTCTGATGAAACACTAAGTGCTCAGAAACCAGGACTCAAGCTGTGACGTTATTGCCTCTGCTGCCCCTTTCAATCAGCTGCCCCTTTAGGGTCCCAGCTCTGCCCTTGTGCACCCTTCTTCACTTTCTCCATTGTCAAAGAACCTCACCTCATTCCCTTTGAAAAAGGAGACAGCTCAGAGGAGAAGAGGGTGAGCAGGGTTGGCTCTGGATTTGAAGGTGATTTGAGGAAGAAGAAAGGCCTGCTGTCTATTAAAAATTACTATTAGAATCACTCTTTGGAGATACAACTTTGTCTCTAGAAAGGTCCTGTAAAAGGTAAATAGGTATGTTTCTTGAAAAGCTTAACACACCAACCTTTTGCCACCGATAACAAGAACAATCTTCTATTCCATTTAGCTCTTTTTTTGTTGTTTTTTTGGTTTTGGTTGTTGTTGTTGTTTTAATGAACATGGCTTATTATTGTTATTATTCCAAAGTGTAATCTAGGATTAATGGTATGCAAGGAAAATCAACTTGAGTATAGGTAAGTCAACCAATGATTAAAACAGGGATAAATGTGAACTGTCCCAGACATCCCAGCATATAGTCTCTCCATATAGAACTTTTCCACTATATTGACATTTGTAAAATTACAGTTTTCTTTTTCATTAGATTTTCCTCCCTAATAGCACATTACAATGTACTACCTTGCAATCTTCTTTTTTTTTCGTTGTTTTGATCTTTTGTCTTTATTGTTTACCTAGTCATGATTTAAGACATTTGTCATGCTAGTATATAAAAATCTGCTTAATTCCATAGTTCCACTGCTCACTGTAATGGCCATTCATCTTGTTTCCAATTTTTCATTTTATAAACAAAGCTAGGGTTTTCACATTTTCAGTTTTTTTTTATTTTTTAAAAAAATTTTTTTAATGTTTATTTATTTTTGAGACAGAGAAAGACAAAGCATAAATGGGGGAGGGTCAGAGAGAGAGGGAGACACAGAATCTGAAACAGGCTCCAGGATCTGAGCTGTCAGCACAGAGCCCGACATGGGGCTTGAACTCACGGACCATGAGATCATGACCTGAGCCGAAGTTGGACACTTAACCAACTGAGCCACCCAGGCACCCCCACATTTTCAGTTTTAACAGAACCTCCCAAGTTGTCCACCAAAAGGGCTATGCCAATTCACATTCCCATCTGCAATGCAAAAAGCACATATTGATTTACACTCTTGTTGACAGATGATATTATTAAACTTTAACATTTTGCCAACCTATATGATCAAAAACTGATAAATCATGTTATTTTAATCCATTTTTATTTTAGCAAAGTAGAACATATATTTCTTTACCATTTTATTTCATTTATTTTTTTAATTTATATCCAAGTTAGTTAGCATATAGTGCAACAATGATTTCAGAGTAGATTCCTTAATATCCCTTACTCATTTAGCCCATCCCCCCTTCCACAACCCCTCCAGTAACCCTCTGTTTGTTCTCCATATTTAAGAGTCTCTTATGTTTTGTCCCCCACCCTGTTTTTATATTATTTTTGCTTCCTTTCCCTTATGTTCATCTGTTTTGTATCTTAAAGTCCTCATATGAGTGAACTCATATGATATTTGTCTTTGACTGACTAATCTCGCTTAGCATAATACCCTCTAGTTCCATCCACGCAGTTGCAAATGGCAAGATTTCATTCTTTTTGATTGCCCAGTAATAATCCATTGTATATATATAAACCACACCTTCTTTATTCATTCATCCATCGATGGACATGTGGGCTCTTTCCATACTTTGGCTATTGTTGATAGTGCTGCTATAAACATTGGGTTACATGTGTCCCTTTGAAACAGCATACCTATATCTCTTGGATAAATACCTAGTAGTACAATTGCTAGGTCATAGGGTAGTTCTATTTTTCATTTTTTGAGGAACCTCCAGACTGTTTTCCAGAGTGGCTGCACCAGCTTGCATTACCACCAGCAGTGCAAAAGAGATCCTCTTTCTCTGCATCCTCACCAACATCTGTTGTTGCCTGAGTTGTTAATGTTAGCTATTCTGACAGGTGTGAGGTGGTATCCCATTGTGGTTTGATTTGTATTTCCCTGATGATGAGTGATGTTGAACATTTGTTCATGTGTCAGTTGATCATCTGGATGTCTTCTTTGGAGAAGTGTTTATTCATGTCTTTTGCCCATTTCTTCACTGGATTATTTATTTTTGGGGTGTTGAGTTTGATAAATTCTTTACAGATTTTGGATATTAACCCTTTATCTGATATGTCATTTGCAAATATCTTCTCCCATTCTGTCAGTTGCCTTTTAGTTTTGCTGATTGTTTCCTTTGCTGTGCAGAAGTTTTTATTTCGACTAGGTCCCAATAGTTCATTTTTGCTTTTGTTTCCCTTGCATTCAGAGACATGTTGAGTAAGAAGTTGCTGTGGCCAAGATCAAAGAGGTTTTTGCCTGCTTTCTCCTCGAGGATTTTGATGGCATCCTATCTTATGTTTAGATCTTTCATCCATTTTGAGTTTATTTTTGTGTATGGTGTAAGAAAGTGGTCTAGGTTCATTTTTCTGCATGTTGCTCTCCAGTTATCCCAGCACCATTTGCTGAAGAGACTACCTTCATTCCATTGGATATTCTTTCCTGCTTTGTCAAAGATTAGTTGGCCATACGTCCATTTCTCGGTTCTCTATTCTGTTCCATTGATCTGAGTGTCTGTTCTTGTGCCAGTACCATACTGTCTTGATGATTACGGCTTTGTAATACAGCTCAAAGTCCGGGATTGTGATGCTTCCTTCTTTGGTTTTCTTTTTCAAAATTGTTTTGGCTATTTGGGGTATTTTCTGGTTCTATACAAATTTTAGGATTGTTTGTTCTAGCTCTGTGAAGATTGCTGGTGTTATTTTGATAGGTATTACATTAAATATGTGGATTGCTTTGTGTAGTATTAACATTTTAACAATATTTGGTCTTCCTGTCCAGGAGCATGGAATATTTTTCCTTCTTATGTGTGTGTGTCTCCTTCAATTTCTTTCATAAGCTTTCTATCGTTTTCAGTGTATAGATTTTTCACCTCTTTGGTTAGATTTATTCCTAGGTATTTCATGGTTTTTGGTGCAATTGTAAATGGGATCGATTCCTTGATTTCTCCTTCTGTGGCTTCATTGTTCGTATATAGGAATGCAACTGATTTCTGTGTATTGATTTTATATCCTGCAACTTTGCTGAATTCATGGATCAGTTCTAGCAGTTTTTTGATGGAATCTTTTGGGTTTTCCATATAAAGTGTCATGTCATCTGCAGAGTGAAAGTTTGTTTGACCTCTTCTTGGCTGATTTGGATGACTTTTATTTCTTTGTGTTGTCTGATTTCTGAGACTAAGACTTCAAATACTATGTTGAATAACAGTGGCGAGAGTGGCGAGAGTATTGTTCCTGACCTTAGGGGGAAAGCGCTCAGTTTTTCCCCATTGAGGATGATATTAGTGTTGGGTTTTTCATATATGGCTTCTGTGCCTACTTTCTTGAGGGAATGCTGTATTTTGTCACATGCTTTCTCTGCATCTATTGAGAGAATCATGTGGTCTTTGTCCTTTCTTTTATTGATGTAATGAATCACATTGGTTGTTTTGCGGATATTGAACCAGCCCTACATCCCAGGTATAAATCCCACTTGGTCGTGGTGAATAATTTTTTTAATGTATTGTTGGATCTGGTTGGCTAATATCTTGTTGAGGATTTTTGCATCCATGTTCATCAAGGAATTGGTCTATAGTTCTCCTTTTAAGTGGGGTCTCTGTCCGGTTTTGGAATCAGGGTAATGCTGGCTTCATAGAAAGAGTTTGGAAGTTTTCCTTCCATTTCTATTTTTTGGAACAGCTTCATGAGAATAGGTGTTAACTCTTCCTTAAGTGTTTGGTAGATTTCCCCTGCAAAGCCATCTGGCCCTGGACTCATATTTTGGGAGATTTTTTTACTATTAATTTGATTTCTTTACTAGTTGTGGGTCTGTTGAAATTTTCTATTTCTTTCTCTTTCAGTTTTGGTAGTTTATATATTTCTAGGAATTTGTCCATTTCTTCCAGGTTGCCCATTTTATTGGTGTATGGTTGCTCATAATACTCTCTTATTATTGTTTTTATTTCTGCTGTGTTGGTTGTGATTTCTCCTCTTTCATTCTTGATTTTATTTATTTGGGTCCTTTCCTTTTCTTTTTGATCAAATTGAATTTGACTATGATATGCCTTGTAGACAGTCAGTTTTTGTTGAATCTTATGGGGTTCCTCTGTGCTTCCTGGATTTTGATATCTGTGTCTTTCCCCAGGTTAGGAAAGTTTTCTGCTACGATTTGCTCACATAACCTATCTACCCCTTTCTCTCTCTCTTCATCTTTTGGGACCCCTATGATTCTGATGTTGTTTTTTAATGAGTCACTGATATCTCTAACTCTTTTTTTTTAATTTTTAAAAAATGTTTTATTTATTTTTTTAAGACAGAGAGAGACAGAGCATGAATGGGGATGGGGCAGAGAGAGAGGGAGACACAGAATCTGAAGCAGGCTCCAGGCTCTGAGCAAGCGGTCAACACAGAGCCCGATGCAGGGCTCAAACTCATGAACTGTGAGATCATGACCTGGGCTGAAGTCGGATGCTCAACCGACTGAGCCACCCAGGTGCCCCAGATTTCTCTAATTCTTAAATCATGTTCTTTTGCCTTAGTCTCCCTCTTTTTTTCTGCTTCATTATTCTCCAGAAGTTTGTCCTCTATATCGCTGATTGGCTGCTCTGCCTCATCCATCCTTGACGCTGTGGCACCCAATCAAGATTGCAGCTCAGTTACATTTTTTATTTCATCCTGACTAGCTTTTGCTTCTTTTATCTCCGCAGAAAGGCCTTCTAATGTATTTTTGACCCCAGCTAGTATTCTTATTATCATGATTCTAAATTCTAGTTCAGACATCTTGCTTGTATCTGTGTTTATTAAATCCCTGGCTGTTGTTTCTTCCTGCTCTTTCTTTCCGGGTGAATTCCTTCATTTCATCATTTTGAAGGAAGAATAGTAATTAATAAGGTAAAAAATAAAAAAATTTAAAACAACACACACACACACACAAATAAATGATGCTAGATCCTAGGTGTATTTTGGTCTGAGTATTGAAAGGAGCTTGATAGATTAGAGAGAAAAGCAGGAAAAAAGAAAAATTTGAAAATTTGAAAAAATGAATACAATGAAATAGAATAAAAGGAAATTATGGAAGTAAAATAGAATTTGAAAATTTTACAAAAACTAAAAAATATAGTAGAAAAATTAAAGAAAAATATTTTTAATAAAAATTGAAAAAAATAAATTTTTTTTCTGTATTCAAGAAAAAGAAACAAAATGTCAAAAGAAAAAAGGAAAAGAAAAAAGAAAAGAAGAAAAGAAAAGAAAAGAAAAGAAAAAAGAAAAGAAAAGAAAATTGAATAGATGGAGCAGCAAACAGATTGAAATACGATTGAAATTACATAGTTTTCCCCTAGAAGTCAAACTATGAAGCACTTTATAGTCCGTAACTAAGCATGTTGAGAGATTAGTGTTCCTGAAGAGCGAGGTTGGCCCAGTTGGGTGGGGCTTAGTGTAATGGCTCCATTCTCCACTAGGTGACGCTGCTTAGCTTACTGGGGTGGACTGTTGTGACGCTTGTAGGTATGTTGCGCATGCGCAGGAGCTGTGAAAATGGCGTCCCCCAGCTACCCAGTCTCTAGTATGGGAA
Organism: Lynx rufus; assembly: GCF_022079265.1. Taxonomy (NCBI): domain Eukaryota; kingdom Metazoa; phylum Chordata; class Mammalia; order Carnivora; family Felidae; genus Lynx; species Lynx rufus. Next base: position 63,186,500 of record NW_025814889.1, read on the forward strand.
CTCTGTCCTCCCCAACCAGCAATCGTGCACATGTCCTTTCTCTGGCTTCTGTCCAAAAATCCCTGCTTTCACACTGTCCGTGACCAAGCCATCAGGTTGCCAGGCAGCACCTCCTTCCTGAGTTTTATCTCAGATGCAGCTGTGTTTCCCGACCCCTCACTTCTGAGGGGCAACTGCAACTTTGCTGTTCTGACCTGCATGGGAGGGTCTCACCAAGCAATGACCGGGTGCCAGCCACACCCAAGAACGTTCGTGGAACCGTGCTGCTGCTGATGCTCAGAGACTGCGGCTGGGTGCCAGCCAACTCCAGAAAAAGTTCATGCAATCATGTAACAGAAGTGTTTCAGGGATTATGGTAAATCACAACACATATCTGGCGCTAGGCTTCACCCTTAACGTCCTCGCTCTAACACCAGTGGATGTGGCCGTTCTTGGGGGTTTGCTTTGCCCAGGGGGAGGCCACACCGCCTCTACCAGATGTCCTCCCAACAGGGCAACCGCCTCTCCCCATGTGTCCCGAAGACCCCCAGACTTCACTGTCCTCCTAAAGATTTGCCCTTCCCACCAGAGCACCGCCAGGTATGGAGCTGCAGAGTTTCAGACTCCGCACTCCCCGTTTAGAGTCTTAATGGAATTTAAATCCTCCTTTCTCCATTTTTTGTTCAGTCCCTGTGGCTCTTTCTGCTTTTCCACTTTCTCTCCAGCTGCTTTTTTTTTTGGGGGGGGGGAGGGTGCTTTTCCTGTACTCTCCCCTGGTCTTCCTCCTCTCTCTGCAAGCAAATTCAGCTCCCTGCCCTCCATGGCTTCTCTCTACCCCTGTTCACCACTCCACACCTAGAACCTGCTGAGTTCTGTTGTTCAGGTTGTGCATATTGTTGTCCTAATACTCAAATCAATTTTCTAGGTGTGCAGGATGGTTTAGTATTGATCTGGCTATATTTCATGGATGTGAGATGCAAAAAAAACTTCCATGCTATTCCCCCATCTTGGCTCCTTCCTATTCTATTTAACTCTTAACTTGGAAATTGTGATGGTTAATTTTATGTATCAACTTGCTTAGGCTGTGAGGTGCCTACATATTTGGCCAAAAATTACTCTGGGTGTTGCTGTGAGGTGTTGTTGTTTTTTTTGTTTTTTTGTTTTTTGGATGAATTTAACATTTATGTTTTTATTTTTGAGAGAGAAAGAGAGAGAGACAGAGCATGAGTGGGGGAAGGAGAGAGACACACACAGAATCCAAAGCAAGTTCCAGACTCTGAGCTGTCAGCACTAAATACTAACTAAATACAATAACATTTAGCAGTGCTAACTTTCAGGGAGCTTGAAAGAGTTAATACACTTGCAATCTTCAAGATAAATTAAGTAATCAAGCACCTTGGGATATCTAATTTGCTTACATATAATAATTAATATTTTCAAATATAAAGCCATTAAACAGAGAAGTTTGGGGGCCAAGCAGAGGACTTAGGCAGTTGAATATTGTTGGCAGAAACAGTTGAAACACGTGCAGAGCCCAGAAACTGATAATCAGACCCAAGCGATCCACTTGAAAGAGAAGGAAGAGGAATTTGCTCCACATCTCCCAATCATCTCAAGAGTTTAACTAGAAACTAGAATTAGAAGAAATGTTTCAGAAACCAACTTAGCCTCCAGACCCAAGCTGAAAGTCGAACCTGGGACTTTTCCTAAGTGCGAACAGAGCAACTGGCAGGCGGCAAAGAGAAACAGCCCTTGGCGCCCCTGAACAGACTGCGCGGGGCGAGCAGGAAGCCCTCGGCCAGGAGACCCTTTCTCTTGGTTTCGGGAAGGTGCTTCGGGCAGCTCCGTCTCCCCCACGGCCTCCTCCACGCGGAGGCTGCAGGCGCGGGGCGCAGGCAGGTGGGGGACAGAAAGGCCCGGGGAGGAGGCGCGGACGGGGCGGCGGGACGCGAGCGCGGGCGCCGGGCAGGAGAGCGTGTCTCCGGGCGCCGCCGCCGCTGTTGTCCGGGGTGCTGAAAGCCGGGAACTTGCCGGGAAGCGGCGGCCACTTTTCCCTCTCTCGGAGCGCGGGGGGCGGGGGGGGGGGGGGGTTCGGGGTGCGCAGCTGCTAAGCCCGCCCTGGCCCTGGGCCCGGAGGTGCCCGCAGACGAGGCCCTCCCCAACCTCGTTGGGGGGGGGGTGAGGGTGCATGATTGGGGGGCGGCCCGGAGCGCCAGGCAGGACCCCGGTGCCCCTTCTCCGCCTCTCGGGCGCCCCAGCGCCGCGACCCCGCTCCACCTGCGTGCGAACTCTCGCGGCCGGGGACGCGGGCGCCCGGGGCTGAGTGTGGAGACGAGCCGGGCGGGGGTGGGGGGGCGGCTCTAGTCTGGGGATGGAGGGGGGGCGGGTGGAGGCGAGAGCGAGCGGGGCATGCGCAGTGGGGCGGAGGAGGTGGCGATGGCCGGGGGAGGCGGGGGGACTGCTGTTTATTTGCAGCTGGGCCAACTCGGCGGCTCAGGCGGCGGCGGAGCGCGGGGCGCCAGCGGCGGGTCCAGCTGCCGCCGCACCATGCCCGAGCCCACCTCCGGGCAGCCGCGGCGCGCCGCCGGGGCCCCGGCCGGGGAGGATGCCAGACGCCCGGGAGCGGCCAGGGCAGCGGTGGTGGCGGCGGCGGCGCGATGGTAGTGACAGGCTGTGCCCGAGGCGGCGGCGGCGGCGGCGGGGACCGCGCGCCCTCCCGGCGGCGGGGCTGCGGACTCGCGCCGGCCGGGGCCGCGGCGCTGCTGGCCGGGGCGAGCTGCCTGTGCTACGGCCGCTCCCTGCAGGGCGAGTTCGTGCGCGACGACGTGTGGGCGATCGTGAACAACCCCGACGTGCGGCCCGGCGCCCCCCTCCGCTGGGGCATCTTCACCAATGACTTCTGGGGCAAGGGCATGGCCGAGAACACCAGCCACAAGTCCTACCGGCCGCTCTGGGTCCTCATCCTCAAATTCGCGAGTGGACGGAGAAGTAATGAGGCTGGCTTAAGGAGAGTTTCTATTTCCTGCTGCTCCGCCCGTCCCTTCCAGGCCACCCTCCTCTCCCGGCTGTTCACGCCACTATGCTTCCTGGTCCTCTGCCCCGCTTTTCTGAGCTTCTGGGGCGGCTCGGAGGCCCGAGCTGGGGATTTGGGACAGTTTCCCCAAGTGTATGCGCTCTCGGTGGATTGTTCTCCCTGGATAGAGCTGGCGGGCGGGCTGAAGGAGCCTTAAAGTCACCTGCAGGCACCCTGGTCCCCCCACCCACTCCTCCGCTCCGCCCAAGTGAACCACATGAACCGGCCTTAGTACAGCCTGCTTCAGAGGCATCTATGGAAGGGGCCAGGGTGAGGGGTTCGCTGTTTTCAGGGTGGTTAATTTCTTAGCGTCTTGTGGGTAATTTTGCAAAAGGGGGACCTTTGTGAACCTCTTTGAAGTCTAGTTCCATCTCTGGAGGAAGTGGTTGGGATTTGCCAACTGCCTGGGTTTGGGGGAGAAGCAGAGGTGTCAAAAACTGTAGAGTCTGAGATTTTACCCTTCTTACAAGCAATTACCTTGCCACATTTTATAGATGCTAGCAGAAGACAGAAGCAGCCTGGGTCAGACGAAAAGTAGTTTATCACTATTACTCAAGACAGAATGGTCAGTATGAGCCACCTGTTCAGTTGCTTCCCCTTGTCCCCCTTGCCCCCACCTCCCGCAGAGTCCCATGTGGGTGATGCAGAGATGGCCTAAGTGGATGTTTCACATAAAGTGGGTCTGTGTCACAACCAGTGAACTCCAGTCTTTTAGCAATCACCCTCCCTACCAACCTTTTCCCCAGAGCTCAGGAAACAAATCTGGTCTCTGTTCCAAAGGGAGACACTATCTCAAATATTCTTGAGAAGATAGTCTAGGACAAAAACTGTAACAAGAGGTACTGAAACGACAGGGAGAGTTTCTCTCCAACAGGAAACAGAAGTGTACCCCAAATCACCTTCTAACCTCGGATGCCCTCCCATCCTCCAACCTGACAACACAACTAAAAATCAAGACCCTCTTGGCGTTCCATACAAACTAGTTTTTCCTTTAGAAATTTGGAATTACTGTTCATTTCTGATGTGAATGATGTGAATAATTTAAAGCATAAGGGGAATCCAAAGGTTTTTAGGATGGAATATTCAATTTAAATGAGACCTAACCCTAGACTTTTCATTTTTTAACAATTTTTTTTAACATTTATTCTTTTTTTTTTTTTTTTTTTTGAGAGACAGAGACAGAGCATGAGCGGGGAAGGGGCAGAGAGAGAAGGAGATACAGAATCTGAAGCAGGCTCCAGGCTCTGAGCTGTCAGCACAGAGCCCAACGCGGGGCCCGAACTCATGAACTGCGAGATCATGACCTGAGCTGAAGTCAGACACTCAATCGATTGAGCCACCCAGGCGCCCCTAGACTTTTCATTTTAGAGAAAACATCAAAAACTGACTGTTGTAAATTATCTGCAAAACACATGTTATATTAGTTATTCAGAGAAGTTTGGAGTGAAGGGAGACTGGTAAGTCGTGCTTTAGAGTCTGAGTGTGGGGCAGGGGTGGAGGACTGTGATATGTAAAGAAGGGGTCATGTTATTGGGTGATGGGGGTGTTGTGTATATGTTGTAAATGAGTCTGAGTTGTGGGAGGTTTCTTATGAAGAAATCTTTCATGATCAATAAATTCTTTTCATCTTCCTCTGGAGCCACTTGCTTGGCTCCTTTGAGGACCTAGTTATCCTATTTTTAAAGAAAGAATGTTTGATGATGCCAAAGTAATGGCATTGTTTTTCTAAAAGCACTAGGTATTTTCTGTTCCAAAGTATTCTGTAGGATCTGAGCTCTGGTCATCTCTCCAACTTCGTCTCTACCTCACTCAATTATTCCAAACCAACATCCGAGATCCCTCATTGTTCCTCATGCACACCACATGTGCTGCCACCTCAGGGCCTTTGATGTGCTGTTCTTCCTGGAAAGTTCTTCCTGCAAATATTCATGTGTCTTAGTCAGTCTTTGGTCTAACCTCCCATCTTCAGAGAGCCCTTCCCTGATTATTTTATCTCAAACAGTAAGGACTCCTCCCTGACTTCATCTGTACCCCGTACCTTGCTTTTTCTTCAATGGCACTTATCATTATCAGGCATGAGATAACCAATGTTGATATGATGAGATAACTCCTCACTATCTGGCATGAGATAATCTAACCCTGCCCACCCCCACCCCCCCAGCCCCACTACCATGTAATCTCCAGGAGGGCCACCCCTAACATCTAGAACCATCTCTGTCACACAAAACAGTTTATTTTTAAGTAGACTTATTCATCGATAAATGAATAATTTGAGGGGGGAGGATGTTCAACAACTTTCCAGATAATTCTTAAGACAAGACTGTCTTTTTTCTTTTTTTTAATGTAAGAATAAAGTCTCTTTGGTCTTATTTCCTGGCTTCTTGCCAGGAAAAAAAAGTGCTGCAAAAGAAAGTGGAGGCAGCCTAGGAGTTCCCTGGACACATCCCAAGGATTTGGAGGGTCCTAATTGTTGTCTGGCTCTGATTCAAGAGCACCTCTGCATCTGTGTCTCTCAGCCAAAACCTGCTCACTCTGACTGTCTGAGGAAGAGGAGGAACTTCAACATTTTCACACCTTCCTCCTCCTGGACAGCGTATTAGAGCAGAGTAGTGGGGCTGGGGCAGAGAGCTTCCTAAATGTGTAAGGGTATAGTGATCACTTCCTTAGGTCAAACACAACCACAAGGATTCTCTCCACACACTTCTGTCAGCAAACTGCCTTCCATTTGTGTTGGTGCCCAGTTTTCTGTGAGAAGTTGTCACTTTTTTTTGAGGCAAAAAAAAAAAAAAAAAAGAGGTAGCCATGAACTACTGTTTTCTGTCAGATTAAATGGAATGAAAGACCTGAAAATACCCTGTCCTCATAGGAATTAACATGCCCCTCTCTCCCCATCAGGACTCCAGCAAACACGCACCTCAAAGGAGAACTAGTTTACTGCTGAAACTAACTGCTTAGCAACCAGTTATAAAGACACTTGGCATTGATACAATCTAATTTTTTAATAGTCGTTGATTTCTTTTTCTGAGGGTTTTCTTCTGGGACAGGCCACCGTCCACATGTGGTTAGTAGTGTTCTTTGTCCAGTTTCCACACCCTTTCTTTGTACCAGTTGTTATTCTGAATACTGAGGTGACAATAGTGGCAATAACCACCCCCGACCTTGGTCACGGGCCCCTCTCAGTCAGCTCCTTACCCCATGTTTCCTCCCTCTGTGTGAGAATGTCATGTAGTATCTGTCTTTCTCTGTATGGCTTATTTCACTCTTATGTGGATCCTGAGAAACTTAACAGAAACCCATGGGGGAGGGGAAGGAAAAAAAAAAAAAAGAGGTTAGAGTGGGAGAGAGCCAAAGCATAAGAGACTCTTCAAAACTGAGAACAAACTGAGGGCTGATGGGGGGTGGGAGGGAGGGGAGGGTGGGTGATGGGTATTGAGGAGGACACCTTTTGGGATGAGCACTGGGTGTTGTATGGAAACCAGTTTGACAATAAACTTCATATATTGAAGAAAAAAAAAAAGAATGTCATGTAGTAAGCTTGAATCACAACCATGAACTTTGCTTTCAGTTTGAAGTGCGCTGTATGTTTGCATTGGTGCCTGCGAATCACATCTTTTGGTACTTTCGATGCATGAAGTGATGATGCTTTGCCTCTTTGTTTCCGGTACTGGAGGGAATACAGAAGAAGAGAAACCAAAACGATTAAGGGCCAGCGAGATTCACCTTAGAGGACAAACAAGAACTAGATGTTGTTATGTATTGGTTGAATGATCTAAGAAGAATACGGAAAACCACTTCTGAGCAGTTGAGCTGAGATGATGGCAAGAAATGCAGAAGAAGAAAGACCAGCAGCTTTAGAGGAAGACAGGAGAATCTGCTGTTTTCGGTATTGGGCTGTGGAAACACCCATAAAGCATTGTGGAACTCTTTATTTGAGACCCTGGAAACATATTTCAGTTTTTTCTTCACTGGATTTTAGCTTAAGTTGCAAGTGGATGTATGTTGAGTTACCCGAGAGAGCTGGGTTTGGCTAGAAAGTGTTGCACTTAGCTCTCAGCCTCCTGCCCTAAAACCTACAGATCTCTGAGCTCCCTCCAGCTCTATCAAGTTAAAATTTATGGAGCGTGGCTCAGGGAATATCTCCTTCATAACAAGCTCAAAAGTTGGGAACCACTGGTTATAATAATAGCCAACACTAATTTATGTAGCGCTTATCAGGTACAGCATTTACTGTTTTAAATATTTCATCATTAAAACCTCATCACAGCCGCAAGAATTATTATTATTGCTACAGTGTTACAGATAAGGAAACTGAGGCACAGAGAGGTTAAATGACTTGCCCACTGATGTAGCTAAGAAGCGTCAGAGCCAGGATTGCCCCTCACCTGGCAGGCTGACTGCTAACTCTGTGTTCTTAATCACCACGCCAGGCCATGAGGACAGTTAAACTTCGAAGTCCCATCGGCCTCATGAGGTGGATCAGCCAGGGGAAAAGGTTTATAATGCACTTCTATCAAAAGTGAAATGATCTTTTCTTATTGTTCTTAAACAGAGGTGAATGAGGGTTTGGGGCCCCGTGTGTGCATGTGAAATGTGTGTGATTACTAGATTTATCCTCCGGTAACTTAATCACAGGGCTCATCTTTTTGTTTTGATAGTTAAAAACTGAGAGAGATTTAATTTTGAAAAGAGCCTTCTTTATTTAAAATAGCAAGAGGCTTTCATGAGAATTTTTATTGCTCTTCGAAAAAAATTAGGCTGAGATTGCCTACCTGCGAAAGACTTCAGCTCCAGGCTTAACAAATTGAATATCAAAGAAGTGTTTTATACACATCGTTCTAGGTTGGTATTCTTTAAATGGTGAAGCTCATACTGTAGGCATTCTGCCTCATTTTGGGTTTTTGTTTGTTTGAAAAGGTTGTGGTTTTTGTTCGGGTGGCATTTTGTTAACCAGGATTCTTTTTTCAGCTATTGTGGCCATATTTTTCAACTCATACTATAGACCATAGAATAATAATATTCATCATAATGAACTGAGGCACTCCAAAAGCTTGAAGTATTTCCTACATGATCACAAACGAAGACTCTGCCTGTGGGAAGCTTATATTCTAGGAAAAGGAGGCAAAGAATGAACAAATGTATAAAGAAATGGTGGTAAGGATCTATTGACCTACTCTTCCAGACCATGAAGAGAATAGACAATAACGTAGAAAAACATAGCAAGAAAGAACATGCAGAGTGTGTTTTTTTGAAATGAATGAAGGGATGACAGGACAGGTATAACATAACATAACATAACATAACATAACATAACATAACATAACATAACATCCAAACAACAGTGAGAGAGTTTGGCTCTCTCTTGGGAATGCCCACCCCAGTGCTTCTTTCCTTTGATCTTGTATCACAGCTTCCCAGTAATACTCCTGCCTGCATCCAGTTTAGACCATCTTGACTCCCACCCTGAGCTATTTTCTCTCCCTCAGCCTGAGCAGAAATTCTCTAATCATCCAAAAAGGCACGAAAACTCCACTCACTTTGTATATGTCCTCTTCTCTGTGATGGAAAGAAGACTTCCCTATTGATTGGAATGATTAGAAATTCCTCAGGGAGACAAGGACACATTATGTCCTTCCTGTGTGTTAATATGGATTTACCGGAAGCCTCTGGGGAACCATATGATTATGTGCATAGTTCCGGTTCTAGAAGAGTAACTATCTGCAGTGTTTACAGTGTACTGGCCCTTCGGAAATGGTCTCCAAGTGATTTTAAATAAATAGAAGTGAGTTAGATGCAGTGTTACTGAAGCATGTTATTTATTCTGGGCAGCCTCTCTGGGAAAAGCTGACTTGATGTTGTGTTGAACTCCTCCCTTCACAAGGAGAATGTTTTCCTGGGATGCTTGGTGAAGACCAGGAAAGAGTGAAGAGGGGAGGACAGAGGAAGACCTCCTTGGCTTTTGGGAGTTTGTTACAGTCCGTAAAAGCAGATGAGAATAGTGGTGTGGCTTTTACAAACACTCCAAGGCCTGGAATTAAAATTTAGGGACTGTTACCCTCAGGAACATCAGGATGGGTAGAACATTAATTAAAATGAAGAGACATTTGGAGTACTCCAAGCAAGGCTTCTTGACTTGGGCTTTAGGGTTTGGCCTGGGAGAGAGGTACTCTTATGAATTCCTTGAAAATGCAAGCAAAATGTTCATGTGAGCACACGTATTCTTCTGGAGAGAATATTCTTAGCCTTCATCACACAAAGGGATCTGTAAGAAACCACCTTGCTTTTCTCTCATCCCCTTGGGCATAGCTGCTTTTATATTCCCTGGTATAGGTCTCTCTTCCAGGGTTACAGTCTTCTTTTTATTTTAATCTGAGCTATTTTTCAAACAGAATTAAGAGAAAGATCTACTTTACCTAAAGCACTAGGTTTCTTAGAGCGTGAAGAAGATAGTACCTATCTCTTCTCCCCCTTCTCTTTGTTCTCTGTTCCCATGACTTGCCTTGTTTTCCAAACTGTGGGCTCCTGAGAGCTTTTCTGGCAAATGGCCCTCTCTCCTGGGAATGGTGCCCTCTGGCATCAGTGAGCTCACTAATGCCTTCCTTTCTGGGCACTTTTCTTTTTTTCTTTTTTTTTCTTTTAGAAAGAGGGAGAGCACTCAAACTGGGGAGAGGGGCAGAGGGAGAGAAAGAGAGACTCTTAAGCCAACCGCATACTCAGTGCCGAGCCCCACGAGGGGCTCAATCCCACAACCCTGGGACCATGTCCTGAGTCAAAAATCAGAAGTCAAATACTCAACCGATTGAGCCATCCAGGTGCCCCTGAGCTGTTTTCCAAGGAGGTGGATGGAATTTTACATGGAACAAATGTTATTTACACTCATATTTGCCACAATCGGAAGGCTCTCAGTCTGTAAGGAATTGCTGTCAAGATTGTCAGTGAGAAAAAAAAATGTTTTCACCCAACTACCTGGCCTATTTTTAAATGAGACACAGAGACTAAACCTAATAGAGTTAGAGATCCATAGAGTTGAGAAATAATCATTTCCAACTTCCAACTCAATACAGTCATTATTCGTTCATTAAATACACTTTCATTTGGAACCTACTCTATGCTGAGTATGGAGGATACGATGATGAACAAGACAAAGTATGAAAAAATTACTCACCATCTATTACTCATGTTACGTTTTAGAAATTGATTAGGTGCTATAATAGAGATGCATTCAGGGTGATATGGGACCTGAGATATTTTGCTTTTTTGATGTCATTTCAAGTGAGTGGTCACTGAGATTTTTGCCTGGATGCTTTTGGTTATCAAAGTACCTATCCTAGTTTCTAAATATCAATTCTTTCTTGACTGAGCTGAATTGTCTCTTGGTTACAAGTATATTGAGTATAAACACCCAAAATGTTAGGCTGGTGCATTAATTGAATGAAGTGAGGTTAACATTGGGTTATATATTCTAAGCAATATTGAACACATGAAAAAAGTACTTTCCTCTTTCAGGGGAAATATGCCTCTTTCCATTTTTCTTCTTGAGAAAGTCCTATTGGCCAGTGTTTTGATTTATCATGTTTAATAGTAATATAAACCCTGAAAATATTCCACTCTTCTCTTTACTGTGAGAAGAACATTAATGCACGAATAATGATACATGGCAACTTTCAGTTAGAAACACAAAAGGATTTATAGAGATTATGGCACATCAGGAACATTTGTCTAAATGCATGCCCAGATAATCTATGCAGGCTGGCCCAGTGTTGCTAGCTCTTTTTATATTTCACAAGAAGCTAGAAGTAAGATTTTTCAAAATATAAAATCTGACTTTTACATGTTGGCATGTTACACATAATAGCTAATCGAAATAAGTTCACAAACTTGACCTGGCCCTAGTACAGCCCATTTGCCACATATGAATAGACAATTGTCTTAGTAACTCCAAAGAGGAAACTTCCCCTTTGGGGCTTACTCAGAACAAACATATTCCTTCGGTATTGCTTTCATTCATTCATTCATTCTTCCATCTCTGTACTCATGCAAAACATGGTGCTAGGTGCTGGGTATATAGATGAAATATGACAAAGACCATACCCTCAAAGAATGTTCCATCTTTAATATTCTCTATGCTAAGCACTTTTTTAAGTTTATTTATTTATTTTGAGGGAGAGAGTGACTGGGGGAGAGGCAGAGTGAGAGGGAGAGAGAGAGAATCCCAAGCAGTTCAGAGCTGTCAGCTCAGAACCAATGCAGGGCTCAAACTGACAAACCGTGAGATCATGACCTGACCTGAAATCAAGAGTTGGATGCTTAACTGACTAAGCCACCTAGGTGTCCCTGTGCTGAGGCTTTTACCACACACTTAGAGCCTTGGAGAGTGATGTTTCCTCTCATAATCACCAGATTTTAACATTAGTCTGGAAGACTTAACCTCAAGAAGTATAAAACAATATAAATTTGGACACCATAAGGGCACTGAACCTAAATTCTCTTCTCTGAGGATAGGGACCTTGGGTCGTGTACTTCTCTCCAGGACTTTTGTGATTTCTGGAGCCATCCCACCACATATGGGCCTTCCTGATGGGGGATGGGAGGTTGGAGTTGCTTCCCCCAGTAACCCCCTGCCCTTTCCTTATCTCGTCTGGGTGGGCGGTACAGCAGTGGGTTATTCACACCATGGCTTAGTCTGGGTTAAGCCTCACTTCAGAGCAGATCCTACCCAGCATTTCATTTTTTTAGCCTCCAGTGGGAATATAATTACTTCCATTTATTTCAGTGGGAACAAAATGGAGTGGACAGCAAGCTCTCTTTTCTATTCCAATTAAATTGATTTGTTATCCTATAGTCTGAGATGTTCGAAATCTATAGGTTATAAGTTGTGATATGTCAAGTGTTTAGAATTAGCCTATGTCGGGGCACCTGGGTGGCTCAGTCTGTTAAGCGGCCGACTTCGGCTCAGGTCATGATCTCGCGGTCCGTGAGTTTGAGCCCCGCACCGGGCTCTGTGCTGACAGCTCAGAGCCTGGAGCCTGTTTCAGATTCTGTGTCTCCCTCTCTCTGACCCTCCCCCATTCATGCTCTGTCTCTCTCTGTCTCAAAAATAAATAAACGTTAAAAAAAAAAAGTTTTTAGAATTAGCATATGTCATCACCAAATTACAAATCCACCATAATTATTTCCAATCATTCCAGTAGGAATGAAAATGGAGTGGTCAACAGGATCCCTGTTCTGTTCTATTTGGACTGATTTGTCAGACTATAGCTCAGAGTGTTTAAACTTCTGGAAATTGTAAGTTATGTATATAATCAGGAATTCTGTAACATTTTCAGACTTTCCCAGCAGGTGGTTGTTATATTCCAGGTGTACCATGAAACCCAAGGTTTCCAGATCTATTCAGTAATAAGCCATGTTATTACAATTGTCTATTCTGTGTACAATTCTCACTTTTAGAAATGGAAGCATTTCTAAATGCACTGATATTTAACTTTTTCTTTGAAACTATGGAACATCTCCTAGAAAAATGCATACCTACCCAATATTCTGAACATAATTTTAAGATATATGAAACTACAGCAGGTAAAAAGAACAAAACTACAATGTTCTAATTACAGAATGATTGCCCTTCACTTCAAAACAGGAGGAAAGATAAGTATGGCCTCTACTGAAGGGAACAGCCCCATTTCTCAATATGAAAACAATTCTACTTTAAACGTAAAATAAAGTTTTTGCAGCCTTGAGGGAATTTTTAAAATATCTTTTAAAAATAAACTTAGGGGCACCTGGCTGGCCCAGCAGGTTAAGCATCCAACTCTTGATTTCAGCTTAGGTCGTGATCTTGCAGTTTGTGAGTTCGAGCCCTGCTTTGGGCTCCACGCTGAGAGTGTGGAGCCTGCTTGGGATTCTCTCTCCTCTCTCTGCCTCTCTCTGCCTCTCTCTCTCTCTCTCTCATTCTCTCTCCCTCTCTCAGTATAATTAAATAAATTTAAAAAATAAAAATATACTTAAAAACATAAATTTTACCAAATTGATAAATGTTCAATGAAAAAAAAATAGAAAATGAAGATAAACCATCCCAAAATAAGATTATTTATAGCCTCAAAACCAAAGAGAACTGCTATTAATATTTGATGTCTCCTTACTTTTTCTATGTACATAACACATTTTTACTAAAATAATTAGAATTACTAAAATTATTGAGCATTTAATATATTCTAATCATGTTAGATGCATTGGCTTAATTAAACTCCGAACAACCATATATGGTAGTTTCTGTTAATCTATTTTACACATGGTGGAATTGAGGCACAGAGAGGTATAGTAACTTATTTGGCTAGGAAATGTCACAATTGTGATTTGAACCTGGGAGCCTGACCCTAAAGACCATGCTCTCTCATGGTATTAATACTGTTTGAAAATCTTTTTATTCACTTAAAAATTTATTTTGGACATCTTCCCATGTCATTAAAAAATATATAACTACATCATCTTAAAACAATTGTGTAGTGTTTATTCACAAACATGTATCAACTGAGGGCTGATGGGGGGTGGGAGGGAGGGGAGGGTGGGTGATGGGTATTGAAGAGGGCATCTTTTGGGATGAGCACTGGGTGTTGTATGGAAACCAATCTGACAATAAGTTTCATATATTTAAAAAATTAAATTAAATTAAATTAAATTAAATTAAATTAAATTAAACAAACATGTATCATTATTTGTTGAATGCCCATTATTTGTTGAATTCATGATATACATTCTGGAAGTTAAGTCTTTTCTTATCTACTTAGTGATTAGGTTAGAATAGAGTTAAATTGCTAATAGACCTTATATTTACAACTTGTTATTTCTTAGTGACCCACATTTCTTCTCAAATTAAAAGAATCTTGAACTTGATTTTTAGAAGTATGGGCCAGTGTTGTATTGAGGAATATTTCCATCCCATGGCTTCTTACCTCCTCTTATGCTCATTTGGTTTCTGGGGACCTACACGATGCTGGTGAGAGAGACAGACATCATGATGTTTGGGAGTGTGTTTGGTTTATGATCTCATTTCCCTATCCCAAAGCTAGAGAAACTCTTATTTTCCTATTTTTATATCAAGTAGCAGGAATAATGTACAGAGACGTTCTCTTAACACACTGGATTTCAAATTTTCATTAAAAATATAGTACTAAACCTTTTGTCCAAATGTAACCTAATAGGGGACCCCATTGTAATAAGTAATATTTATTTTGCTACTACAAATGTATAAACTCAAAGTTTTAACACTTATTTATTATAAAATCAATCGGTAAGAACCATAAAGCTTTTTTGTGAAGAAAAAAGTTTGGAATTGAAAAATACCTGTTAGCTGCAAACTTATATCTGTACCCAGTTTATTTCAGTCTTTATTTCGGCTGCACAGTATTGAGAAAACTCTTGGTTCACACAGATAAGTACTTGCAAAAGTTTGTTATGGCTTACCATGAATTTCTAAATATTCTTTCTAAATATTTCTAAATATTTCTAAATATTCAGACATATGAAAAAAAAAGTTTTAAGGATTTTGGTTTCAGAGTTGTGTCCTTAAACATAAATACCAACTACTTGCATTATTTATCTCAGAAATAATAGTAGAAAGTCCCAAGCACTTATGATAACCACTATTATTTCTAAAAAAAATACTATCAAAATGTATATCAGCTTGATTGTGGTGATTACTTCACAATGTGTTTGTATATCAAAACTTCAGGTTATTATACCTTAAATATATACACGTTTCATCTGTCACTTATACTTCAGTAAAGCTGAAAACATATGATCAAAATGTATCATGCTAATTTATTTAGTTACATCAAACCTAACTAGGCTTCCAGCAACGTAAGTATTCACGGAGCAGTTGTGTCTAATTGTTGCCTCTCATTGGAGTCCAGCACATCTATGTCACACACGTGTGTTATAGAAGTGCATAGCACGTGTGTGTGTGGCTTGTACTCCGTTACACTACTTTACATGCACTGACACGGACAGGCCTGAGTGGTGAAGAGAGCTAGAACTCTATCTTCCTCATCAGGGATGCATTTTCGTTTAGAGTTTACATAAGGACACTGAGGTTTGTTGAGTTTAAGTGACTTGAGTTCGACCATGTAGGTGTGGATCTCTGTCATTATACTGCGAATCCTGGGCTCATTACACCTCTTTACAGCTTCTCCATGTGGATCCTGCAGCTTCTTGAGTGGGCATTTGTGGTGGCTGACTCAAGGTCTGGGTGGCCCTCTCTCTGAGCACCCCTAAAACCACTAGCTTTATTGTGAGCAGCAGCCCCTGACTATGGTGGTCCGTGAGCCTTGCCCGGGTCCACAGGTGTCGCTAACAGCCGAGTTGTACAAAATGTTAAGTACAGAGGGGAAAAGAAAGGTGGTGGGAACGAGAAATGAGAAGCTGGTCCCGTTGCTCTTTGCTGCATCTACTGTGAGAATGAAGACCATTCTCAGCAATCAGGCTGTCGACCTTCCAGAAAACGTCGACATCACTCTGAAAGGATGCACTGTTATTGGGAGGCGCCCCAGAGGAACCTGCAAAGGGACTTGGATCACATGAATGTGGAACTCAGTCTTCTTGGAAAGAAAAAGAAGAGATTGACAAATGGTACAGAAAGAGAAAAGAACTGGCTTGTGTTTGCACTACCTGTGGTCATGTATAGAGCACGGTCAAGGGTGTCACACCAGGCTTCCATAACAAGATGAGGTCTGTGTATGCTTACTTCCCCATCATCATTGTTATTCAGAAGAATGGTTCTCTTGCGGAAATCCAAAATTTCTTGGGTGAAAAGTACATCCGCAGGGTTCAGATGAGGCCAGGTGTTGCTTGTTCTGTACCTCAAGCCCAGAAAGAGGAGGTAGTTCATGAAGGAAATGGCCTTGAACTTGTATCCAACTCAGCTGCTTTGACTCAGCAAGCCACGACAGTTAAAAACAAGGATTTCAGAAAAATTTTGCATGGTGTCTATGTTTCATCAGCACACTGATGAATAAGTTGTCCATCCAGCTACAGAAACGGCAAGGTGCCAAATAATTTTTAACACTGATTTGTGATATTTTAAGGATGAAATAAAATCTATATTGATTTGGGACTTTTTCTTAGGAAAAAAGAGAAAGAGAGAGAGAGAGAGAGAGAGAAAGAAAAAGAAAGAGAAGCTGGTCTCTTTGTTGAGATCAGTGAGCTGGGATCATCTGAGGTGCATGAGGATGACACCTCCAGGACTATCCAGACTCATGATGCTGGCTCCCAGCAGGTGGATACACGCCCGCCCCAGACCTGTTTTTTTGTGGTAATTCAGCATGAGAATTAGGTGTAATTATGACTTTCAAAGATCCGTCTTGTGTCCTGTGTGATTTGGCTTCAGGCAAGCGATCACAGAAGGAAAGCTCTTGTGTTTATCACATACCACAATCACATGGCTGTCTCATAGCTGAAAATATACCAATGAAAAGCCACACACTTTGCCCTAAGCTCGTTTTCCTCATCCCCAGATGCTGCACCCTCTTCAGGTGCACCATCCAACCTATACTTTCCTTACAGCCTTCGTAGACCCTCTTACTCCTTCTCAGCGCGGTGACCTTGGGCAGATACTTGTGGCTTGACAAGAAAGCAATGCGGCAAATAATAATTATCAAAGACACCAGTCATTAAGCCTGTTAGAACTGATGACATCAGTAATTAAGCCTATTAGAATGCCACAAACCGCACAGGAAGATCGGTTGATACTTTTTAGTCACATGTTCTATTCGTATAAGAACTAGATTTAGCAGGGTATTTTCATTTTAAAAAATTAAGCATATGCATTTTTATCTGTAGTTTTTAATGATGAGAATGGTGAAGGCATATTAGAAGTTTAAGCACATACTGCAATTTTCTTCCCCTATTAACTCCATAAATAGCAGCCATTTGATGTGCAGACTTTTAAGTTTTTAATGGCAGTAATTATAAGGCCTTATCTCTTTTGAACTTTTTCTTTGTTGCAATTGATTTATTCTCCTGCCTTGTTAGATTCATAATTTTATCTAAAAAAAAAAAAAAAGTTTCCTGACTTTATTCTCTTTGTCACGAAGAAGACAGACATGCTATTGAGTGGCAACAAGCTGGGATGAGTCATTACATTCTGATCACCTTCCTGCCAGGGCATGTAATCCTTGGAAACTTTTGAATAGCTTGGCACTCTGTCATTTCTCTGTAAATCCCAGGGAGTGAAATAGAGGCAAGGAGCCCCATTATCACTTTGACTCGAGCTTGCATTTGACTGCAAAGGCCCAGGAGTGCCCTGAGAGCCAGGAGTCAGAGGACCTCTCCTTACCTGGAATGAGAATGACTTTCCTCTCTTTAGTCTCAGCTGATGCAAGTAATTGCATTGTCTGCCTAACTTTTCAGAGACTGACCCTTTACCCCTCTTGATTCCCACTTCTTTCTTGTATCCACCTTATCTTTGCCTCCTAACTTCTTTCTGCTTTGCCTCACTGACAGCAGAAGGATTTGACAAGTGACTGCGCATGTGCTATCTAATTTGGTCTGGCCAGAGCTATTTTAATGTCCCCGTGAAGTGTGAAACTGTCCCCACTGAAGTCTCATCTCCTCTGGTCTCAGAACTCTCCAGCCCCCACTGTTACCTACACTCCTTTGTCTCTTCTTCATCCTGCCACTGTTGAACCAGGCAGTTTCTCAAAGAGGATAATTGTCTCTTTTGTTCTCTGAATAATCCTTCTTGACCTTCTTCATAATGAACTGACACAAGCCTTATGGAAGGGATAATACTGCCGGTATCTGGTTCAGAAGGCCTATAACTCATAGTTTCAAATTCTGTGCTCTTCAACACATTTGATGCTTACACCCAGCAGCTCTGCATATGGATATTGGGGAACATCATCAAAAAGAAGTGACTCTGGGCTGAGCCCAGGGAACTGAGAGGGTCTTCACTCCCTCTCCTGTCCTTAGAATGTGTTTCCCACTTGCCTTTCCCTCTCCCAAAGGCTGATCCAAGGACATAGCCTTCAGCTGGCAATCTGGTATTAAAAACACCTACAGGGCATATGTAACTGAGCCCAGTTAGGGCCTCTTTATAAACTTTTAAGATTTGGAGCGTGGGCACAGGGATCCATTTGTCTTGCTTCCGGCCCAAGACAAGCCTCATATGTAAGTTCTCTTTGCTATTATTAAAACTGTCAAGTACCAGCCTAGAGTGGCTTTCCTCTTTCTTCAGTCTCTCCCTGCCCTCCATGTATGTGGGACGGTTGCAGATTATACCAGGAAAGCTCCAGAGAGGATTGTGAACCAGTGGAAACATTCATTCATTCAAAATGTACCCTATGTGTCTGGCAGTTTACTGGACATTAGGGATAAAGCCAAACACAGGGTACTTATGATTCCTGCTCTCAAAGAGCAGACATTACATAGTAGTTACAGTATAGTTGATCATAATTGTGATAAGTGCTGCAGAGGGAAAGTTCAGAATGCCATGAAAGTATATCACAAGGAGACTGGCCAATAACACTCAGTGTTTCTTGAGCACTGACACCTACTACCCAAGTCTCACAACAATCCCGTGAGACAAGGGCTGTTACTGTTTTCATTTTACAGAGGAGGAAACTAAGGCTTAAAGAATAACCAGCCCAAAGTGAACCAGTTGATGAGGGATATAGCCAGAGTTTGGACCCAAGTTTGTATGTCCCTATAGACTATGTCACGAATCTGTGTGCACCCCTACTCCCGTGGAAGGTACTCAGGACAAGAGTCAGGAGACCTCCTAGCACATCTACTGTCAAGGCTTACATCTGTACCATGAAACAGTTATGTTAACTCAAGTGTTTTCAGTGTTTAGAGGGTCATGGGTTTGGGGCATGGGCACATAAAAGGTGGTAAAATTTTATGTTGCTCTCATAGAGGGTGGATCTAGACAGGCTCTATGACTGCTTTGACTAACAGGAAATGACAGAAACTTCACTGTGCTCATTTCTATTAATTCCATAAGACACTGGAAGCTTCTACTTCCTGACTGTTGGAATGATCATTCTGAGGGAAGTCAAACACCAGGTAAGAAGTCTGAGCACCCTGTGATTGCCGTACTATGGAAAGGCTATGTTGAGAAAGAGAGACACCCAGCCTACCTTAGCTGTTACATCCATTGCAGCCCAGACACAGAAAAGAACGAAGAAACCATTTTGGTCATTCCAGCCCCGCCTGATTCAACAAGGAGAAAAGTTGAGGAAACAAGTTGACAGCCAGAACCAAGGCCCTAGGCATGAACAGCAGGCATAGCTATTTGAGTCACTCCAGCTGAACTGCCAAACATCCTGGGATACACACAGGTTGTTCCCCCTGTGCCCTACCTGAATCCCTGACTCAGCACCGTGGGCCTAATAAAATGCTTGGTGTTTTATTCCACTAGATTCAGCGCTGGTTTGTTGTACAGCAGAGAATCTCCTTTGAGAATCTAATATAAGCAAAATTGCCATATGATAGTATTATTTAGAAACATGGAAGCAAACACCAAAAAAAAAAAAAAGAAAAACAATGTGGACATACCTCAAAAATTGAAAATAAAACTATCATATAATCCACAATTCCACTTTTGGGTATTTTTCCAAATGAAATGAAAACACTAATTTGAAAAGATACATTCGCTCCAATATTCATTGCAGCATTATTTACAAAAGCTAGGACATGGAAACAACTTAAGTACCTATCAATAGATAGGTACTTTATTTACAAAAGCTAGGACATGGAAACAACTTAAGTGTCTATCAATAGATAAATGGATAAAGAAAATGTGAAAAAGGTGATAGATAGATAGATAGATAGATGATGGAATATTATTCAGCCATCAAAAAGAAGGAAATCCAGCTATTTGTGACAACATGGATCGTGCTTGAGGGCATTATGCTAAGTGAAATAAGTCAGAGAATGACAAATATTGTATGATCTTACTTATATGTGGAATATAAAAAACAAATAAGTTGGGGTACCTGAGTGGTTCAGTCAGTTGAGCATCTGACTCCTGATTTTGACTCAGGTCATGTTTCCAGGGTTGTGGGATCAAACCTTATGTGGGGCTCTGTGCTGAGCATGGAGCCTGCTTAAGATTCTCTCTCTCTCACTCTCTCGCTCTCTCTCTCTCTGTCTCTCCCCAGCTCATTCTCTCTTTAAAATAAAAAATAAAAAACAAGTGAATAAAATCCAAACTCATGGATACAGAGAACAGACTGATGACTGTCACAGGAGTGGGGAGAGAGGTGGGTGAAATGCATGAAGGGGGTCAGAACATACAAACTTGCAGTTATAAAATAAGTCATAGGATGGGGTACCTGGGTGGCTCAGTCAGTTAACATCTGACTTCAGCTCATGTCATAATCTCACAGTTCACAGGATCGAGCCCCACATCAGGCTTTGCAGTGCAGAGCCTGCTTGGGATTCTCTCTCTCCTTCTCTCTCTGCCCCTCCCCCACTCACACTTTCTCTCTCTCTCTCTCTCTCTCAGAATAAACAAATTTAAAATAAATACATGAAATAAAATAAGTCACAATAAAATAAAATAAGTCACAGGATGCAATGTGCAGTAGGGTGACTGTATTGTGAATTTCAGAATTGCTAAGAGAGTAGCTCTTAAAAGTTCTTATCACACACAAAAAACTGGTGACAGATATTAATTAGACTGTGGTTGTCATTTCACAATATATACAAATAACAAATCATTATGTTGTACACCTAAAACTAATATAATGTTATATGTCAATTATATCTCAATAATTTTTTTTTTTTTAATTTTAAAAAAGGAGCTAAAAGAGGAGAATCATTGCTTCCAGGGGCAGGGCTAGTGAGTGCGGCAGAGTATTCTTATTCCTTCCAAGCTTTGTCTCCACATTTGACTTTGTCTTCCTTCAATTCCATGTGTAATCATGGCTAATGGAGCCCTCCATCAGCACAGCCCACACCAGGCGAGGAACGCCCCCACCCCAGCCTCCTCACTGCCAGTGCACCCTCTTTGAGAATCAGAAACAGTGGTTCCCCCACAAAAAGATTTGCAACATCTGCTACTCTCTCTTGACATCAGACCCTGCTCATAAATTCCCCATGTCCCCATAAGCATGTGGTCTCGGTTGAGGGACTGGGCTGGGTTTCTCTACTATGTGGGTTTTCAGCGTTCAGTATCCCTGGTGCTGTGTGGGATGATTGGAAAAGGAAGCACTGAGACGGTTCTTTGTGACCTCCCCATCTCTCCATCTTTTCCCTCCCTCTCTTCTTCCTTCTTTCCTTCTTTTCCTCCATTTCTGTCTTGTTGCAGCAGTTTAAAAAGTAGCTAGAGGAGGGGCACCTGGGTGGCTCAGTCAGTTAAGCATGCAACTCTTGATATTGGCTCAGGTCGGTTGTGAGATCAAGTCCCACATGGGGCTGGCTCCTCACTAGGCATGGGACCTGCTTGGGATTCTCTCTCTCCCTTTCCCTCTTCCTCTGCTCCTCCCTTGCCTGCACCCTCTCTCTCAAAATAAATAAGTAAACTTTTTAAAAAGTAGCTAGAGGAGGAAGCAGAAGCTCCGCTGTCTGCTGTCATTGGGAAACAGGAGGTACGGGTCTGTGAAGCTTCAATTAAGAAGAGCAAACATTTTGCTGTCTTTGTGGTGGAAAAGCCGCAGGCATCAGAGTGTGGGTACCCACAGGTTTTGGGGGGGAGGACAGCGCTCTACCTTCCCCTTGCTCCTGCTCCCTGTTCTTTGTGTGTGACAGGAATTTATTACAGCACAAATAGGAAAGAAAGCCCAGGGGATTCTATCTCTCAGAAATGGTTTAAAGAGGCAGGAATATGCTTCAAGAGCATGGAATTTTCCAAAGCCTTTAAAATTTTGTTGTCTTCTTTGACCAACACAGCTATAAAGATTGACATAGATTTACAGGCACAGGTGCTCACTAAAGTAGACTGCCAATAATGGGCAAGGAAGACTTTTAATAAATAAGGAAATTTTATCTGCAGCATTAGCACTTTACCAGTTCAACTTATGTCTTTTGTTCAGTCTCCGAAAACTCGCTTTTCAAGATCTCTGTTCCTATTCCTTCCTTCCTTTACTTTCCTCCATTTGTTCAAGGACTCATTCATTGTTCTTGTGCATCTCCCATGTGGCTTCATGTTTCAGGCACCAGGGATGTCCTGGTGAATAAGCAAGACAAGGTCCTTACCTTTGTGTACCTTCCCTTCCAGCAGAGGAAGACAGACACTAGATAGCCAACAATGAAGGAGCAATGTCAATGTCCTGGAGAGAGGGAAACAGGATGGATGTCTCGAGAGTGATGGATCAGCATGGCTGGTCACGGCAGGTCTCCCTGAGCAGGTAAGGTCTGAGCTGAGGCCTGAGTAAGGGGAGGAGCAGCCCTATGAGGACCTGTCAGAGGGTCCCAGGCTCGAGAGCAATGAGCAAGTGGGGAACAGAAGGGGTGAAGTGAGGGGGTGGGCAGGACCCGGAAAATGGAGGGCCATTTTGTCTGTGGAAGCAAGTTTGGGTTTTACTCTCAGTGAAATGAGGAGACTTTGGAGTTTGTAGTTTGAGAGCTTGTAAGCAGTATGGTTACATGATTGGATGTGCTTTAAAGATCACTCTGACTGCCAGGTGACAGATTGGCTTTAAGCAGCTGGAGTAAAGCAGGGGACCCCATAGGAGGCTGTTAAACTGTCAAGTGAGAGGTGGAAGAATCTTGAGCTAAGGTGGCAATGATAGCAATGAAGGGTTGTGGACAGTTAGGGCTGAATTTTGGATACAGAGTCAATAGATCCTGCTAATGATGGGATTGTGGGGAGAGGGAGAATCCATTCCTAAGTTTCTGGCTTGAACAAGTGGGTGGATGAGGAAGCTCTTTGTTGAGGTGGATGACTAGAAGAGGGGTTTGCTGGAGGTAGTGGTTTAGGGGGGATTTAGTCACAGAAGGCATGAGATCCCTGAGGCAGAGAGAAAAAGGATTGGTTGTTTGTTTAGAAGGGCGATGGAGGAGATTAATGAGGACTTAGGAGAGTGTGGGCGACTTTCAATGTGGTAATTTCTGCAGAATGGTGGAGGGAAAGTCATACTTCAAGGAGATGGTGAACACCGTGAGGGCAGGGACCACGTTGGTGTTTGCTCACAGTTGTATCCCCATTTTCTGGTACAAGGTCTGGCAAATGGTTGCTGCTCAAATATTTGTGAAATTAATGAATGAATGAGCAGTTGGTAAGGCAGTGTTGGAAGTGAGTGTAGATCACTTTCAGTACATTTGGCAATGAAGACATAGGGAGAAAGAGGATATCCTGGAGCAATGGCAGGTTTTATATTTATTTTAAATACCGTGGACAAGGGACTCCTGAGAGTGGTTATAGTCATAGAGCAGAAAATCTCTAGAGGGTACTGATAAAAGGTGCTGGACTGAGAAAGATAAACAACAGAAGGAGGTCTTAGAGGAGGAAAGGACGGAAAGTAGGGAGGACAAGGGAGAGGATGAGGAGGAGCTTGTTGCAGGGTCTCTCATAGTCCATAGCTCAACAATGTTCGCTGAATACTGGTTATATGTCAGGCATCATTCCAGGTGTTAAATAATAAGAGGGTAATTTATGCAGTGTTTTCTTCGTTGGCGCAAATGATGAAACAAAAGGTCTGAGAAAATAAAACATTAAAACAACACTTAAGAGTTTGGCTGTCCATTCCAACAGTGCCGGTCAGAATATTTATATGCCTCCTTACACCCCCTGAATTTTAAATACCTTGTGATTTCCCTTTAGTGCCAACTAGGAAACGTTCTCTAAACCCAACTCTGTCTATGTAACTTGATTTACGTGCCTTTGTGCAAGGTGCTCACGAGAAAGATTTTAAGGTTCACTGTGTGAAACTCTAACCAATATTTCATCCACAAAAGGTAGAAAATGAGCCCGTTTTGTGACAATATAACAATAAACAAAACAAAATTCTGCTCTCATGGAAGTCAGCTGGTTTATGGTCATGACTTGTTTCTTAAAATAGACTCATTTTCTACCTTTTGTGGATGAAATATTGGTTAGAGTTTCACACAGTGAACCTTAAAATCTTTCTCGTGAGCACCTTGCACAAAGGCACGTAAATCAAGTTACATAGACAGAGTTGGGTTTAGAGAACGTTTCCTAGTTGGCACTAAAGGGAAATCACAAGGTATTTAAAATTCAGGGGGTGTAAGGAGGCATATAAATATTCTGACCGGCACTGTTGGAATGGACAGCCAAACTCTTAAGTGTTGTTTTAATGTTTTATTTTCTCAGACCTTTTGTTTCATCATTTGCGCCAAAGAAGAAAACACTGCATAAATTATCCTCATATTATTTAATCTTCTAAGGTAGAACATTAAAGTTTTATAACATACATATGGTGGTAGATGGGCCAAATATGTTTCAGATCATCATTAAAAGCCTCATACGAGTTTTGAGAGAAACTCAGTGAGCTAGTGAAGTGAGATTCACAGGTGACAGAAAACAAATCTGTGATTAAATTTTGTGTTGTTAATAACAATGTTCTCTTCAGAATGAAATTGTGGTTCACCCTCTTCCCCCATTTCAAACACTTTTCCTTATTGACTGAATTCAGATGAGTAGCTCTTGAGTTCATTCACCTGCTACCTGTCAAACATGAAATAACTGAATGAACAAGGTGTGAAAATGAGTCTACACAGAAAATATAGCCACCAGTTAAAGTGATGTCTGTAGAATTATGTTTGCTTAACAGATTAATCTCTTCACTTTAAAATCTGTTGGTAAAAGTGTAAGTCTAATTAATAAGTGAGTATGCTTAACTCAGAGGACAAACAATGTGATGTAATGGGATCTAACTTCAGATTTTTAAAAAGAGTTCTTTTTTTCCAACTTCTCTGTAACACTTCTAGCTTCTTTCATTTCCTCTGTTCATTCTCACGTGAATTTTCTTTTTTTAAAAGCATGCTAGGACATATATTCATCAGAGGAAGACATATTCCAGTCTTTAGTTGTAGACCTTCTAATGGCTACCTCAATACAGTCATTAATTACTTAACTTGGCAAAGCAGGAAGGTGGTGTTGGTGGGCACTACAGGAGAAGTAAGTGTCCCACCATTTGTTACTGACACAAACCAAACCAACTAGCAAAACTATTATATGATCATTTATTATTTGTGAATTTGAACTCTGTAATTAGGTGCATACATATTTATGATTATTATGTGTTCTTGATGAATTAACCATTCATCATGATGGCATGCCCCTCTTTCTCAACAGTAACATTTCTTATTCAGAAGCCTAATTAGTCTCATATTAATATAGCCACTAAAGCTATTTTGGATGAGTATTTGCATAGAATGTTTTCCATATGTTTACTCTTAATTTATCTATGTCTTCATATTTAAAAAGGGTTTCCTTTCATATGCCAGACCCGTCTAATTTGGTCTTGCTTTTTTTCCACCCAATTTGACAATCAGTCTTTTTGTTGAAATGTTCAGACCATTAATGTAATTATAAATATTGGTGCATTTAAATCTACCATTTTTCAGGGCACCTGGGTGGCTCAGTTGGTTAAGTATTAGATTTTGGCCCAGGTCATGATCTTACAGTTTGTGAGTTTGAGCCCCACATCGGGCTCTGTGCTGACAGCTCAGAGCCTGGAGCCTGCTTCAGATTCTGTGTCTCCCTCTTTCTCTGCCTCTCCCCTGCTTGCTCTCTTTCTCTCTCTCAAAAAAGAATAAATGTTTAAAAAACTTTAACCTACCATCTTGGTAGCTGTTTTCCGCTTGTCCCATTTGGTTTTTTTTCCTTTGTCCACCTCCCCCCCTTTTTCTGGCCTCCTTTGGATTTATCAAATTATTTTTTATGATTCTTTTTTATCTTCCCTATTGGCTTATTACTTATGCTTTTTTTGGTTCTGTGGGCTTTACATTACACATTTTTAGCTTACCACAGTTTGTTATCAAATACTACTACAGTACTTTCTGTATAAGAACCTTACTTATAGTAAGTAAGTATTCTTCCATTTTCTTCCCTTGAACTTTGTGCTACTATTCTCATTCATTTTACTTCAATATATCTTATAAAATGTACAATACTGGGGCTCAGTCAGTTAAGCATTGGACTCTTGATTTCAGCTCAGGTCATGATCTCATGGTTCGTGAGTTTGAGCCCCACATCAGGCTCTGTGCCAACAGCCCGGAGCTTGCTTGGGATTCTCTCATTCTCTCTCTGCCTCTCTCTCTCACTCTCTCTCTCTCTCTCTTTCTCTCAAAAATAAATAAATAAACTTTTTTTTAAATGTACAATGCCTTTTAGGGATTTCTACTTCAGACCATCATCTTTTAAAAAGGTTAAAATTAAGAAAAATGTTTTTCATATTGACCCACATTGTTTCCTGTTCCCATGCTCTTTATTTCTTTGTGTAGACACAAATTTCTATCTTGTATCAGATTCTTTATGCCTGAAGAACTTCCTTCACATTTCTTCTTGTGTAGGTTTGCTGGCAATTAGTGCTTTCAGCTTTTGTTTGTATGGAAAAAAAATTCATTTCATTTTTGAAAGGTATTTTTACCAGGTATAGAATTCTGACTTGACTTATTTTTTTCTTTCAGTTCTTGAAAGATAAGACTTCGTTGTCTTCTGCTTGACTAATTTCTGACAAGAAGTCTGTTTTACTTTCTATTTTTGTGACTCTGTAGGAAATGTTTCTTTACTGCCTTTATTTTGGGTTTCAGCCATTTAACTATGATGTGCCTCAGTGGGCTTTTCTTGGTATTTACACTACTCTGCTCTCTGAACTTCTTAAATCTGTGTGGTTTGTTGTCTTTTGTTGATCCTGAAAATCACTTCTTCAAATAATTCTTCTGTCCTGTCTTCTATTTCTTGTCCTTCTGGACTCCAAATACACACACGTTAGATAGTTCATTGTTGTCCTATGTCTCTCAGATATGCTCTTTTTACTTTACTCCTTTCTTCCCTTTGTGACTGACTTTGAATCATTTCTATGGACCTATATTCAAGGTCACTGATTCTTTCCTTTACTGTGTCTAGTCTGCTGATAAACCTATGGAAGGAATTCTTCCTCTCTAGTATATATATGTATGTATGCATATAGGTATATATATTTAGTTTCCAGAATTTCTACTTGATTCTTTTTATTTTTTCCATCACTCTGTTTGATAATTCCAACATCTGGGTCATTTGGGGTCTGATTCTGATTCTGTTAACTGCCTTGTCCTGCAATAATAGGTCTTTTTTCTTTTCTTTTTGGTGTGTCATACTTTCATTGAATTAACAGATACTGTGCATGAAAGACTAGTATAGAGAGAGTTGCACACACCTGACAATGGACACACTAGCTTTCCTGTTAGGCTTTAGTGGTTGTCAGTAGCTGAGCCAGATGTTGTTGCTATTATCCTTGTGTCCTTGTTACTATAGTTACCTTCAGCTCACCAGTCTTCAAATTTGGCCAATGGTAGGCTGTTCCTACTTTGTGCTTAGAGCAAAGACTGGATTGCCTGAGGGTTTTTGGTTTTTGTTTTGTGTTTTCACAGTTTTCCAGTTCTGCTCTCAGCTATTAACAGGGAGAATGGTTTGCTTTCTCTCCAAGGAGTGGATTGCTATTGCTTGTTTGTTACTTGGTGGAGGCTTGCAGTGAAGGTAGATAAGATTAGAAGGCCTTGTTCACCTGGATTTTGGAAGTGGGGCTTTCTTAAGTGTTCCAGAATTCCCCCCTGTAACATTCCATGCCCCCTTCCCCAATCCCCTTTGTGTTTGAGGGGAGGCATTTGGGGAGAGCTCTTGAGTGGGAACAGGTTACTGACCCCCTCCTAGTGGTAGCTGACTTCTGCTGTGTACCAGGCCTCAAGCAGCTGTCTCACCAATCCCCCAGCTGGGGAGAGCTTGCTACTAGCCCTCTTCCTGCTGCAGTGGAAATTAAACTCAATGTGAAGCCTCAATTAAGAAGAGCAAACATTTGTGGCTTTCCTGGTGGAAGAGCCCCGGGCATCAGACCGTAGGCTCCCCTTGACTTTCTAGGGGAAGGAGAATGGTCTACCTTCTTCCTGCTGTTTCTCCCTGCGCCTTGTGTGTGACAGGAATTTATTGCAGCACAAATATTGGAGGTAGCCCAGGGGACCTCCCTCTCAGAATTGTTTGGAAGAAGCAAGGAAATGCTTTACCTCAGAATTTTCTTAAGCCTTTATGGCCATTTTCCCCCCTTAATCTGACCCAACTGAGTATTAACATGGATTTATCAACACAGGCACTTTCTAAATGAGGCTGATGAGGTTTGGAGTTCTGGTGGGGGTTGGGAGCTGACAGCCAGGAAATAATTCTTGGAGACATCTTTGGTGCAAAAAAGGTGATTTTATTAAAGCACGGAGACAGGACCTGTGGGCAGGAAGAGCTGCCCTGGGTTTGTGAAGAGTGACTGATTATATACCCTCAGGTTGGGAGGGGGTCAGGGGCAGCGTAAGTCTCTAAGAAATTTTGGAAGCAAGGTTTCCAGGACCTTGAGGGGCTAGCTGTTATTAGGAAAATGTCATTTATTATCATTTAGGAAAACCTCAGTCATGAGACCCTTCAGATGTATATCAGGGGCCATATGCTTGGAGTATAATTGCCAACATATACTTGGGGGTTAAAGATAAAGGGGGTTTGCAAAGGAATTTTTATGTGCTTAAGGAGATTCACAGGATCCTGGGAGGTCAAAATAATATTAAGCCAAGATTCCCTTTTGCCTCTAGCAAAGTGTCCTCATCTGAGGCAGCTGAGCTCCTAGAGGAAGGTCACTCTGCCTGTTTCAAAGACTTGTCAATGGACTGTAGGCAGTAAGGGAACTTAATTTTTCATTTGCCTTTGTTTCCATATCGCCATGGCAAGCACTTAAACCCCCTTACATCTTGATGAGGATGATATTAGGGCTTCAGGAAACAAGAGTCTAGAGGTTTCTGGAGATTCGGCTATGGATAAGATTGCCTTTTTCTTGCAGTTTACTAAGTTATCTGTAAACTGAAGGAGACTCCTGCCTTCATGACTGTGATCTCTATCAGTCAACCATTTGTTTTCTTTCCTTTCCTTTGTTCTTGGGCAGCCAGGAGTGTCTGGGGAATATCACACACATCCCACCCGGGGTGGGGGAGTGGGTGCTGTTAGCCTGTTCTTTGCCCTCAGCTTGCCTTATGCTCCCTCATCAAGACTGACTCTAAAACAGCTCAAATCATTGGACAAATAAAACCTTTAACAAATATGGAAGTCCTGTTTATAACATCAGTACTTCAACACTTCAAGTTACTTCTGTACAGAAACTCTCTCTTTCCAATGATCTTGTTTCCAATTATTCTCATATTTGCCTGTTTTCGGCTCTTGCCTTATTCATTCATTTGTTCATCAGTGAACATTAACTGTGCATCTCCCATGTGGCTGTCATGTTTCAGGCACCAGAGATGTCCTGGTGAATAAACAAGACAAGGTCCTTACCTTTGTCTACCTTCCCTTCCAGCAGAGGAAGACAGACACTAAATAGCCAACAATGAAGGAGCAATGTCAGCACCCTGGAGAGAGGGAAACAGGATGGATGGAGAATGATGGATCAGCATGGCTGGTCACGGCCAGCCTCCCTGAGCAGGTGAGGTCTGAGCTGAGGCCTGAGTAAGGGGAGAAGCAGCCCTGTAAGGACTTGTCAGAGGGTCCCAGGCTCGAGAGCAATGAGCAAGTGGGGAGCAAAAGGGGTGAAGTCAGAGAGAGACAGGGCCCAAAAAATGAATGGCCATTTTAGCTGTGAAAACATTGAATTACTCTGAGTGAAATGGGGAGACTTTGGAGGTTTTTTGTTGTTTTGTATTGTGTTGTTCTTCAGATTTGCTCTCCCAAAATTCAGTCTGTCTACTTTGAGAAGTGGTTAGCCCAGTTAAGAGGCAGTTACACCATCTAGTGAAAGGGGAAAGAATCTTGAACGGAGGTGGAAATGAAGGCAATGAAGGGTTATGGACAGTTAGAGATATATTTTGGGTTTTGTTTTACATATATATAAATATATATATAAATATATATATATATTTAAGTATAGTTGACACATAATATTACATTAGGTTCAGGTGTACAACCTACTGCTTCCACAAGTATGGTGTGTGTAGGGGTATATTTTGGATATAGAGTCAATAGGACCTGCTAACAATGGGATAAGGTGGAGACAGAGAGCAACCCTCTAGCTTAAGCAACAGGGTGGATGGAGAAGCTATTTACTGAAATAGAAAGACTAAAGTGTAATGCCCGAGGTCGCGAAACCCCCCACAAGAGACCACCAGAGTCGTAAGTCAAAGCCAAGCGGCAAGGGTCATTTATTGCAGGTTCAAAACTGGACCTCCGTGCACTCGTTGCCGGTGACACTAAGAGGCCCTAATCAGGATTGGTACAGCGTTTTTATAGACAGAGACAAATAGCATAGGGGAGGTTTCAGATTATGAGGGGCCTGATTAGTTGATTTTAAAGTAAGGACATTTGTTGTTCTCTGATTGGGCGTCCTTTGTCTGTCCTTTGGCGGGAAGGCTTTGTCCGTTACTTGTGGCGGGAGAAAAAGGGGGAAGGGGGAAGGGGGAAGGGGAGGAATGTGTTAAGCAAGCAAGATTACAGAAGCGAGAAAATGCTGGTTAGTAAATATTTTTATAATCTTAGGTTATAGCAAACTAAGTCTAGAAAAATTTAACGGTGCTCACATCGAAAAATAGGCAAGACATACAAAATTTTAAATTCATTTTCTACAAAAGGAGGGATTTATGGGGGTAGATTAGGGGAGGCTACAGTCACAGAAGGCATGAGATCCCTGAGACAGAAATAGGGATTGATTATTTAGAAGGGTAATGGAGGAGATAAATGAGAAATTAGAAGAGCATTCATGACTGTCAGTGTTGTAATTTTGGGAGAATGGTGGGACGGATGTCAGACTTCAGGGAGATGATGAACACTGCAGGAGCAGGGACGATTTCAGTGTTTGCTCATAGTTGGATCCCCAGTGCCTGGCAAATGGTGGGTGCTCCTCGTTTACTTTTGAAATGAATAAATGACAGAGTGGGTGGTAAGGAAATATTGGAACTGAGTGTTGAAGACTTTCAGTAAATTTAGCAATGAAGGAATGTGGAGAAGTAACATGCTAACTAGCAGAGATAGCAAATTTTAATTTTTTAATAATAAATTTAATGGATAAGGGAGGCCTGAATGTGTTCAGTCACAGAAAAGATAACTCTAGAGAAGAGAGATGAGGAAGCTGGTCCGTGAAAGGATAATTAATGGTGTAAGGTTCTTCCACTGGAGAAAAGAAGGTAACATCTGTTATTCGTCCATTATGTACCAGGAAGTGGGCCAGCACCTCACATCTGTTATCTCACTCAACCATCAAAATGGTCATTTAGGGTAGAATTGCCAAATAAAATACAGGACACCCAATTAAATTTTAATTTCAGATAGCAAAAAAATCGGTATGACTCACACAATGTTTGGAACATACTTATATTTTTTAAAAATATTCAATGTTGATCTAAACTTCAAATTTGATTGGGTCTGTGATATTTTTATGTTTTAAATGGGACAATCCTTGGGGTAGGTAATGATGAGAGAGCATAAGGCAAGCTGACACCAGCAAACACCAACCCCCCCTCCCCAGACACACACACACCTTGGGATCTGTGTGATATTCCTCAGGGTTCCTGGTTGCCCTGAAGCTAAGAGGAGAAAACAAATGGTTAACTGATAAAGATCACAGACACGAAGGATGTGAGTCTCCATCTGTTTACAAATGTCTTAGTAAATTACAAGAAAAAGGCCATCTTACCAATAGCCTAATCTCCAAAAACCTATGGACTCAGTTTTCTGGAGCCCCAATATCACCCTCCCCTCCATAATGAACAAAGGCAAGAAGGAAATGGCAGGTAAAATTAAATTTCCTTATAGCCTGCAGCCCATTGGCAAATACTTGAGGCAAATACAGAGTGAAACATTCTTCCAGGAACTCCCTACTGTCTTAATGTTAATGCTTTGCTAGAGAAAAAACAACCTTAGCCTGACAATAGCTAGGCTTCCATTATCTTGTGAGTACTCTTTAGCATATAAAAGTCTTTTTCGAGGCCTCCCTTTTGCCTTTATCTCCCCCAATTCCATAGTATATATAGCCAGTCACTCTTCATAATCCCAGCGCAGCTCTTTCCGCCCACAGGTCCTGTCCCCATACTTTAATAAAATCACCTTTTTGCACAAAACACGTCTCAAGAATTCTTTCTTGGCCATCAGCTCTGAACCCCCACCACCACTCCAAAATTCCATCAGATAATATTGATAGGGAAAAATCTGTTATAAGATGGTGACAGGACTGATCCGGGAATTCCAGTCCCTGCCCGAAGACTCCCGGGTTTTTCTTCCCACCCTGCTTGCTGTGCCTGAACAGACTATAAATTGTCCTCTCTGCTCATGCTTGGGCTCAGACCTCTGGAGAGTGATCTCCTCTGAGCCTGCCCGTGTAAAATAAACCTCCTGCCTTCCGCGATCTCTGAGTGCCACCTGGTTTTTCTGGCTGCTGGTCCAGGCCAGGTTCCGTAATATATTTGCCATTTTTCCTAAAGGAAACTGAGGATCTGATACATTGAATAATATTGCCCACATACGCAAAGTTATTAAAAGTGGTAGTCAGGGGCGCCTGGGTGGCGCAGTCGGTTAAGCGTCCGACTTCAGCCAGGTCACGATCTCGCGGTCCGTGAGTTCGAGCCCCGCGTCGGGCTCTGGGCTGATGGCTCAGAGCCTGGAGCCTGTTTCTGGTTCTGTGTCTCCCTCTCTCTCTGCCCCTCGCCCGTTCATGCTCTGTCTCTCTCTGTCCCAAAAATAAATAAACGTTGAAAAAAAAAAATTAAAAAAAAAAAAAAAAGAAAAAAAAAAGTGGTAGTCAGAACTGGAACCCAGTCTGTCGGACTCCTGAACTTGGACTCCTGAACTTATAGGCTTTACCCATGTGCTGTGCCCATGTGGAGTCGAGTCCACAGAAGGGCTCAGCCCAGTAAGTCAGCCCTTTTCTCACTTATATATGTGACTGGCCTCTAGTTAAACAGTCAAGGGTGAGGAGCTTCTTGGGACCATTTTTGTGTCCACTAAAAGCGCCACTAAATCTTTCCTGATGGACTTCTAGGTAGGGTATTTTTGCTAACACACTGAGATGAATGACATTAACAGGTTAGTCTTTCCTTATTTTTGTTTGTTGTTGTTGTTCTTGTTGTTTAAATCTCTAAGCACCGGGCTAATTTAGAGAGTGTGCCTGACTGGACAGCATGCCACAGCCCTGCTGAAGAGGGCCAGATGTTTACCAAGTTGACGTGTTTGAGTGAGGAGGGCGGCTTTCCCTCTTTTGAAAAGGAAGCTATCTTTTTTTTTAATGCAGTTATCTACTCAGTATTAAAATTATTTGAGGAGAACTATGCTTGTATTTTTGGAGTAGGATGTGGGTTAGATAAGCTTAATAAAACTTTTTTTTAACTTTTTTTAAATGTTTATTTTTTGAGAGAGAGAAAAAGAGAGCGTGAACGAGGGAGGGGCAAAGAGAGAGAGACACACAGAAACTAAAGGAGGCTCCAGGCTCCGAGCTGTCAGCACAGAGCCTGACAGGGGCCTCAGACTCACAAACTGTGAGATCATGATCTGAGCCAAAGTCGGACGCTTAACCAACGGAGTCCCAGGTGCCCCAGCTTAATAAAACTTCTAAGAAGTAATACAGTCTAGGACCTAAGACCTTTGAGTCTGCAGTCAGACGGACTAGGGTTTGAATCTTGTTCCACAATATATTCGATATTGGGCAAGTTGCTTAGCCTTTCCCAGTCTCTTGTTTTCTGTTCTCAAAATGGGGATGCTGATAACAATACTAACAATAGCTTCCTTACAGAGTGGGTGTGAGGATTGCACAAGGTGATAGCACATGGAATAAACACTTAGCACACGGGTAGCCATCATCTCCCTCACCAGCAGCAGGGGCATGATTGCTACTCCTGAGGGTGCTTCTGTTTGAAACAGTGCTGTACCCACATCTCACAAGCTGAGGATGCGGTCATGTGGGGATTTTGTTGTTGTGTAACTTTGAAAGCTGTTTGTGACAAATAACCTCCTGAATTTGTACCGGGGCATTGGTACAAGGCTGAGACAAAATTGCCAACAAATCTGAAACAAGTCACCAAACATAAGGGAAACAATTTTTCCTGCTAAATACCGTTTCTTTCGTTGCCTAGATCTACATGCCACTTAATGATTATCTTCAAGAAAATCATTATTAATACGTTATGGAAACATTGGACCAAAGATATACAGCCCTGTCTTTAATCAGACCACATTTAAGTGTATTTGGCCTTTTCAGTGTATCATTTCACATTTTACACTCCTTCCTCATCCTATCCAAAATGCTAAATTCATGCCCACAGCTTTTCCCTTTTACATTACAAAGCTCAGTGATTTCTACATGAAATATTATCTTCATTTTATATATATAATGAATATTATATAAATATTCACATATTTTTATATTATTTCATATATTTCATGTTATATATATATACTTCATATATTATAAATATATTCACATTACATGTGAGAATTGTATTATATTGTATATAACCTATATGTTATAATTCATATATAACATATGAATATATTATATTCATTTTTCTATAATATGCATAATATAATATATGCATAATATATTAATGACACATAATAATATGTTGTATACATATAGTGTCTTGACTGATTTTCTTTTCACTCCATAGTGACCAAAATATGTACTAAGGACAATTTTGACTCAGAATTTGTGGACATTTCATCTCTTCTGTTTTCCGTAGTAGCTTACCTACAGGGTCTGTCATGTTTAGTCATTTATTCAGTAAGTATTATTGACCACCTACTACATGCTAAGCACTATTGTAAGTGCTGACTGCTGCTATCAGACCACAAAACAAAACCCTGCCCTCATGAAACTTTGCGGTGATCATGATGCTTTTGTTCAAGGTTTTCTACCTTTTGTGGATGAGGCATGGCTTAGATTTTTCCCTCTAAGTGATCACTTTAAGTGGATCTTAAAAGTCTTTCTTGTATCGCTTCTCGGCCTTTTGGCTAAGATCAAGTGTAAAAGTCTTTCTTGTAATTGCCTTTACATGTAGGCAAGTAAATCAAGAAATTAAGACAGGTTTGGGAGTAGAGAACAGTGTCATGTTGGACATTAAATTAAAACCATGGAGTATTTAAAATTCAGGGGATTTAAGGAGGCATATAAATATTATGACCTTCACTGTTGGAATGATTAACCAATCTTTTAAGTGTCATTTTAATGTTTCATTTTCAAAGACCTTGCATTGCACTTCCATCTCACAAAGTAAGAACCACTGCAAACAATTCCTATCTTGCTTAAAGTCCTGACGTGGACTTCTGAGCTTTGTGTTGCACACAGTTGGTGCTCTGAGTAGATCAAGTCATTATAACCAACAGCAGATCAGTTTTGAGAGAAACTCACTGAGATTTTAGACACCTTTCCTGTTGATTGATTTCAGGCCATTCTCAAT
The DNA here is from genome assembly GCF_022079265.1 of Lynx rufus. NCBI lineage: Eukaryota > Metazoa > Chordata > Mammalia > Carnivora > Felidae > Lynx > Lynx rufus. Next base: position 63,222,105 of record NW_025814889.1, read on the forward strand.
CTCATTCCACTTCTGCCTTTGAAGTGTGGAGAACTGAGTCGTGGAGAAAGTGGAACCACCAGTTACAAGTGAAATTTATGGGCTCATATTCATCCAAAAGATACCACACCCCACCTTCAGTCATCTACTAAGTAACAAGCCATCCAAAACGTAGTGGTCATAAAGCAACGACCATTGTTATAATGTTCATGGGCTAGGAACTGACAAAGGGCACAGTGGGGTAGCTGTTCTCAGCTCCATTGTCTGTTGCAGCCTCAGCTGGTGTGACTTGTACGTCTAGGTGATGAGGTTTTTTGGGGGTGACAGTGGGGTTCGTGGGGTCCAGAGCTGAAGGCCAAGAAAGAATTCTTGAAGACATCTTTGGTGCAGAAAGGTGATTTTATTGAAGCACGGGACAGGGCCCATAGGCAGAAAGAGCTGCCCCAGGACCTTGAGGAGAGACTGGATATATACTATGGGGTTGGGGGAGCTAAAGTCCAGGGGAAGTTTTCAGTGAGATTTTCATATGCTAAAGAAGACTCACAGGATACCGGAGGCCTAGCTATTGTCAAGCTAAGATAGTTTTTCCCTCTAGTAAATCATTAGCATTAAGACAGCAGGGAGTTCCTGGAGAAACATTTTACTCTGCCTGCCTCAAATATTTGTCAGTGGGCTGCAGGTTATAGGGAAATTTAGTTTTATCTGCCATTTCCTTCTGCCTTTGTGTCCCACGTCACTACGGAGGGGTGATGGAGACTTAGGCCCTGCAGGACTGTGATCTTTTTCAGTTAACCATTTGTTTTCCTCCTTTTATTTGTTCTTGGGCAGGGAGGAGTGCCCGAGGAATATCACACGTATCCCACACATATCCCACCTGGTTGGTGCTGGGGGGGGGGGGCGGGGAGCGGCCTGTCAGCTTGCCTTAAGCACCCACATCATAGAGGACACCTGAGGAGCTAGGGCTGGAAGATCCCCTTCCAAGACACTACACTGCCACGTTCAGCACTGGGGCTGTGATACTGGAGACTAGTTAGCTAGACTGTCAAGCTGAAAGCCTACATGTGGTCTCTCTGGAGCTGCATTACAGGACAGCTAGACTTCTCTCTTGGTGGCCCAAGACTCCCAAGAACAAATATTCCCTGGGAACAAAGTGGAAACTTCAGTCTCAGAAATCCCATAACATCACCTCAGCTGTCCTGCATTGGGTGAAGCAACTTCAAGCTCCCTGAAATTCAAGGGAAAGAGAGACTCCACCTCTCAGTAGAAGGTGCATCAGAGAATTTATGGCCATGTTTTAAAACTGCCGCAACCCCATCGTTTTAAATATCTTGATACAAATTTAAGCCAATGGTGTTAGGGTCAGGCGTAAGGCAGGGTAAAGATAGGAGTCAGAGGCTAAAAAATTTTAGCAATCAAAGGCTTTATTTGGGAACTAAGGTCTCAGGCGAGGTTCCGTGACTCAGGGAAAGAGAGAGAGGAGTCAGGGAAGTCGCACCCAGGTGTGGTGGGATGGGATTTTTAAGCTGCAGCGGTTCCGGGTTTAGGTCCGGGTGGGCCTTTTTCGCGTCAGGTCGTGCTGTCGCTTGGTGATTGGTTGACCTCCAATTCGTTCTGTCACACTACTAGGGGCTTTTCAGTGGGTTGCACTGGCAAGATTGCCCTTCCCTCTACTGTAGTTCCAAGGACATCCTAACAAATGGATTGGCTGATTATTTACAAACTTTTCCTAACTCAGGCCACACCTCATGACAGTGGATATAATTTAATATTTTATTATAAAGGTTATGTCCAATATTTGTAAGAGTTCTTATTTTTCTGCACTTCCCTCTGAATTTTCTTTGTTTGGTAATGTGCTAAGCCACAGATTGTTATGGAATTCTTCCTCTTCTTAAGTGGTAGAAATACTTTGTTCTTCTGTTGATGATGGCTACAGTAAGACCTTTGCAACTTTACTCCCTAGAGCCACTGAAGATGCTGTGACCTGAGGGAAAAGTAACTTCCAAGCAGTGTTTGATACTAAACCAACTATCATAATTACTGTAAAAAATTTGTTATTAAAACAATTTTATATATTATTACACTAATGATCTTATCATCTGAATATGCTTCCAATTTCTTCATGTCTTTTCTGATTGTCAGTTCCATATGCATCCAAAGTTTTTACATCGTTTATGAAATATGTATTTTTTAAATATAGTGAAGTGAAAATTGCTTCTGCTAATGTTACGGAACCTGGTCTGGATCACCAAGCGGAAGAACCAACTGGCACTTGGAGATCTTGGAAGGCAGGAGGTTTATTTTACATCGGTGGGCTCAGAGGAGATCGCTCCCCAGAGGTCTGAGCCCAAAGCGCAAGCATGGGGGACAATTTATAGTCTGTTACTTCTGCATTAGTAGTAATTTGGCATATGTGGCAAGCAGGGCAGGAAGAACCCAGAAGGGGAGTCTTTGGGCAGGGACTGGAATTCCCCTATCAGTCCTGTCAGCCATCTTATACATAATTTTTCCATATCACTAACACTTGGTTAGCCTTTGGTGTTACTGGAGCTTGAGCATACTTGATGCATGTTAAAACCCTGCCAGAGGGAAGTGAGTAAATGAAATATTTCACTGGGAAGGGTAGCCAGATGGCCTTATTTTGTGATAGGTGAGATAGAAATGGTGGGGATTGCTATAAAGCTTTAAAAATTTGTTTGTATTAGTCTGGTGTTGCTAGGCTCCTTAATAATGATCTTTGTTCCTTCAAGGAATGCCATAGACAACAAGGTTTTGTCCTGTAGAGCTCTCCTGACTTTAATGTTCCTTAGGTTAATTAATTTATCCAAGATGAATTCTCAATTTCCTTTATAGTGCCTTAATAGAAATATAGAGATTACCAGAAAAGTATTCCTTTTTGAAGCTAAGAACATTGAGAGAAGTTTTATGTTTTTAAAATCATTGTTAGTATTTTCTAACCATTAGTGGAGATTATTGCTATCTTTTTCCAAGCCAAACTCCAGAGTATATAGTAGAAGAAAAATTACTTTGATGTTACCTTGATGTGTTCACCTGCAAGCTTACTAAAATCTGCTTTAGTGCTTGAACAGAGCTCAACACTAAAATGGATCATGACAATAAAATGCTTCTTGGCTTCTTCCAGAACTTAGCACTAAAAACTTCTTCCAAATAAATCACATGCTAAGAAGCAAAATTTTAATTTTAAATCGGATATCAATTGGTAGGGTGCCTAGCTGCGGATGTCCCTAGATCATTTTGCTTAATGTTGATTGAGAACTGGTGCCTTGGCATCTTCATTCCATCAAGTGAATTTCAGTTAGTGGATGATAAGTTCTTTCTTTTCTCAAAATATACCTGAGATTCTCAAAATGTGGTCCATCAGACCCCGGGGGGGTCCCCAAGATCCTTTCAATGTGATCACAGGGTCAAAGCTATTTTCATTGTAATCCTAAGAGATTATATGCATTTTCACCATGTTGACATTTGCAACTGATTGTGCAAAGGCATCGGTGCTTAAAACTGCTGGACCTTATCCCAAATCAAGGCAGTGGCACCAAAATGACCTACTAGTCATTATATTTCTTCATTGCCAGGTACTCACAGCCCATGAGAAAGCAGCAAAAAATACTGATTTTATTAAATCTTTACCTTTTGAGTAAATTTCTTCTTAGGATTTTGTGTGATGAAATGGGATGTACACATGAATCATTTCTGCCATATACCAAAGTAAGATGGTTGTTTTAAAGAAAAGCATGTATGTGATCACTTGGGTTACAACTAAACTAGCTGCTTTTTTAAGGGCATATCATTTTTCCTTGAATGAATGACTGACAGACACTTTTTTTTTAGATTTGAGAATTTGGGAGGCATTTTCTTGAAAATGAAGTGAGTTACAATAGAAAGAAGTGATGATATTTGCTGCCCAAGGTAAAAATTGTTTTCAAGTGAAAATCAGAATTTTGGAAAATGTATATCTGTACTACGAGCTTCCTAATACATACATCTTTTATGATGAGATAGGTTGCATATTAATGAATATGACTTTGGTATCATATTATGAAATGGGTCATGATTTAGAGTATCTGCATAACTCAGTGAGCCAATAATTTACAAATAACCAAGGCATGATGTAACAAAATCATGCATTGGTAAGAGATCTACTGAAAGTGTAAGATAGATCGATTATTTTAATGTAATAGGACACTAATGGTTCATTTGATAAAGTTTCAGAGTCCAAATTGTAACTAACCTTTAAGAAATGACCACTTTTCCAGTCTTGGTGTATATAAAAAAAAAATCCACGATTATCTTAAAAAGCCACTAAAATACTCGTCTCTTTTCCAACTACATATCTGCGTGGGTGTGTAGTTGGAAAATGGGTTGCTAATACTATTTTTAAGTGATTTAATAAATATTTTAAGATCCCTGTTTAAATTTCTAATATGACAAATATTGACATATGAGCCACAAAAATAAATGCTCTTTAGGTTCTCAATAATTTTTAAGAGCTTACAGGAAAGAGCAGAAAGCTTAAGAGCTGCTGGTATGGACAAATCTGCTTTTCAACGGGATGCCCAGGGGCATATATGTTGAAAGAGAAAACTGTCAGCACGTATTTCCCACTGGCATACGATTCAGTTATTGTCATAAATGGCCCTTGGCAGAGTATTCCAGGCCTCTGTTCTGGGCTCTTCCACCCACCAAACAGTCAGCATATGGAATTCTCAACCTCTGGCCTGAATAGCTGTGATGTCAAGACCACCAAACTTCTCTCATTTCTTTGGCAGAACACAAATAGGGCTCTTAGGCCAAATTTGGGGAATTTACTTTGTAGTTATCTTGCTTTGTAGTTAACACTGATGATGCCCAGATCTCGGTTTCTTTTTTTTTCCTCTTTTTCCCTTTCTTCTTTTCCTTTCTCTTTCCATTTTTCCTTCATGTCTTTATTTTTATTTTCCCTTCTGTTTTTTTTTTTAAAGGTAGCTCTCTGAGAGGTTGTGGAGATTATGATAGATAAAGATTTTTCTATATTCTATATTCTAGATCTATATTCTGGATTTTTCCATATTTCTATATGGAAATATTTCTTTCCTGAGAACATCATTCTACACCAAACAGTACACCTTGTGATCTCAAATAACTTGATGAAAACTCTAGTGTGTACTTCTGAAAATTAAACGGCACATGAATTGAACATTGTCTTGTGCTGTTCCTTATATAATGATATGACCAAGTCAATAAGACATACGTGCTTGAAAAGTAAAAATAAATCATTAAGAGTTTGGAAGCTCATTTTGTCCAGCAGAGAGAAAACAAGATTGGACAAATATAAATAATTTAAAAGCTACTTGACAATCCAGTAGCAAATATCATGATCATAATTACCATCATTATCACCATTATGATCATTGTCATAGCTACCATATATAAAAGGAAATTTTGACTCAAAGCAGTCTATTCATGGAAGATAGCAAAAGTGAACATTCTATTGCATCCCAACTGGTTCTAACAAGCTGAGGTTGATAAAGAGCCATGAGCGTTGAGCGACTTAGAATGACGTAGCTTTATTGACTCTAACCAGAAATGCTCCTAATCCATGAATATTGTTACTTCTTTTAACCAGTCACACAGAGGCCTATAAATTTGTTTCTACCTACCCACACTACTAATTTTCAATTCTTATTTAAAATAACACCACGAATACACATATACACCTCCTTTCCCACTTTCTTCCATCTAAGTATTTATAAGACTACAAGTTGGCTTCTTTCAAATACCCTTTTTAATATATTTGAGTCCCAATTGGTAAAGAAGCATCTGTTAAATAAACAATCAGGTCAAAAATCAAAAACAAACATAAACATAATTTATTAAACTTTTGAGAGATGAGTTTTATAACCATATAGGAAGATATGTTTCTTGTGTACAGATTTTACAGTTTTTAAATATTTTTCACAAGTATGCAGATCATTGTCATCATTATTTATATACGTTAGAAAATGCATATTGTTTTTGGAATTCTCTTCAGCAGCTGTTTCTATGAGAAAACAGACATTAGAAATGTTTTCTTAAATATTTAATCTTCATACATATTGGTGAATAAAAAGAACATAAGTATGGATTTTGAAGGAATGGGGAAAGAATGAAGAAAATTCATAACACACACACACACACACACACACACACCCCTCCAGTGTGGAAAGGATTAATGTTTGTGTCTTACATTAAGGGCTGCAATTACACTTTGTGTCTAATGAATAACCAATATATTGTAGTTATTGACCAGTACATTGTTACATATCTGCCAGTTATGTCCTTATCATAGATTTTTATTTGTTGTACTTTGCATTGACTTTCTTTTCCTCTTGTCCAACTCTGAAAAGAATTATAAACTATACTAAAATATGATGGATAAATATTTTTGCATGAAAAGGTTGTTTGACTTGATAACAGTAATTTTGGTTTTCAGTAAAGTCAATGAGGTATTATGTACTTTTCCCCAAGGAAGATTGTTTCTATCCCATGATACTTCATTAAATCATGCCATTTACAGCTCTAGGAGACAGGCAAACACTGCAGAGAGCTGAATCTTTATTTAAGCAGAAAATACAGGTGTGATCACGGTTGAAGACTAAAAGAATAGAATGTCTTTTAATTAAAGCATGCATCAATGTTCCTCATTTTTGTTTCTGAAATATCTGAACATTGTCAAAGCACTGGTTTGATTTGCTCTTTCAAAAGCTAGTGACATAGAGAGGCAAAGAAAGAGAGGCAACACAGGATGGAGAAAAAAGTGGTGGCCTTCTACTCATTTTCATGATGATCCTGGCTTCCTGAATGACTTGGGTCAGAGATTATATATTTCTTGATCTTTGTTTTTCTCATCCATAAAGTGGGGATGGGTCAACATCTCTGGATGCTTTCCAAAGTCTGTTCTGTCCACCAAATTCTATAAAACTGAACTGCCATGTTTCTTGTTTTTTACACAATTTAGTTTTCATGGCATGTGCGTAGTTGAAGCTTGTATGGAGAGTTGAGTGTCAGGAAGGTCTTCTTTCTCTAAGTCAACACATTACTGGAGCTCTTGGGTTGAATATAGAAAGTAATATTTTTACATAGATACCCAATGCAGCCAAACTGCACACCATAATGATACAGACTCTCACAATGGTTAAATAAACTGAGGAAATTGTTTTGCAAATGAGCTTTTCGTCATTTTCTTTTTTTTTTTAAATGTTTATTTTTAAGAAAGAGAGAGCACGTGAGCAAGTGGGAGAAGAGCAGAAAAAGTGGGAGACAGAGGATTGGAAGCAGGCTCTGTGCTGAGAGCAGAGAGCCTGTTGTGGGGCTGGAACTCATGAACTGAACTGTGAGATCATGACCTGAGCCAAAGTCAGACAGCTTGACTGACTGAGCCACTCAGACACTCTGTCGTTTTCTATTCTCCCTCTGCAATCTGAATTCCTCTCTATGAATATCTTTGAAACTTAGTCAAATGTAATTAACAAAAAATTTGAAATAAAGAAGCAGATTAAATTTTTCACTTTGCATAACTTGCTCTCAACGGCAATAGATGTAACAAAGGCTGAGCCTTTGTAAGGTGAGAACTTCTGACTCTTAAAAAACAGCTTGCAGGTTCATTTACTTAATAGATTATGTTGATCACTTATGCCAGAAAACTGAGGCAGTTGGGGCACCTGGATGGCTCAATTGGTTAAGCATCCAACTTTGGCTCAGGTCATGATTTCGCGGTTCGTGAGTTCAAGCTCCATGTCAGACTCTGTGCTGACAGCTCAGAGCCTGGAACCTGTTTCAGATTCTGTGTCTGCCTCTCTCTGCCCTTTCCCTGCTCATTCTCTGTCTCTCTCTGTCTCAAAGAATAAATAAACATTTAAAAAGAAAGAGAAGAAAGGAAAAGAAAACTGGGGCAGTTTTACAAAACAGGCTGCCTTGCTCCCAGGCCTCACCTGCTATACTCTACCCAACCCTGGCCTAGCAGCCCCAAAGCAAGCAGCAGCGCCCCCAGGCTTGTGGGGCAGGAACTGCACTGTGTTTTCTGAAGCAGTGTTAGATGAACCAGAACATGGCGGATGGCCTTTCTCTTCCTTTTGGGCCGATAATTGGTAACTCAGGCCACGGAATCCTGGGTCTAGATAGGTCTGTATATGAAGACTTCTTTGGTCTTGCAAAAAATTAAGGAACTCAGAATACAATCCATCTCCTTCTACAATCATCCTGTTGCTCTGATTCAGATGCACGTCCTCCAGACATCACTAGCATGTTTATAGACATGCATGCACTGAGGATGCATTAATATTTCCAGAAAAAGGAAAAAATTGGGGTTTGACTATTACTTTTTTTTAATGATACCTTTTAAAATATGAACTCTGAGTGATAATGATGTATCAGTGTAGGTTCATCAGTTGCAACAAATGTACCAGTCTAGCAGGGGATGTTGATAATGGGAGAGGCTATGTGTGTATGGTGGGGGCAGAGGTTGTATGGGAAATCTCTTTATCTTCCACTCAATTTTGCTGTAGACTTAAAATTGCACTAAAAAACCTTAAGTCTATTAAAAAAAAAACCAGGATCTTATATGTTTTTTCCACCAGCACTTCTGATGAATCTGAAACATACAAAGAAGATGAAATCTACTGCACATAATTAGCTTGTGAAATAGAAGATAAAATGAACATCTTTATAGAAATGACAAAAACCTTTATACTAGAGCCTCTCACTTCCACAGGGCATTCAATTAATTATGAGCTAGGAACAAATAATACTTTTCATAGTATCTTGACATTTATCTGGATGCATTGTTTTATAAACAACATTACTCACTCAGTCTTTCTGTTCTGCCTTTATTACACGGTGATCTTAAAATTCTAAGTGAGAAATGTTCACATTAAGAACTTGGCAGATTTACAACTGAGTTTTATACAGATTTTTAGGTTGTCATTTGATAATAAAAAAATGACATCTTTGATCTTTGGTCACATTCTTTGGTTTACCCTTCTATATTATTTTTGTTCACTGTATTTTAAATTTTGTATTAGATATTAACTGCACAAGAAAGAATTTTAGTAGAACATGTATAAACATGTATTTAGTAGAATTTAGTAGAAGGACAATATAGTAAACACTTTTGTATTATATGCTCCTTTCACTTTTTTTTTTTAATTTTTAAAAAGTTTATTTATTTATTTTGAGAGAGACAGAGACAGCACAAGTAGGGAAGAGTCAGAGAGAGAGGAAACAGAGAATTCCAAGGAGGCTCCGTGCTGCCAATGCTGAGCCTGACGTGGGGCTCAAATTCACAAAACTGCAAGATCATGACCCGAGCTGAAACCAAGAGTCAGACGCTTCACGGACTGAGCCACCCAGGGACCTCACCCCTCCCTACACTTAATCTCCTTCTGAAACTCATGGTTTAGAATTAAGTTAATTATTCTCTTTTTTGTCTTTATGGTTTTGCCACGTGTCTATACCTCTAAACAACACACACAGTTGATGCTTGAACAACATATATTTGAACTGCATGGGCCCACTCATATGAGAATTTTTTTGAACAAATACAGTACGGTATGGTAAATGTACTTTCTTATGATTTTCTTAATAACACTTTTCTCTAGCTTATTTTATTGTAAGAACACAGTATGTAATACACATAACATATAAAATACATGTTAATCAAATGCTTATGTTATTGCTAAGGTTTCTGGTCAACAATAGGCTATTAATTGCTAAGTTTGGGGGGAGCCAAAAATTATATTAGCATTTTGAACTGTGCAGAAGCTCAGTGCCCCTACCCCCTGCAATGTTCAGGGGCCAATCGTAATTTAATTTTGCATGATTTGGAATCTACATATAGATGGAAACGTACTGTAAGTTTTCTTTGGAGACTGCTTTCCTCACTCAACACTGTACCCGTGCAATTTATCTATGTGATTCATGTAGCTGAAATGCATTAAATTCCAGTTCATGTGAATATATACAACAAATGTATGGCTACACTACTATTTATCTGTAGTCCTAGAACTAAACATGTAGGTGTCCTGAGTTTTTCCTATAACAGACAATGCTGTTGGCAACAAGATTTACAGTCTCTGATGCTCAAGACTTTTTTCAGAAATATTCCTAGAAGTGCATTTTAGGGCACAAGGAATGCATTTCTTCAACATCACTTGGTAAACCAAAATATTTCCCCAAGTACATGTACCAATATATACATTGCATCAGTAGAGATGTGATCAAATGGAGCATAATATTGTCACATTCTAAAATATCAGCAATTTGGAGGCTGCAAAATGGTGTTCTCACCATGACTTTATTTTTTTCTGAATTCTAATGATACCAAGAATATTTTTGTATGTCTATTATTGGCTATTTGACTTGCTTTTAAACATCAAGTGCCTATTTTTCTATTGGATTCTTAAAATTCTAACATGAATTTTTATTGCATGAAATGCACAATTTGTACAGTTGGATCCGTTGTTACAATGCATACACCCCTGTAACTCACATTACTATCAATATAGAAAATATTTGGTCCCTAAAAGTTTCCTGTCTTCTTTCTCAGTTGACCCTCCCTCCATCCCAGAGGCAACCACTGATCTAACTTCTATCATCATAGACTAATTTTACCTACTAGAGAATTTCAAATAAGCAAAATCATCGTATGCTGTGTAGTTTTTTATGTTTGGCTTTTTTCACTGAGCAAAATGTTTTTGAAATTCATTAAAATTTTTGCATCTCTTGGACAACAATTTTTTTTTTTTTTTTTTTTTTTTTTGCTAAGCGGCCTGTTTACCTGTATTCCTGTTAATGGACATTTGGATGGCTTCCAGTTTTAGCTATTATGAATAAAGTTGCTAGGAAAAGGCTTATACAACTTTTGATAGGTAGAAGTGTTTTAATGTCCTCCTCTGTTAATTCTAATATCTGGGTAAGTTCTGGGTTGGTTTCCACTGACTGACTAGTCTCCTCATTATGAGCTGTGTTCTCTTGCCTCTTTGCATATCCTGTAATCTTGATTGGATGCCAGGCATTATGAATGTTACCTTGTTGGTTGATGGAAATTTTTGTGTTTCTATTGCTTCCCTTGAGCTTTGTTTTGCGATGTAGCAAAATTACTTGAAATAGTTTTCTCCTTTTGGGTCTTACATTTATGATTTGTTAGACAAGTCTGGAACAGTGCCTACTCTAGGCTAATTATTCCTCTCTACCAAGACAAGATCTTTCTGAGTACTTTCCCCAGGGGCCCATGAATTGTGAGTTTTTCCAGCCTGGCTGGTGGAAACAGACATTTTTCCCAGTCCTGCATGAAGACCAGTCACTTTTCCCTCTACTTGTTTTGATGGTTCTTTTCCAAACTTCCAGAAGTTTTCTCACAGGCCTGCTGGATACTCCAAGGGGCCCTCTGTAGGTTTCCAGGGTTCTCTCTGTGCAGCTCCCTCTTCTCTAGCACTCTGCCCTATGAACTACTGGTCTCCTTGGACTCTTAGCTCCATCTTCTCCGCTCAGGAGGTCTGCCTCAGTTTCTACTCCCTGCTGCACAGCCTAGAAACTCTCTCAGGCAGTAAGCTGGAACAACTGTAGGGCTTGCCTGCTTTGTTTCCCACCTCTCAGAAATCACTGTCCCCCTACCCCACCACCCAATATTCAGTGTCTTGAAAACTGTATTTTGTCTTTGGGGGGGATTGTTTCATGTGGAAAATAGATCTTGTCCCTGTTATTCTACTTTGACCAGACATTACCGATATTCTGAATTGTACTTTTGTCTGTCACTCTGGGAGGATTTTACCTGCCAGGGTAGGGGGTCATTGTTAAATTCAGGATACATGAGAAGTGTTCCTTTCTTTAAAGAGTGGGAGAAGTGGCTAAAAGGAGACAGAACGGAAAAAGAAAAAGAACGACACCTGGGTGGCACCCCTTGTCAGGATGGTCAAGGGTGAGGAACATTTCCAGGGGTTCTTTGTATGCTCTGTATCAAGAAGACATCCTTCCCTGCTCAGCATCTGTTAGCATCGCTTTTTGTTCTGGTCTCTATTGAGGTTTGGAGGCTTAGAGAAGGTCCAATAGTTCACAAGAGGAAATAAGGCTGCAAAAAGAATAACTCTCATTATAGCTGGGCACATGGTGGGAGTTAAACGTTTTATCGAGCTATCTCGATAGGTATTAACCTATCTGAATACCTGAGGGTTGTAATGGGGTTCTTCACACAAAAGCAGCCTGCCACACCCCACAATAGCATTGGTTCCATGTGATGTAAGATGAACAGTCTGAAATGAGCAGGCTGATTCATTGGGGGATTCTCTGTTACATAGGGTTTGTTGGAGGGGAAGTCCATGTCATGGTCCACAGTAGTGACCTCTTGTGAAAAGCCTTTCAGACACGAGCCGGCTGAAACAGGGCTGCTTTGTAAAGTGCACTGAGGGCACTTTACCAGAGCTGGTGCAGAATTCCAGCAGTTCTGTGAAGTCCTGCCTCCAGCTCCCAAATCCCTGAGTATCTCCCATGTCTGATCCAACTATTCGATCCTCTTTACTTCATTATAGGAATGTTAGAAATATAGTGCCACTTGCAGTTTACAGGTTGAGTTAAACCAATGACACTAAGATCCTAGGATAATGCATTAAAATTTTTTTTTAATGTTTATTCATTTTTGAGAAAGAGAGAGACAGAGTGTGAGCAGGGGAGGGGCAGAAAGCAAGGGAGACACAGAATCCGAAGCAGGATCCAGGCTCTGAGCTGTCAGCATAGACCTGAACCCCAGGCTCAAACCCACGAATCGTGAGCTCATGACTTGAGCCGAAGTCTGACACTCAACCGACTGAGCCAGCCAGGAGACTGTAGGGCAATGCATTTAAACGTGGGGTATTGGAACAAGAAAGATAATGCAGAGCAATCTCCATAAGTTAGAGAGAAAGGCAAAGCATGGGGCTAATGGTGCATTTGGAACTCACAGAAACTTGTTTTTCCTTAATAAATCCTTTATAATCTCTCTTCTAAATCATGGCATAAAACTAGTACCTTTCTTAATTTGTAAAATATTTACATTTGATCCTTCTTAATTTGAAAATAATCTTCTAAGGGTTCTGGCAGGTTTGGCCAAGGACGGTCCAGGTGGATGGCACACAGTGGGCATCAGCATCATCTCATTCCTGAGACATCCCTGAAACAGGAGTGTGGTTCCAGTGGATGCAGAGGAAGAGCAGCCCGCAGACTAATTGGCATGCAGGGGGAGCAGGAGCGGCCAAATGACTTACAAGGGATCCGCTGTGTCCTAACAGCTCTAAAGACTTTCTGCAGACCCGGGCAAGGCGGTGCAGGCTGTGTTTGGAGTAGCTCAGACGGGAAGCCAGTTAGCAGCATGGCAGCTGCTTGATTCAAGAGCGTTGTTGGGTAGAAAAGAAGGAAACAAATGAGAAAACTGAAAATTGACTATAAACTCTATTTGCTTCTCTGCAGAAGGGGAAGAAAAATATCATTGAACAGTCTACCAGTGAAGGGTCTGCCCCATCTGCTACATGTGTATACAAAGTACCTCACTTCAACTCATCACAGCCTATTACTGACCATTCTTTTTAGCAGCTTAATCTTCATTTCCGTGCATGCGGACTTGCCCTCACGCTGAGGGTTATTTATCTTTCTTCACATCACTTCTTCATACCCATAATGATGGCAGAGTATTTTACACTTTAAATATATTTTATACATATATACATGATATCATTAGAATATCATAGAACCTTGAGAAACCTATCTTACTGTTTAGTGATTAAAAATGCTAGTAGTAACATTTTAACTTTTTCTTTAAGAAGGAGATGTAAAAATGTTTTTAAGTCTCCAATACGTTTTGGAAAGCAGACAAATTGCTACGAAAGTGTCATCTACCTGTGATTGGTTCCATTACAATCCAGCATATTAATTTCTCTAAAAAACGAGGACAGAGAAAAAAGAGAAACAAGCCCAGGCATGTGGAAAATTTCTCTTTCTTTTCTAGTTTTTGTTTCTTTTGAAAATTTGTAAGATTCTCCTTCAGAACTTTCTGTCCCAATGTACTTTATCTTATTTGTACGTGGAAACATGTTGTCTTACTCTTTCTCATTTGCCTCTAATGAGAAAATAGATTTTTTTTCGTTTTCCTTCTCTTGCTAGATTCTTTCTTAATGTGCCACATTGCTGGAAACTGAGCTATCCCAGCCTGAGTGGCAGGGCCCCGTCTGTGGACGGATTGGTGACTACAGGGTGGCCCGCCGACAGTGAAGCTTCTTGTACTCCCGCTTTTAGGTAATTTGGCCTTATTAAAGTACCTGGGGTATTGTCTGTTGGGGAATTGCCCTCGGCAGGCCCCCTAGGAAAAGAACCATTAGGGAAGAAAATAAGGTTCCGCAAGAAATTGTGCAGCCTTACGTTTAGCCCTTGCCATCCCCTATGGAGACTCCTCTATGTACAGGAAGGATAGCCTCACACATTTGCCAGCAAAGAGGGCCTGTATAGGAGAGACATATGGATTTGAAAGCCCCGCTCCGGCAACTAAGGAGTGTATCTCTGGGCACAGGTGACTTCAACCCCTAGGCCCACCTGGTCCCCCGGAGGCATTCCAGATGATGACTGAACCTAGTCGGTTAAGCTACAGAATGGTTCATTGGTTCCTAGGTGCATTGTCTCTCTGAGAACGTGTGAGGCATAGGTTTCTAAGGCTTTTTCAGCCCCTTTCTGGCACCTCGGACCAAGGCAAACACATTGTTCTTCTGGCCTCATGTGGTTAGGAGGTCACGTCCCTGTAATTGTTCCACTTGAGGTGTTGAGAAATGGAGGGTCTTTCATGAGAACAGCAAAGCAAATACTTTGCAGATGATAGATAAACGCAGACGCATAATGGAATAATGTAAGAAATTAATCTATAATCAAAGGGTATGCGGGAAAGTTAGGGGAAAATCACCATGTTATTTCTTAAAGGTCGTTTATACATAGGAACGTTTTCAAAATTAGGTAATGTGAGAAAAACATAGTTGACGTATGCTACAAGGAAATCACTAGTATATATAATGCCACGTTTACTACAATAAATCGGCCGGTTCAACACACTGCTGTTGTCTGTGTCCATTTTTACTTTTTGTTTTTATTTTAGTTTTGTTTTATTTTCACTTTTTCGCCGATGCTGTTCATCCTTTGGGAACCCCTGGACCTGCTGGAGCTGGACTCCAGCACCACATATGATGCTAAGCACCTTCCATGGATTATTTCATGTAATCTAAACACAAACCTATCAGGTAAGTGTAATTATTTCCATTTCACAGAAGGCAGAATTGTGGTTCCAAGAGTCCAAGTTCTGAATGCACATGGTCACACAGGGTGCAGTCATCATTTGAAAGTAACCAATCTGACTCCAAAATCCATACTCCTAAAATGGCATACCAATATCTAAAACTTGTTCTGCAAATATTGAAATTTATTTTCTTCCTTCACACATGCAATTTCTGTTTGTTATAGATGGTATGGAAATCTGTATTCAGTTATATAGTGAAACACGAAGCAAATGCTAATTTTCCAATCTTTTCCTCCTGTGTTTCAACATTTATTGAAATTAATTTCTCTCTCAGTAGCAGAACTAGGACTGGAAAGTATATGCTTTTGGCAGAAACAGCCATTTGTCTTATTCTCGTGTTTCTGTTAACAACGGGAAGAATCTTTGCTCAATCACTCAGGGGAAAATCAAGATAAAGCTTTTTGGGATGTTACTACTGATTTACAATGCTGATGTGATTTGCAAACATCCAAACATCTTGGATCTGTCTGGCTTCAGAGACAATTTCTCCTGTTTTGCATCTCTTGGAAAACATACTAGTCTAAGTGCTCAAGAGAGTACATTCTGGATTTTGTTTGACTTTTGAATTTTTTCACTCGGAAATATCTTGTGTTTAGAATTTATTGATCAAAACTAAGTGTTTCAAAGGACTTCCAAACTTGGTAAGCTGAAGGTCTGTTTGTAAAATTCCCCTGTAGTTCTAACTCTAAGCTAGCATTGTGGATAAGTGCCTTTAGATCAGGGGTCACTGACATGGGGGCCCATGGCCTTTAGCGGGTCCCAGCTCAATTGTCTACAACAATTGTTTTTCAAAATACCAAAAGAATTCCTGAAAGGTTGTAGATCCACTGTTGTGGATGACTTCTAATGTCACTTTCAAAAAAATTACTTGCTTTTATAACTTCCATTCATTACTTATTTTTTCTGTATATTTCATATACAGTGTATCTATTTAGCAAATAAAGTGCACTAAATTTTCCTGAAGTTTAAGTCTTAACCCTTACTCAGTTATTTCAGACTCCCTACTGTGCTAGACATTGTACCAAACAAAGCTGTGTCCTCTTGGATTGAATCAGGTCACTCCACTGCACAGCACTATGGCATCCTGTATTTTTCCACTACCACGTGCATCACGCTTTGTAGTTATGGACAAGTCAAGAGCATGGGTTTGAGATCTCAGCTTGGTTCTAGATGGGGTGAGGATAGAAAGAGAAATACAGCCTGATCTCCACCCGCAGAATAGAGAAAGGGAGGACCATTCCTGAAACCACTTACTTAAATGCTGTGGGAGATGAAGAAAAGAGGAAGGGAGAGTGAGCAGCAGAAAAGGAAAACTCCATGGAGACCAGACTTGGGGAAGGTTTTGTGGCGAGACAACAGGGAAGGGTCAGCTGAAGAGCCAGGTCAACAAGAAAGATGAGGAAGACCCCGTGATGCAGAGACCGCTACAAGGATAGCAGAAGAGTCTACGGAATTTTCCCAGTTGCGGTGATGCCTCCTACTCTCTCCTACAGAATACAAACAAGTGCTTTGCCCAATGGCAGGATTGAGTGGAAGAAAGGCTGGAGTTAGGACCAGTACTAGAGTGATGTGGGATAGCTCTAGAACAAGAAAGGGCTGCAAAGCCAGGATTTACGATGGAGGAGGGATTTATGAAAAGAAAAAAGAGCAGCTCTGAGATCAATAGCAGCCCTCTGAACCATGTCCTTCTAGCATAAGATGCCCAGTGGCCGAAGGGCACAGGAGGGCCAGACCTGTGTGCTGCACAGGACAAGATGCTAAAAGAAATTGCACAATAGTAGCTAAGCAAACACCCTACTATAAAGAGAAGAAATATCTCTCAGCCAAGCTGTATCCATCCCTCAGGGGACTTATGGGAGCCCAAATGAGGGTTGTCCAGGGCAAAAGCAAGGCCAACCAAGAAGTGCCAGGTGAAGAGTACAGAACGGTTCCAAAACCAAGATGGGGCCCAGCATATTCCTCAATAGCCACCTAACATCTACATAAGAGGAGCACTTGGTGTCCAAGGGTGTGCCTCAGGACAATCCCAGGTGCCCCAGGTCCCCAAGGGAGCAGCCTGAGTGGGCTGTGGGCCCAGTTTGGCAAAGGAAGCAACATAGAAGTAGCAGCAGCTGCAGCAGTAAAGAGAAGGGGCACTCCACGTTGGGGGTGGAGCCGATGTCAGAGGTGGGAGACCAGCTCACCTATCCATCTGGCCCCAGAATCTGTCCCTGTAGCATCTGCACAGATATTAATCCTTGGACCCAGTGCCAAGTCAGGAACTACCAGAGCTAAGGTAGTGAATTTTTTCGGGACATTATGACAAAGTAAAAGTTTACACATGAATTTTCAATGAAGCATATCAGATAGTTATTAGAATTTTTCAGAGTTTAGAATTTCTGGTTTTAAAAACTGCTATAACACTGAAGAGTAAATATTCATAGACTTTGAAAAAGACATTAAGTTTTAAAAATCATCACATTCTCGGACACCTGGGTGGCTCAGTTGGTTAAGCATCTGACTCTTGATTTCGGCTGAGGTCATGATCTCACAGTTGTGAGATCGAGCCCCAGGGCTCTGTGCTGAGTGTAGAGCCTGCTTAGGATTCTCTCCCTTCCTTAATTTTAATTCTCTCCCTCCCATTAAATTTTTTTATAATTGAAGATACAAGAATACAGTGCATAAACAGACGTTTTAAATTATACACAAATAATGAGGCCATTTTCTGTTTCTTGAACAGGTTACTGAAAATGTCACAAGCATTAAAATGCCATTATATAAATGTACATTAAAAATTAAACTCACACTTAAACAAAACTGATTTCCATGAAGCGTCAAATCTTTTTAAAAAAAATATTCTGCCAGACTCATCACCTGTAAAGGTGTACTAAAATTTATATTTTGGAACAATTTATTAGAAAATTACCCCAATGTTGTCACAGCCAAAAATATACCCTTAAACAATCATGTTTCAAAATTAAAAATTATCAAAAGTTAGTTACAATCATGAATTTTCCAAGAGTGACTGACATCACTTTAAATTATATCAATTCAAAAGGAAATTGTTAAAGGAAGAATGACCTACTAACTGAATTTACAGAAAATCAAACCATAAAAAACTCATGATCAATCAAGACATCATATTAATAGAGCATTACTTTTTGTACTGTATGGAATTCTAACACCAAAAATCATAATTTTTTAGTTTATTGTGTTACTTATGTATCATAATTACCCATATTACATTTTGTAAGTAATAAAATATTTTTAAAGAAAATAACCTTACATTTTAGTATCTTTAACTGCATTTTTTTCCCTGCACTTTGAACACGGGTACCCACGTTTTAATTTGTACTGCATATCATGTAGCTGCACTGGGCGTAAGGTTCCTCTCCATAAGCACAGGCTCTCATAATGTCACTCAGCATTTCAGTTAGCATTTCTACTCTCTGAGGAAGGAGGCCAGATGATCTTTACAGCATCTCCAAAATGTTAATTTTTCCATTTTAATTATAGAATGGTTGTTGAGATGGTCAAAAGGCAAATTTCTTTATCCACAGTGTACTCTCAGAACATCTGACCTTTCTTCCAAAAGCAAGATTGAAGAAGAAAGTGATAGTAGATATGGCATAATTTATGACATGCTGGTGAGGGGGAAGACAGTAGAAACAGGTAGAGGAGGTACAAACTTCTATTCAATTAACATGCTCTTCCCCAACGAGAGTGCAGGTTATGGAGCAGAGCCAACCTCGCCCGTCTATATAGAAGGAAAGAGTTTTGTATGTGAAGAAGCACACAGATCCTTTGGCTCTGAACAGTAGCATTCTCATGTAAAACAAGCAAGTGCCACTAATGTTTCTGTCTGCAGAATATTCACTGTCATATATATTATCACAGTCATATTTCTAGGACAAGGAAGTAGTTTAGGTTTCTACTATTTCTAGGTGAAAAACAGAGTTACGAGGAGCATTTTTGCACCTAAAGAATTCTGAATTATTTTTAATTCTCTTGATAAAAATGAGGATTAGAATTCACAGAGCTCCACAGTTTCATTAAGTGCCAGCTGATGGATGCCAATTCCCCCACGGTCTTATTCCCCTTCTTTTTCTGTTTGGAAGCCTCTTTCTTGACTCCTGTGAGGCTAGACAATGAAAATATATGACTAAATTGTTTAAGCGGAATTTTCAAATTTCAGTGCTATATATTGTTTTGTTAGCAAGACATTTCTTTCCATTAGTAGAATTCATAGTAGGAAACTGGTGAATATTTCACTTTGTTTTTGCTGTTGCTTTTGTTGTTGTTGTTGTGTTTTAAGGTTTTATTTAAATCCCAGTTAGTTAACATCTATCATAATATTAGTGTCAGAAGTAGAATTTAGTGATTCATGACTTACATACAACACCCAGTGCTCATCGCATCATGTGCCCTCCCTAATACCCATCACCCATTTAGCCCATCACCAGCCCATCTTCCCTCCAGCAACCTTCCATCTGTTCTCTATAGTCAAGAGTCTGTTTTATGGTTTGCCTCTCTTTTTTCCCCCTATGTTCATCATCAATTTTGTTTCTCACATTCCACCTATGAATGAAATCATATGGTATTTGTCTTTCTCTGACTGATTTATTTCACTTAGCATAATACACTCTAGCTCCATCCATGTTGTTGCAAATAGCAAGATTTCATTCTTTTTGATGTCTCAGTAATATTCCATTGTGTGTGTGTGAGTGTGTTTGTGTGTGTGTGTGTGTGCATGTATGTATATATATACCACATCTTTATCCATTTATCAGCTGATGGACATTTGGGCTCTTTCCATAATTCGACTGTTGTTGATAATGCTACTATAAACATCTGGATGCATGTGTCCCTTCAAATCAGTATTTTTGCATCCTTTGGGTAAATACCTAGTAGTGCAATTTGCTGGATCATAAGGTAGTTCTATTTTTAACTTTTTGAGGAACCTCCATACTCTTTTCAAAAGTGGCCACACCAGTTTGCATTCCCAGCAGTAGTGCAAGAGGGTTCTCCTTTATCCGCATCCTCGCCAACATCTGTTGTTTCCTGTGTTGTTAATTTTAGCCATTCTGAGAGGTGTGAAGTGATATCTCATTATGGTTTTGATTTGCATTTCCCTGATGATGAGTGATGTTGAGTCTCTTTTCATGTGTCTGTTGGCCATCTGGATGAATTCTTTGGAAAAATGTCTGTTCTTGTCTTCTGCCCATTTCTTAACTGGATCATTTGTTTTTTTAGTGTTGAGTTTTATAAATTCTTCATAGATTTTTAACATTAACCTTTTATCAGATATTTCATTTGCAAATATCTTCTCCATTCCAAAGTTTGCCTTTTAGTTTTGTTATTTCCTTTGCTATGCAGCTTTTTATCTTGATGAAGTTCATTTTTGCTTTTGTTTGTGTTGCCTCCTGAGACATGTCTAGTAAGGAGTTGCTATGGCTGATGTCAAAGAGATTACTGCCTGTGTTCCCCTCTAGGATTTTGATGGTTTCCTGTCTCATAAAGGTCTTTTATCCACTTTGAATTCATTTTTGTATATGATGTAAGAAAGTGGTCCAGTTTCATTCTTTTACATGTTTTCCAAATGTCATTTGTCAAAGACATTATCTTTTCTCCATTAGATATTCTTTCCTGCTTTGTCGAAGATTACTTGACCATAGAATTGTCGGTTTATTTCTGCGTTTTCTGTTCTATTCCATTGATCTGTGTGTCTGTTTTTGTACCAGTGCCATTCTGTTCTGATCACTACATGTTTGATAACTTGAAGTGTGGAATTGTGATGTCTCCAGTTTTGCTTTTCTTTTTCAAGATTGCTTTGGCTGTTTGGGGACTTTTGTTTAGGATTGTTTGTTCTAGCTCTGTGAAGTATGCTGGTGGTATTTTGATAGAGATTGTATTAAAAGTGTAGATTTCTTTGGGTAGTATAGACATCTTAGCAATATTCATTCTTCCAATTCATGAGCATAGAATGTTTTCTCATTTCTTTGTGAACTCTTCAGTTTCTTTCATAAGTGTTCCATAGTTTTCAGATATTTTACCTCTTTGGTTAGGTTTATTACTAGGTATCTTATAGTTTTTGGTGCAATTGTAAATGGGTTCAACTCCTTGATTTCTCTTTCTGCTGCTTCATTATTGGTATATAGAAATGCAACAGATTTCTGTACATTGATTTTGTATCCTGTGATTTTTACTGAATCATGTATCAGTTCTAGCAATTTTTTGGTGGATTCTTTCAGGTTTTCCACATAACCTATCATGCCATCTGTGAATAGTGAAAGTTTGATTTCTTTCTTGACTGTTTGGATGCCTTTTATTTCTTATTGTTTTCTGATTGCTGAGCTTAGGACTTGTAGTACTAAATTAAATAACAACAGTGAGGGGCTCCTGGGTGACTCTGTCAGTTAAGCATACAACTCTTGATTTCTGCTCAGGTCATGATCTTACAGTTCATGGGTTCAAGCCCTGCTTCAGGCTTTGTGCTGACAGCACGGAACTTGCTTGGGATTCTCTCTCTTCAACTCTCTCTGCCCCTCCCCTGTCTCTCAAGAATAAATAAGTAAACTTAAAAAAAAAACAAAAAAACAATGGTGAGAGTAGGCATCTCTGTCTTGTTCCTGGCTGTACAGGAAAAGCTCTCAGTTTTTCCCCATCGAGGATGATACTAACTGTGGTTCTTTCTGTTATAGTCTTTACGATATAGAGGTATCCTCCCTCTATCCCTACTTTGTTGAAGGTTTTTATCAAGAGTGGGTTCTATACTTTGTCAAATGCTTTTTCTGCATCTATTGAGAGGATCATATGGTTCTTATCTTTTCTTTTATTAATGCGGTATATCATGTTGATTGATTTGTGAATATTGAACCACTCTTGCCACCTAGGAATAAATCCCATTTGATTGTGGTGAGTAATTCTTTTAATGTACTGTTGGATTTGATTTGCTAATGTTTTGTTGAGAATTTTTACATCCATGTTCATCAGGGATATTGGCCTATAGTTCTCTTTTTTAGTGGGGTCTTTGTCTGGTTTCATAATTAAGGCAATTCTGACTTCATAGAATAAGTTTGCAAGTTTCTTTTCCATGTTTATTTTTGGGAACAGTTTGAGAAGACTAGGTATTAACTCTTATTTAAATGTCTGGTAGAATTTCTGGGAAGCCATCTGGCCCTAGATTTTTGTTTGTTGGGGGATTTTTTAATACGATTCAATGCCATTAAATTGGGCAATCTGGAAGAAATGGAATAATTCCTGCAAACACATAAACTACCAAAACCAAAACAAGAAGAAATAGAAAACTCGAACAGACCAATAACCAGAAACTAAATTAAATCAGTAATCAAAAATCTCCAAACAAACAAAAGTCCAGGGCCAAATTCCTTTGCTGTTGCTTTAAAAAAAAAAAAAAAAAAAAAGGAAGAAGAAGAAGAGAGAGAAACCTGGCAGGTACAGATTTTCCAAAGATTACTGAACTGCTGAAATTTAAGCAGAATTAAACACGATGGTTATTTTAAAAATAATACATGAGTCCATGAATTAAAAATAAATATTTTAGTTAATGATTTCAGTTGGCTCTGCTAACACTCTCTACCAAATGTAATTACTTTTGGAGTCATTCCAAACGGCTTTCTTTCTGATTAAAAAAAATGCAGTGCTCGGGGTGCCTGGGTGGCTCAGTTAAGCGTCCAACTTCGGCTCAGATCATAATCTCACAGTTGGTGAGTTCGAGCCCTGCGTCGAGCTCTGTGCTGACAGCTCAGAGCCTGGAGCCTGCTTCGCATTCTGTGTCTCCCTCTCTCTCTGCCCCTCCCCACTCATGCTCTGTCTCTCAAAAAATAAACACTAAAAAATTTTTTTAAATGCAGTGCTATGCCACCTTTTCAAGTAGTTTATCAACAGTTTATTAGCAATATTGATTTGAGTTCAAATGAACAAGAAGGTAAGGGATGTCTATCAGTTTCCACTAAGGATGAATATATTTTAGTAGTGCACTATTTTGGGTAAATAATCATGACTATATAGAATTAAGAAAGTCCCTGTTATTATTATTTTTATTTTCTTTCTTTCTGTTTGTAGACTGGGTTGGGTTGCAGAAGCAGCTGTTTAAAAACTCACACTGCATATATTTTGTTTAAATTATCTATCCAAATAATTACACTGAGATTGTAACCTTTTAGAAAACATTATTGTTTATACTTACTTTTTTCAAAAAGACAACATAAATGTACAATGCAAAAGGAGATGGAGGACAACACATGGCAAATCCAAAAAGAGACTTTAAAATCAACATGAGTAACGTATTGTACACGGCTGCAAGTACTCCATGTTTCAAGCTGTAGTTAGGTATGAAGTAAGATAATTCTGTTTTCTGTTTCCCCTAATTTAAAAAAAAAAAACTATTTATTATGGAAATGTCCAGTCTGTAGAGAAGTAGAGAGAACAGCCCGATGAACCCCATCTAACCCACACCCAGCCTCAACCATCATCAGTCCATGTCCCACCTTGTTTCATCTGTACCCCACCATCCCATCTATTCCCTCAGGACTATTTTTAAACAAGTCACAGACATCATACCATTCTTTTTTATTGGAGTATAGTTGACATACAACGTTACAGTAGCCTCAGGTATACAGCATAGTGATTTGACAAGTGCATACATGATGCTGTGCTCACCACAGCTGTGGCTACCATCTGTCACCGTACAACGCCATTACAACACCATTGACTACATTCCCTGTGCTGTATACTCCATTCCCGCGACGCAGTCTTTCCCTAACTGGAAGCCCATACCTCCCACTCTCCTTCACCCATCTTGACTATCCCCCCACCGCCTCCCCCATCTGGTAACCACCAGCGTGTTCTCATCATATTATTTTATAAGTATACATGTTAGTATGAATTTCTAAAGGACAAGAAGTCTTTTTAAAAAGCATAACCTCGGGGCGCCTGGGTGGCGCAGTCGGTTAAGCGTCCGACTTCAGCCAGGTCACGATCTCGCGGTCCGTGAGTTCGAGCCCCGCGTCGGGCTCTGGGCTGATGGCTCGGAGCCTGGAGCCTGTTTCCGATTCTGTGTCTCCCTCTCTCTCTGCCCCTCCCCCGTTCATGCTCTGTCTCTCTCTGTCCCAAAAATAAATAAAACGTTGAAAAAAAAAAATTAAAAAGCATAACCTCAATACAATTATTACTTTAAAAATTAATATCATATATACAATCAATGTGTAATTTGCTTTGATAATTATCTTGTAAAAGTTTTTTAATAGCTGTTCTGTTCAAATTAGGATCTAAACAATATCAACACCTTTAATTTGCTTGAGAAGTCATTTTAAGGCATTTAAAATCCATTTCTCTTACATCCTTTCATTTTTTTCCTTGAAATGTGTCCATGTATGTAAGTGGGTCACTTGCTCTATATTTTCCCACATTCTGGCTTTTGTTGATTGTAGTTCCAGGTTATCGGTTGACTTGTACTTGTGTTTCTTGTATTTGTTGTAAACTAGTAGCTAGATATGATAGCTAGACCCAGAGGCTTGATCAGATCAGCCTCCAATTGCTTTTTGGCATGAATACTTCATAGATGGTTTTTGTACTTCCATCAGGAAAATGTCTGGTTTTCTGCTGTGTGGCCCTAAAAAGGGTTCTGGTGTTGTCAGCCTGATCCATTCCCATCAGCTTTAGACCTACTATTTTAGCAGCCACTACTAATCATTGCTCTAGATCCATTACATCAAGAAGAGGAGATTGTAACTTTTTAAAATCCATTTTTAAGAGCCAGAGTGAGGGTGCAATGGATGACAAAGTTGTGCCACCTTCCTGCCAAGTTTGATCATCACAAGAGTCTTCATTAAATTGGCCTGGACACTGTACAAAAGCAAGCCTCACTATCAGAGGAAGCAAGTATAACCCAGATCCAAGGTCAAATAACAAAAAGCAATGGTCAAGCCTTCAGCACATGCTGCACTATGTGTACTTTCACATCTTACAAATAACATCATAGAGGAAAGAATGGAGAAACACCACTGAAATATGCCCATCCTCACTTTTACTTCTTTCATCCCATTGGGTCTTGAGAGTAGGGGTATGAACGATTGTTTTCTTTGAACCTCAACCTGATCATTGTTGATAATTTTCCATTGCCAATCTTGGAGGGAAAAGAAGGAAAGCATGGAGATCAGGTGAGATCTGGTACTGGGATCTAGCTACAGGTACCTTCTGTCCAATTGGATTTCAGTTGTCAAAATCCTTATTTTAAACCGAACAATATAAGACCTGTAAAAGAACCAAACTCATTAGCAACTTGAAATGTTGGGGATGATGTCAATTATTAGAATTTGATCTTAGCTGCCCATGGTTTGGCATGGCTGCTATATTGTAATTGATCTGCAGGAGTAAATATAATGGAGTACTGGATTGGTATGTCAGTAGGGCTTTCCTTGACTCCCTCCCAACTGATTAAGGAGAGTGTTGAATCTCTACAGGTTGTCATCTCAGTCAAGTGTGTTAAATATGAACTTTCATCATGACAATAGACCCCACACACAGGCAAGCCTTGTCCTTCCCCAGAGCATTTTGATAATGTGATGAATGAATGAAAACTTCCTCCTTGGAAGGTCATTAGCCGTTTGTGGTGTGTGTGTGTGTGTAGAATTCATTTCAGAGACTCTTTAACACAGCAGGGAAAAGTCAAGAAAGTGTTCCAGCTGAGTTAATAGAAAGATTTAGCCTTTCTGTGGTGGCTTTCATTTCATTTGCAAAGAATTTAAAAAATTCTTTGCAAGCATTAACTAATCCATCCAGCAATGCACGGAGGCTAGTTACAGTCTACATTTTGTTTTTTCAGAGTTTGAAAAAAGAGATTTGGCTTCTATCTCATGTTTTTGCCCGCTCTCTTTTCTTGGTCTATTTATGTACAGGAAGGCTTTAGAAGTCAGATTCTCCTACTAATTAGTTACCTCTCAAGGGAAAGACAACTATTTTTGTTTATGTGATGATGACTTACTAAGGACATGATCTTAAAAGCTCTGACTCTGGGACAATACACAGTGAAAGTAAATGTTTAAAAAATAGAAGCCCTGCTTGATGGGCAATTTTTTTAATTTTTATTTTTTACTTTTTTAAATTTACATCCAAATTAGTATATAGTGCAACAATGATTTCAGGAGTAGATTCCTTAGTGCCCCTTACCCATTTAGCCCATCCCGCCTCCCACAACCTTTCCAGTAACCCTAAGTTTGTTCTCTATATTTATGAGTCTCTTCTGTTTTGTTCCCTTCCCTGTGTTATATTATTTTTGCTTCCCTTCACTTATGTTCATTGTTTTGTCTCTTAAAGTCCTCATATGAGTGAAGTCATATGATTTTTGTCTTCCTCTGACTGACTCATTTCACTTAGCATAATACCCTCCAGTTCCATCCACATGGTTGCAAATGGCAAGATTTCATTCTTTTTGATTGCCAAGTAATACTCCATTGTATATATATACCACTTCTTCTTTATCCATTCATCCATTGCATTTGGGCTCTTTCCATACTTTGGCTATTGTTGATAGTGCTGCTATAAACATGGGGGTGCATGTGTCCCTTTGAAACAGCACACCTGTATCCCATGGATAAATGCCTGGTAGTGCAATTGCTGGGTCATAGGGTAGTTCTATTTTCAATTTTTTGAGGAACCTCCATACTGTATTCCAGAGTGGCTGCACCAGCTTGCATTCCCACCAACAATGCAAAAGAGATCCTCTTTCTCCGCATCCTTTCCAACATCTGTTGTTGCCTGAGTTGTTAATGTTAGCCATTCTGACAGGGGTGAGGTGATATCTCATTGTGGTTTTGACTTGTATTTCCCTGATGATGAGTGATGTGTTATTTGGCCATCTGGGTCTCTTCTTTGGAGAAGTGTCTATTCATGTCTTTTGCCCATTTCTTTACTGGATTATTTGTTTTTTGGGTTTTGAGTTTGAGAAGTTCAGTATAGATTTTGGATACTAACCCTTTATCTGATATGTCAGTTGCAAATACCTTCTCCCATTCTGTCGGTTGCCTTTTAGTTTTGCTGATTGTTTCCTTCACTGTGCAGAAGCTTTTTATTTTGATGAGGTCCCAGTAGTTCATTTTTGCTTTTGTTTCCCTTGCCTCCGGAGACCTGTTGAGTAAGAAGTTGCTGCGGCCAAGATCAAAGAGGTTTTTGCCTGCTTTCTCCTAGAGGATTTTGATGGCTTCCTGTCTTACATTTCGGTCTTTCATCCATTTTGAGTTTATTTTTGTGTATGGTGTACGAAAGTGGTCCAGGTTCATTTTTCTGCATGTCGCCGTCCAGTTTTCCCAGCACCACTTGCTCAAGAGACTGTCTTTATTCCATTGGATATTCTTTCCTGCTTTGTCAAAGATTAGTTGGTCATATGTTTGTGGTTCCATTTCTGGGTTCTTTATTCTGTTCCATTGATCTGAGTGTCTGTTCTTGTGCCAGTACCATACTGTCTTGATGATTACAGCTTTGTAGTATAGCTTGAAGTCTGGGATTGTGATGCCTCCTGCTTTGGTTTTCTTTTTCAAGATCGTTTTGGCTATTCGGGGTCTTTTCTGGTTCCATACAAATTTTAGGATTGTTTGTTCTAGCTCCGTGAAGAATGCTGGTGTTACTATGATAAAGGTGGCATTGAATATGTAGATTGCTTTGAGTAGTATTGACATTTTAATATTTGTTCTTCCTATCCAGGAGCATGGAATATTTTTCTGTTTTTTGTGTGTGTGTGTCTCTTATTCAATTTCTTTTGTAAGCTTTCTATAGTTTTCAGCATATAGATTTTTCACCTCTTTGGTTAGATTTATTCCTAGGTATTTTACGTTTTTTTGTGCAACTGTAAATGGGATCAATTCCTTGGTTTCTCTTTCTGTCGCTTCATTGTTGGTGTATAGGAATGCAACCGATTTCTGTACATGGATTTTATATGCTGCAACCTTGCTGAATTCATGAATCAATTCTAGCAGTTTTTTGGTGAAATCTTTTGGGTTTTTCATATAGAGTATCATGTCATCTGTGAAAGGTGAAAGTCTGACCTCCTACTGGCTGAATTGGGTGCGTTTTATTTCTTTGTGTTGTCTGATTGCAGAGGCTAAGACTTCCAATACTATGTTGAATAACAGTGCCGAGAGTGGACATCCCTGTATTGTTCCTGACCTTAGGGGGAAAGCTCTCAGTTTTTCCCCATTGAGGATGATAT
The DNA here is from genome assembly GCF_022079265.1 of Lynx rufus. Lineage (NCBI taxonomy): Eukaryota > Metazoa > Chordata > Mammalia > Carnivora > Felidae > Lynx > Lynx rufus. The sequence goes on from NW_025814889.1 coordinate 63,250,619, forward strand.
TAGTGTTGGGTTGATCATATATGGCTTTTATGAACTTGAGGTATGCTCCTTCTATCCCTACTTTCTTGAGGGTTTTTATCAAGAAAGGATGCTGTATTTTGTCAAATGCTTTCTCTGCATCTAGTGACAGGACCATATGGTTCTTGTCCTTTCTTTTATTGATGTGATGAATCACATTAATTGTTTTGTGGATATTGAACCAGCCCTGCCTCCCCAGTATAAATCCCACTTGGTCGTGGTGAATAATTTTTTTAATGTATTGTTGGATCCAGTTAGCTAATATCTTGTTGAGGATTTTTGCATCCATGTTCATCAGGGAAATTGGTCTATAGTTCTGCTTTTTAGTGGGGTCTCTGGTTTTAGAATCAAGGTAATGCTGGCTTCATAGAAAGAGTTTGGAAGTTTTCCTTCCATTTCTATTTTTTGGAATGGTTTCAAGAGAATAGGTGTAAACTCTTCCTTATATGTTTGGTAGAATTCCCCTGGAAAGCCATCTGGCCCTGGATCTTGATTTTTGGCAGGTTTTTGATTACTAATTCGATTTCCTTACTGGTTATGGGTCTGTTCAAATTTTCTATTTCTTTCTGTTTCAGTTTTGGTACTGTATATGTTTCTAGGAATTTGTCCATTTCTTCTAGATTACCCATTTTATTGGTATATAATTGTTCATAATATTCTCTTATTATTGTTTTTATTTCTGTTGTGTTGGTTGTGATCTCTCCTCTTTCATTCTTGATTTTATTTGGGTCCTTTTCTTTTTATTTTTGATCAAACTGGCTAGTGGTTTATCAATTTTGTTAATTCTTTCAAAGAACCAGCTTCTGGTTTCATTGATCTGTTTTACTGTTTTGTTTTTTTTTTTTTTTTTTTTTGGTTTCGATAGGATTAATTTCTGCTCTAATCTTTGTTATCTCCTGTCTTATGCTGATTTGGGGTTTTATTTGCTGTTATTTTTCCAGCTCCTTAAGGAGTAAGGTTAGGTTGTATATCTGAGATCTTTCTTCCTTCTTTAGGAAGGCCTGGATTGCTATATACTTTCCTGTTATGACCACCTTTGCTACATCCCAGAGGTTTAGGGTTGTGGTGTTATCATTTTCATTGACTTCCATATACTTTTTAATTTCCTCTTTAACTTCTTGGTTAGCCCATTCATTCTTCAGTAGGATGTTCTTCAGTCTCCAAGTATTTGTTACCTTTCCAAATTTTTTCTTATGGTTGATTTCGAGTTTCATAGGGTGGTGGTCTGAAAATATGCACGGTATGATCTCGATCATTTTGTACTTGTTGAGGGCGGATTTGTGTCCCAGTATATGGTCTATTCTGGAGAACATTCCATGTGCACTGGAGAAGAATGTGTATTCTGCTGCTTTAGGATGAAATGTTCTGAATATATCTGTTAAGTCCATCTGGTCCAGTGTGTCATTCAAAGCCATTGTTTCCTTGTTGATTTTTTGACTAGATGATCTGTCCATTGCTGTGAGTAGGGTGTTGAAGTCTCCTACTATTATGGCATACTATTGATGATTTTCTTTATGTTTGTGATTAATTGATTTATATATTTGGGTGTTCCACATTTGGTGCATAAATGTTTACAATTGTTAGGTCTTCTTGGTGGATAGCCCCCTTGATTATGATATAATGCCCTTCTGCATCTCTTGATACAGTCTTTATTTTAAAGTCTAGTTTGTCTGATATAAGTATGGTTACTCTGGCTTTCTTTTGTTGACCATTAGCATGATAGATGGTTCTCCATCCCCTTATTTTCAATCTGAAGGTGTCTTTAGGTCTAAAGTGGGTCTCTTGTAAACAGCATATAGATGGATCTTGTTTTCTTATCCATTCTGTTACCCTATGTCTTTTGATTGGAGCGTTGAGTCCATTGACTTTTAGAGTGAGTACTGAAAGATATGAATTTATTGCCATTATGATGCTCGTAGAGTTGGAGTTTCTGGTGGTGTTCTCTGGTCCTTTCTAATCTGTGTTGCTTTTGGAATATATGTTGCTTATGGATTCTCCCCTCAGAGAGTCCCCCTTAAAATTTTTTGTAGGGCTGGTTTAGTGGTCACAAACTCCTTTAATTTTTGTTTGGGAAACTTTTTGTCTCTCCTTCTATTTTGAATGACAGCCTTGCTGGATAAAGAATTCTTGGCTGCATATTCTTCTGATTCAGCACATTGAATATATCCTGCCACTCCTTTCTGGCCTGCCAAGTTTCTGTGGATAGGTCTGCTGCAAACCCAATCTGTTTTCTCTTATAGGTTAGGGACTTTTTGCCTTAATCTCCCTCTTTTTTTCTGCTTCATTATTCTCCATAAGTTTGTCCTCTCTATCGTTGATTCTCTGTTCTGCTTCATCCATCCTTGCCGCCACTGCATCCATCCATGATTGCAGCTCAGTTATAGCATTTTTAATTTCATTCTGTCTATTTTTTACTTCTTTTATCTCTGCAGAAGTGGATTCTAATCTATTTTCAACTCCAGCTGGTATTCTTATTATCGTGATTCTAAATTCTGGTTAGGACATCTTGCTTGTGTATGTGTTGGTTAAATCCCTGGGTGTCGTTTCTTTGTACCCTTTCTTTTGGTGTGAATTCTTTCATTTTGTCATTTTGAAGGGAGAAAAGGAATTAATGAGGTAGAAAAATTGAAATTAAAAAATATTAAAATTTTAAAAATATTAAAATTAAAAATTAAACACACACACACACACACAAATCGAATAGATGATGCTAGATCCTAGGTGTGTTTTTGTCTGGGTGTTGAAAGTGGTTTGACAGATTATAGGAAAAAAAGGAGGGGGGAGAAAAAAAGAAAAAAAAGGAAATCGTTTGAGAATTTGAAAAAATGAATACACTGAAGTAGACTAAAATGAGATTATGGGGGTAAAATAGAATTTGAAAAAATATACACAAAAGTAAAGAATATAGTAGAAAAAAATTAAAGAAAAATATTTTTAATAAAAATTAAAATATGAATTTTTTCTTGTGTATTTAAGAAAAAAGAAAAGAAACAAAAAAGAGAAAAAAGATAAAAAAAGAAAAAAAGAAATCGTTTGAAAATTTGAAATAGTGAATACACTGTAGTTGACTAAAATAAAATGATGGAAGTAAGCTAGAATTTGAAAAAATTTACATAAAAGCAAAAAATATAGTAAAAAAATTAAATAAAAATATTTTTAATAGAAATTGAAAGTAAAAATGAAGTTTTTCTCTTTCTGCATTCAAGAAAAAGAAAAGAAATGAAAAAGAAAAAATAAAATGAAAGAAAGAAAGGAAATTGTTTGAAAATTTGGAAAGGTGAATACACTGAAGTAGACTAAAATAAAATGATGGAAGTAAAATAGAATTTGAAAAAAAACTACACAAAATCAAAACATATAGTAATAAAAATTAAAGAAAAATATTTTTAATAAAAATTGAAAATAAAAATGAATTTTTTTCTCTTTCAGTATTCAAGAAAAAGAAGTGTTAAAGAGAAAAAGAAAAGAAAAAAAAAAGAAAATTGAATAGACGAACCTGCTAACAGATTGAGGTAGGACTGTAATTGTTTCGTTTTCCCCTAGAAGTCAGTCTATGTAGCTCTTTATAGTCTATAAACTAAGCCGGCGGTGAGACTTGTGTTCTTGGAAGTTGACCCAGTTGGGCGGGGCTCAGTGTAACAGCTCCACTCTCCACTAGATGGCGCTGCTAGCCTACTGGGGTGGATTGCTGCAGTGCTTGTAGGTGCGTATGCACATGCGCGGGAGTGGTGACCATGGCACCACCCACCTACGCAGTCTGTTCTCCCGGATTAGCAATCGAGCACCCATCCTCTGTCTTCAGCTCTCATCCACTCCCCGCTTTTCCACTCTCCATGACCAGGCCCCAGGCAGTACCTCTTTTCCCGAGTTTTGTCTCAGATGCGGCTATTTTCCCCGGCCCCTTACTTCTGAAGGACTGTGGCTTTCACCCATTCCGCCCCTCTGCGGGAGGATCTCACCGAGCAATGGACAAACAATGGTCGAATGTCGGCTGCACCCAGGAATCCTTGCTGGACCCTGCTGCTGCCAGTGCCCCATGACTGCGGCCAGGTGCCAGCCCACCCCAGAAAAAGTTCACGAGACAGTGTAGTGGCAGCATTTCAGGGACCATGGAAAATTGCAACACACATCTGGCACCAGCCTTCACCCTCAACAACCTTGCCCCAGCACCAGTGAATGTGGCTGCCTTCCAGGGTCTGCTGGGACCAGGTGGCTTCAACACTCTCTACCAAATGTCCTTCCAGCAGTGGAACCGCTCTTCCCTGTGTGGTCCGAGAACCTCCCGGACCCCACTCTGTTCTTGGGGAATCACCTTTCCCACCAGAGCACCTCCAGGTATCGAGCTGTGGAGTTGCAGCCTTTGCGCTCCCCTTGTTTACAGTCTTAATGGAATTTAAATGCTCTCCTTTCTCCTTTCTCCTTTCTCCCTTTTTAGTTTAGTCCCTGCGGCTGTTTCCAATTTTCCACTTTCTCTCCAGCTGCTGTTGGGGAGGGGTGCTTTTCCCGTATTCTCCCCCCCCCCCCCCCCCGTCCCCAGTCTCCATCTTCTCTCTGCCAGCAAAAGTGGTTCTCTTCCGCGGCTTCTCGCTCCCCAAATTCACCTCTCTGGGCCGCATACCTGCTGAATTCTGTGGTTCAGGTTGTGCAGATTGTTGTGTTAATCCTCCAATCAGTTTTCTAGGTGTGCAGGATGGTTTAGTGTTGGTCTGGCTGTATTTCATGGACGCAAGACACAAAAAAAACTTCCATGCTGTTCTGCCATCTTCTGCATTCCCAAGCCTCCATCCTTTTAAGCTTCACTTATTCTCCTCTCTCCTGCCTACCATGCTTCTTCCACTTGGCCTCTGACACTGTTGACAGAGTCAAGTGGTTTTGTCTGGTTTTCTTCTTGATGGAGCCAGACCATAGAAGGTAAGGGCCAAGACTAGGGAGAAAACTTCTTTAGATGCTTCTATGTGTGTTTACAGGGACTGGGGTGGTGATTGATGGGGAAATAGAAAGACTTTGAGTCAATGAAGAACTTTTAAGACATGCAATGCTTTCATACTAACATCAAGCTCCTCTTAATGCCTAGTTTTGGTGCTTTTTTAATCTTACAATCTATCTCTTCTCCAACTTAGCAAACACCTTCTGCATCCTTTCTGGTATCAGTCAGGGGGGTGAGGAAGGTAGTAGAATACTCTATCCTGCTACAATTATCATTAACATTTCACTTCTTCACTTGTATTTAAACTACATATTATAAAGCTATAGAGTAAGATATGAAAGAAATAAAACAGCAATTAAAATAAATAACAGGTGCATTATCTTCCCCTTCTCTAAACCCCACCCTCCAGGGGCCTGTATAGAACATTTGCTTTTGTACATTTTTACACTTACTGAAAACAAACACAAACTCTGTATGTTTGAGATGTATATTGAATTAGACACTGTTCCAAGATGAAAAATATTTCAGGCCTCTTCAACATCAGGTTGGAGGATTAACCCAGGTAAATGATATAGAGCATATTTTGAATTTGCTAAAGTTCTGCCCAAACTTGAAGAAAAAAAAAATCAAGATTCAGAGTTCAAGTTTTTGTTATTCTGTGGAAATAATCACAAGATAAATATTAGAGATTGGTTCCAGTTTTCTATTTTTTTTTATAGCCTAAGAAATTTGGGCTTGAGTGGTAGTTTATTATTTGTCAGGAAAAAAAAATCTCAGTTTGACCCTCAAAGGATTGCAGTCCTTATTACTTGTAAGAATATGAATATTAAAGAATATGGTCGATCTAGGCCTCTCCATCATCTCTTCCTACTCATACCTTTCATGCACTAGGGCTGGGTTAATCTTACATGATGTAGAGATTAATTTGGAAATTTGGTATTGAACTAAATCCTTTGTCAATAATGATTTTTAAATGGACTAATTTGCTCTAAACATTGTGATTAGGATAATCACTGCATTGGAATGTATGTACAGTAGAGATAAAGGGTATTTAAGCAGTGAAGGCTGATTATTCTATTTTCTTCTATGAATAATGTTTATACCCCAAGAGGACCATATGCTAAAAATGCACTTGAAGTTTTCCTTTATGACTCTTGCAGATTCAGGCTGAACTAGGCATGTTGGTTTGCAATAAATAGAGACATAAATCAGGAAAACAGCCAGTCTAATTTTGATTGTTTAAGAAAATGAATGCCATTGGATCTATTTTTTATAGTTCTCTATTTCCAGTGTCTTCTGATGTGGTTTTCCTGCATAACAAGAAGAAATATCACTGAATTTTATTTGTGGGTAATTTTTTGGTACTGGTTTTTCATTACATTCTACAGGGTGTCTTGAGGTTTGGGGTTATTTTTATCATTATTTTATAATCATGTTGCATACTTACAAATGGAGAACCTTGGGTGAAGTTGAGTGTGGGAGAGGCCTGACTTGCCTAATAATGACCACAAGATGTCCTTTGTGCATGGATGTGAGGAAGTGAAGTCATCTTCAGCAGGGTCATTGGAAGGCCTTTTCTTTCCCTAGTAGAGGTGATCATCTCTTTCTTATTGGATCATCTCTATCCATCTACATGGATATCTGTGTATCCATCAATCGTTTCCTACATCAACCCCCCCCCCCTCCGCAACTACCACAAATTACAGGCTAGGGCTCTAGGATCTGGAAAGTCAAAAATTCAGACCCACATGGGGACATATCTGCAGCTTGACCAATGGAGGTGATCATCAGTGACAACTTGGTGAAAGTGGTGGGGAGGGCTGGGATGGGGTTAATGCTATGGGAGGTGGCTGCATTCATCTGAGGGATGAGGTGCAGTTCTCAGTCTTACTCTTTATTAGCCTCTGTGCTCATTCATATCCCAGCCACCCCACCTCACCAACCTACTCACAAAAAGAGCACACAGATATCTGGAAGAAAAACAGAGATTGTCAAACAAACCTCTCTCACACAGCATGCAGTTTACTTCATCAAAACCTGCAAGGGAGAACATCTCTAGCATCAGTCCACTAGCAAGACTTATATCACCTCTGCAGTAGCCAATTGTCTGGAAGCAAGTTCAGCTCCCACCCACTGGGGCATTGGTGGGGGGGAGGGTGCGGGGGAGAGGATTGCACAAAGATGTGAACAATAGGAAGCAGGAATCATGGAGCCCCCTTACAGCCTCTTACCATACTACCTTGAAATGATTATTTGCTCATTATATCTCATCTAATTTCAAAAAGATGGGGAGAAGATTATGGTTATACAGTATAATACAGCAAACCACTCACTGACATAGATACATACAGTACATTGAACAGTACAACTGGAAAGTCTTTTGCATCCAGCTGAGCCATATTTAAGATCAAGTGATATTGTGGCATATAGATCACTTTGGAATACTTTTGCCATTCCAGAAAAAGCAATCATGAAATTTGGGGTAATAAGCATCCTGTTTTAATATACCAAATGGAATATAAAGTTGAACTTTGAGAATGAATATTGCATTGAATAGTGAATGGCTCTGTGCCAATGACAATGATTTTTTTTCTTCCAGACCACAGTTCACTTTTCATTTCCTACTCTTCCCAACCACCATGCTCTCCATCCCCTTCCTGACCTCATTACATGAAAGTTTCCTCATGCTGGCCATTTACCGCCTGTGCCAGCCTGTTCTGTATTGGGACAACTGCAATCACCGATAAAACACCATATATCACCATGGTCTCTCCATCCACAACCACCATTGCCCGGGGCATGGCCATTTTCGCTCTCTGTGCAGCCCACGCCTCAGTGAGACCACTCTTTTAGGCTTGGTCAGCCCAAGTGATCCAGCCTTTTCTCACTACTCTTAGCTGGCTCCTCCATCTACCACCTATTTGTCTAGAGTGGTCACTTTCTACTACTTACTTGGGTCAGTTTTCTAGCTCATTGTCTATGACCAACCTTAGTACTTTGGCCTGCTCAAAGCTGAAATTTTTGTTTGCATTATTTTAATAGTGTTTGAAAATGAACTTACTGATTCATCTGACATAGTGTTAGAAAATAGAGAATTAAGATTTGTACCTTACCTTAAAATGGAACATGTTTAAAGATCCACTGCTATTGCTAATGCCTTATCCAAGGTATTTTTATAGCCCAGATACATTTATGTCATTGCTATGCTGTATGAGATGCGACTCGTGTTCCGTCACTCTAATGCTACTTGGTAGTCTGACTTTAAGGTCATGACCACCTACCTACCTCAAGTGGACTGTTGGTGCTACCATGTTATCCTTCTCATTTCCTTATCAGTTCACTGTCTCATTTTATAGACAACTCTTTTGCACATTCTTCTCTTTTCTCAAATCCCCAACATCCCATTCCACATTACTCTCTGCTGATTTTGTTTTCTACTTCACCGAGAATAAGAAAACACTAAAACAGATCATCCCACCCACGGGATCCATTTGGGTCACACACACACACCCTACCGTGTCTCCCAACTTACCTTTTGACTGCACCCAAGTGCTCTGCCTTTCTTCCACTTGTGGATAAACCGTCTGTGCTCTTCCACTTGTCCACTAGTCCCCCACCCCTCTCAGCTACTCAAAAATATTACTCCATGGGACGCCTGGGTGGCTCAGTCGGTTAAGCATCTGACTTCGGCTCAGGTCATGATCTGGCAGTTTGTGAGTTCGAGCCCCGCGTCAGGCTTTGTGTTGACAGCTCGGAGACTGGAGCCTCCTTTGGATTCTGTGTCTCCCTCTCTCTCTGCCCCTCCCCAGCTTGTGCTCTGTCTCTCTCTGTCTCTCAAAAATGAATAAATGTAAAAAAAATTTTAAAAAGTATTACTCCAGCAATTGCCATTCTCTCTTGCATCCCCCATTTTTCTCACCCTACTGAATGATTCTCACTCTATACTTAATTATTCCCACTCATGGTCATTATGCAGCCAAGCTGTAGTACCTCCCATCTTTAAAATCCTCCCTTGCTCTCACATCTTCCCACAGCCACTACCTCCTATCTATGCCCTACTCTGTGGCAAAAGTCTTCCAAATACATATCTCTACTCTCTGCCTGCACACTTCTGTTTTCTGTTGACCCCTCTCTGGTTAGGCCTTCAACTGCATCACTCCAATGGCTGACAGCCCTTGCCAAACTCTCTGTGACCTCCTCATTTTCTGACCAATGGCCAATTTTAAGTCCTCAACTAATTACACCAAAGCAGCATTGGGCAGAGCTGTTTGCCCCAGCTTCCCTCTTTGGTTGGCTGTATTCTATCTTAGTTCCATCTCACACCACTGCCCCTCCAACTTCCTTTGTGTTTCCTCCTCATTTTCCTTTCCTCTAAATGTTGGAGTAGCTAAATCTGATCTGAGAATTCTTCCTTCTCTATCTGCATTCACTCTCCTGAGATTCCATCCAGTTTCCTGGCTCTAAAAACTACCTATATACACCTCTGGCTTGACTTTCCTCCTTGAACTACACATTCATATGTCCAGATGACTTCCTGGCTTCTTGAAATGGATGTCTAAAGGGCATCTCAAACTCAGCATGCCCAGGACAAACATTCTGATTCTCACCATGACCTAACGTGCTTTGGAAAACTCAATAAGTGCCAAGCCCATTATTTGATTTCCTTAGACCCCAAATTTTGCCATCACCTTAACTCCTGTTTCTCTTACATCTCACATCCTGTCCAATAGCAAATTCTATTGAATCTACCTTTAAAACATGTCCAGAATATATCCAGACCTGACTACTTTGCTCCACTTCCCACATTACTGACCAGGCCCAGGTCATTCAAAAGCCCCCTAGCTGCTCTTTCTTCTTCCTCCCTTGCCTTCCTATGCCACATAGAGTCAGGACTATCCTTTTACAGTGTAAGTTGGATGATGCCACTCTTCTGCCTAAGACTCTCCAAAGGCTTCACTTCATTCGGAACAAAAACCACATCCTTCCAGAGGCTTAAGCCCCTCATTCCTCACATTCTTCCCCTTTCTCATTATGTTCCAAACTCTTCTGAAACACTCTTCCCCCAGTACCCACATGACTTCCTCACTCTCAACAGATCTCAGATGTCACCTTATCATTGACACCTTTCCAGACCAACCTCTATCACACAGCACTTCTCAGCACCCCCACCATCTTTCTTAGCCTCTTCTATTTTTCTTCACAGCATCAATTCCACCTGACACAATATATATTTATGTGCTTATTTTTGTCTCCCTCCATTAGAACATAAGCTCCATGAGAGAAGAAATTTGTTATGTTCAGCAGTGTAACTTCAGTGCCTGGAACAAACACTACCAAGACCATAGCAGACACTCCATGGATATTTGAGGAACAAAGTAATTTAGCAACACGTTACATTTCAGAGACTATTCTTTTCATGAACAATGGCAAAAAAATAAATATCAATCGTTCCAGGCCCTTTGTTGGCAAGAGGAAACATAGTTGTAAATGATGCGGTCTCTGATGTGAAGTTGCCCCGGGTCTGGTTGGAAAGACAGGAAATAGAAATAAAGTCATAATTCACAATGGAAGGATGTGAAGGAAAATGCCAAATGAGTGACATAGGCAGAATGTGCTTTGGTTCAGGCTGGAAATTAATTTTCTCATTTAGTGAAATTAGACTGTTTCCAGTAGCAGGCACGGAGCTGAGAGCTGGCTTGATATGCAAGGTTTTCTTGATTAAGGAGCCATATGAGCTTGCTCCTAAAAGAAAAGTAGAATTTAAATGAATCGGGACGAGAGAAATAGCATTCCAGTCAGGGAAAGGAAGTGAGTAAAGGCATGATATTAGAAATGTATATGAGATGTTTGGATAAAAATTATGAGGCCATTTTAGTCAGGAGTTTTGTATATGGAAGTAAGGGATTATAGAGTCAGAAAGATGGGGATCATGAAGACAAGGCTAGAGCTGAGGCTTCACTTCTCATCTGGTAAGTTACTATTTGAGAGGAAAAGAGATTCCCCCTTCATGCTCCCATGCATCCTGCCCTTACCTTAAGCTCTGCACACCCCACATATCACATTAGAAGTAAGTAGAATTGAGGGTCACATACACATGTAAACCTAAACAGTGTCTGACTCCTCCACCAGAAAATAACCTTCCCTAGGGTGGGAACCATGTCTGTGCTTTGGTTGCCTTGTTTGTTTCTTTGCTTCTTTTGCATCTCTGCCTGGCATGGTGACAACATTTTAGTAGATGCTCACTATATGTTAGAAGAATGAAAGAAAGAAAGAGAAAGAGAGAGAAAGAAAGAAAGAAAGAAAGACAAACATTGTCAGCTGAAAACCCTTTGTCAGCAGAATTTTTTTTAATGTTTATTTATTTATTTTGAGAGAGTGAGAGAGAGAAAGCACACATGAGCAGGGGAAGGGCAGAGAGAGAGAGGGGGGGGGGAGAGAGAATCCCAAGCAGGCCCCACTCTGTCAGCACAGAGCCTGAAGTGGGGCTCAAACTCACGAACCGTGAGATCATTCCCTGAGCCGAAATCAAGAGCCAGACACTTAACCCACTGAGCTCCCCAGGCTTCCCTGCAGAATACTTTTTTGATTTAAAGTATGGTAACACCCACACAGCTAAACAAAACAAAACTAATATTGAGGTACTTTTCAATTCAGCAACAAGACTGGCAAGCTATCTTACCAGATAAGTGTGAGAATTCATTTTCAGCTTAGTCCAAGTTGAGTATTTGCAGTACTCATTCCCCTTACATTTGCATGCACCACAATGAAATTTGCCCCAAAGTCATTGGAAGTTTCTAACTGGAAACAATGGCTGTGCTGGTAATGGCCCAGATGTTCCACTGCCTGGCACAGAGCCTTGTCCACAATAGGTGCTCAGTAAGAGTCAGTTGAATGAAATGGCAGGAGAAAGAAGTGAGCCCATGAGTTTGCCTGCCTGTGGTTCAACCTTCCTGACATTTGAACGGGGCCCCCTAGGCAGGGGAGGCCATGATGATTGAAACAACCCAATTGTCTCCAGGGGGTGAGTATCTCCTTCAGGCTTTCACTGTGATATCTCTAGGGAGGGACTCTCAGAGCCTAGTTAGCACTAATAACCCACCCGGGGTGGGGGGGGGGTGTGACTGTGACTTCTGCTTCAGCTCCTCTAGAAGGGGAACAGATGGGATGTAAGTAGAAGAGAAACCGGGAAGGGGAATTTCCCCAGGACCACAAAAGGACGCTTTTCAGGTGGATGTGAGGAGTGAGGTACAAAGGTGAGTAGGACAGAAACCCACCTTGTGTGCTTGCAAGCCGGGAGCCAGACCATCCCTTATGCTGTGCTAAGTGGAGCTCAGATGCAGTGATTGGGGAATCGTCACCTAACTTGCCTGCAGGTGCTCCCTGGTCATCTGAAGGCTTGGAGACACAGGCATCACCTTCTTCCCTTCCACCAATGACCTACTAAAGTTCTCTGCAGAGTGATTCATTGTCAGTTAAGTAACTGCATCCACACCCAAAAATGCTCTCTGGCTCCAGCCAGTAACTCCACAGCCCCAGGAGACACATATTTTCCCTCCTATTCTTAGTCATTTTGTTAAAAGTGGCTTGTCTGACACTACATACGTTATCCCAGTGTCTCTACTGCTGTCCTGGACTTGGGGGCTGTCGAACGGTTTTTCCTCAGATCTTCAGAGTGTTCCTATTAAGCCCTAAATATGCTGCCTAAAGTGCCTACAAAAGTGAGGTAAAAGTGATGGATGCGACCTCCTAAGGGGAAACAATGCTGCCCTGTGTTTAGTCAAATGTAAAAACTAAACATATAAATGTGTATAAATTTATGTGTATATTTCTGCACATTTATATTAAAATATATTTATTTATATGGTTTTATATAGAAATATGTATATGTGTACATATGTAGCTGTCTTTTAAATTTGACTAAAAATGATATTGCTTAGGTATGTTTACACAAATCAATTAAACTGGATCAGTTAAAATTTTTAAAAGGAGCAAAACCCACGGTGCCTGGGTGGCTCAGTTGATTGAGCCACTGAGTCTTGATTTCGGCTCAGGTCAGGATCCCAGAGTCGTGGGTTGGAGCCCCATGCTGAGCATGGAGCCTGCTTGAGATTCTCTCTCTGCCTCCCTCCACCTCCCTCCCCCACTTGCACTTTTGCACATGCTCTCTCTCCCTAAAAAATTAAAATTAAAAGAAACAAAAACCAGAAAAGAGAAGAGAGAATACACACTTAAGTAGTATAGATAAATATCTGGCTTTTGCCTTCAATAAGTGTAGTCGCAGGACAGAGTAGATGGTAAAAGGAGTGAACTTGTCCTTATCCCAGACAACCTCAGTTCCCGTGGGCCCTCATGGTTTGAGCATCTTACAGTGCTGAATGGCAGTCCAGTGTTTAAAGATTTGTGTTTTTCATACAACATGACCTCCTTATAGGAATCTTACTTCATTTAGTACTCAATCAAAGAAATAGCCATTTGATCCAGTTTTGAAAAAGAGCGTTTGGCTTCCTGAAATACGGTATGTCATTCTCCAAAAGGGAGCCTTTCTAAAGGATTTTCAGGGGTAATCTTGATGGTGCATGAGTGTTGCTTCATACATTGATTTTAGACCGTAACCCCCATGGGACTCTACAGCACCATGGCATTCCCCATAGAGCCACAAAGATGATTTTTTTTTTTCAACGTTTATTTATTTTTGGGACAGAGAGAGAAAGAGCATGAACGGGGGAGGGGCAGAGAGAGAGGGAGACACAGAATCGGAAACAGGCTCCAGGCTCTGAGCCATCAGCCCAGAGCCTGATGCGGGGCTCAAACTCCCGGACCGCGAGATCGTGACCTGGCTGAAGTCGGACGCTTAACCCACTGTGCCACCCAGGCGCCCCAAGATGATTCTTCTTTGTTGGAGACTAAAACTTGAGATATATTTAATGAATGGACCCACTGCTGTTGGAGAAGTAGGTGGACACTGTAATAAGTTCTCTAGGGGAATAATGATTCCTTACGATGAAAATGGCTGTCATCTCCACTGAGAACAGAAGAGCAAGAAATGGGTTTACAATATTGCAAAAAGGATGTATTTCAGATACAGAAAGGTTTTCCAGATCCTAAGTTGGCTTCTTGAGAGAGGTTTTATGTGGAAACCTCTTTTTCTGTGGAAACCGTTCTTTTTAGCTTCATTCTGTCTGGGGTGGTTTATTACAAGCATTTCTCAAAGTGTGTTTTAGCGCTGCACAGGGTTTCCTCAAAATAAGGATTCTGTCATCAAACACATTCCAGGTCATTTGAGAGGTGATGACTTAGACATATGAGAGTGGGTAGATAAATTGTATAGACTTGTAATGACCCCTTCAGAGCACTGTCTAAAATTTTTCTAGCTCACCTTATCCCTCCCTTCAAGAATAACAAATCTTCACAGTTATCCTTTAACACCACCACCCACATTAGGATTCTTTTTGAATGTCTTATTTTATAGAGAATTTCTAACTATTCAACAGTAAGAGCAAGAGGTCTTCTAAGGAGAGTCGTCTGTTCACCTCATTGATGGATTAAAAGAAGCACAAAAGTTTTAACAAGTCTTCCAGGTAAGTCTTTTTTTTTAAAAGGCACAAAAGTAAATAGGAAAGCACAGAAATGAAGCATTATGCTGTCTGTGCAGCAATTGACTTTAGCATCAGTGCCAACATTGTGTTGCCCGTGGGTGAGGTTAACTTTACTGTACGTTCTAGGGTAGTTAGTTGACATTTAAAGCACTCGACTCAGGAGTCTGTTCTCTTGGGGGGCCTCTCCATTCTCTTCCAATATTGTTGTCAAAATTCATACCAAAGGTGTGCTCTTCCATGTGAAGGTAATTAGAAAATAATTTTATAATGGTGACATAAGTGGCTGCCAAGACAGATGGTTGGCTGGGAAGATTGGATAGGAACCACCACCCTTGAATAAAAAAGACTTGCAAGCCCAGCAGCCTTACAGAGCCAGAACCAGACTCTGTCTGGCTCCGCATCTCCATACTTCACAAAGGCTCTGAGACCAACCTGACTAGAAGGTAGGCTGCTTTACCTTGGAGTGTTCGTACATTGTCCTTAGAGCTTTCCACGCAAGGTTGTTTAGGAGAACCACAAGACTGAGTGGGGACTCCTCTGAGCTTACAAGAGCAGATGGTAGAAAACTGTTTTTCTACTTGCTTGCTAATGAATGTTTGTACCTCGGCTGCATTTTATCCAAGACTTGCTGTCAGTGTTACATCCCATCTGGCTCTAAACACCAGGGACCACCAGTGTTTACAAAAGACCAAGTAACCTTTAAGAAGCCAAACTGGCTTAGGTTAATTTTCAACACCAGGGCTCTGGTATTTGGTATTAAAAAGTGACCCAATGAGAGGAATATTTTTTATGTCAGGCTTCCTGGAATCGCTAGAAAAATCTAATCATGTAAAGTGATCTCAGTCCCTTTGACATTAGTAACTTTGGCCAGTGGACTCTAATCATCTCTATATAGATACTATATATAGACAGACATAGACCCTTATTTTACAAGGTCTTTTTTTTGGTAATAATATGATGCCAAAGGCTGCTGCAAAACAAGTTTTACTCTTTGTTTTTAGCCAAAGGCATTTGTTTCTAGCATCTTGAAGGAATTTTCTAAGAAAATATAACTCCCAATTAGTGATCATTGGGTTGTCTTTCCCACATCTTCAAGCCTTGTGTGGATCATATAAAGTTTCCTCTTTCCTGGATATACTTTAAAGACTTAGGCTGATACCAGGATGCCTAGGTGGCTCAGTCAGTTAAGTGTCCAACTTTGGCTCAGGTCATGATCTTATAGTTCATGGGCTCAAGCCCTGCGTTGGGCTGTGTGCTAACAGCTCAGAACCTGGAGCCTGCTTCAGATTCTGTGTCTCCTTCTCTTTCTGCCCCTCCCCTGCTTATGCTCTGTCTCTCTCTGCCTCTCAAAAATGAATAAAAACATTTAAAAAAATGTTTTAAAGATTTAGGCTGATACCATTTGAGGGAAAGGAGTCTCTTTATGAATGCCCTTCCATGTCTTGATGCATGTGTAAGTGAATGTCTGCTGAGCTCAGAGAAATGTAAGTATTTGATGCCATTTTCAAACACAGTGCTTCTTTTTCTCTCCATTGCTACATTTTATTAGTCAATTACAGTTGCCCTTTTAAATAATGAATGCAGGCTATTTAAATGTATATTTAATTATGGAGGAAGTGAACTATTCTTTAAAGTGAGTTATCTGTGAAAGTAGCTTTTTAAACACCCATGAAGAAGCAAAATAATCTATCACACTTTTATCACCATATGTCTCATGAGTAGCAAATTGGGTCCTGTCCAAATGGATGCAACATATTTTGATTATAGAAGATATTTTGCTTTGCATGAATACAGGATGGATAGCAGAAATCAAATCTATTAATAGGAGTTCCTCCAGAAGCTGTTATGCAAGTAAAACTTTCTCTTCCTTTTAGCTGCTAAAATAGAAGCTTACTGGATTTATTGTTACTTTCATATGTCATGAAATAAGCCAGAAATTTCTTGCCATATTTGTTTGATAAACTATGATGAACATTTGACTACCTTCAGGAAATGCAGCTCTAAAATATTTGGCTCTTTGCCCAGTGAGGGAAACTTTGTAGGTTATATCTGGTTTCTTCTCTTTATTGATTTCAGATTACAGAGCAATGCCACCATCTTCTAGGTGGCAATCAATAAGAAGAAACAGAAGAATGAGATACTACATCTTATAATTTTATAAATGCACTGATTTTAATCTACCATCACCTGTCTATCATTGGTGCCTCTTGGGGAAAAAAGTTTGGCCTCAGAAAAGCAAGTTTTGAACAGCTGGGAGAACAGAGTGTATAGGTCTACTTTTGTCTCCCAGCTATTCAGTTTCTTCATTTAAATTGTATCAGTGAATTTTAGAGCTTATGAAAGTCATGAAGTGAGTCACCAGTTTGAGCCGTGTAGAGTGTAGGCTGGCAGTCATGTTGCTGGATTTTCCAGAAACAACCATTTTCTGTCCCAGTTCAGCATGTCCTGTTGCTCTCAGTGTAAAGAAAAAACTAAACAGGTCATCTGCTCAAGCCTGCCTGTAACATACATATACGGCCTGTGCTCACATCAGGGGACATCTAGCCTGAACCTCTCTGCAGCGTGGTGTTGTGGCAGTTGAATCCTAAATCAGGAACACAACCAAATACAGAATCATTAATGAGATATGGCAGAAGTGATTCAGCTTCTCAGAATCAGCTTTTAACTTTTTTTTTTTTTTTTTTTTTTACCTTAAGACTGTCCTAATATTCTCTTGTCCCACATTGCCATCTGGGTCTGTCTGTGTATGTGCCCGTGCCTGGCTGTATCTGCATGTATCTTTGTTTCTTCAGCTGTGACCCATGCTCGGGAAGCCGAGCCCAGAGTAAAGAGAGGAAGGGACAGCCAGGAACTCCCAGGTTACACTCAACCCTGGAGCTGGAATTCATCTGCAGTAATTTATAGCATTGAAAAAAAAAACTGCTGCTCTTTCATTAGCTGCTTGGGCAGATGCATGGCTGTGCCAATGGCAGCTGAGAGACAATCTGGGTTTCTACTCAGTCACCTTGGAGACTCTTACAGGAATATTAAAAGAAGATACAGTTAACCTTTGAACAATGCAAGGGTTAGGGGTGCCTGCCCCCACACACACTCAAAAATCTATGTACAACTTTCCCTCAGAATTTAACCAGTAACAGACTACTGTTGGCCAGAAATCTTACTGATAACCTAAACAGTCAATTAACACATATTTTGTATTTTATATGTATTATATACTATCTTCTTACAATAAAGTATGCTAGAGAAAAGAAAATGTTATTAAGAAAATCATAGGAGGAAATGCATTTACAGTACTGTATTGTATTTATCGATAGTAAGTTTACATCATCGGTTTACAAAATGAATCCCCTGTCAGTGCCTATGCCAATAATGTCTTATATGATACAAAATACTGTAGGTGTGATCCATATTACTAATACTAGACATCAAATGTGAAAAGAGAATGTGAAAATTTCACATTTTTATGTTTATTTTTATATTTATTTACAGATCTAATGATTCATGAGGCAATAACAAAGAAGCAGCAAAATGATTGCTTTATGGTTACCTAAAGTAATGCATATGACTGTTTCACAGCAGCCTGGCCTTTACACTAATGAATAAATCGTTATAAAATGTTTATAGCATATGGTGTTATGGTCATAGTCATACTACAGCATCGGAAGCATTGTTACATCTTTTAAAAAACCACTTACCTGTGATGATAGGCTGAAACACAGTTTCTCCAATTATGAAAGAAAGGCATACTGTACAGCAATGCAATTTTTTGAAAGCCAAGTTATAAAACAGTAAGAAAACTAACACTATTAATTTTACATTAAATATCACTCACCTTCTACCTATGTAAGGATAGGCTGTCGGCTCTCATACAAGTCTTGAACCCGATGTTGTACATGATGACTATGTGGGCGATGATGATGATAATGACATAGAAATGCCTCCTAGTTCTTGTCATACAGCTATTAGATTTTCACAAGAAGACATGCACTCATGACAGATAAGCTTATTAGCTGTGCAGCTAGATGATGGTCTACTATTTATCAAGAGTGGAAGTGGATTGTCATAAAGGTCTTCATCCTTGTTGTCTGCATGTTGAGTGGGCAGAGGAGGAGGAAGAGGAGCGTTGGTCTTGCTGTCTCAGGGTGGCAAAGGGTGGACGTGAAAGGTGGAAGAAGAGGCAGGTACACTTGGTGTAACTTTACAGAAATATCTCGTAGTTTCTGTCTGACTTCTGTTGCTTTTTCATTTCTCTAAAAACGTTTCCATATGATACCAATCCTTTCCTCACCTTTTGCCTTCATTTCAAGTGCCGGTATCATAGAAGGGCCCATGTTGTAAAAGAAGGTAAAAGTGGTCTTATATAATTAGAACCCCCTGATAGATTGTTTAATGTCAATTTGTTTTCTGGCACTGTTTCTTCTGCATCTTCTTCCTTATCATCTGGCACTGGATTGGAAGCACTCATCTCCATCAAGTCATCTTCAGTTAATTCTGCTGGTGTGGTGTCTATTAGCTCTCGGATTTCTCCAGGATCCATATCTTGAAATGCTTTACTTCCCCAATTTTTTTTTTTTTTTTTTTTGCCATATCTGTAATCTCTTTGATGATTTCCTTGGCTGACTCTGTTGTAAGTCCTGTGAAGTCAGGCACAACATTTGGACACAGTTTTCTCCAGCAGGAATTTATTGTTTCAGATTTTATGGCTTTTGCAACTTTTTTCTATAACAACAATGCCATCTTTGATGATGTAATCTTTCCAGATTTGCGTGATATTCTCTCACTGGGGTTCTCTCCCGTAGTGTTGACAATTCTTGCCAAAGAGTACTCTGTGTAATGAGACTTAAAGGTCCTTATGACCTCCAGATCTAGAGGCTAATTATAGAGATACTGTATTTGAGGGCAAGTACACCACTTTGATGCCCTCATTGTTGAACCAGTGGGGTTCTGGGTGGCCAGGGGCACTGTCCAATATCAAAAGAACTTTGAAAGGCAGTCCCATACTGATGAGGTATTTCCTGACTTCAGGGACAAAGCACCAATGCAACCAGTACAGAAAAAGGGTTCTTCTTGTCCATGTCTTCTTATTGTGTGACCAAAAAACTGGCAGTTGGTGTTTATCTTTTACCTCCAAGACTCAGAAGTTGGCAGCTTTATAGATAAGGACAGTCCTTATCATAAATCCAATGGTGTTTGCACAAAACAGTAGAATTAGCCTATCCCTTCCTGCCTTAAATCCTAGAGCTTATTTCTTTTTCTTACTAATAAATATCCTCTGTGGCATTTTTTTCCCAGAATAGGGCACTTTTGTCTGTATTAAAAACCTGTTCGGGCACATATCCTTTCTCTTCAGTGATTTTCTCGATTGTGTCTGAGAACTCGTCTGTTGCCACTTGGTCAGCAGAAGATGCTTCTCCTATTATCTTGATATTTTTTAAACAAACCTCTTTCTAAAATTATCAAACCATCCTTTGCTGGCTTTAAATTCTCCAGCTCTAGGTCCCACACTTTTCTTTTGCTGTAAGTTTTCATATAATGATGTTTTTTCTCGGATCATATTAAAGTCTATAGGTAAGCCTTTCTTATAGCAATCCTGCACCTACAGAACAGCTGCATTTTCAGTGTGAGATAAAAAGGTATTTTGCAAAAAGTGCAAGGTTTTTGCACCTGCTGGTGTAGCCGCAGTGATGGCTTCATGAATTTCTTTTTCTGTTTTTACAATGGTCCTTACATTGGATTCTTTTATCTTGAAATGGTAGGCAATTGCAGCTACAGACCTCAGTCTACAGTACATATCAAGCACTTCAACGTTTTCTTGTGATGTCATGACTTTCTCTGCTTCTTGGGAGCACTTCCAGTGTCACTAGTGTCACTTTAAATAGGTTCCATGATGTTTTTCAAAGTTTATGGTATTGCACTAAGCACAATAAAAAATACACAAGAACAATGAGAGATCACTTTTTATTGTGACATGAAGTTTACTGGAGAGCAGATCTGCTCGTGGGGACATTAGTGTCACGTGATGTTTTAAGTGGATACTAGCAACACTTGAGTTCATGGCAATAGCAACAGGACCAAGCCTCCATCTTTGAAAGCCTGACTTGCTCTCCCCTCTCCTGCCATGCTTCTTCCACTTGGCCTCTGACACTGTTGACAGTCAAATGGTTTTGTCTGGTTTTCTTCTTGATGGAGCAAGGCCATGGAAGGTGGGGGACAAGAATAGGGAGAAAGGCTCTTTAGATGCTTCTGTGTTTGCAGGAGCTGGTGTTGATGGGGGGGAGGGGGAGGGGTGGAATCTTTGAGTCAATAAAGAGCCCACAAGATATACAAATCTTTCTTTTACTAATACTGGCCTCCTCTTAATGCCCAGTTCAAACTTGTATTGTTCAAGGATCAACTATATTTAGCCCTGTGCGGCTTAGGAGGAGATGCTTCTGTAACCTCCCAAGCCAGAAAAGGAAAATCCAGACCAGCAAAAGCTGCCACAGGGAGTATATTAAGACCTCACCTCCTATTTCCACAAGTTTGTTATGAGACAGTACAGGTCAAATGTCAACACCTTTATTTTTAACTGATCACCCATTTAAAGTATGAAAAGTCATTTTCCTGACATGACACAGTTGATTGTGGATAGAATAATGTATGCTGTTAGTAGCTGTATTATTAGGTACTTTAATTCTGAGCTCTATTCCCTTTAACTTATGTAATTAAAGAACAAGTCAGTTTCCACTGAATTTTTTCCCAAAAATTGAATTAGTCTCTGTAGTTTTTTTTAAAGTTTCATTTACTTTGGCGCGGGGGGGGGGGGGGGTGGGGGTGGGGAAGGGCAGAGAGAGGGAGACAAAGGATCCAAAGTGGGCTCACACTGATAGCAGAGAGCCTGATGTGGGGTTCAAACTCACAAACCACGAGATCATGACCTGAGCTAAAACCAAGAGTCAGACACTTAACTGACTGAGCCACCCAGGCCCCCTCACATTCCTCTTTCTAGTGCCTTAGTCTTTCTCAGTTTCACCTAAACCTATTAGGCTGAAATAAACTATACATTGTTAAGCAGATTTTGTCATATCTGTGATCCCCAAGATCCAAAATTGGGCTGTCTTCACAGTTCTTCTTGCGCTAGGAAATTTAGCCATGTCCTAGTGAAAAAATTTTTTTCCTAACTTCCCATTTTCTGCTTGGCATGCTTGCTTATATTTTAAAGAATTATCTCCTCAAATATTTTAAATCTATCTGAACTAACTGGGGAGAAGAAAGAAAATATAGTAGTATGGATAATTAAGATTTAAGGGTAAAGAATCATTTGTTAATACTGTTTTCAAAATTAACTTCATGGAAATAAGATAGTTTTCCCTGGTTCTAGGTGGGATGTTTTTTAAATAAAGAGAACCATGGGCCTGCTTCCTGCCTTTTCAGATCAGCACTCTCCACTAGAATGAGGAAGTGGTGACCTTCAACCTGTCCAAGCTCCCCCCGTGGAATGTCCACTTTGTCTTCTGGCCCCGCAGTGGCCTCACATCACAGGCGACATCATTCAGATAACACCAACTTTCAAAGCCAGAGCAACCTTTGGACCCAGCTCCACTGAGCTCTGAGCACTTAGCCTCACTTGTTTCGTTTTAGAGCTGAGGCACCTGAGTATGGAAAGGCTAATGTACCTCAAGGTAACTAACTGGCAGGGCCATGACTTGAGTCTGGACATAGACTCTTGATCTGACGCTTCACTTTCTGCGCATTTGGGACACTTCAGTAGCTCCCCATTGCCTCTAGGTAAAGGTCAACTCCACAGCAGGGCACAGAAGACACTCATGATCTGTCTTCTGCCCACACATCTAGTCTGATTTCCTGCCGTTCTTCCCTTGAACTTTATTTTCTAGAAGTATTGGAGTGGCTCTTAAATACACTGGGTGGCACTTGACACCTACTTGCTTTGTATATTGTGTACCTTCTGCCTGGAATGCACCAGCCTTGAACCCTCTCCTGGTGTTTTCTGCATAAGCATTTATTCATTTTTCAAACCCAAATCATCACCTCCACCAGGATGCCCTCTCTCTCCTCTCCCCTTCTACTCAGTTTTCCGTCTTGCCCAGTACATTTATTCATCCACTGATTTATTCAACAAATATTTCTAAGCACCCATTAAGTGCCAGGCACTGAGCTAAGCACAGGTCGTGCACCAGTGAACACAGCCGACCAGCTCCCTGCCCTCATGGCTCACAGTCTGCTGGAGAAGACAGACATTAAAGACAGTAAACACAGAGATAAATGTGTAATTACAGCTGGGATGATGGCCATGAAGGAAATAAAGATGCACTTGGGGCCTGAAGAGCCCGGTGGGGGAACAACGAATACATGGGGTTGTGGGTTTTCAGTGTGCAAGTCAGTCTTCCAGAGGAGGCTAGGGACTCTTCCACTCTCCCCTCTCATCTTCCTGTGCCCAGGAGTCCAGAGCTCTGCAGGGGGTGGGAGGGTGTGGTGGGGAAGGTGGTCCTGCCCCCCTGCAGGTCTGGGAGAAGAGGGGGGGGTAAGAGTTGGGTATCTGCCGTCTCCTGACATCTGCCTCCTCCCAACCTCGGTGCTCCCGAAGCCCTGGGAATTCTGTGAGTAAGGGACACAAGCATGCCCACCACAGTGAGGAGGGCAGCCTTTGCTCAGGCAAGAAGGTGTGATACTGGGGGTGTGGAAGTGATGCCTCCCTCAAGTCCCCAATGGGGACTGTTCTCTGATAACCCTGAAGAGGGCCAGGGAGGTAGCTCATTGCATGTAACACTATCCAAGGACATGGATGATGGAGTTGGAGTTCTGTTTATACCTACATACCTCTTAGTTCTTAGGATTAATTAATAAGATGTACTACATTGCCTTTGCAGATCCATTCGGAAAGACACATGGACACTTTTGTAAAAACTATTTTAGCTTTTGAAAAGAATCAAAAGAAGTAAACTATCTGTAAAAGATAAAAGTGCACTTGTAAATAAGAAAACATCAGCCCCGTACTCAATAAAACGCTGAGTTTCTGAGGAACACTGGACAAGACACTCATTCTCTGGGATTTGTTTTCAAATTTGTCCAGACATATTTGTTCTTCTTATTACAGCCTTCTTACAAAGGTGGGTTTTTTTTTTCAATTAACTGCTTCAAATTCTTAAACTTAAAGGTGAACTCAAACCATAAATCACAAAGAAGCTTGCAGATTTTAAATAAAATGATTTGCCTTTTCTTTACTTTTTTTTCAAATTCAGTGGGTCATAGAAATATAACATCTTATTGCACTCATTTAAGATGAAAGCTGTTATAGTAGTTTTTAACTTTTTTCTTATCTCTTCTTTTTGTTTTAAATCTAAAGGGTATAACTCCCTTGGGTAAAAAATGACATCATTAATCACAGAACTATTAATTATTTAGAAGAAACTGTCCAAATTAAAGCTGTTCATATGGAATCACTCTCAGAAACTTTATTACTCCATACATTGTAGTCAGTAAAGCATAGTTTTTAAATAAAATGCAGATGACAAATAGCCCAAGATGTTTAAAATCTTTTACTTTGTATATTTTAAGTATTTGTAGTTTGTATTAGGAAGTTGTATTTATACTTTTTGAACTTTTGTTTATTCTTTCATAATAATTAATAGTAAGAGGTGATTTAAAATGTTCATAGGAAACATTTGAAATTGTAATATGGAAAGTTGTATTTGGCTTTCTTGTTAAACATTTTTTAAAAGAAAAAACAAGACCACCCAATACATTAAAGTGTATTTTAAACAGACCTCCCTTTAAATGCATCTTATTATATACACACAAGGAAAAGCAAACTACTTTTTGCAGTGTTCATTATGCCATATTAGTAATAAACAATTTCTTTCTGTTACTTCTAAATGACAGAAAGGACTTCACAAATTAATAAAGACAATATCATAGAAAGGTGCTTTCTTGGTTTAATGAATAATTATAATGATTTTTGATTCCAAAAAAAGTGTCATGGAAGAAATACTTACTGGCTTCATTTGAGAAGTGCTAAGAAAATCTTCAACTCAAATAGTCTCCCTCATTGGCACCAAATTTTACTGCTGGCATTTAATTTCCTTTATGCGAAGGCTTGCCTCTCCTAGTGGGCTTTGGTTTTTGTTGTTAATGTTTTTTAAATGTGTTCTATTTCAGAGAGGACAATAATTAAATTCTCCATGATGCCTTAGCGAGCTTGATTTTATCAAACTGCTTTGCTCTCTGGAAACCAGTTGCCTGGGGGGACAGAGATTCTGAAAGGGACCAGAACCAAGAAGTAGGGTTGCTGTAGGGCAGGCACAGAACAAGGAGTGATGGTCACTGATCGTGTTGTGCAATTATCCGATGTTTCTGGGTGGCAAATGTGTGAGTGCCAGAGGTTTTAGCCTGAGGGCTTTCTCTGACGAATTCAGCACACTGATCAAAAGGTTTACATTGTCTAATGTATTCATGCCTTCAATGAGAACTTGAGAATGAAAGAGATGGTTAAATGCAGACTGGAGTGAAATTTTTTAAAAATTAATTTGTCCTTCACTGTTGTGTGTTTCAGAGACTGGAGCACAAGGAAGTTTTAGTGGGCTTGTTGTTCCTGGTTTTCCCGTTCATTCCAGCCAGCAATCTCTTCTTCAGGGTGGGTTTTGTGGTGGCCGAGAGAGTCCTTTACATGCCTAGGTAATTATTGCTCGTGATTTCCTCTTTGCGAGACCTGCCCTCTGTCTCCAACACGGATAGTTCCAGAGGGACGGTCCTTTGTGCATGTAACAATTAGGTCCTTGTGGAGCGGAGGTGTTTATTAGCTCAGCTTCAACAACAGCCACAGAGAAGTTTGGGGGAGATCAAGTTCGCACATGTGCACTCTAGTTTACAATGGCTTACCTCCAGTTGGAAGCTGGCTGGGTAATATGAAGTATTGAGTATATTCAGGATTTTAGCAGCACTTACCACAATATCTATGTTTCATTAAGTGTAATTGTAGTAATTTTCTAGAAATATTTGATTTGCATAAAGTTATTAACTATGTTAATTAGCATGATTATAATCAATTTCTTCTCTTTTCTTCCTTCTTTCCCTCTTTTTTTTTTCTTTCAACTTTAGGAAATATATTTAATTTTTAGTTCCAATATAGTTAACATATAATGCTATATTAGTTTCGGGTGTACAATATAGTGATTCAACAATTCCATACATCACCTGGGGCTCATCACAACAAGCACTCCTTAATCCCCTTCACCTATTCTACTCATTCCCCCACCCACTCCCCTCTGGTAACCATCAGTTTGTTCTCTACAGTTAAGAGTCTGTTTTTTGTCTGTCTCTGTCTTTTTTTCATTTGCTCCTTTTTTTCCCTTAAATTTCACAAATGGGTAAAATCATATAGTATTTGTCTTTCTCTGACTGACTTATTTTGCTTAGCATGATACTCTCTAGCTCCACCCATGTTATTGCAAATGTCAAGATTTCATTCTTTTTTATGGCTGAATAATATTCCATTGTATACATATACTACATCTTTATCCATTTATCTGTCAATGGGCACTTGGGCTGCTTCCTTCATTTGGCTATAATAAATAATGCATGTATCCCTTTGAATTAGTGTTTCAGTATTTTGTGGGTAAATACCCAGTAGTGTGATTACTAGATATGGGTAATTAACTACGTGAGGAAACTCCATACTGTTTTTCACAGTGGCTATACAGGTTTGCATTCCCACCAACAGTGCAAGAGCGTTCCTTTTTCTCCACATCTTCACTAACTCTTGTTTCACTAATTCTTGTTAACTCTTGTTATCTCATTGTAAAATTTTGCTTTGCATTTCCCTGATGATGAGAGACGTTGAGCATATTTTCATGTGTCTGTTGGCCAGCTGGATGTCTTCTTCAGAGAAATGTCTATTCATGCCCATTTTTTAATTGGATTATTTGTTTTGGAGGTGATGAGTTCTTTACAGATTTTGGATACTAACCCTTTATCAGATATGTCATTTGCAAATATCTTCTCCATTCCATAGGTTGCCTTTGAGTTTTGTTGATTGTTTCCTTGCCTGTTCAGAAGCTTTTTATTTTGATATAGTCCCAATAGTTGATTTTCGCTTTTATTTCCCTTGCCTCAGGAGACATATCGAGAAGGAAGTTGCTATGGCCAATGTCAGAGACCTTACTGCCTGTGCTCCCTTCTAGGATTTTTATGGTTTCAAGTCTCACACTTAGGTCTTTAGTCCATTTTGACTCTACTTTTGTGTATGGTATAAGACAGTGATCTGGTTTCATTGTTTTGCATGTAGCTGTCCAGTTTTCCCAACACCATTTGTTGAAGACACTTTTTCCTATTGTATATTCTTTCCTCATTTCTGGCTTTTCTATTCTGTCCCGTTGATCTATGTGTTTATTTTTGTACCAGTACCATCCTGTTTTGATTGCTGCAACTTTGTAATATAACTTGAAGTCTGGAATTGTGATGCCTCCAGCTTTGCTTTTCTTTTTCAAAATAGCTTTGGCTATTTGGGGGCTATTTATTTTTTATTTAATTTAAAAATGGGAAATATGCTAAGATAATGGTATGCCAAAAAATGGAAACTATGTGATAGTATATTTAATTAGCATAACCATTTCACTACGCATATCAAATATGCATATCGCTACACATATATCAAATCATGTTGTCTGCCTTTAAAGGTACACAATTTTATTTAAAAATATATAGGGGCACCTGGGTGAATCAACTGGTTAAGTGTCGGACTTCGGCTTGGGTCATGATCTCACGGTTTGTGAGTTCAAGCCTCGCGTCGGGGTCTGTGTTGATAGCTCAGAGCCTGGAGCTTCCTTCGGATTCTGTGTCTCCCTCTCTCTCTGCTCCTCCCTCACTCATGCTGTCTCTATCTCTCATAAATAAATAAACTTAAAATTTTTTAATTAATTAAATAAAATAAAAATATATAAATAAATGAAAATTTTGAAAACTCTTTAATAATTAAAATAAATACAAAAATGAGAACAATCTCAAGAAATCTGTCTTTGAGAAAAAAAATTGGTTTATAAAGTATAAAGAGCATTCAGATGTATAAGATTACATTATGCCCCTTAGCTCTGAATATTCGAACTATGCTAAGTCTTATCTGTTCTCTTGACTTATTCAAATGTAAGCATTCCGAGACAATGTTTCTTTTTGGATTCCTGGAAATGACCCTGAATCAAGGAAGAGAGTGTTCTGCCAATTATCAGCCCCATGTCCAGGAGAAAGACACTAAGTTTCTTGGGCCAGGTTTTCTCATTTTTTAGAATCAGGGCATTTGATTAAACAATCTCTGAAATTATATCAATTTTTTAAATGTTTATTTATTTTTGAGAGACAAAGAGAGACACACACAGAATCCAAAGCAGTCTCCAGGCTCTGAGCTGTCAGCACAGAGCCCAACGCAGGACTTAAACCCACGAACCGCGAGATCATGACCTGAGCTGAAGTCAGGTGCTCAACTGACTGAGCCACCCAGGCGCCTCTGAAATTATAATGAAATTATATCATTAAAAATGATGTATATAAGAATGCCCATTTTCTGAAAGTCAGTCATTATAAATCAAAGCATTATAAGGAAATTATTATTTTTTATGATTTTGAGTTAGCAATAAAAATAATCAAAATTATAAATTTTGATTAGAAACAGATTTCACAATTGTGGATCCCCTAAGAATTAAGTGCTTAATAGCTTTCTTGAGACATTTCAAGGTCTTATTTTCAATTGATGAAGGGAGCTCACTATGTGCCTTGTAAGGAAGGCTTCAGCACAATTTGAGAAGCAGTTTATTACTCAAAGATACTATTCGATAAGTTTAAAAATAGGTCAATAATTCTAGATATTCTGTATGTGTCCTCTGTCCCTCCATCCTAACTTCAAAAGTACCCAAATATCACTTTCCTCCTAAATGTACTTTGAAATCTGTATAAAGGGAATGGGGATGGTCATTTAGTATTAGCTACCTGCTTTAGCACTATATAGTTTAGGGTCAGAATTTCATCAGCCAAATAAATGGGAATAATCTTTTATTCTGATAACAAGTGTCAGTTTTATGACTATCCTTTTTGAATAGGGAGGCATGTTTATGGTTTACATTGATCTATTACAAATTTTTTGACCTCTTATTTTTATCCAGAAAGAGACATATACTTTGATGGCTCCTTTTTTCATGTTTCGGTCATATTTCAAATGACTAAAATGTCTTCCAGTTGAAGAAGCTGAAATAATGAGAGATGTCTAAATAAGTAATAGATCTGATTATTCATTCACAAGCCAGAATAAGATAATGTGTTTACTTTAGTACAAAAGTATAAATCCCAAACTAATAAAAACTTGAATGGGTTGAGATGGAGGAAAAGTAGACAGCGTTAGCAAAGGCAGAAATAATATATGGGATAGAACTTATTAGAATAATTGATAATTCAGATGGAGAAATTGGATAAATAACTGGGGAACGAGGAAAAACTAAAAATGGCTATAAACTTAAAAAGAGATGTTCTTTAGTAGTGTATGGGTGGCTCAGTCAGTTGAGCATCTGACTTCGGCTCAGGTCATGATCTCACGGCTCATGGGTTCTAGCCCTGATCTCACGGCTTGTGGGTTTGAGCCCCCCCGTTGGGCTCTGTGCTGACAGCTCAGCCCTGGAGCCTGCTTCAGATGCTGTGTCTCCCTCTTTATGCCCCTCCCCTACTTGCACTCTGTGTCTCTCTCTCTCACAAAAATAAACATTAAAAAAATTTTTTTAAAGATATGTTCTTTATACTGAACAATCCGTGAATTTATAGATGCTTGAGACAGGAATTTGAAGAGTGACCTTCCATTATTTTCTATTGTGAGTAAAAATTTCCAGTCATATCTATCAATGCAAAATGAAAAACTTTAACCAAATAGGAACGAAGTTCCATATTTATTTCTTGAGATACAGTGTGAAGAATGGTACATACGATATGTGGGATCCATCCTGATTCACTATCTGCACATGTGAATCTCCGATGCTTCAGAGTCTCTGGAAAAGAGAGATACTTAATTGGGGTTGAATGTAGTTCCTGCCAATGTCACATCAACAGGAAAGGCGTTTTATGTGATCAGAAAGTTAGTTTAGCAAATGTAATCAAAAGAACACTGAACTAGCTGGAAACCTTGGAAAATCATTGAATTTTGCCACATTACCACTTTCTGATCTGTAATATGAGAGGGTTGACCTTTTTCGTTAACTTCCAAATGCTGGTTGAATTTGTAGATTGGCATTACGGATTACAATTCCAAGGACCCAAGCCACAGATAAATCTGTACCCACTCCCCTGTTTTTTGGCATGGATCTTCACCTGATTGTGAGAATGAACAGACAGCTGAGAAAAATCAGTTGGGGCTATGCCATATGGAGCAGAAGAGCTGACGAGAGCTCCTTTCCCACTCACAGTCACTTCAGACTTTAAGATGTCAAGAGCTAGAGTGAGGCAGGAGAACCAAGTGGAACTCCCACAAGCGTCTCCCGCAGAATGAGATCTCCCTGGGTGCAGAAAACCTGGGACAGGCCTAGAGAGCAAGACAGACTCCCCTGCTGTGTAGAGAGCTGATATCCAGGCTCTGGAGCAGAGAGCCCTCCTACAGTTTCAAAAGTGGGCTATTTGAACTTAGAGCACATGGATAATTCTGGAATTTCATGAGAGCTCACACCCAAAGTTTGCAAGAAGAAACTCGATCCTACTCTCGAAACGTTTGCAACTAGTGATGAACCAAATCAAAGTAAAGCTACAAGAAAACCTAGATTCAGACACAACAGAGCAGACTGACCTAGCTTCTCAGTTAGCAGCCTGCTACCAGAAGGACTGTGTAAATATTATTGACCTCCATTGCTGCTATTCTATTACATAAAATGTCTAAATAAAACAAAAAATTATAGGACACACAAAGAAGCAAGAAATGCAGTCTGTGGCCAAAAGAGAAAAAAAAATCAGTAGAAGCAGAAAAAGAGGTGACACAATGGAGAAAATAAATATGTGAGCCACAGAGTGAACAAACTTAGTGGCTCTACCATTTTACATTCCTAACTATCAGTGCACAGAGGTTCCAATTTATCCCCATCCTCACCAACATTTGTTATTTTCTGTTTTTTAATAGTAGCCATCCTAATGGGTATGGGATAGTAGAAGCCTTTTTTTATAACAGTTTTATTGAGATATAATCCACACGCCATACAATTCACCCATTTAAAGTATGCAAAGCAGTGATTTGCAGTTTATTCACAGAATTACGCATCGCCACTAACTCCAGAACATCTTTATCACCCCTAAAAGAAATCCCACACCCATTAGCAGTCATTCCCTATTTACCTCAACCACCTCCAGCCCTAGGGAGCCACTAATCTACTTTCTGTCTCTATAGGTTTGCCTATTCTGGACATTTCATATAAATGGAATCATATAAAATGTGGTCTCTTGTAACTAGCATCTTTTGTTTAGCATAATGTTTCCAAGGTTCTTTCATGTTGCATATAACAATACTTTATTCCCTTGTATTGTTGAATAATATTCCATTGTATTAATATATATCACATTTATTTTATCCATCCATCAGTGGGTTCTTTCCACTTTGGAGCTAGTATAAATACCTCCAGTATGAACATTCATGTGCAAATTTTTGTTTGCACACATGTCTTCATTTCTCTTGGATATTTACTCCACAGTAGAATTTCTGGATCATATGGCAACTGTGTTTATTTAATCTTTTGAGGAACCTAACTGGAACAATTTTGCTCTGCTGCACTTTCTGGTGCCCTAGTGTTCTTGAAAAATTAATACACTTCAAGTAGACTGTATTGCTGACAATCATCTGCCTTCTACTTATAACACATAAACACTTCACTAATTCTCTACCTTAGAAGATAAATGTCCAACAATAAAGTTATGACAGTATTATGATGTTAATTTTATGTGTCAGCTTGACTGGCTGAGGGATATCTGGTTAAACATTGTTTCTGGATGTGTCTGTGAGGGTGTTTTCTGAAGAAGTTAGCATCTGAATTTGCAGACTACGTAAAGCATGTTGTCATCCCCAATGTGGTGGGCATCATCTAATCAGTTGAGGGCCTGAATGAAACAAAAAAGTGGAGGAAGACCAAATTCTCACTCTGCCTGACTGTTGAGGTGAGACTTAAGTCTTCTCTTCCTGCATGCGGACTGAGGCTTATACCATCAGCTCCCCTGATTCTCAAACCTTCAGGTTTGGACTGGAGCTACAACATCAGCTTCCTGGGTTTCCAGCTTGCAAGTGGCAGATCATTGGGACTACTCAGCCTCCATAATCATCTGAGCCAATTCCTTATACAAATTTTCTCTCTTGGGACACCTGGGTGGCTCAGTCGGTTAAGTGGCCGACTTCGGCTCAGGTCATGATCTCACTGTTTGTGAGTTCAAGCCCCCCATCGGGCACTGTGCTGACAGCTCAGAGCCTGGAGCCTGCTTAGGATTCTGTGTCTCCCCTTCCCTCGGCCCCTCCCCTGTTCTCACTCTGTCTCTGTCTCTCTGTCAAAAATAAATAAACATTAAAAAAAATTTTTTAAGTTTTTTCTCTTTCTCTTTCCATATATGTATATTCATATCTATATCTATCTGTCTATGCATGTATGTATCTATCTATCCTATTGGTTCTGTTTCTTTGAAGAACCCTGATACAAGTACTTACATTGTACATTATTATCATCATTTACTGAGCATTATCTATGCTCTAAAGGTTGTCATTAGCACAACAACCAAACTAGGTAATTACTGTTATCATCTCTACTTGCTCGATGAGGAAATTGAGATCCAGAACAGTGATGTCCATGGGGCTCCTGGGTGGCTCAGTCGGTTAAGCGGCCGACTTCGGCTCAGGTCATGATCTCGCAGTCTGTGAGTACTAGCCCCGCGTCGGGCTCTGTGCTGACAGCTCAGAGCCTGGAGCCTGTTTCAGATTCTGTGTCTCCCTCTCTCTGACCCTCCCCTGTTCATGCTCTGTCTCTCTCCCTGTCTCAAAAATAAATAAACGTTAAAAAAAAAAAAATTAGAACAGTGATATCCAATAGAGAGAAAATGTGAGCCACACTCATAACTTACATGGGTAATTTTAAATTTTCTAGTAGTCATATTTTTTAAAAAAAACATGAAATTAAGTTTATTTTTTTAATGTTTATTTTTTTTTTATTTAGAGAGAGAAAGAAAGCACGCACAAGCAGGGGAGGGGTGCAAAGAGAGAGAGAATCCCAAGCGGGCTCCACACTGTCAGCACAGAGCCCAAAGGGGGGCTCCATCCCACAAGCTGTGAGATCACCTGAGCTGAAATCAAGAGTCACCCAGGTGCCCCAAATTAATATATATTTTATTTAACACAATGTAATGAAAATATCATCATTTCAATGTGGAATCAATATTTTTTAAAAAGCTAGTAATGAGATATTTCATATTATTTTTTTCATACCATATCTTTAAAATGCAATGTTGTATTTTTTACTTATAGGATGCCTCAATTGAAACCCACAGTTCAAGCACTCAGTAGACACAGGTGGCTAGTGTATTAGAACAGATCTAAAGACTTAAATAATTTGTCTTTCTCAAACAAAAGCTTGAACTCTTGTTCATAAGTAGGCTACATTGCTTCTCATGCCTAGAGATGTCACATAATTTTTAGAGCTGATAGAAAATCAATGACATGAAAGGATATATCTCATATTAAAAAGTAAATTAGAAGCTAGAAGTTTCTCAGAAGGTAAGATGAATGACCTTCCTCTCCAGGTTGCTTTGTGAATATGCTAAGGATAAGTTCAGGAAAAAAAAATGTATAGTTGTATCTATCTATATTGAATATAAAGAAGCTCTTCAGACCCAGCCTATAGGACAGGAAGCTAGGAAACTGATAAATAGGTGGTTTGAACATGTTTGAATATGAAAAGCTCTAGATTGCAGTTATACACAGTCTTCTGGAAATGTTCCCAATCATCAGATCTTTGGGTAAAGAAATCCATAAGGCTCTACTTTGTCTTTGCTCACAAAAGCCAGCAGTTTCCAGGTCAAGTCTGACACAAGGACTCTCTACTGCACAGAAGTCACGGACCAGGATCCTTGAATTGAGGCAGGCACGAACACCTGCCTGGCATTGTAGGGCTTCACTCTAATGATTTCAGACCGATATCCATGAGGCCAAAATAAGAGCCTATCATCCAACAGTCTGTCAAGTGCATGTAAATGTAGGAACTCAACAGATCAGGAACTTACTAGACCAGAATCTAGTAAGTTAGGGATAGTTTTAGTCTAGATCTTACTGAAGTTTAAGTAAATTTAAAGTAAATTTCAGTAAATCTGAAACCTGCTTTAAAATTTTTCATGTCGCTTTGCCCAGCTTTTTAAAAAGTCCTAAGTTGCATAAGAGACTGTTAAAAAACTGAGAACAAACTGAGGGTTGATGGGGGGTGGGAGGGAGGGGAGGGTGGGTGATGGGTATTGAGGAGGGCACCTTTTGGGATGAGCACTGGGTGTTGTATGGAAACCAATTTGTCAATAAATTTCATATATAAAAAAAAATAAAAAAAATAAAATAAAAAGTCCTAAGTCATGGAGTATAAGGTCAGTCTTTCAAAAGAAGCCTGGAAGTTTGTAGATAACTTGAAGCATGGTTTTGATTAGGAAGCAGAAGCAGGAGGAGGAGGGGGAGGAGGAAGAAAGGGGAAAAAAGAAGAGAAAAAAGAAGAAACATTTTGACAATTCTTCCAAATATTTTTTCATCCTATGAAATGGTTATGTATTAGAGCAAAAACTTTGACAAAGCCTGAGATTAAAATATTGAGGATTAAGGGAGCTAAAATTGAATTCTTTGAACAGTGTCTTCAGGTTACAAATATCATTCACTTTTAAAACACTAAGATGTTTTAAAATTAGAGAACATATAAATCCTCACATTAAGACGTGCATCTGTTATGCACAGATTTTAGTAAATGGGATCAATATGTGATGAGCAATTTTTTTAGAAATGGAAATATGATACTTATTTGGAATGTAACCTAAAAGACCTCCTTTTATACTTTCTGCATATCAAAAACAACACACCTATTTATAATTGTACGTTAAATCAGTATCTCTGTTTTTTTCCCTTTCTTCCTTCCTTTTTTTTTTTCTTTTTATCAGCAAGCTTGGTACATTAAGTTCTTCATAAAATACATGAAGGTTTTGGGGCCAGTATTAGGCCAACTGGTTCAATGCAAGAAAAATAATCAAGATAAGCATGCCCTTGCAGGTCCTGCTGTACCAGCACTCTCAGAACTGTAGCCTTCAGTTAAGAAACTTAATTAAGAAACTTCTATGCCCCAGTGAATCCTCATACTAAATTGTATTACTACTTCTTATACAAACTATGGAGATTTAGAGGAAAAAACTGTTTCCCCAGAGCAGAGTTACTATGTGAATAATTAATATTTATTACACTGTATCTTATTTATTTTCTTGTTTTTATTCCTTGCATGAGTTTCCTAGGGCTGGCACAATAAATTACCACGAATTGGGTGGCTAAAAACAACAGAAATTTATTCTCTCATAGTTCTGGAGGTTTGAATTCCAAAATCAAGTTGTTGGCAAGGCCTTGCTCCCTCCAAGTCTCTAGGAGAGAAGCCTTCCTTGCCTCTTCTAGCTTCTGGTGGCCCCGAATGTGTGGCTGCATAGCAGTCTGCCTCTGTCTGCATGTGACCTTCGCTTCTCTTTACATCTCTACTCTGGGTGTCTCTTGGAAGGATACTTGGCACTGGATTTAGGACCCACCTAGATAATCTAGCATGATCTCTTCTCAAGACCCTTAAATTTATTACATGTGCAGACCCTTTTTTCCAAATAAGGTTACACTCACGGGATACATAGTTGTATCTTTGGGGGGAGTCACTATTCATCCCCCCAGCAAATCTCAAGTTTCTTGAGACAGAAAATCACATATTCACCGGTACCTGGCAAATGACTTACCACTTAAGTTCTAAATAAATATTTGAGAAAGAATGAGTGAATGAAAAAAATGGATATGCAGTGGTATTTTTAAATTATAAGAACCTCGGTTCTGTTTGTGAGGAAGGAAATTTTCTTTTTCCTCCACCCATTTAGGCTCATTGGCTGAAGCCCCGTAAATTATATTGCCACAAGACAGATTCACAAGAGAAAAACAAAAAAGCTTATCAATATGTGCGTGGTGCCTACATGAGAGAGCACTCAACAATGAGTAATTCAGAATTTAAGCTTATATAGCATCTTAGCAAAGGACAATAACTTCGTAGAGCAGTGATGAGACAAAGGAAACAGACTCTGAGCTTCTAGGGGAAGCAAGTTGCAGGAAGGCAAATATATAGGGAAACTAATGGGACATAGGGGCTCGTTAGTAAGGGTTTGTCTTGGAGGTTCCTCTGGTGCCACATCCAGGCAGATAAGGATCTAGATAAGGATTGTCTCTGGTGATTAACTTCTGTCCCTCCTGGTTGGGGGTGGGGGAGGGCTGGAACATTTATGTCCTTTATAAATTTATGTCCTGCATTTAAGCAAATAGGGGGAGGGCTGGGAACATTTCCTGCATCTGCTTCTTCTCAATTGCCTTCAGCTCAAAATAATCCTTATGCCAAAGTGGGATATTTTGGGGTGGCAGATTCTGCTACCCTTCATGTTGTTAACAAAACTATAAAAATTTGCAGAACATGTTAGTCACACTTTCCTCTGATGAGTAATTTTTTCCTCGGTGGGTCTGATGGTGGATCTCCACAAGCCTTTCCTTTCATACTGTGCTATGTCCTAAGGAGCGACAAACCCTCGGAATACAGTAGCCCAGGCCCAGATACGAGGTGCCATTGTGAACCCGTTTGCCCAGAGGTTGAATTTCTTTTTGGCTGCTGACTGCTTTGAAAACAGTTCTGGAAAAGCCACTTCAAACAACTCTTCTGTTTTAGAATTCAGGCTACACTACCCACACCAGATCAGTTGCTTTGGGTTTTCAAAAAGTTATTTTTCAAAATGCAAAGATAAGTTTACCTATAGCTTTGAAATTTTTTTAACTACAGCACGGTAAGATTGTGTCTGCCCTCCATCATTATTGTTACTTACAGGTACTCACAGCAGGTTGCTATGAATTTATTTACATGTTAAAAAGGCACAATTTAATTCTTTGGGTCTTTTTAAATTACTATTTTTTTAAATGTTTATTGATTTTTGAGAGAGAGAGCACAGGCAGAGGAGGGGCAGCGAAAGAGATAGAGACACAGAATACGACACAGGCTCCAGGCTCTGAGCTGTCAGCACAGAGCCCGACGTGGGGCTTGAACCCACAAACTGTGAGATCATAACCCGAGCTGAAGTCAGACCCTTAACCTACCGATCCACCCAGGAGCCCCAGAATTTAATTCTTTGTAATACAAAAGAGGTTATCTTTGCTGCATGTGATTAAAATAAGAAATGAATCCATTGTAAACAGTAATTGACTCAAAACCTGAAAATTCTCATCTTTTTAAGTTGATGTGAATCAGAATGGGAAATGTCATTTTGCCTGTCATTTACAAACTATGAGGGGTGGTTAGCAAAAGTACACTCTTTATATAGCGATTAAACAAAGTTTTAAAAGTTTTAGAAGACAGTTTTAAAGCTTCGCTAAACATCGTTGATTTGCATTTCCTGATAAATTCCCTTTGGTCGTGCATCAGAAAGTGTAACTGAGAGCTGCGGGTGTCTGACTGCTATAAGCACTGCGTGCCCAGCAGCCTGTCAAAATAATTACGTTTGTAATTGCAGATACTACCAGCCTATGAATGAGAGACTGTCTCTATGTGTGAGGGATTACTCCATTCTCTGAGTCAGCAGTGATGCTCCTTAAACAGGACTTGAGAAGGCATGTTAAGGGCCTGGTCTTTGTACTGAGCTACACCAGAGTTTGGCTTTTGGTTCTCAGAGTTAAGATTTTGTCAGGTATCAGCAGTTTGCACTGCCTCTTTTGTAAAGGTCTCTGGTCAGCAGCCCAGGATTTCCACAGAGCCAGAGCAAACTGGCCTCTAGTTGCATCTCGTGAAGGCCAGAAAAGCACATGGTCTCTCATTTGCTTAATTTACCAGTCTCGGGGGAAAAGGACTGGCCCTGCCCAGATCAACGGGACGAAGTCTTCTCACCCTGGCACAGCCCTGGCTGTTGTAGTCTGCATTAAAGCAGGTTATTGAAAATAAACTTTTGTAGTAGAGAAGAACCTTAATCTCTGAGATATTTTCTCTCAGGTTTTTAAGAAATGTGATACTTGCCAAGGAATTTTCACACTTAAGTAGGGTCACTTTATATGGACTCTCGCTAATTTAAACTATATCTCAATAGAGGGGCTTTGGGAAAAATTTTCTTGATGTTATGTTGTCCAGATGCCTGTAGCAGATGCATGAGTTGGGAGGAAACCGTGTTCTCTTTTGGGGGAGGCTATAGCATTGTATTAGGAGCAGAACTTTAAGTCAGATCACCCCAGCAGACTCCGCTGCCAGGCAAGTTATTTAGCCCCTCTTGTGTATGAGGGGACGATACTAATGCTTACTTCACAGGGCTTTGATGCCAACTCCAATTCTAAATGACATAATATATGCATGTTCTGAGCCTGTGCATCTGGGATTCCTTGGCCTGCCTCCATCCGTGCCTTTCCCAAAGGGGTGAGGAGTCTGAGACAGGGAAGGGCTGGGGGATATGGTCACTTGAGGCCCACGACGCTGCTTCCTAGGCCAAGTTCTGGGTAGTCAGCACCCCAGAACCCTGGCCATGTGGCCCTGCACCCATTTCTATGGCCTGTGTAAGCCTCACTGCTGCATTCTTCCTCCTGTGAGTCTACAAGGGTACATCTCCACACCTGAGAAGCCACCAAGGAGCAGTTGTTGGCCAATGTGTGGAGGAAGTTGGGCCTGTGGCAGTGCGCCCCCAGGGGTGCTGCACAGAACAGGGGGAGGACTGGGGCCAGCTCACCTCGCAACACCATATCCCCTATGCAAACTCCAAGAAATCTAAGGATTCGAAATGTAAACATGGCCTTCAGTTGTCTTAAAGATTTAAAAAATCTTTAAAGATTTTGAAGATTGAAAGATAGAATATTTTAATAGTATTTCAAGGTTTGTTAGCTTGATTTATAACCTGTAAGTATTTAGACATAAGGTATGTGGCCTCCATTCATATTCTTGCCTCAGGTCCTGTAAATCTCTGGGCCTGGTTCATATGAAGAACATGCAGGGCACTTAGGACGCAACAAACACTAGCTATCATCATCATTATTATTGTTTGTCATCATGATTTTTGCCTTCAGTCACTTAGGACAATGTGGTCATTCCACTGGAATGATTGGACAATTAGCTTTCTCCTTTCCCTCTGCTCTTCCAGGTGCAGGCTGAATTTCCTGCAAGAAGAAAGTAAGCTTCTCTTGAGATTTGATGAATAGAGTATTTGGAAAGAAGTAAGGGAAGCAGTGTGAGGATGCCTGGGCTCCACTGAACCCCAACACAGCATAAAAGCATAATGGTTAAGCCCATTGTGGACTCCAAAGCCCAAAATTCCTGGATTTAAATCTTTGCTCTGCTCCTTATTAGCAGTGTGAGTTTGGCCCAGTTGATTAACATTTCTTCCACTCAATGTCTTTGCCAGTAAAAATAGTAACATTAAAAGTATTGACAAAGATTCATCAATTCCATTTCTGGGTATTTATCTGAAGGAAATGAAAACACTCACTTGAAAGATA
The DNA here is from genome assembly GCF_022079265.1 of Lynx rufus. NCBI lineage: Eukaryota > Metazoa > Chordata > Mammalia > Carnivora > Felidae > Lynx > Lynx rufus. Next base: position 63,289,902 of record NW_025814889.1, read on the forward strand.
TATGCACCCCCATGTTCATAGCATCATTATTTACCAAAGACATGACATGGAAACAACCTAAGCATCTATCAAAGAATGAATAGATAAAGAAAATGTGATGCACATACACACACACAATAGAATATTATTCAGCCATAAACAAGAAAAAATCTTACCACTTGAAACAATATGGGTGGAACCTGAGGGGTCTATGCTAAGCAAAATAATCGAGACACAGACAGAGACCATATGATCTCACTTATGTGGGATCTTTTGAAAAAGCCCCAAGCTCACAGATACAGAGAACAGATTGGTCGCCAGAGATTGCAATACTGCAGCTACAAGGCGAGGAACACCTAAGATTGCTGGCAGCTCATAGAAGCCACGAGAAGCCACGAGAGAGCCATGGAATGATTTCTACCTTGGAGCCTCTAGAAGGAGCCAATCCTGCTAACACTTGATTTCAGACATTTGGCCTCCAGAACTGTGAGGAAAGTTTATGAAACCAGTTCATGGTGATTTGTTGCTAGGAATACAACTGGATATGTTAGGAAACTAGTATATAAAGTACAAATGTTTGTCTATTTTTGTTGTCTTATGTAATCTTATTGCCTAGAAGAATGCCAGAGTCATAATAGGAATTTAGTAACGTTTTGCTAAATGAAAATGGACCCAAAATGTCTCAATATGCCCATAGAAGCACCTTGTCCAGCCTAGCAGTTTTCCGCAAGCTTTTTCTGTTAAGGACCAGATAGTAAACACTTCTGACTTCGTGGGCCATATGGTTTCTTTTGCAACGCTTCAACTCTGCCACTATAATGGAAAAGCAGACATAGACAATACATAAATGAAGGAGGATAAGAGTGCTCCATAAAATAAATTCCAAAAATTGGTAATGAGCCAGGTTTGCTGACTCCTGGGCATTGGCAAGCAACTTCTGAACCTCAGGATCAATTTCTTATCTCCCCAAGAACTGTTTGGCAGCCATCTCGGTCCGGCACCTCAGCATGGTCTGCTGGACAACAGCAAGCTGTTTTTATGAAATCCTGATACTTTAAAGTGGAACACAGAAGACTGTGGAATGGGAAGCACTTCGCAGTTCTTCGTTTTAAACTACAGATGTTGTTCTCGTGTGCGCAAGGCTTATCAAGGTATTTTTTACATTAATGGATGGTACGGGGCCAGGTGAGAGGCATTCAAAGTCCTCAGTCAAGCTGTTGTTGCCTGGTGGTAAGTAGAGTTGTGGCTTCCTTTGGTCAGCAATGAAGCCTGAAGTTTGGGGGTGCAATCAGCTTACAGGTTTTGAAGCCTGGAGTTGGAGGTCACTCAGATTAACTTCCTGATTCTCCAAAGCCAGAAGCCTCAAATACTTCTTTCTTTCCCTTCCAACTTGTTATCAAAGTTCAGACATCTAGATAGGCGAACGGAAGGAAAGTGGAAAGATGCATTTTAGAAGGAGGTGTATATGTTTAGAAATAAAAATATTTAGCTTTTCTCTTTAACCACATCCACCTCATTCAGTAGATTACAGTTCTTTGAGGGCCAGGTCTTTGTTTTATTCATAAATGTGTCCTTAGTGTTCAGCATGTTAATGGACACATAATAGAGAATGAATGGCTGACTGAATGAATAACTGAATAGGCTATATTCAAATACATAGATGATCGATAGATACATAGACAGACATGTACTCACACATACACATACACATACATTCCCAAATGTACAGTGACTTATTTTTTTGTCAAATACAAAATTTCTTTACTGTAACTTACTTCATCCTCAAACTATTCCATAATTATTTGTAGCTTTCATCTTTACAAAGATTTGGATTGTTGCTACACATACATGGCAATGTGCACAACAATCACTCATGTTCTTCTGAGTCCAGTTGGCAAGCGGGAAGCATCTCTATAGATACACAGATGATGTGAGGAACCATATCATCTATGATGCCCACTCAGCCAAGGTCTTTTAGAGACATGGTATCAACATGCCAAAGTCCCACTCAAATAACATGTGAACTCTTTGTGTCTGGCGGGAAAGCTCAGCCAGAGTGAGAAAGAGAATCGTATCAATACAATTTGTCTGTGATGAGTTCCATGTTCTGCCACTCAGGAGCTGGGCTGCAGTGGATTTTTCTTCAGCAAAGTGCAGACTACCAGGCAGTATATCCCTGAAGAGAGAGACCAATGCTCCTTGGTGACCAGCATCCCTCCCTGAACCAGCTAGGGAGCTCTCGGGGACTGTCTCCACAAAGCCCCCGTGTGACCTGCTGCACCACAGAGTCCAAACTTGACCATGTGGTGCCAGTAGTGTTATATGATGCCAGCAACATGTGGGAGCAAGGGTCAGAGGACTCGGTCAGAATCTAAGAACATGCTGTTGGGATTTGTCAAGATGCCTGAGGTGCTGAAATCCAGGCAATCGAGTACATGAGACGAGCCTTTCAAGCTGCTCTGTGACCAGGAAGAGCTAGCAAACATGCTGGTGTAGCCCTTTAGAGAAGTAACTTGTAGATGTTTCCCGAGGGAAGCATGAGCTGTTTATGAAAGTTAGTTATATGGGGCGGGGCTCCTGGGTGGCTTAGTCGGTCAAGCATCCGACTTGGGTCAGGTCATGATCTCGCAGTTTGTGGGTTCTAGCCCCTCATCGGGCTCAGTGCTGACAGCTCAGAGTCTGGAGCCTGCATCAGATTCTGTGTCTCCCTCTCTGTCTGCCCCTCCCCTGCTGGCACTCTGTCTCTCTCTCTAAAATAAATAAACATTTAAAAAGAAAGAAAGAAAGTGACTTATATAGGATAGAATACTCTTTTTTTTTAATTTTTTTTTAACGTTTATTTATTATCGAGAGACAGAGAGACACAGAGCATGAGCAGGGGAGGGGGAGAGAGAGAGAGACACGGAATCCAAAGCAGTCTCCAGGCTCTGAGCTGTCAGCACAGAGGCCAACACGGGGCTCGAACTCACGGACAGTGAGATCATGTCCTGAGCTGAAGTCAGTCGCCTAACCAACTGAGCTGCCCAGGTGCCCCTAGGATAGAATACTCAAGAAGGCTCTGTTGCACCCCCAGAGTATTCCCCCTTCTGCCGCCCTCTCCCAGCATGGGCTACTGTGTCCCTTTGTGCACAGATTGAGCGAGCTCTGCCTTGGCTAAGGTGGTGTGGGGCCTCTGCCCTGTGTCCACTTTGCTGCTGCTGTTGCTTTTCTCTTAGAAAACTGGGAAGCAGAATGAAATTTGAATGTCAAGGAACTCTGTATTCAAGAACAATTAAATGGATGAAAATGACCTCTTCCCATTTATTTCTTTGTTTACATATTGACTTCCTAACAAATGAGGTAACATGGGTGTGATACTATTTGTTAATGAAGAAAATCTCTGAATGGAAGATACAGTTTCTTTGAGGCCTTAACTTCAGTTTTTTTTGAAATGATATTATATGAACACGGATGGTTCTAAAGTGAATTTAGAAGAGAAGGCTCATGGGAAGGTTTTTGGTCTGTGAATTCAGATGAAAACAGTATTAATGATAAGCTGGACTGTAAAATCAGCTATAAACAAAAAGAAACTGATAAGCCTAATTTCGTTGTTCAGTCAAGCAATTGGCAAAGGCATTCACGCAGAAAGAAGAAATAAAAATGCACATTTTTTTAAAGAATATTGCAGAGTGTTAAACTGTGATCTGTAGTCTAGTTGCTTTATAAGGACGTGAAAACTTTTTTCAAGTCCTGATAAATTTTTATGCGGCAGAAGTTGTTTCTAAGTATAACGATGTTAACTCATAGCCTTACACTTGTAGTAAAGTAGAAACACTCCTTGGAACAGCCATCATGCTGTGTTTCCAGGGGTTTCTGTCACACCCCTTTTGCAGCTCCAGGGACCTTCACCTGGCTTCTGCTTGTATTTCAACATCATTTTTAACAGCCCCAACTCCAACCGTCTGCCAATGTATACTCCACTCCAGTCACTTATTCCTGCTAAATTAACTGTCTATCCTCATTAAGACTGAATTGCCCAATTCTATCTGCCTGGTTTCTCTGGCTTCCCTTATCAGCTGGCACCTGGTGATTGGTCATTTTAGGACAAACATCCCTTGATTTTCCTTGTGCTTAATTTGCTAATCCTCAGCCTTGAGAAGAAACCTCTCCTCACTCCTTAGGCACAGGCTGTGTGTGGCGACTTCCTTCTAAAGAGTGCTGTAGGGAAAGGGAGGGAAGAGTAACTGTACAATGGAGAAACCTGCCACATGCTACCTCAGCTGCTAAACAAGGTCAACATCAACATTCATACATTATTTGCTGATAGAACATACTCTTGATACAGTGTAATAAAAATAATGTTTTACGTGTGTGGTCTTCCTCCCAAACCCCCAGTCTTACCACAGGAACAACAAGATAAATTCCAATAGTGGGGCATCCAACAAAATAAATAAATGAATGAATAAATAAAACAAAACAAGAATCCTCTGATCTGTGTTCCTTCTCCTACTAAAAAGCCACAAGGTTTGCTAGCTAATGTCTTAAAAATGGGATGCCACCCACAAGTATGGTCTCTTTGTCCTCAGCTGAGCTGTTTCAGAAACTTGCTCACCTCTAGCTGATGGCTCATGATGTGGCCGTTTCCCAGTTTTCATTGCAAAGTTGTTCCTCATCCCCCAACACCTCCTCTGTGGGTGACCTTGATCCTCCCACAGTTTGGCTGTGAGCATTAAATGAAATGAAGCATGTGTGGTGCCTGTGATCCGTGAGTAGAGTTCACAGGCGCCAGCCTCACCCTGGTGGGAAGATCGCCATCGTATGGAATGAGTATCCACAGCGTGTTCTCCATTTCACCAGCCCTGCACTCTCTTCCTCCTTCCTTGTTTTCTCAGAGAAAGACTTGTGTCTGTTATGCCGTGTGTAAAATGTCATGTGATTATTTCTGAAAAGGCAGCATTTATCACTCACACAGTAAATGACAAAATTAATTAATAAGTGCATTTTTTTATTTTAATTCCAGTATAATTAACATAGAGTATTATATTAGTTTCAGGTATACAATATAGTGATTCAACACTTCTATATATCACTCAGTGCTCAACGCAACAAGTGCCCTCCTTAATCCCCATCACCTATTTAACCCATCTTCCCACCCACTCCCCTCTGGTAACCATCAGTTTGTTCTCTATAGATAAGGGTCTATTTCTTGGGGTGCCTGGGTGGCTCAGTCAGTTCAGCATCCAACACTTGATTTTAACTCAAGTCATGATGTCATGGGCAGATCGAGCCCCACAACAAGCCCTGACTCTAGGCTGACAACAGCACCATATCAGGCTCCACACTAGGTATGGAACCCACTTAAGATTCTCTCTCTCTCCCTGTCCCTCTGCCCCTCCCCCACTCTCTTGCTTTCACATTCGAGCTCGAATGCACTATCTCCTGCTCTCTCTCTCTCAAAAAAAAGAGTCTACTTCCATATCTTGGCTATTGTAAATAATGCTTCTATAAACATAGGGATGCATATATTCTTTTGAATTAGTGTTTCAGTATTTTGTGGGTAAATACCCAGTGTGATTACTGGATTGTAGGGTAGTTCTATTTTTAGTTTCTTGAGAAAATTTCATACTGTTTTCCACATTGGCTACACCCGTTTGCATTCCCACTAACAGTGCAAGAAGGTTCCTTTTTCCCTACATCTTTACCAACTCTTGTTGTTTCTTGTATTTTTTATTTTAGCCATTCTGACAGGTGTGAGGTGATATCTCATTGTAATTTTGATTTGCATTTCCTTGATGATAAGTGACGTTGAGCATCTTTTCATGTGTCTGTTGGCCATCTGGGTGTCTTCTTTGGAGAAATGTCTGTTCATGTCTTCTGCCCATTTTTAGTTGGATTATTTGCTCTGGGGGTGATGAGTTGTATAAGTTCTTTATAGATTTTGCATACCAGTCCTTCATCAGATATATCATTTGTAAATATCTTCTCCATTCCATAGGTTGCCTTTCAATTTTGTTGGTTGTTTCCTTGGCTGTGCAGAAGCTTTTTATTTTGATGTAGTCCCAATAGTTGATCTTTGCTTTTATTTCCCTTGCCTCAGGAGACATATCTAGAAGGAAGTTGCTATGGCCAATGTCAGAGACCTTACTGCCTGTGCTCTCTTCTAGGATTTTTATGGTTTCAGGTCTCACACTTAGGTCTTTAATCCATTTTGAGTTCATTTTTCTGTATGGCATAAGAAAGTAATCCAGTTTCATTCTTTTGCATGTAGCTGTCCAATTTTCCCAACATCATTTGTTGAAGAGACTGTCTTTTTCCATCGCATATTCTTTCCTGCTTTGTCAAAGATTAATTGACCATATAATTATGGATTTATTTCTGAGTTTTCTGTTCTATTGATCTATGTGTCTATTTTTGTACTAGTACCATAGTGTTTTGATTACTGCAGCTTTTTAATATAACTTGAAGTCTGGAATTATAATACCTCCAGCTTTGCTTTGGCAACTCAGGATTATAAATGCAAATGTTGAAGAAGATAATGTTACTGGTAATTCCATTCACAAGTGTCTCACTAGCTCATCCCAGTCATTCCAGTATCATCAGTGTCTCTCTCACCAGCTGCCATTGAAAAGAGATTTTGATTCAATAAACTTTAGACAAGAAAAACCAGTTCTTGGGGCGCCTGGGTGGCGCAGTCGGTTAAGCGTCCGACTTCAGCCAGGTCACGATCTCGCGGTCCGGGAGTTCGAGCCCCGCGTCGGGCTCTGGGCTGATGGCTCAGAGCCTGGAGCCTGCTTCCGATTCTGTGTCTCCCTCTCTCTCTGCCCCTCCCCCGTTCATGCTCTGTCTCTCTCTGTCTTAAAAATAAATAAAAAAACGTTGGAAAAAAAATTTTTTTTTAAATAAAAAAAAAAAAAAAAAAGAAAAACCAGTTCTTAAAGCCTGAACCTTTCTACGCCATACTTCTCCACCATGTCGGGGTTTACATAATCCCATGGGAACATTTGTCAGTCTACACTACAGTGGGTGTGCATTAGTGGCAAGTAAAAAAAAAAGCCGACTTTGGATAACTTAAATAAGAAGAACATGCAAGGGTGGGAGGAGCTTACAGAATTAAAGGGACCATTGAGGAAGCTGGCTTATAACAGACAAGAAATGGGAGACTATGGGCTGAATTGTGTCTCCCCTTAAATTCACCTCAAAATGTGATTGTATTTGGGCCTTTAAAGATGTGATTAAATTAAAACAAAGCCACTGTGGAGGGAGGGGGATTCTAATCCAGTTTGACTAGTGTCCTAAGAAGAGATTGGGAGGGGGGCCTGGGTGGATCAGTCAGTTAAGTGTCTGACTTTGACTCAGGTCATGACCTCACGGTTTGTGAGTTTGAGCCCCACATTGGGCTCTGTGCTGACAGCTCAGAGCCTGGAGCCTGCTTCAGATTCTGTGTCTCCCTCTTTCTCTGCTCCTCCCCCACTCATGCCCTGTCTGTCTCTCTCAAAAACAAATAAATATTAAAAAGATTTTTTTTTAAAAAAAGAAGAGATTGGGGCACACAAAGTTGGCCATACTGGCATATGTCAGCGATTTCATTTACTTGCATGTCAAAGGCCAATTTCAACATGATCTGCTTCAGAAAATCGAGAGAACTGTCAATGGTTTCGGTAAAGATGCTGTTCTGACAAAGGCCCTGCTTTTTCCTCCTCAGTTCCAAACTAAACCTACTTGACTAGGACATATGGCCTCACCACAGTCTCGCTAATTATAAGGGGTAGTTATGTTTGACAGAACCAGAAGCAATTTTACAGAATACCTTATCTTAGGCCTTCATCCTGGAAAAAGTCCAAATCCTGATCAAGTGCTAGTCTCTCACATGAGCTTCTTTTGCACAAAAGGGACCCCACTGTCTAATACATGTTCAGGATGACAGTTCCCCCAGCAGTTTCCATGGGTGAGGACCTTAGATACAAGAAGCACAAGAACCCAGCACTGTGTTTCATGACACCACTAATGAGGGCTTCGCTCTATCAGGATGCTGTGCCCAATGGTTTGCACATTTTAACTCAGTCTTATAATCCAATTTTACACTGAGGAATCTGAGGCTCAGCGAGAGCAAGTAATCTACCAAATTAAATTGGCACAGCAAGTAAGAGAAGAGCCAAGATTTGAGCACATATTTAAATGAAAAACCAAAGAATGCACAAACTTTTGTTTTTCTGTTCCAACCTAAACTAGACCCAGTGTAAGCAAAGAGAAATGTTCATAATCATGCTGCAAGGAATTTTCTTTAACTCCTATCAACAAGAAACCATCGGATGTCCTAACCTGGGAATGGAGGTGACTATACATCTTCACCTGAGTATAATTACAGCCCATGCTAACTTTCAAATGGATCATTTTTCATCCACATTCTTCAAAATACCAAGAAAGACACAAAAGGAAATATATTTTCTTTAGTATCCAATTGGTGGACTCTCTGAAACTTGCTGAAGAGTGTCCATGGACCACAGGTTAAGAATCCATGGCATCGATCAGGAGGAGACAGCAGGATTAAGGCCACATCCACGGCCACATAAAACAGTTGTCCACTCACTGCGAGAAAGTTGATGAGCTCCTGAGGGAATTTACCTCACCACAATTTAAGGACAAAAATTAACGCGTCAGACTGGGAGAAGCAAACTATAGCCTTTAGGTCAAATCCAGTCCTCCAGCAATTTTTGCAAGTTTTATGGAACCTAGCCACACCCATTTGTTTATGTATTCTCTATGGCTTCTTCCAGGCTACAATGGCAGAGTTGAGCAATAGAGAGCATATGGTCTGCAGAGTCAGAAATATCCACTCTCTGACCCTTTACAGAAAGTTTCCCAATCCCTGGCCAAAATTATCTTCTCCCTCTGCAGGAAGCACATTCCTCTGTGTTATTTCAACTCTAAATTCCTGAGCCAGAGAGAGCGATAAACCTCCTCCTATAGTGAATACAAACTCTGAGTGTGAAATCCTAATGCTGCTGGTTCCCTGGTCGTGATTTTTGGTTGCAAATAACGCGTTGGCTCAAACTCAGGACTGATTTTGATCATGGGCAGGAGATAAATGTAATGAGTAAGCACTTGAGGCTTTGTGCAAATTCCTACTCAGCTACTTCCTAGCTTTGTGATCTTGGAAAAATAACTTAACCTCTCCGTGTTTCCGATCCTTCACCTTAAAATGGAGACGACAATAATACCATCTGCCTGATAGGTGACAGAATGAAATGGGTGAATCTATACCAACGTTATACTTAGACTGGAGCTTAATTTATAATAAATATCTTTTAAGAACTAGCCTTTTATAAGTGTAGACATTGTTGAAATTAGGAGTCGGGTCAAAAGAGGTTCCAAAATTTAAAGAGAAATGAATTGTTCCTTTCCACCTTTCTTGGCCACTGGCTGAATATTACTTTTTTTTTTTTTTTCTGTTTCCTTTCTTGTCTGGGATTCAAAAATGTCCCCCTGCTTTGCTGTTCAGTAATGTCAAAAGAACAACTTGATATACTTAAAACTTAAAGATACAATTGACAACACTTGTTTTCTACCACTTTTATAGTCCTACAACAAGGTAGTGTGAGTAAGAAATGGGAATTAAGATTCTAAATTGAAGAAAAGGCTTTAATTAGAATCTCGACTTGCTGTAATTATAATAGCGATTTGGGATCTACTAAAATAATTTATGACCATTACATGTGCTTATGGAGAAAATATGCCAGTAATGGCATATTTCAATTAAAACCCTTAGAAGTACTAACCCATCCCAAGAAAGCAAACACAGAAGCCTGACTCTGGAGAGAGAAGCAATCTCAGAAGTTACAGATACATAAAATGGTTTACATTTATCCCATTTTTATTTTGTTTTTGCTCATTGTAAAATGAAAGACAGGAAAAGAGTAGTGGGAAATATGATGGGGGAGCTTACCGTAGAATACAATAAGAAAGCAGTGTGTTCTTGGGGTTTGAGTTACCCCACCCACCCCGCTTGGCTATTATGAATATTATTACTTCCTCTTGCCATCACAGAACAAAGCTCTGGTCTTCTCCCGCTTCCTCAGAACCATTTGTGTATTCTTCATTTGAAACATAAATTAGAGTAATTATGCTGACCAAGTGAGAAATAAATGATCAATAGAAACGCATTAAGATGATGATGATCTTCTAGCCTAAGATGTCTTTGCAACCTACATCTTTTTTTTTAAATATAATTTCTTGTCAAGTTGGCTAACATACAGTGTATACGGTGTGCTCTTGGTTTTGGGGGTATTTGCAACATGCATCTTAACCAAGCACACTTACATTTAGAGGGGTAGAATTTTTTCTAGATAGAAATCAGAATTTTTTAAACCATTACTATCACTGTCATGCACATCCAGCCCTGGTGAGTAAATCCCTGATTCATTCCAGAAGCTGTAACTTTTTTTTTTTTTTTGAGGGAGAGAGAGAGAGAAAGAGAGCACAAGCAGGGGAGAAGCAAGGGAGGGACAGTGAGAATATTAAGCAGGCTCCACGCCTAGTATGGAGTCAGACATGGGCTCCATCTCACAAACCATGAGATCATGACCTGAGCCAAAATCAAGAATCCAACACTTAACCGACTGAGTCACCCAGGCACCCAGAAACCGTAACTATTTTTAAGTTATATCAACAATGCTAGCAAACTCACGTATGTCAAAAATCAATGAAGCAGCTATTTATAAGTTTGGGATCTGTTGGTCTCAGAGCACTCTGTTTCCCCCAACACTGGTCTCTCCCTTCCACATTCCCTTCCAGTTCCTATTTTCCTCAGATTTCCAGAAGCTCCCAATTAGTATTTTCTACCTGCAACAGCCTTGGCTGAGTCCTTAGGTGCGAACAAGCCCTTACAGATAAAAATTTCAACCAAATTCCAGTAAAAATTTACATAGTCCAAATACATATCCCCAACAGGCTCCAACACTTGGTATAAGATTTCTCTGTATATCTTACCTTTAAATTAACTATTGTATTGGTTTCCCAGGGCTGCAGTAACAAATAACCCTAAACATGGTAGCTAAAAACCACAGCAATGTTTTCTCTCCGTTTTCTGGAGGCTAGCAGTCTGAAATCAAGGAATCGGCAGGGTTGATTCCTCCTAGAGGGTCTGGTGGATAACCCATCCCATGCATTGTCCTAGCTTCTGGCAGCTGCTAGCCATCCTTGGTGTTTGTTGGTTTGTGGCTGCATCAGTCCAAACTCAACTCGATCTTCACACGTCTCCTCTGTCTCGTCTCTTCTTCTAAGGACACTGTCATTGGATCAGGACTCTCTCAGATAATCTAGGGCCTCATCTCAAGATAATTTAACTACATCTACAAAGACAAAATTTTCCAAATAAGGTCACATTCCCAATGGGTATATCTTTTGGGGGCCACCTCCAACCCGCTCCAAATATGAAATTACATCATGTTATCTTGGAGAGGCGCGACTGCCCAGAAACTAGGCTCTCAACAGTAACTTCTTCCTCTAGCTTCTTCCCAGCTTCCCACTCAGACTCTACCTCCAATCTAATCAACCATAGGTCCAGGCAATTTTTTCCCAAACAGATATAAGCCCATCTTTTTAAATGTTTTTAATTGTCACTTCTTTAGTTAAAGTGAGGAAGCAGGGGCTGAGCTGAAGTACTAGGCTGAAACCCCAGTTTTGACACTTACCATCTGTGTGACCTTAAGCAAGTTACTCAACCTCTCTGTTCATCGGCTTCTCACCCATAGCTTGTGATGATAAGATTATAAAGACCAAAGGAATTAATATATACAAAGTGCTTAGAACAGCTTCTGCCACATAGTAGGCATTCATGATTGCTAGCTGCTACTCTTATTCTAAGTCCGAAAACTACAGTCTCTTCAAATGAACAACCTAGTCCTCATCGTTTTTATTTTCAAATTACTTTATTACCAACTCTAATGTCTAAGCTTAAGTTTAATAAAAAATAATAAATCATAAATACTGATATGACCCTCTTGGGAAAAAATCAACAAAATCACTTTCAGAATTCCAAAACTTTCTATAGTGTTAACTGTTATCTTTTAGCTTAAGAACTGTAAAGTGAACTAACAAATCAAACCTGCAAACCAAATGAGGTGCAAAAAGGAAATTTAGAAGATGAAAAATTCATGTCCTCATTAAAGTATGATATGGCTTATTAATAAATATGAACTTTAAAAATAATAGTGTTTTTTTTCTATTGTGTCTTTCATACATGAAAATTAAAGGAAAGAACAAACTGTTTTATCAGTGCTACAAAAGGTAGAAGTAAATAACATCTGTTAGTCGAGCGTAATCTTCATGAAAAGTATTTCTTAGGTAAAAATCAGGGACTTTGGGAGATGCACTAATGCTCTTCCATTCTCAGGAAGTTGCATGAAAAGGGGGAGTAGAAAGGAGGGAGGAAGGGAAAGAACCGACCGAGCATACAAGATCGTCCTCTAAGGAATCATCTGTCACCAAGTCTTGTCATTTCAAGCTTCCTGAACATTTCCTGAATCCTTCCTCTTCTCTCTACACCCAGTGCTGTGGTTCTGGCTTTTAGCTTGCTGTCTCCTCCCTTACTGCAGCAACTCCCAGACAAATTGTTCCAAAATGTTAAACTGTTGTTCTCACTTCTTTATTCAGAACATTCCACTCACTCCCACTGTGCTTCAGATAAAGCCCAAAGTCTCTGATGAGACTCCCAAGCCCCTCAGGGTCCCCCATGCCCAGGCTCAGCCTTGTAAGATCCAGCCATCTTGAATGTCTTGCAGTATCTCAAAAACCCCAGGCTCTCTTTTTTCTACGTCCTCTCCTTAGGGGATTCTGCCCTCCTCTCTCATCCCCAATGTGCTCCAGAAGCTAATTTCTATCATTCCCAAACACTCAGTGTCACCTCCCCCTTGGGAGATCTTTTTGGCCCCCATGTTGGGTTAAGTTTCCTCTTCTCTGTTCTCATGGCACCTGATCCCCACTGAACAAACCGTTTTGTAATTGTCCATATTCCCTGCCTTCCTTAAGCCCCTTGAGGGCAGGCAAGCTGACTGTCCCCAAGTGACACTTAGCCTAAGTGCCTGGCTTACAGTGGGCCCTGCACGTGTGTTGAATTACTCAGATTTTCAAATGCTTGAAAATTAACTTGTCCAGAACCTTCTCGCTTCTGGAATGTTCCCCCTCTTCATAATTCTACTCTGGTCTGTACAGATCTTCACCTTTCCTTTCCTTCTGTTCACTTGGAACTCTACTGTTTGTACTGTTGGCCAGGCCAAGCCCAACTTTACTACCCATCGTTATTGAGTTATCAATGAACTTTCCAAGTCCCAGTGCACACCCCTAGGTCTGGAATGTGTTTTCCTTCCAGAAGGTACCTCTGAGAAACTGTGCATGCAAAGGAGGGAGCAGTGACTTTGCAGAGTGACAGTCTTGCACACAAACAAATTGCATGGTTTCCCACACTGAAGGAAACTAGAATAGTGGGAAAGGATAAAGGAAAAGAAGGCAGAGAAGAAGGGGGCACCACACATTATGTCTTATTTCATGCTTTTTCTTTGTGGGGGTGGGGAGGGGGAGGGGGAGCACAAGGTGGGAAGGACAGAGAGAGGGGGACAGAGGATCTGAAGCGGGCTCTTCACTGACAGTCTCATAGCAGACAGCCTGTTGTGGGGCTCGAACTCACAAACCATGAGATCATGACTTGAGCCAAAGTCAGAGGCTCAACAGACTGAGCCCCCCAGGTGCCCCTCTTATTTCATGCTTTGTATTGAAGGCTGTGGTTATGGGTTATTCTCCTCTTATGAAAACCCTTTAATCTTTTAAAAAATTTTTGTTTGTGCTTTATCGTGCTCACAAAGATGAGCTGAGGCTGTTTCCTCAAATCTCCATGACTAAGAAGCCTGCCCTTTTAGATGGACGGACATAAAGGGAAAAAAGGGCATCCTAATCTGGGCTCCTCCAGCAGGGTGTGTGCCTGTCCTTACCCTCTTCACGGTCTAGCTTCGCTGCAGTCATCTCACTGCCCACCTGCTGCACCCTAAGTTGGGAAAGCCACATTGGCCTGCTGATTGACAGTTACATGTTTCCTTGGCTGTATGATGGGCTCTCCGTCTATAAGTGAGCTCTGCTGTGCTCAGAGATGCCTCAGGAGAGGTGAAAGAGCCCTGCTGGGGCTCCGGGTGTGTCTCTGGCACATATAAACCTTTATGTCTACATGCTGAGATCATTTTGTTCCTATGCAGGTAGCACGATCGCTCAGATGTGCACACATGCCTTCATCATTTTCCATATAGGCACGTACTAGTATCTCAGATGATTCACAGCACAAATTTTGATGGTCCTAATTTGGGTAGATAAAAAACTATTTCAAATACAGATCCAAAAGGAAAATGTTTTAAAAGAAAGTTAACAACATTATTAAATACTACTCTATCCTGCCTTTTTTTTTTTTTTTTTTAATGTATTAGTTTATGGGCCCCTGGGTGGTTCAGTTAAGCATCTGACTTCTGCTCAGGTCATGATCTCACAGTTCGTGGGTTTGAGTCCCCGATCAGGTGAGCTCGAGCCCTGTTTCGGATAAACACGAGCCCTGCTTCAGGTGGGCCCTGCTTCTCTCTCTCTCTCTCTCTCTCTCTGCCCCTTGTGAGATTCTCTCTTTCTCTCTCCCTATCTCTCTGCCCTTCGCTCCACCTGCACCCGCTCCCTCTCTCTCTCTCTCTCTTAAAAAAAAATGTATTAATATAAAGTCTGGAGTTCAAACTCTGCCCACAATGCCAAGTTTCACTACAACTGTGCCAATTTCCTGAAGGACCAAGGTCAGAACCGGGAAGCCATCTACCACTACAGAACAGCCCTCAGATAAGTGCCCTAGGACTGTGTGCTTCTCAGGTTCACTCACTAGCCCTCCCAGTGTGTGTTGGGGGGGGGGGGGCGGGAGGGGCAGTGAACATCTCCTTGGAGGTGGTATGGATCCTGGACTCCCCATCTTTTGCTCAGTGCTCAAGTCTGTTGTGAATGTCGTAACTCTACCTTACTACTAATTCTTGGTGTTTTCCTGTAAAAGTTTCCATTGCTACACATTACTCAATGACACTCGGTCAAACACACATATGCAGGTGAACAAGAATTGGTTGTCAAAAATACACCAGTAAACTCTCAGAACAGGTATTCCAATGCATTATTAATGGGAAATCTAGGTTTCTCACTGCTTGAGGAAGATTTTTTTGAAGTCATTTGAAAGCAATTAAGATGCCCTACCATGTCATGTTAGATTAAGAATAAAATGAGAAAATACTTTACTGCCATGTTTGGAATTTAAGGCATTTTAGAACATGTATGTATTTATATTTTTCCCCAGGTAAAGTGTTCTGATGCTCTCCTCACACCTTTCATTGGGATGCAGTAAATCAAACGCGGTGATAGTTGTGGCTTTACTTCATCCTTAGGAAAAGCTCATTGCTGTAGGACTCTCAGACAATCTTTGTATCTCAGTGATGACTTTTCTTGGTGGCCATCTCTCAAAATTCCGGTAAAGAATACAGTTGACCTTGAACATGTGGAGACTTGATGACTAAAATACATGAGACTATAGTCAACCTGAACTATCTCCTCTATTACATACTGTGATACTCATAGAAGCCTTTTCAGCAGGATCCTGGACCCCACAGATTGGCCACATTTGAGTTCTCTAATTCAGCCCCACACTTGTAGATGCCCAAAGCACATATACCACTAGGTGTATATAATAGAATAACATATTTCACTTAAGATATTGAGGCTCTATTTTCTAAAGCTCCTACCAAGATGTTCTCAAAGCTTGGTTTTAAAAATTATCATTCCTACAGTCACTGGAATTTTTAAAAATTATTCTTTGGGGCAATATTCTGCACCAGTGAATTATTCATCAATTACTTAATATTCACCATGACTGCCAACTTAAAACAGTACACACAAAATTAGCCACCATGAACTTTCCTAAAGATCACAAGAAACAGAAGTTCCAAAGGGAAAGTCAGAACAAAGCCTCATGTTTTTATTAAGGAATAGAAGACATGTGAAAAGGTTTATGAAGAATCATATTCTTTTGCTGGGAGGCAGTTTACCAAAAGGTTAGAGCTCTGCCGTACATTGGTGGAATTATGTTGATTTTTACATTCTTAAAATGCTATGCTTTAGCGATCAGAAAATATTTCAACTCTAAGGTCATATTTTGGCTTTAACAATGAACTAACATTTAACAATTTTACATAGCCCTCTTGTGGGGAGAAAATGAGCACACTGTGTTTACCTGAAAAAATATAGGATGAAAGGAAATGTTTTAGAATTTTTTTCTTAATACCCATTTTTGGTCAGATTCAACAGAAATAACAAGGCAGACTTTTAGGTCACTTGGATGTAAAATGAGAGCGATTCACTGGTGGTTGATTCTAAAGGATTACAGAAGTCCATTGGACACTTTGAGTTTATCTCCAGTAAAACAATAAAAATAAATGTTTTATTAACTGTGCTTTTGTGAGAAGCATGTCTCTTAAGAAATGAAAAATGAAACAATTAAAGCTACAAACAGACCACACAGTGATTGATGAAATATCTTATCCTCTCAGACCAGGCTCAAAACCCTGGCTGGTTCAAAAGTACTGTCTTTATTGTCTGGAGGCTCCTGTTGTGAATATTCGACAGATGTTGGCGTCTTTGAAATTATTGCAATTTACATGAGTTGCTGAGGGAGGAATTCCTTTCCATTCCAAGAGCCTGTCCCATCTCCCCACTTCAGTGTAGTTAATATTTTCCATATCTGCCCACAACAAGAGAATAATAGGGAAATGCAGGTTTGAAGTGTCTGTAGTCACGTCCAACAGTCATTGTCACTACTGTAACGACTGCAGATTCCAAGAGCAATAGTAAATAAAGTTAGTCATTCAAATTGTATTTATTGTGAGCCGATAAATAACTTTTTGGCTAGCTTGTATTTCTCAACCTAGTCTAGTATTAAACTGACAATTATATATGACATACCCATTCTGCTTCTTTTAAATTTTTATTTTATTTTTACAGGGTTGCAGAATTACCTTTGCCCCCTTCCCTCTGGGCATGGCCCATTTAAACATATTTGTATAGTGTGGGAAAGCCTCCCCTGGAAAAATACTACATGTAAAGCTATAGTTTCAGGGACACCTGTGTAGCTCAGTCAGTTAAGCATCCAACTCTTGATTTCAACTCAGGTCATGATCTCCATGGTTCAGGGGTTCAAGCCCCACGGAGGGCTCTGTGATGACAGTGGGGAGCCTACTGAGGATTCTCTCTCCCTCTCTCTCTGCCCCCCCGGCCCCCGCTCATGCTTTCACTCTCCCAAAATAAATAAATAACTTAGAAAAAATAAAGTTATAGTTTCAGCTTAAAACCTGAAAAAAAAATAAGTCAAAACATTCAGTGCCCAAGGGGCGCCTGGGTGGCGCAGTCGGTTAAGCGTCCGACTTCAGCCAGGTCACGATCTCGCGGTCGGGAGTTCGAGCCCCGCGTCGGGCTCTGGGCTGATGGCTCGGAGCCTGGAGCCTGTTTCCGATTCTGTGTCTCCCTCTCTCTCTGCCCCTCCCCCGTTCATGCTCTGTCTCTCTCTGTCCCACAAATAAATAAACGTTGGAAAAAAAAAAAAAACATTCAGTGCCCTTGAAACTTCAGCAAACATGAATGTTAGCTTTGCTTTGCTTTGCGAGGCAGCTCTCATGTTTATAGCTATTCCAGGTTTTGTAAAGTTTGAGATTCTATATAGTGGAGAATCAGAGCACCACGGGTAGAGCTGACATATGCCTCTTAAGTGTTCTGACCACTGAATGACCCCGGGGAAAGTTTCTGCCATCCCACCTCATGTGGTGGGAGTATAAACGCCAGAGACACCTCCCCCCCCCCCCCCCAGTATCTCAGTTCTTCCTGCACAAGCACCAACACAAAGTGCCTCATCCAATAACTCCAAAAGGACACACAATGATCCAGTCTGCATAAAGTGTGGAGGATGCCCCCTAGTGAGCTTTTAACGAGCCACTAGCTGGTTTATTTTTAAAGTCAATTTAGGGGCAACCGGGTGACTCAGTCAGTTAAGCATCCAACTCTTGATTTCGACGCAGGTCATGATCTCACAGTTTGTGAGATGAAGCCCCTTGTCGGGCTCTGCGCTGACACGGACCCTGCTTGGGATTCTCTCTCTCCCTCTCTGTCTATCCCTCCCCCTGCTTGTGCTTCTCTCTCTCAAAATAAACAAAATTTAAAAATGTTTAAATAAAGTTAATTTGAAGTGGAAAATCATAAAGCAAATAATGTTTAACCTTAAACCTAAAAAAAAAAATAATATTTAACATTTTATTTTAACCTAAAACATGCACATGTGTATTTGTCCATACTTTAAAGCCAGGATCTTTAATAAGAGCCAAATTATCATTAGTGCCTAATTAAACAGCAGTTTTATATTTAAGCAATTTCACTTTTTTAGTCTTCCTAAAGCACATACACACTTGGTTTTCATAGAAATGACAGCTCCTTTCGTACTCATATTTTATACATTTATAGGATGCTTTACTAAATTATGCAATTAGAAATAAAAAATGCAACTGAATACACTTGAGAATAAACATTAACTGACTCTTGGCAATCCAACATTCGGCCAGTAGGACCAGAGTCATACAGATGCACTAAAGAGGGGCACACTTCCCCAAGTGTTTATTAGGGCACTACTCAGTGAATTCACAAAAGGACTAGAGAATGGCTGCTGACCTGGTGACTCTTAAGTGGAGATTTTTTTAAGGTGAAAGGTATCTAAACTAGTAAAAATTATGGTTTCCACTACTGTTCAGAGTCACAGGATGCCAATTGTTGGTTATTTTCAGCTGGCTTTCTCGCACGTAGGAATGAAAAATAAGGTTTGCTACTGCCTAGGGAGTTAGGCTGGCCTCTCCAATGTCACTAGAATATTACCCCACATTCCACTGAACATTTGTTCGCCTCGATGTCCTTCCCACCACTCTACTGCCAGAACGCCCCTGTAGCCCCAGTGTTGATGTACCCGAGGTGTTTGGATATCAACCATGTGCAGAATTTCATCCAGAAAAGAGGGCTGAGATCCTCAATCTCCCAGACATCTGCTTTCTTCTTCACATGTACAATTTCGGCACAAAATAAATAGTAAATCAACTAAGATTGATTTTTCTCCTCCAATATTTTGGTCAAGAAGTACAGAACCCTGCCCTGGGGCAGACACAAGTGTGCCCAGGCAGCCTTGAAACACTTAGAATGGCCTTGGATGTTCCTATTATGCCTGTTATTAATGTTTTAAGCAGAACTTATGAAAGGAAAGAAAACTGTGCAAATGGGATTAAAATTCCCGATCATGTTGTCTAACATTCTTATCACTAAAAAGAAAAGACTATGCTTTTAATAATTCTGTACAAAACAAAAACAAAAAGAAAATCCTATCCTGCTTTTTAACTTGCTTAAACATTGTAAAGGAAAAGATTGAACTTGTTTTTATTAAAATTAATTTAATACATAGAGATTTTTTATAATAATGCCCACTAATAATAGTACTTAATCATCCTTCCTGTGTGGACAGTTGGAACTCCTCAAGAAAATTATATAAGACTTGAATGTATATTTTTTTCAATTAGAAAAAAAACATTTCAAAAAGAAATAAGTAGGTGAATAGTAAAGAAACATCATCAGGGGTGCCTGGCCAGTCATTAAGCATCCAACTCGACTTTGGATCAGGTCATGATCTCATGGTTCATGGGATCAAGCCAGGCATTGGCCTGCTGGCTGACAACATGGAGCCTGCTTGTGATTCTCTCTCTCCCTCTGTCTGTTCCTCCCTTGCATGCATATGTGCTCTCTCTCTCTCTCTCTCTCTCTCTCTCTCCCAATAAATAAACTTAAAAAAAAAAAAAAAAGAGGGGCGCCTGGGTGAGTCAGTCAATTAAGCGTCCGACTTCAGCCAGGTCACGATCTCGCAGTCCGGGAGTTCGAGCCCCGCGTCAGGCTCTGGGCTGATGGCTCAGAGCCTGGAGCCTGCTTCAGATTCTGTGTCTCCCTCTCTCTCTGCCTCACCTCCACTTGCTTGCTCTCTCTCTCAAAAATAAATAAACATTAAAAAAAAGTTATTAAAAAAAAAAGAAACATCATCAGAGCTGGCCTGAAATATAAGAAAAGCTAATTGCAGGTGCAAATTAGCCTACTTTTTGATGATATCCTAAGCGTATTCAAAAAGATTATTATATAACATTTCTCGTGAAATGTATGAAAAGCATGTTCAATAGAACATGTGGGGTTTGGAAATTGTAAAACTTAGGATCCATGGAGTAGGAAAATACACCATCTTATTTACACAGCTTATTTTGAATGAACTTTTAAAATAACTCTCGTAACTACAGATGGCCTCAGATGCCAACTAGCATGTGTTTCTGGAAGGAATAAAATTCCAACACCACTTGTTGCTTGGATCTAACACATGAAATTTCCTCCTTTGGAGTGGAGTTATTAATATATTGGTGCTCACATTTAGAGGCCTGAATTTCCTTTATGATATCTCATTTGGAAACTTGACATTATTTTTTGTATCTCCTTGCTGATGAAATTATGTTCTCACCATACATGTTACATTAGGTTTAGCAGTCTTGATCATTAAATTTAAGAAGCATTTATTTTAGTGACATAGTGGTCACACGTATAGATACATCTTACACTACAGAGAACATCGAAACACTATCATCTTCATCCAAAATGGCTCTAAGTGTGCATAGATGTCGATCTGCTCATATCTTTATTTATAATGGTTTTGTGTGTGGTTTTCCCTCGACACCATCATGATACTCATGTTTATGTACAACTAGTTTTCCTGAGCTAGTTTTAAAAGAATGAGGCACAGTTCACCATAGCTTTGCTCACTCTACGAGCTGCCTGTCTGTGTGGCTTTTGTGTGGGGTCCTAAGATTTCCTGCCTCCTTTACCTGGCTCTGGATTTTTCCTTTCCGTGGCCTTTTTGTGTCCACATTGTGATTAGCTTTGACGCTACTCCCAGCATTCTCCCCTCAGGGTGGGGCCCTGTCCTGGGAGGGTCAGTTATGAAGACTGCAGCCCCCTTTGACTTGTGCATGCCTGGAATTACGTACAATGTTGAGTCCCACAGAGAGGCATGGAAAAATATTTGGTTTGGTGTCTGTGAGGATCACATGGTTTGAATGATGGAAGATTGGGGTGCTTTGGAAGGCACTCCTTCCAAGAACATTCCTGCACTCATCCTTCCCACCCATGAGCACACAGTGTGGTGGAAACAGATGGACGCTAGAGGACGCAGGTCCTCACTCTGCTGGTGATGAAGAAATACCAGAGGATAGCTTCACTGAAGGGAGCAAGTTTCCAGGGTTTTTCTGGAAGATGAGAAAGCCATGGGAGAAATGGAGAGCTGGGTGTTTCAGCCTGCCATGGGTTCATGAGGCTTGTGGAGACAACTCAGTCCACACAGAGATTCTGTAGCTGCATGTACTCTCTCCACCTCTACATCAAAGGCCGAAGGACACTAAAGTAAGCTGATTATTAAAAAGAGAAGATTCAGGGGCACCTGGGTGGCTCAGTCGGTTAAGCGTCGGACTCTTGGTTTCTGCTCAGGTCATGGTCCCACGGTTCATGAGCTGGAGCCCCGTGTCCACCCCTGTGCTGATGGCGTGGAGCCTGCTTGAGATTCTATCTTCCTCTCTCTGCCCCTCCCCTACTCATTACCTCTCTCCCTCTCTCTCTCAATCTCTCTAAATAAATAAATAAACTTTAAAAAAAAAAAAGAGAGAGAGAGGATTCAGAAAAAAAAACACAACAAATCAGCCACATTTGTTAGAATGTAGCAGGTGTGGCCATGACAACTTTTACACAAATTCTTTCATTGATTTCTCAATAACCTAGTGAAATGTGCTATTGGCTCTGCTTTTACAAGAAAGAAACTAAGGCACAGACACAAATCCAACCTACACAATTAGAAAGTGTCACAGGCCTAAAGGAGCTCAGGGCTTCTGATTCCCAGTCCAGTTTTCTTTCCATTTCACCAGAACAGCTTCCCATGCATCCTGCTCCCATAACAAGAAAAGGTTAGATTATATTCACAATATTCTGCTTACAGGAGCAAAGAAGTGTGATAGTGCTTTTTAAAAAAGAATGTTGGGGCACCTGAGTGACTCAGTCGATTAAGTATCCAACTTTGGCTCAGGTCATGATCTCACAGCTCGTGGGTTCGAGCCCCGCATAGGGCTCTGTGCTGACAGCTCAGAGCCTGGAGCCTGCTTCGGATTCTGCCTCCCTCTCTGCTCCTCCCCCCTCTTGCAGTCTGCCTCTCTCTCTCTCTCTCAAAAATAAGTAAACATTTTTAAAATATAAATTAAAAATAAATTAAAAAGAATGTTATTTGGGGCACCTGGGTGGCTCAGTCGGTTAAGCGTCAGACTCTTGATTTTGGCTCAGGTCGTGATCTCACATTCATGGGCTCAGAGCTCAAGCCCTGCATCAGGCTTTGCTCTGACACCTTGGGATTTTCTCTCTCCCTCTCTCTGCCCCTCCACTGCTCGCTTGCTCTCTCTCTCTCTCTCTCTCTCTCTCTCTTTGTCTCTCTCTCAAAATAAATAAACACTTTTTTAAAAAGAAAAATAATAAAAATAACGATATTAGCTAATTTCCTACTTTTTGGCACTGACAAGGTTAAGCCTTAACTACAAGAATAGTCAACTATTTAGAGGACTCATTTCCTGACTTCAGCCTTGGTTTTACTTTAAATCCTGTTGGCAGATGAACAGAAGGGAGGTCTTCTGGGTCATGCCTACTGTACCAAGAGCTGAGTTCAGATTAGGTTGATTGATCATTACTTTAGGGATAAAGGAGGAACCTGGCAGAGAGCAGGGGTAAGACTGACCTGAGAGTACAGTGCCATATCCTGAAATTGAGTCTATGTGGGATAGTTTTTAGTCCTGAGAAATCTGGAGTTTATTGGTGTTCGGTTGTTTTTAATTTAATTTAATTTTATTTTATTTTATTTTATTTTATTTATTTATTTATTATTTTGGCAATCATATTTTTCTCTTTGATTTATTTTTCTCAACAGAAAATAGAAAATAAACATCTGACCTTAAGCATAGTTAACCTTCAATAAACAAAATCTGGGAATGGAAATCAGGCAAATAAATCTGGGTGTGTACACACAGGAAATTACAAACTAGAGCACATGATGCAATTTTACTGGAACCATGGAATTACTTACAAATCACTTGAACAATGAAAAATTGATGGCATCCATAACTCTTTAACAGACTGTGCAAACTATAAATGCAATTCTTGAAATAAAAAATAAATCCTGTCTTTTAGTTGTATAAATTCTACCAATAGCTAATTTCTGTACAGCCTGGTATATAACCCTTTCTCTTTTTGTGAGATTCAAGCTTGTAGAACTTTGGTGAAAGAGCTTAAAAATAGTAGATTGAACACTGTATTGAACCTTGTATTTTAATTTAATTTTTATATAACACGTGGGGAACCAAGTCTTCATCCATTTGCTGCATGTTACTGATTTCAATAGGCTTTCAATTATGCCATAGCTTTTAGAGATGCTCATTTTGTGTGCTAGAAAGCAAATTTTTCCAGTTGAAGAAGGAATCCTCTTGGCTCAGTTTATTTAGAAATATTTCACTTCTGTTTAAGTACTTCTTGCTGAAATACTGTAATGGAACGGGTTGGTCAAGGGCAAAAAGTAGCTATGATTCCACATTGAAGATCAAGTGGCAGTAGCGTATTTATATACAGCATAATATGTGACTGTTGAGCCAAATGACCAGAGCTCAGAGGACTGTGGTCACTATTGTACTGAACACTGAGTCATTGCTCATGTGATGTGGGAAAACAAATGGCTTGCCAGAAATATCTGCCTCTTAATACCTTAGAAACACAAGTGTTTCTGAGGTACTAGTTATTTTGTTTGTACATTTAGTATAATTTATTTAGTTTCTCCTACATTCAGTTCCCTCAACCATAAAGTACCAAAAAATTATTTCTCCTGGAACAATTGGGAAAATTAAATGGGATAATAAATGGAAAAGTACTCTATAAGCTGCAAAGACAAAACAAGTATAAAATGTCATTATCACTATTTTAGATCATTTGGATTTATTTTCTTTTATTCCTGAATTCCATTTTTGCCTTAAGAAAATACAATGGCTAGGAGGAAAGGAAATTGTTTTCTTGCCTACTACTTGACTACTTCTGCTTAATGAAATGCTGGTAGATGCAAAGTGGATCTTAGGAGCGCCTGGGTGGCTCAGCAGTTGAGTGTCCAACTTCAGCTCAGGTCCTGCGTTCATGGTTCGTGGGTTCGAGCCCCAACGTGGCTTGAAGGTAAGGCAGACCTCTTACCATGTAGGTGAGCCCATTGTGAAAACTCTTATTCAGTTGGGTCTGGCCTTTCCCACAGTTAATGTTCTCACCTCAGATGTTTATTTCAAGGGCCCCCAAACCCAGAGAAATAAGGAAAAGATCAAGTTTTGAAAAATTACCTCTTCTGTGTTAAAAAGAAGGGAAACATCCCAGGCATGCCTTCTATGACTGCTTGTCATCAGGAAAACAATGAGCATGGAATCACCTTCTCCAAGTTCACTGAGCGGCCCCCTAAATCTAGTGGAGGTCACAGAGCTTTACTTAAATAATAAGTCCTGGCTGAGATATGCTCTTTGTAATCACTTCCAGGGAGTACCAAAGAAGTTCTTGCATCTAAGATACCCGGATCTTTCACGGGTATGGAACACACGAGTGTTTTCCCCCTATTATAGTTACAATATTCTCTAGCTCCTCTCAGAGATAGCATTTGGGATTTGCTGTCCCTCAGCTACTGCTCACAGTGTGCTTGGAGACAGAGGACACCCTAGACTTGCCCACCAAAGAAAGGTGTGCACAAAGAAGCGACAGGCACGTTCCAGCTTCAGCGTGTTTTTTCTGCCCAGCTGCCTCCAAAGATGTGTCACACCAAACAGCTTCCCAGGCTCTTGGTGGGCCCACAACATGTCTTCCTTGGCTTTTCAGTAGGAACTCTTATTCCAGAGTTGAAATGATCTTCTTAAATAGGGCAGAACAGGGGGCGAGTAGGGCATTTGATTGTCAAAGAATTTGACAAGCACCCATCCTGTTTTTATTGCTTAGACATTATTTTGGCTTTTCTACATTGAAGCCAGCTCCACAGTTTTGTTCCTTGGGCGACAGATATGGAAAGAGCCTATTAAATTCACAAATATGTCCACTCTAAATGTAGCAGAAACATCTAAATTATATCACTGTGATCATTTGGCTTCTTTATCGTTTAGGAAGTAAGCAATTCCCTTGCTTTCTACATTAGCACAGACTTTCTTCATTTGCTTTGAACTTTAGGGGCATTGGCCCTTTTTCTTCTTTATGTAACTGTGCATTATTTAATATTTTTATTTTTACGTATTTGCCAGGATTTTCATGCTATGAACTATATCAGATAAGACAGAATCTCATGGCAGAAGGAGAGGGAAAGAGACAAATGGTGAACACAGATGAAGAACCATCTTAGGGATATGATTTATTTTTATGTGCATAAACTTTATGTGTCTTTCCTTCTTCATAATGCTAGCGTTACTCATGCCCTGATCCAAAGACATTTATGTAACTCCTTCGTGTAAAAACCAAAGAATTCCCGCCATCTTGTGTAAATAGAGGTCACTATATGCACAGATTGTGAGCAATCCCAGCAGGCCAGCACCTCAAGAGAATTTTGTACCAAAGGAACTTGCAAGTAACTGTTTAAGCCATAAAAGGTTGTAACTATTTAATAATGCTAGCTTTGTATATTTCTAAACCTTGCATTACTTAGGGTAACGTTATATTTACACTACCATGTGTCAGATCTATGCTCTCCTGCCAAATCTGCATACCTCCAACAGCAACAATTTATAAAACTTTAAATTGCCTTTTTTTTTTTTTTTACAAAATAGAAGTCAGCCATAACGAAATGGATTGACAAAGCCATACCCTTTCAAAAGAGAAAGTAAAGGAAGATTTTGGTGTTTTGTTTTGGTTGTGGAATACCTGGATGAAGAAGAAGAAGAAGAAGAAGAAGAAGAAGAAGAAGAAGAAGAAAATTGTTTTAAATTTAGAGGTGTCTGACAATCTGGTTCAGCATTCACACTATTTCAAGTTGTATCCACACCATGAAAGTGCCTTGAACAGCCTTGGAGCACTGACCAGAAACACAGCAGAGGTAAGGATGTCCTACCAGAGGGGTTCTCCAGCTACATCCACAGCACAACCAGGCTTTTGTCAATCTCAGCAATCCCCATAAGCAAATGGAGTCTATCACTGGTCAGATGGCCTTGTGATTCCTGGAAATCCTTCCCTTCTTAACTCAAGTTGTGGTGCCAGGGCCTCTTCCTAGAGCTTATTAGGGATTTCAATCTTTGGGAACATGAAACATTCATCTGAACTGATTCTATCCAATGTCAGTTCCAGAAAAATATTTACCAGAGTGCTTCCTGGAAATGTAAGTTCTGAGGGATATTCACAGTTGTCAGTTAAATATGGGCAGGAGAGGGGCGCCTGGATGGCTCAGTTGGTTGAGCATCTGACTTGGACTCAGGTCATGATCTCACACTCATGGGTTCGAGCCTTGCGTCGGGCTCTGTGCTGACAGCTCAGAGCCTGGAGCCTGCTTCGGATTCTGTGTCTCCCTCTCTCTCTGCCCCTCCCCCACTTGCACTCTGTCTTTCTCTCTCTCAAAATAAATAAACATAATAATAAAAAAATTAAAAGTACATATATGGGCAAGAGAGAGTCCAATGGTCAAAGAAACTTAGGAAATGCTTAAACAAAGATAAACAGCTTCCCTTGTTATGAGAGTCAGTAATATATTAATTCATCTTGTGAATCTTCAAGAAGGGACTCTGGTATTTAGAATTTTCCAAGAAACTCATTTTTTGGCAGAATTTTCCCAAGATAAAGCACTCTGTAGATACTTTTGGGAAAAGACTAGTCTAGAAAAAGAAAAAAAAAGAATACTTTAAAATGTTGTAACCAAAATAGCATGACTACAACTCACGACTACAGTAATTTTTACTAGAAATAGGAGATGAAGTGGTATTTACCTGCAGTTAGTAGTAGTAACCTTTGCCCTTATGACTACCTCCTAGGCATAATCAGTGATGTTTTCTTTTCACTCACTGATTTCTTAAGGGTTGATAATACATCAGGGTCATTAAAGATGGGGTGACAAGTGGAGTTCTACATATTGTATTCCTGTTGCATTAACACTAATGCAACTAAAGGTGGCAATGATTTTGGATAGGGGAAGTGATTTTGGATGAGTAATGGTGGGAATAAAGGTTGAACTTCTGAACTTAAAAGTCAGGTTGGAAACAATACAAATGGCAAAACAAAGGTAAAAATGGTTGTAATAAGAGGACATAGTGATATGGTTATCTCTGCTTGTTAGGACACTAAGAATCAACACGCATATTTCCATTTTATAAACTTCTGGAGGACAAGATTCATGCTTGTCCATCATTGCGCATCTTAAAGTACCTCTCGTGGTTTCTTGTTTGAATAAATCAAAATAAGTCATCAGAAGTTTGGCTGTTGTACATCATGCTATTGTAACATCCCATTTTATCTACAAAGATGAGAAACTAAAATTAGCATTATGCTTTTCCTTAAAATAATGCAAAACCCAAGGACAAACTATGAGTGTAACCACCACACTCTACTGCCTCCCCGTGGCTTCCTCAGGGCTGAAATGTTGCAATGATTTCTTTATTAGTGACATGGGCTTTGACAGAAATGGGAGGCTTTGTCCAACCTAAAAACTTTAAACAAGAATTTGTTCTTCCAGAACATCCCACTCCCAAGGGAATATATTATAGCATTGGGAATAAATTTCATTCTTATCCTTGGAACCACATGGCAGGCCAGCTTTGGGCCTTTTCACAGCAGTAGACCACACGTAGTATTATCTAAATACTTTAGGCTTCTTCCATGACCATTTTACCAAACCTTGCAACTAACCCATTATGATTCTGTGCAATACAGCTCCAGTGTGAGGAATTGATAAGGAACTGCTTTCCATGCTGGCACCTTTAATTTATATTAGTTCCTGCTTCATATGCTTGGAAACTAAAATGAAAAAAAAAGTTATATGTCTTGAAAGTAAGATTAATATACACATTTTATGGATGAGCACAAGTTCCTAAAGGATCAGAATATTGTAATAGAATGTTTAACTTTGGGGTATTGTCAATGGAATACTACTTGGCAATGAGAAAGAATGAAATCATGCCATTTGCAGCAACATGGATGGAACTAGAAGGTATTCTGCTAAGTGAAATAAGTCAGTCAGAGAAAGACAGATATCATATGTTTTCACTCATATGTGGATCTTGAGAAACTTACCAAAAGACCGTGGGGAAAGGGAAGGGGAAAAAAATAGTTACAGAGAGGGAGGGAGGCTCTTAAATACAGAGAACAAAACTGAGGGCTGATGGGGGGGGGAGGGGAAAATGGGTGATGGGCATTGAAAAGGGCACTTGTTGGGATGAGCACCGGGTGTTCCATGTAAGTGATGAACCACGGGAATCTACTCCCGAAACCAAGAACACACGGTACACACTGTGTGTTAGCCAATTTGACAATAAATTATACTTTAAAAAATTATTAATGGCAAAAAGATTGCAAAACTTGGGAATGCAAACTGGTGCAGTCACTCTCGAAAACAGTATGTGTGTTCCTCAAAAAGTTAAAAATAGAACTGCCCTACAATCCAGCAATTACACTACTAGGTATTTATCCAAAGAACACAAAAATAGTAATTCAAAGGGAAACATGCACCCAGATGTTTATAGCAGTATTATCTACAATAGTCAAAATATGGAAACAGCCTGTGTCCATTGAGTGATGAAGGGATAAAGAAGATGTGGTATATATGCATATATACAATGGAATGTATTCAGCCATAAAAGGGAATGAAATCTTCCCATTTGCAATGGCAAGGATGGAGCTAGAGTATTATGCTAAGTGAACTAAGTCAGTTAGAGAAAGACAAATACCATACTACTTCACATATATGTGGAATTTAAGAAATAAAACAAATGAGCAAAAGGAAAAAAAGAGAGGCAAACCAAGAAACATACACTTAACGATAGAGAACAAACTGGTGGTTACCCGAGGGAGGTGTGTGGGATGGGTTACATGGGTGATGGGGATTAAGGAGTGCACTTGTGGTGATGAGCACTGGGTGTTGTATGGAACTGTTGAATCACTATATTGTACATGTGAAAACTAATATTACACAGTATGTTAACTAACTGGAATTTGAATAAAAACGTTTTAAAAAGAAAAAAAAAGACTGCAAAACTGAAAAATAAATAAATTAAATAAATAAATAAATAAATAAATAAATAAATAAATAAATTTGGGGTATTGTAACAGTACTCTGTAAGTGCTTAGGTAAGATATTTGTTGATATTTACTACTGAAACTGAAGCTAAAAAGAATTTCTTATACATATCATACCTACCCCATGCCCAACACTACTCTCAGTTGCATCATAAGTGGTTGTCAGAATAAACTTTATAAGCAATACTCACTGAACTGTATGAAAGATTATTTTGATAATGGCACATATTTCATGGTAGTCTTTACTCTGATTCTTTAGAAAATTGGATTTCAAGAAAATAGACAAGAGTAACCACTTGTTTTAATAACAATCATCTTTGAAATACATTTAAGTATTGGGGATAGGCTTTTTTCTTATGGCTTTCAACCAGATATACCACCTTTTACTCCCTTCCTGTAGTATCAAGATTACCACTTGAGTCTTTCCTACTTACTACCTGAAAAGTCATAGACTTCATAATGCCAGGATCACTTGTCAGGGAAGAGGAAATACAATGCTACCCAAACACATCTGATGGTGTGGAGAAACACCTAATAATTTCATGTTCCACACAGTCAGGATTTTTTGAACAAAAAATTACCGGTCCACTGGGTTAAAGGATGATGGACTAGTAATCACACCTTGGAAGCTAGAAAGAGTGAATTGCTCCTGATAGATTTACAGGTTTATCTCCCCTGATGCCATTTATTTATGTTTCAGAAGGTAATAAAATCCTGATCCATATATTTATATTCCATTAAATTCCATTTTACAATTCAGTTCCTCTTCCTCTCTCTGGAGAGGAGGAGGGGCTTATGCAGCAGTGCCTATATAAGCTCCCAGTGTCATAATTTCAGTGGTCTTCTTGATATTACGGAGGCTCAGTGCATGCTGGGTGACATCTGCCCTCATTACACTGCCCTGAAGGGCAATGGGGCATGGGAAACCAGCACCGAGATGTCCTGTAAGTAAATAATGTCTGCCTCTGATCCACAAACTTCATGTTTGTGGGAAAACATGTCAGGAAAAAATAAATACATATAAATATTTTTTTATATACGTTTGTTTATTTTGAGAGTGTGTGTGTGTGTGTGTGAGACAGATAGGGGCAGAGAGAGAGGGAGAGAGAGAATCCCAAGCCTCTGCACTGTCAGCACAGAACCCCATGTGGGACTTGAACCCATGGGCCATGGGATCATGACCTGAACCGAAACCAAGAGTCAGATGTTTAACCGACTGAGCCACCCAGGCACCCCTAAATACATATAAACATCAAATAGAATGCTACAAAGAAATTCATTTAAGGACTTTTTGAAAAGTGAGGACTCTGGGTTCATTTAGAATGCGATTTCATTTGCATTTTATTTACTTGTACTCAGTTTTTTACATAAAACTGAGTTATCAGTAAAATGGTGACAGAGATGCTTACCTGCTCTCTCAAGGTTTGGGACTTATTTCCACATAAACCGAATTCTAATTGCTAAAATGGTTTTGTGTGTGTTTCTATAACCCCTCCCCCCACTAAAGTCTGTCCATTTGAAGTGTGGTTTCTGCGGAACTTACTATGGAAAAGTTGTTAGGAAATCCATAGTGGGGTACCTCCTGGTTTGCAAGGGAACGTCTTTTTCCATCCTTTCTTTTCTGTGACAGTTGCAACAGACCCTGCGGAGGCCAGAAAACAAATCTGTCAGGAAGCACTGTGGGTGAGAGCAAGGCTCTAAGGAACCTCCTGCGTTTGTTTTCATCCCCCTACAGAGGTAAGAATGTCATTGCTTCCTTCCCTTGCAAAAACACTTCTATCGACTACTTTGTTGACAATCAGAACTGTCAGTAGTCTCCCCTATCAGAGAAACTGTTTTTCTGACTCTTTAGGTTCATAAACTTTCCTGGATGCTTTTGAAATCCAGTCCCTTAAAGCCTCTGTCTTGAGTGATGATTTGAAACAACTCATGAACCAGGATAGGTCCAAGAAGCAATGATTCACTGAAGAGAGTCAGATAAATGAGACGTATTCACTGGAAATCACCTCTCACCTCTTGCACGTACTACCTTACTCTGGAATTCCAGCCATGAAACCCATGTCTACCTCAACTTCCTGTATTTCCCCAACTATCTGTCTTAAACTAGTCTGGGTTCAATCTTACCCTGCCCTACAGGCTGAGATTTTGCATCTAAGACTTCTGAGAAGATCAAAATACTTTTCGAACTAAAAATGTTCTATGTTGGGGTGCCTGGGTGGCTCAGTCGGTTGAGTGCCGACTTGGGCTCAGGTCATGATCCCACGGTTCATGAGTTCAAGCTCCAAGTCGGTATCTGTGTTGACAGCTCTGGATCCTGCTTTGGATCCTGTGTCTCCCTCTCTCTCTGCCCACTCATGCTCTGTCTCTGTCTCTCTGTCTCTCTCAAAAATAAAATAAAATAAATTTTTTTAAATGTTTAAGTGTTCTATGTAGGTCAGGAAAAGAAACAAATAATTTTAGATCAATAGCAATGAGGAAAAGGCGACACTCTGAGTTTCTTCCATTTCACACCTGCCTTTGTGGGGAGCTGATTCCCATAGGGTTCCCCCCTTTTGTGATGATGCCCCATGATTTTTCAGCAGCCATCTTGGGCAGGTCCTTCCAACCCCCTGTTTCCTCACCTCAGACCAGGTCCAGCCTCCCCAGCCTGGTGTTTTCTTCTATGTCCCCTGTCTGCTGGGCAGTGTTGCGGAGCTCTCTGTCCCTTACCCTTCCTGCTCCCTTCCTTCTTCAAGTGAAAAGAGCAATAATACTGGACACTCAAAAGTCAATTTACAAGGCACTTTTACTTACCCTGTGAACACCTAGTGTTTGGTAGAACAGGGATCATCCCTGTCATTTTTCAGAAGGAAAACAGGCTGGAAAAAGTCATCCCTGTCCCACCCCCCTACCCCACTACAATTCATTGTCTTGGGTAACTGACAACCTCTTCAACATCAGTTATCATGTGTTTAAAAGTGTTGACTGGGTGCTCTTATTGGCTGCTCTCGTTCTGAGTCTGTGGTTGTGTCTATAAGTCCAAGATTGTTGATGCTCAAACCCAAGAGACTACAGGTCTCTTTTCTCTTCAGAAGCAATATTTCCATTTTAACAACTCCTTCTGGAGACAATTCCCCCAATCTTTGTAGGAATCTGTTAGTGATATTTAAAAATATATTTTTTTAATGTTTACTTATTTTTGAGAGAGAGAGAGAGAGAGAGAACATGAGCAGGGGAGGAGCAGAGAGAGAGGAAGACAGAGAATACAAAGCAGGCTCCACACTGTCAGCACAGAGCCCAATGTGGGGCTCAAACTCATGAATCGTGAGATCATGACCTGAGCCAAAATCAAGAGTAGGACACTTAATGGACCGAGCTACCCAGGTGTCCTTGTTAGTGATATTTTAGATGGCAATTTTAGGCCAGGCAGGAAGCTGGCTGGTCAGTGGGGAAAGAGCAAGGTTTTAACATTTATTGAGTCTTATCATGTGCAGACCCTCTGCCAAGCACGGTACCCATGTTAGCTGATTAAACCTTTTAGAATACTGGAGAGGTAGAGGTTAACCTTCATTTCCCAGATTAGGGCCCTGAGGCCCACAGAGGTAATTCAGCTAACCACATCATACAGCCGGTGAGTGGAAAACCCAGGATTTAACTAGCAGTTGGTCTGTCCCTCTAACCAGTAACACACAGTAAACTCCATGGTCAAAATTGCCCTTTATGAATAGAACTCCAGGCTCCCTACTTTGCTTTAAGTCAGAGCAGCCTGGCTTTTATCTGTGTATCTACTAGGCTTCTGGATTTGATTCCTTTGAAAAACTGGGCTCCATAGCTGAAACGTTTTTAAGATCGCTGGCCCACACCATTCAAGGACACCTCTGCATTTCCAAGCCCTCTGTGGTAGGCTCAGCCTCATGGACTGTTCCCTGAGGCTCAATAAACCCTCTCCACCCTCAACTCTTCCCCCAAGGACCTGTCCTCCTGTAAATGCCAGAAGAGAAGAAAGTTTGAAAGGGACTTCCCTGTCCTCAAAACCTAGATTAATTTCTTCTGGCTCCTCAAAGGGTTTTCACAAATTAAATCTAGGAGAAAAAAATAGTAAAAGTCACCACATACTAGCATATGAATATTACTTTTAAAAATAGTTTTTCATTGTCCTAGAATTCAAGGTGTGCCTCGCTCTAAAAGGCCCTAATGTCATGTCATAATTACAAACTGAGAAAGTGATTAATTAGGGATTGACTTTTCCTTTTTTAAAGGAATTCTCTGATATATTTGAAATCGTTTCAAATCTCCCATTTACATGCAGCTTTTCAGAAGCATATCCAGGGGCGCCTGGGTGGCTCAGTCAGTTAGGCGGCCGACTTCGGCTCAGGTCATGATCTTGCGGTCCGTGAGTTCTAGCCCCACATCGGGCTCTGTGCTGACAGCTCAGAGCCTGGAGCTTGCTTCGTATTCTGTGTCTCCCTCTCTCTGACCCTCCCCTGTTCATGCTCTGTCTCTCCCTGTCTCAAAAATAAATAAACGTTAAAAAAAATTTTTTTTAATAAATAAATAAATAAATAAGAAGCATATCCAATAGTTTATAAAGTGAGGATTGGTGCAAATTTACTTTTTCTCAAATTCCTAGGGGAAAGAGATCATAGATTTGTGCAAAATTATTCTAGCAAGTACTTTGTGCCATTCTAATATGCCCAAGAACAGGATTTAGAACAGGCTTCTTATGCAGGTGAGAAGAACAGGGCTGATGGTGCTCTGGAGAGCAGCTTCCAAATACAGACCCAAGGACACAGTGGCAGAAAGATAGGGTACTTCTTCCCTGTGGTGTCGTGATGTGACATTTATAGCATTTATAGCCATAGTTTGAAATGAGAAAGTGTATCATCAATGAAAAGGAAAGCAACGTGTTAAAGTAGAAAACTAAAGGGAAAAAAGACAAAGTGGATTTCATTAAAATTAAAAACGTGTGCTCTGTGAAAGACAATATCAAGATAAGCCACAAACAGGGGCGCCTGGGTGGCTCAGTCGGTTGTGTCCGACTTCGGCTCAGGTCATGATCTCACTGCCTGTGAGTTCGAGCCCCGCATCAGGCTCCGTGCTGACAGCTCAGAGCCTGAAGCCTGCTTCCGATTCTGTGTCTCCCTCGCTCTCTGCTCCTCCGCCACTCACACCCTGTGTCTCTCAAAAAATGAATAAACGTTAAAAAAAAAATTAAAAAAAAGATAAGCCACAAACAGGGAGAAAACATTTGTGAAAGACACATCTAATAAAGGACTGTTATCCAAAACAGACAAAGAACTCTTAAAACTCAAGAATAAAAGAAAACAACCCAATTAAAAGATCAGCCAAAGACCTCACCAGACACCTCATCAAAGAAAATACACAGATGGCAAATGAGCACACAAAAAGGCACTCCACATCACATCACCAGAGCAATGCAAACTAAACCAACAATGAGATTCCATCACATACTTATTAGAAAGCCCCAAATCTGCACACTGACACCAAATGCTGGCAAAGATGCAGAGCAACGAGAACGCTCTTACGTTGCTGATGGGAATGCAAAATGGTACAGCCACTTTGGAAAATGGCTGGCAGTTTCTTCCAAAACTAAACATACTCTTACTGTGTGATCCAGTAATTGCACTCCTTGGTGTTTACCCAAAGGAGTCGAAAACTGGCGTCCATATAAATACCTGCACATGGTTGTTTATAGCAGCTTTATTCATAACTGCCAAACGTGGAAGCAACCAAGATTTTTCTCAGTAGGTAAATGGATAAATAAGCTATACTACATCAGATAATGGAATATCATTCAGTGCTAAAAAGAAGCAAGCTGTCAAGCCATGAAAAAGACGTGGAGGAAATTCAGATGCATGTTACTAAGCGAAAGAAGCCAATCTGAAAAGCCTATTTATATACTGAATAACTCCAACTATATGACATTCTGGATAAGACAAAACTATAGAGAGAGGAAAAATCATGAGAAAGAAGGATTGGGGATAAAAAGGCAAAGCACAGCAGATTTTTAGGGCAGTGAAAATACTCTGTATGATACGACAATGATGGATGGATGTTATTATACATTTGTCAAAACCCATAGAATGTACAACACCAAGAGTGAATTGTAAGGTAAACTGTGACTTTGGGTGATAATGATGGGTCAATGTAGGTTTGTCCCTGGTTTAAAAAAAAAAAAAGTACCATTCTAGTGAGTGAAATTGCTACTGGGGGAGGCTATGCATGTGTGGGGGTAAGGGGTATATGGGAAATCTCTGTACATCCCTCTCGATTTTGTTGTAAACCTAACCTGCTCTAAATAATAAAGTCTTGGGGGGGGAAAGACAAAGGAAATTCATAATAGAGTGTTCTGATTAATCTAAAAGACTGACTTAATGCTCGTGATCATTGTGTGCCTTATATGTGCCAAAAATATATGATACTTCTATGCTTTTATTAGGGATATTTACAAATAATTAAAAATACTCTGGTGCCCAGATAGTCATCAATCATTAAAAGTGAAGTACAAAGTCAGTTAAAACCAAAATGAAAGTCTAATGTTATAACTGAAATAAACTACCCTTCCTTGGTTAGTATTAGCAAAACTAGATTTATTCTTATATTAAATTTAGTTTAACACAGACACAGAAGAAACATATATTCCCAGATAAATGTATATGATGTCACTCCAGCAGGAGTTCCAGACATTGTGAGGGCTGCTGCAGTGAAACTCCAGCGGTATTCACTACCTCACAAAGAACATTAGAGACAGAACTGAAATAATATTATCGCTGTACTGATGTACAGCAGAAATTACACTTAGAATACAGCAAGCAAACATTGCAAGACCCGGGCAGTAATACTACCTGCAATGGTAAACAGTAAATGGAGTAATGGTAAATGGTAAATATCAGTGGTAAATATCAGAGAGCAAGTATTATGAACCCGGAGTAGAAGCTCTTTTACACAATTACCTTCTGGGCTTGAACGAAAACCTCAGTTTTTATTGGCAAATGATTATATTCAAGCCTAATCCTGGAAACATTTTAAAGCAGCTTCTAATGTCAAAGAAATCAATACCTTTGTATGTGAATAGGAAAATAATATGTAAGATTCATCTGTCTCTGAAATTCTGCCTACAAAAGCCCGAGCAATATTTATGCAGCACACCTTATACATGCTAAACCGAAAAATAACCAAATTGATTAATGCATGACTTAGTAAAAAGCAAATCAAGGGAGATTGTTCACACAAAGAGGAGTAACATAGGCACTTTATGAAAAAATGGAGGCAGTTTAAAATAATAAATATAAAAACACAGTTGCCTCAGGACACCTGGTGGCTCAGTCAGTTATGTATCTGACTCTTGATTTCAGCTCAGGTCATGATCTCATGGTTTGTGAGTTCAAGCCCCACATCAAGCTCTACACTGACAGCACAGAGCCTGCTTGGGATTCTCGCTTCCTCTCTCTCTGCCCATCTGCAACTCACAAACACACACACACTCTCTCCCTCTCTCAAAATAAATAAACTTAAAAAAAAAAAAAACAGATGCCTCAGTATACTTTTTTAAAGTTTGCATTCAGTAAAAAAAAATAACTTGTTCTTTTGGTATGCAATACTATAATTTTTAGCATATGTATAGATAGATTTGTGAAACCACCATAACAATTAGGATACAGAACAATGCCATCACTGGACAAAAGATTTCTTCATCCTGCCCTTTTGTAGTTAAATTCTGCCCTCACCCCTAACCCTTGCCAACCGCTGTATTCTCTGTATCTATAGTTCTTTCTTTCTTCTTTCTTTCTTTCTTTCTTTCTTTCTTTCTTTCCTTCTTTCTTTCTTTCTTTCTTTCTTTCTTTCTTGGAAGGGGGAGTTCTGTTCCTATTTTATTTTATTTTATTTTACTTTATTTTATTTTCACGCTCCACCCCAAGGACACTCCTGATATGTTTAAGTGTGTCTTTAGATATGCATGTATCCTTGAAAGCTATATAGTGTCTTGTACATATGTGTTTTTTTTTTTATTTCGATGCAGGGCTCAAACTCGTGAACCTCAAGATCATGACCTGAGCCTAAACCAAAAGTCAGACGCTTAACCAACTGAGCCACCCAAGTGCCCCGATTTTTGTTTGTTTTTAAAGAGTACGATTCAGTGGGTTTTAGTATATTCACAAAATTATGCAACTATCACTGATATCTAATTCTAGAACATTTCATCATCATCCTCCAAAATCCTGTACCCATTAATAGCCACTTCCCATCGTCTGCTCTACCCAGCCTCTGGCATCCAATAATCTACTTTCTTCCTCTTTGCATTGGTCCATTCTGAACATTTCCTATAAATAGAATCATACGATTTGTGTCTGACTTAAAGGGCTAGTATCCAAAATCTATAAAGAGCTCACCAAACTCCATACCCCAAAAACAAATAATCCAATGAAGAAATGGGCAGAAAACATGAATAGACACTTCTCTAAAGAAGACATCCAGATGGCCAACAGGCACATGAAAATACAAATCAGGGAAATACAAATCAGGGAAATACAAATCAAAACCACACTCAGATACCACCTCAGGCCAGTCAGAGTGGCCAAAATGAACAAATCAGGAGACTATAGATGCTGGAGAGGATGTGGAGAAACGGGAACCCTCTTGCACTGTTGGTGGGAATGCAAACTGGTACAGCCACTCTGGAAAACAGTGTGGAGGTTCCTCAAAAAATTAAGAATAGACCTACCCTATGACCCAGCAGTAGCACTGCTAGGAATT
Organism: Lynx rufus; assembly: GCF_022079265.1. Classification (NCBI taxonomy): domain Eukaryota; kingdom Metazoa; phylum Chordata; class Mammalia; order Carnivora; family Felidae; genus Lynx; species Lynx rufus. The sequence continues at coordinate 63,328,077 of NW_025814889.1, forward strand.
TACCCAAGGGATACAGGAGTACTGATGCATAGGGGCACTTGTACCGCAATGTTTATAGCAGCACTCTCAACAATAGCCAAATTATGGAAAGAGCCTAAATGTCCATCAACTGATGAATGGATAAAGAAATTGTGGTTTATATGCACAATGGAGTACTACGTGGCAATGAGAAAGAATGAAATATGGTCCTTTGTAGCAACATGGATGGAACTGGAGAGTGTGATGCTAAGTGAAATAAGCCATACAGAGAAAGACAGATACCATATGTTTTCACGCTTATGTGGATCCTGAGAAACTTAACAAAAACCCATGGAGGAGGGGAAGGAAAAAAAAGAAAAAAAAAGAGGTTAGAGTGGGAGAGAGAGCCAAAGCATAAGAGACTCTGAAAAACTGAGAACAAACTGAGGGTTGATGGGGGGTGGGAGGGTAGGTGATGGGCATTGAAAAGGGCATCTTTTGGGATGAGCACTGGGTGTTGTATGGAAACTAATTTGACAATAAATTTCATATAATAAAAAAAATATGTGTCTGACTTTATTTCACTCAGCATGACGTTTTCTAAGTTCATCCATGTTGTAACATGGATTACTACTTTGCTCCTTTTTATGGACAAATACAATTCCATATTTTTTAGCCATTAAGCTATTAATGGACATTGGGCTGTTTCTGCATTTGGCTATGATGAGTAATGTTGCTATGAACATTCATGTACAAGTTTTTATGTGGACATATGTTTTCATTTCTTTGGAGCAATTATCTAGAAACGGAATTTCTGGGTCATATGGTACCTTTATTGTTAACTTGTTAAGGAGTTACCAAATTGTTTCCCAAAGGTACTGCCCCATTTTACGTTTTCACCCATATTGTATGAGAGTTACAATGGGTCCATATCCTCTTCAACACTTGCTCATCCTCCACCTTTTCCATTACAGCCATCCTAGTGAATGTGAAGTGGTATATTATTGTGGTTTTGGGGGTTTTTTTGTGTTTTTGTGTTTTTGTGTTTTTTTGTGGTTTTTTTGCGTGGTTTTTTTTTTTTTTTTAGAAAGAGAGAAAGAAAGTGTAAGAGGAAGGGGGAAGAGAGGAGACTCCCAAGCAGGCTCCATGCTCAGCTTAGGGACCAACATAGGGCTCCATCTGAAACCCTGGGACCTTGACCTGAGCTGAAATCAAGAGTCAGACATTCAGCTGACTGAGCCACCCAGGTGCTCTTTATGGTGGTTTAGTTTGGCATTTCCCTACTAAGTAATTGTGTTAATCATCTTTTTATGTGCTTATTTGACATCCATATTTCTTCTCTAGTGAAGTGTCTGCTCACATCTGTTGCCTCTTTTTTCATTGGTTTATTTATCTTTTTATTGTTGTGTCTTAAGAGTTACTTATGTGTTCTAGATTCAAGTTCCCTATCAGATACATGATTTGCAAATATTTTCTCCCACAGAAATATTCTGTAGCTTGTCACTTCACTTTCTCAATGGTGTTCTTTGAAGCATAGAAGTTTTAAATTTGGGGGGAAAAATTTTTTTTTATTTTGATGAAGTCCAATTTTTTTCAAATTTTTCTATTATGGGTTGTACATTTTGATGTTATATCTAAGAATTTTTTGTCTAGCCTCTGATTAGGAAGACTTTTCCATATATTTTCTGTTAAATCTTTTCTAATTTTACACTTTCTGTTTATATCTCTGATCCATTTTCAGTTAATTTTTATCTAAGGTGGGGAGGTCTAGGTTGATTTTTTTTTTTTTGGTCTTTCATGTATTGATATCCAGTTGTTCCAACACTATTTATTGAAAAGATTATCTTTAACCCACTGAATTGCCTTTGCACTTTTGTTTTTTTTTTTTTAATTTTTTTTTTTAACGTTTATTTATTTTTGAGACAGAGAGAGACAAAGCATGAACGGGGGAGGGTCAGAGAGAGGGAGACACAGAATCTGAAACAGGCTCCAGGCTCTGAGCTGTCAGCACAGAGCCCGACGCGGGGCTGAACTCACCGACCGCGAGATCATGACCTGAGCCGAAGTCGGACGCTTAACCGACTGAGCCACCCAGGTGCCCCTCCTTTGCACTTTTGTCAAAAATCAGTTGGCCATATATGTGTGATTCTATTTCTGGACTCTATTCCGTGTATTAATCTAAACATTTATCTTTATACAATACCACATTGTCTTGATTACTGTAGCTTTCTATTAAGTCTCAAAATCTAATAGTTAAGTCCTTTAGGATTGTTTCGGCCATTCTATGTACTTTGCATTTTTATATATTTTTTACAGTCATGTGTCAATTTCTACAAAAAACCTCCTGAGATTTTGATTGGGATTTCACTGAATCTATATATCAATTTGGGGGTAATGATGTATTAACAATATGAGTTTTCCAACTCATGAACATGGTTTATTTCTCCATTTATTTAACATTTCTTTAATTTCTCTCAGTAAAGTTTTATAGTTTCAATATAGGGGTGTTATATTTTGTTAATATTTCCCCTAAAATACTAGCTTATTGCTAGTATGTAGAAAGACAATCTTTATATATTGATCTTTTATCTGGCAAGCTTGCTAAGTTGACTTACTAGTTTTAATAGGTGTTATTGCTCTTTTTGGTAGAGTACTTGGAGTTTTCTGCATATATAATCATGTCACCTGTAAATAAGGACCATTTACTTCCCGTACAGCCTGCATACCTTTATTTCTTTTTCTTACTTTATTCTACTGACTAGAACCTCCTGTACAATGTTGAGTTACAGCGGTAAGAATAGACATTCTTCCCTGGTTCCTGACTTTAACCCTTGACCATTAAGTATAACTTTCATTGCGTGTTTTCTGTTGATAAGCGTTGTTTTTAATGCTCTCCTTCCAATCATGGAATGGTTTAGCATAAATATTTGCATACATTTTGAAGTAATTTAGAGTTGGGACTAACTTCCATCTGGACCAGGTCAAGTCACTCTTAACAGGGAACTGGCTTGAAATATGCAGAACCAAGACCACAGTGTGGCAAGCAACTGCCTGCTGGGGTTCAAAAGCAGTTGCCTCAAAGAGCTACTGAATACATGGTATTTCAGATGTGCAAATAAAGAGAGTTGGAACTAAAATTACTGTCTACTCTCTGCCAGACCCTCTTATGTGAGTCATCTCCATTTTTGCTCTTCTTATCTATACAGAGTCAGAATTTGTAAATAATTCTATTCCTCCATCTTCAGCGGGATAAGAGGCGAAGTGCCTCGAGGCAACCAAAGCTTTTCTAATCTCACTGTGCAGGATGGGCTCCCAGGCTGCCTTTCACTGTTGCCGCAATGACCCAAATGTGATGCTGCAGCTGATTATCCAAGCAAGGGGAAAGCAACTGATTCCCTCTCTTTCTGACATTTTTGACCTGAAAAAAAAATTTTATTTTTTACCACCATATAAGATGAATTTATATTCTCCAGAAGGTTCTTATATATAGCTTGTATACAGTCTACTCACAAACTAGATGTTATATTTCCCTCGTATTTCCCAGGGATGCACTTGGAAAACTTAGAAATGTATATATATAATGTTTAGAGGGGAAGAAAAAGGCCCTAGGCTCTTTCTGCACAACCTAATCATTTTCAGGAGAGGAGCTGGGGCTCAGGAGATTAAGTGGCCTTTCCAGGCTTATACAGCTTGTTAGACAAACCCTGGACTAGAATTGTCCTAAAAACTCTTATGACTGCCATTCTCACTGGGACTGGCATAAGTACTAAATCCATTTACATCATAATTAACTGCTCTATCATGGTTTTTCATTGGCCACTCAAATTTCTCAGTTCCAAATATGTTGACATCTAATCTAGTTTTTCATAATTATTATTAAGTTACATTTTAGGCACACTCCCTCTTCCCTTAAATGCATAAAAGATGAAGAAGACACTGAGGGGGGCCTGGGTGGCTCAGTGGGTTAAGCATCTGACTTCCGCTCAGGTCATGATCTCACAGTTTGTGAGGTTGGCCCGCATAGGGCTCTGTGCTGACAGCCTGGAGCCTGCTTCAGATTCTGTGCCTCCCTCTCTCTCGGCCCTTCCTCCACTTGCACTCTGTCTCTGTCTCTCAAAAATAAATAAACATTAAAGAAACAAGAAGAAGAAGATACTGTGACAAATTGTGTGGAGAAAATGGAAAGGTATTCATGTAGAACAATAGATGTTTTTGAAAGGCATTGTGACATTTTGAACATATGCCATGTACATGGAATGTAATCCAACTTTCTTCTCTCTCTGTACATGAGCATTTATTCAGAGTGGATGATGAAGCCATAGAAAACTGGGTGCCCTAACAAGGTTCTCTCATTTGGACTTTTGATAATGTATCTCTCAAATTTCATTACTGTAAAAGAGGTCACAATGTTTAATCTTTACATATAATTCAGTCTGTTAGGGGGAAAAAAAGAAGAAATGATGCCTTTTCCATTTGAGGGAGACATTGTTTGGGGATCAAGTAATAATAACAAAGAAAAAAATATATTCCCACCAAGAAATAGAAATTAAGAAGCCCACCCAGCAGTTCAGATTCCTACTGTGGTTAACAGGGAGTTTACTGCCACCAAGTGGTTTCCTAAATCCACTTAATTCTGTAACTGTTGTTTCTTAAATTCTCCCCAAATATCAACACGTTTTCAAAGCATCTGCTTTCAGTTTAAATGAAAATATCATGAAACCTCACACAGAGACAACTGAAAACTTTTCCTAAATTGAAAAATCCACAAGTCCTTCATTGTCAAAAAGAAAATGTGGTGAACATTTGTGTTTGCTAAACTCCTGTCATTGAAACGGCCAGAAAACAGTTGATACAAATGCGTTTACTCAACACATGGGAAGGCTGGTATGTGTTGCTGCTGGTAACAAAAAGAAAAATTCTTTGAAACAACAAATGCTTAATGAGAAAATGTACATTCTTTGAATGGTATCTAATGTCTAGTAAACATATGATGAAGTTGGTTCTGGTCCCATCCCACCCCCTCCCCCCAACAACAACCCTCCACTTTTTGGAGGTTTCTGAGGACTATTTAGGGAGTGAGGCTTGAAAAATAGTAGGAGATTTTATTCATGTCATGATGCCTATTTGCATACCACAGAAACTTGCTCAAAGTGGACATTCAAAACAGAGCTCTCATAAAAGAAAACTTCCTCTTCCTGTTGCAGTATTTCCCATCGCCACACCCAGTGTCAACAAATAGCTGACATTAGGGCCAAGTACAGCACTGGGTATGCATTTTGTAAAGTAAATACTAAAGGTGAATATTTAAGGAAGAAATAACTCCAGCCTCCTCACATCACCATGGCAACCAGAGGTATCTTGTTTAAGCAAGTCAGCCAGGCTCTGTGATCTTTGGCCTTGGCTCACAATATCCTAGGGAGTCTTCTTTAATCTCTTTTTTAGCTTTTAGCATCTTGTGCAGTTTAGCCTGATATCAAGCACTAATCAATGGGGCAAATGCTTACTAAGCATCACTTACTAAGTCAGTGTTTCTCCATGAGACAAAAGACCACCTACATCAAAATCACCAGAGTTGCTTATTAAGAATGCCAATGCTAAAGTCCCATCCCAGACCTACTGAAATTGTTCTAAACTCTGCCTTTTAGCAACCACTGCATGACTCTTATGCTCTCAAACTTGGGGATTACTGACCTAGGGGAAAGGTCATAAAGCAGTGGTTCCCGAACTTTGCTACACAATAGGATAATCTAGAGATTCCTTCAAAAATATGGATGCTTAGCTCCTAACTCCAGATAGTCTGATTAATTGGTACGGGTATGATGCGGTCATTAGGATTTTTAAAAGCCCTCCAGGTGATTCTAATATATAAGAAGATTGGGGGGAAAAAAGATTGGGGAGAGGATTCTAGCTCTCACCTGATGACTATTTAACAGACAAGGAAGTAGAAGATGCCAAAATGGTAATAATATTGCCTAATCCTGGTGTTGTTCTCACTCTAAACTGCTTATGTAATTTAACCTGGAGCCCCTAATAATTCCATCATCCCTAACAGAAGTTTTGAGACATTTAGTGTGTTGCCCTTAGATTCATGTGATTTTCAAAAAGGATCTGGGGCATTCTTCTCTGAGACTCACTCATGTGGGCTAACATGGGCCCATGGCTAATTAAACCGGGTGTAAACTAAGGTGGTATCTACCTGTGCAGCTTTTCAACCATTTTGATTTTAGCCATTCATCCAACAAATACTGGCTAATTGATTCAGACCTTGTTCATTAATATGAAAAAACAACCTGCAGACTTGATATCTTCTATGACATGATTGTCAACTCAGAGGATGTTATTTTACGAATGTTTCTCTTTTCAAATTAATCTGTCAGCTCAGCCAAAATGTTTAACAGAATAATCCTATATGTGTGACTTAGATCCATAATTATCTTCTGGTTTCCCCAAATTACTTATTACACAGTCAGAATAAATGCACTGAGGTGATTTAACAGTAGGTCATGCCATCTCAGGGTGACTTGTAAGAAACTACATAGTACTCGTCTGAACCTCCCTACGCATCTTCCCTCTTTTAACATTTAAGTAACTCCAAAAAAACTACTCTCCCAAGGAAGCTTGCCTAGTCTCCCTAAAATGGATGTTTCGAATGGCTATTAATTCTTACCTAAATTTTCAAGTTTAGCAATTACTCTTCAAAGTGCATGCCCAGTCTGTACTTGGCCATCGTGTCAGCTGAGTGGATTCTAACTAATAGTCTGCCTTGTAGGTCTCCTCACCTCACCTTTTGTTTAAATGAGGCTTCTTGCTAGGGTAGCGAATTATTTGTTACTGATGTGATTTAACATTTAGTGCAGCACTGCTACGATTTGTGTTTAATGGTGATTATTATGTTAAAAACTATTACGGTGGGGTGCCTGTGTGGCTCAGTCAGTTGAGCATCTGGCTCTTGAGTTCCATTCAGGTCATGATCTCACAGTTCATGGGTTCAAGCCCCACACTGGGCTCTGCGCTGACAGCATGGAGCCTGCCTGGGATTCTCTCTCTCTCTCTCTCTCTGCCCCTCCCCAGCTCATGTTCTCTGTCTCTCTCTCAAAATAAATAAATAACTAAACAAAAAATTTTTGATTACCTTAAAATTTTTTTAAAGACCCAGTTTCAACTTCTTTTATATTATTTGTTTTAATTAACAGAGCTTCCTAAATACCTTTTAGAGCATTGATAAAATATTTAAGAATGATAGCATTTTATATGAATATATTAAGTTGAGGTGATGGTGTACTTGTGAAAATGTAGAATGTACGGATGAAAAGAGAAAAAGAATGTAGAACTATAAAAGAGGAAGTGCGGCTAATAAGCTTCATTATAGATTTTTTTAAATATATGTTGAGTTTCTATTACATACCAGCATTTTCATTCTATGTATTTGAAAATATGTCACTGAATAAAACAGATGAAAATCTTGAAAAAAAAATCTATTGTGGTATCAGACATGAGGAAAAATCATTCTGAGGTCTAACCTAAAGTTTTTCGTAGAACAGTTTGAACTGTGAAAGGATACTACCTGTCTGGGTTTTCAAAATACAGTCTATTCCTTTAATTTTAGAAGATAAAGGAAAAAAAGGAGAAGATATTTAGTTGTAAATGGTTACTTTTTAAAATTAAATGAGATAGTAAGAGCCGAACAAAAATTGTGCCTTCTGTGTGCTAGCACTTATCACTTAAAATCATCCAATTACTCTATTTTGTTATTATAATATTATGTAATTACAAAAAGGTCAGAGGAATAAGAGTCACATTCTGCCCTCAGTGCAGATTAGTACCCAGCACTGATCACAGCCAAGCACATAAAACTGTAAGCAAGAGACTGGAGGAAGGGAGAGCTGAAGGGGACCTGGCTGACTGACCTACTGGAGCCCTGGTTGCAATTTTCAATCCTGGTGTTTGGTCATTTGGGGCATCGGTGCAGGCAGTGGTTAAAAGCATGGAGTTGAAGCCAGACACACCCAGGTTCCAACCCATGCCCGATCACTGAGGATCTGAGTGACTGTGGGCAAATTAATGGTACCCGTAAATGTCGTCTTTGTTTTGTCTTTTATTGTAAACAAAATCAGGCTACCGCTTATGTATTTGTTTTCTAGGGCTGCCATAACAAAACACTGAAGACTGAGTGACTTCACAGAAATTTATCTTCTCACTGTTCTGGAGGCTTGAAGTCCAAGATGGAGGTGTCTTCTGAGTTGGTTTTCCTGAGGCCTCTCTCCTTGGCTTACAGGTGGCTGCTTTCTCACTGGGCCCACACATGGCCTTTCCTCTGTGTTGTGCCTCCCTGGTGTCCCTCTGTGTATCCAAACTTCCTCTCCTTATAAGGACACCAGTCATGTTGGATTAGGGCCCACCCTAATGGCCATATTTTAACTTAATCATCTCTTAAAGACCCTATCTCCAAATACAGTAACATTCTGAGGTACTTGGGACAAATGCTTTGACATATAAATTTGGGGGAGACACAGTTCACCCCATAACAGCCTGTTTCATAATAGCTAGTGAGAATTTAAAGAAATAATGTACATAAATCACTTATCAAGATACCTGGAAATAAATGATGAAACAACCTGGGATGATGGAAATATTTTATGTCTTCACTTGGTGTTACATGGGTCAAAACTCATTGACTTGTACACCTAAAATGTACATTTGATTGCTTGTGTACTATACCCCAGTAAAGCTAATTTTTAAATATTAAATTACTACCTATCAACTTCTCTACCTCAATGACATCCTTTGAAAACATTTTTAGAATATTTAAAACATAGTTCAAGGTATAAAAAACCCATTGGCCTGAATGCTTGGTCACTTATTACCCCCAAAACATTCCCAAGCCAAAGTAGAATTATCCTAGAGTCTGGAGCTAAAAAGAAGGTCTGTGCCTGGTGTTTGCATCTGTCAATACTCCCACATAAAACTAAATTACCCAACGAGGCATTTTTCCTGGAAGTATGTCATCCCTTCAAGGGAGTTTTAGAACCATACTTTTCCATACGGGAGCTGAGTTCCCAGCATGTAACTTGGAAGTTAATGGAAGACCTTGAGTATTTAACTCCACCAACTGTCTCAAGTGCCGGTTATTCTACCAGAGTTGGTATAAAGAGTCTTAAAAAGCTCCATTTGAAGCGAAAGTGAAAAATATTGAAATTTTCCCCTGCAGGCTTTGAACAGCATCCAAGTTAAATGATCATGACAACAGCAACAACATGTCCTGAGGGATTTAATTTTCAGCCTCAGCTTCCTAAGTCTACATTTATCCTTGGGACATCAGGAGAATTTCCGAGTTAATGTGGATCAAGACTCATGAAACTTCAAAGGTAGAGTTCGGCTAACCATAAAATCAGTAGTAACATTACCAAGACTTCTTAAAATCTTCCTTTAAACAACATGTCCCCATTGAAGAATTGCTTCAGGATATAATTTGGTGTGGAAACACAAATATATAGACTTACAAACATAATGGACTTATACAGCGCTTTGCACATCGCCAAAAGGTGTTTGTTGTCCAAATGAGTAAATATGTTGTTTGACTAAATGAATGACTCAGGAAGAAAGCATCGTTAAAAGAAGTACAGACACAATTTTATTATAAGCATGCAACTTTAAAACCAGGAATTGGCTGAATCACAATGAGCAGGAAGTAGCATGTTTGACCACCTCCCATGGGAAACCTGTACTGCACACAGGGCCTGGCAAATAACACACAGTGATAAATGTTTGCAAACTGAATCATTAAATGTAGGGTCTGTGTGGGAAACAGAATTTTTCAATGCCTGTGATAGGAAACTGCCTCCTAGATGAAATCGCCATGTGATAAGCTCCCGTGGCACTCACAAACCCCAATTTATGGAGTCAAGTGAGTTTTCCCCCTACTGCATCCTGCAGAGACTTGAGCCAGAGGGGTTCTGTAGCAGGAGCTTCTTTGATGGTTCACGGAGCAGTTCTGCTGAGATCTCAGCCTGAAGACAGACTGTCTGGGGTGGGGGTGGGGGGTTTGTTAAACACAAGGTCTGATTCAGAAGGTCTGGGTGGGGTCCGAGATTCTGCATGTCTAACAAGCTCCCAGGTGACGCCAACATGGCGCACATGGAACACACTTGGGGCAGCAAGGTCGTAGAAAAAGAGCAAGAATCCTGAATAACCAGGCAGACTAAGCAGATATGGGGTGATGGAAGGCACTGAACCTGGAGAGGACAGGTTATGTGACCACATATGAGTCACTTAACTTTTCAGAATCCAAATTGTCTCATGGGGAAAATGGGTATAATAATGATGATGATTGGATGATTATGACACATTGTGAGATCCTTATAGAATTAATGAATAACTTAATGTAAAAATGTAGGCGCATGCTCCATACACAGCCTTTGTTCTGCAAATGCTTACTGACTGAATGGTAAGCACAGGTCACATGCTGTCCGTAGGTCAGAGGACTCAGCGCCTCATCCCCCCTAGTGCCAAGCACAGGTGCTGAGCAGGTGCTCAGGCAGTGTTTGCTCAGTTCAGTTAGCAGCACAGCAATGGATGCTGTAAAGACACAGACACCTGGACGATGGCTCCCTGTGGCACCAACAGGAGAGAATCTTCACCGAGAAAGCAGTAACTTTGAGGCCTTGGGTAACTTCCAGGCTCCTCTGAGCCAGCGGTGGGAGACAGACCAGCTCTTCCCAATAAAGGTACGGTGTTAGGGTAGCTGATCTTTCATATCCTTCAACATAAATTGTGTCTAAATCGCCTACCTGTGATACAAGGCCAGGCCTGTCTGGAGGAAGGCTCAGCTGCTCTTGGGCACAGCCCACAGCCGTGATTAGTGCCTTAGACTCAAGTCAATCTCCGGATTCTCTGACTCCAGCTCCCGGCCACCAGTACTGCCCTGAGTACTGCTCTGCTGAAGGTCAGATGAAGGTCTTGTGAACAACTTGTTGAGGACGGAACAGAACTCCCAAGCAACACAGCAGGAATGCAGGTAAAGAACACTGAGAATTACCCTTAGGTTCACTTAAATCATAACACCTCTTTCTGATGAGGAGTCAGAGACACTGAATCTGTTAGCACCTTGAGAAAGCCTGGTTTCATCCACTTTCAGTGAAAATCCAGAATAAATCTTCACTAAAACAAATGGTTTTTTAAAAATCTTATCAAAATATTTATTTGGAGTAGGGGGGAGCACCTGGGTGACTCAGTGGGTTGCATGCCTGACTTCAGCTCAGGCTCAAGTCTCTCGTTTATTTATTTTGGAGGGAGAGAGGGAGAGAGAGAGAGAAAGCATGAGCAGAGGAGAGGCAGAGAGAAAGGTGGACAGGGGATCTGAAGTGGGCTCCACTCAGTGAGCCTGATGCGGGGCTCGAACTCGCAAACCACAAGATAATGACCTGAGCCAAAGTCAGATGCTCAACCCACAGAGCCACCCAGATGCCCCTCAAAGTATTTAAACAAAGAGTTAATAAACATGTTCTCCCCTCCCCCCACACCCATCCCATAATCTGTAAGTGCCAGGAAAGAAATGAAGCCGTCCTCTTACTAAAGGATTTTATTATTGACCAAGATAGTCATTGTTTCCATTCAATTTCACACAATAGTTTAAAATTTAACTCAGTTTTATGAATTAATATTGCATAGATTTTCATACTGTAGGCTTTAATTCATTGCTCAAGGTTTTGTCAATTTTCTTCTTGACAAAAATTACAAGTCTGGATTTCTCATACAATTCACTATTCCAATGGTGTAGATGAGTTTTAGGCCAGGATAATCCACTATTGGTCATTGATATATTCTCTATCGCCTTGGGGAAAAATCTATCAGAAAAAAAAAAAGACATTGTTTGTAGGTGTTACCACTTTTTACTGACCAAGTTTTTTGAGGAATTGGTTATGGTTTCAAATGTCCGAATTTAGTATAAGCTCAATTACTGATAAGCTGACACCTGCATTGAATGCCTTCGGAAGATCATGAAGTGTTGGGGGATATGCACCTGAGACAGTTCTAGTGGCAAGAAACAGAGACTATCTTGAATCCTTTCTCTTTTTTCCCCAGTTGTTTCTAATAATTTAATACTACTTTTACAAGCCCTAGATCCAGACCCTCCTGCTGAGATTTTGAGACTTTTTTTTTTTTTTTTAGTAAATTGTCCTCCCTAAATTGCTGAGACAGCTCTATGGAGACACAGAAGTGCCCTTAACAAACAACAGTTTCTTTATGATGTTTTTGCCACATAGAATGTCTTTAAAATTAAATTCCTTGTCTTTGCCAAATGTCCTATGGCTTATATAAAATGCTTTTTGTCTAATTAATCAATTGGCTCGTATCAGGTGAATGCTCCTTTGCTGCAGATCAGCTACCTAGAGATACAATTTGTATTTACTTAATCATGGAAGATTCACCGGGTAGCAAATAGATTTTTCCCCAGCTTTATTGAGATACAATGGATATATAACATTGTATGCATTTAAAGTACACAATGTATTGATTTGATACACTCATATATTCCAAAATGATTACCACCATAGCATTAGCTAACACTTCCATCACATCACATAATTACCATTTCTTTTTTGTGGTGAGAACACTTAACATCTACTCTCTTAAAAACTTTCAAGTACGTAATATATTATTGTTAACTATATTCACAACGCTGTGCATTAGATCCCCAGAACTTACTTATCTTCTAAACGGAAGTTTGTACCCTTTGGCCAACATCTCCCCATTCCTCCCACACCCCAGCCCCAGGACCCACTTGCTCCTCTCAGTTTCTAGAAGTCCAACTTTTTAGATTCCACATATAAGTGTTATAACATAGTATTTGTTTTCCTCTGTCTCACTTGTGTCACTTTACATGTGTTGTCACACATGGCAGGATGTCCTTCTTTACCATAGATGAAATATACCATTATATACATATATATCACATCTTCTTTATCCATTTATCTGTTGATGGACACATAGGTTGTTTCCATATCTTGGCTATTGTGAATAATGTTGTAATGATCATAGGAGTACAGGTATCTCCTCAAGATCCTGATTTCATTACCTTGGGATATATACCCAGAAGCAGGGTTGCTGGGTCATATGGAGTGATTTTTTTTTTTAATTTATTTTGAGAGAAAGACAGTGCGTGAGCATGCGTGCACGCAGGAGGTGGGGGGAAGAGCAGAGAGAGAAGAGGGAGAGGATCCCAAGCATGCTCCATGGTGTGAGCACAGAGCCTGCCACGGGGCTCCGTCTCACAAATATAAGATCATGACCCAAGCCAAAATCGAGACTGAGCCACCCTGGCGCCCCTAGAAAAAAGATTTTTTTAAATGAATTTTTCCATGGCTGTGATGAGTGCATTTAATTCATGTTTAAGTAAATACTTTAAAGTAGTATTAGCCATGTTTTATAGTATATACTGTCAGTCCTCACCGACCTGTTTGTGTGTTGAAGCAGAAACAGGTTTTCTGAAGGAAATAGGAGCACCTACTCATGCATATTCCTTAGCCTGTCCAGCCTTGGTTCCTTTGTTGTCACGAGAGGACCCTCCCCTTGCCTCGTCTGTCTGGTCATCAAACTCCTACTAATGTACAACCAAGCACAGATCCCCACACATCCTCACCAGAGAATTGACCCCCGGAACTCTCTGCTGCCCAATTCTCACACAAGTCCAGTCTTAAAACATACATATGATGACCATGCCATCCACCATTCCTGCACGTGTTCTAAATCTTACTCTTTTTTCAAGACAGATGGCTAGCAAACTGCACATAGGAGCTCTCTGCTTTTGTCCTTCATAGAACTGCTTTTATTGGACTCAGCCCTGTTTTGGTTGTGAGATTCGCAGGCTTGTCTTCTAGATAAAACAATCAGTTTCTTTAAGAAAAGGGCTAAGTCCTCTTTGGATACCCAATCTTCCTACTAGGGCTTAGTACAGCACAATGCACACACCAAGTGCTCCAAGTGCTTAATTCATTTTGTGTTTCAGCTCTCTGTGGTGTGATATAAAGAGCACTTGGCTGTGAACTTAGATACCCAGGTTCTAGAACTCACCTTCCAGGAACCAGCAGCACAGGCTTGGGTGAGGACTTGTCCTCTCCTGAAATAAACATCATCCTAAATGATCTTTAGTGTCTTTCTTAGTTTAATATTTTTGACTCTCTCCAACATCAACTAACCACCAACCAATGCTTTAATAAATTAAATATCTGTTGTAATTAGTATTATAATTTCTTTACAAATAGCAATCTTAATATTATTTTTTGAAAAAGCGATTTATCTTCTTAATAAAGCCGGCTAGTTTCAATTGTACTTGTTTTATAGAGGACAAGGCTAAATTTTAGCCTTGAAATACCAGTGATTCAAAATTAATGACCTCCAAGTTCATGAAAAGTTACTATTTGAAAGTGTTCAAGATATTTAGTGACCTTGAAATTGACTTTAACTCATTTCTTCTTTACTTCTACATTCTTCCTCTTTACAATTTTATATTTGTAATGGAAGTCAAAAATGGACCAAAAATTATGTTTTTGCCTTATTTATGTTTAAGAAACAACAAGTACTGTATTTTTGAATCAATAATAAGATAGGTTTGGAGGCAGCTGGGTGGCTCAGTTGGTTAAAAGTCTGACTTCGGCTCAGGTTGTGATTTCATGGTTCATGAGTTCGAGCCCTGTGTCGGGCTCTGTGCTGACAGCTCAGAGCCTGGAGCCAGCTTTGGATTCTGTGTCTCCCTCTCTCTCTCTGCCCCTCCCCTGCTCACACTCTGTCTCTGTCTCTCAAAAATAAATAAACGTTAAAAATAAAAATAAAAATAAAATAAAAAGAGAGTAGCTACAAGTCCCACAATAGAGGGTGGGGTGAAAATCAGGAACAAAATATTATTAAGGGGCACCCTTTAATATTATTAAGGATCTCACCTGGGTGACTCAGTTGATTAAGCATCCGACTTCGGCTCAGGGCATGATCTCACGGTTCATGAGTTCGAGCCCCACATCTGGCTCTGTGCTGACAGCTCAGAGCCTGGAGCCTGCTTCGGATTGCATTTCCCTGTCTCTCTGCCCCTCACACAACTCATGCTTACATTCTCTCTCTCTCTCTCTCTCTCCCTCCCTCTCTCAACAATAAATAAACATTAGATGAAATTTTTAAAAAATAAAAATAAAAAAATAATAAGATAGGTTCCATCTAAATAAACCACAAGGGTAAATTGATACGGTTTGCATTTCACACAGTTGATACTGTGAACAATTTTAAAGAAAAACAGCATATTAATAGGATTGTCTGTTCCTAAATGCAAAGGTCACACATCCTTTGCCAGCCTTTTATACCTCGAATGTGACTCTAGAATGCTATGAGATCTGTGAATATAGTTGAAAGACTGAAAAGTTCTCACTTTACCTCCACAGGTGATTTATTTTAGCATCAAAGGCACAGAGCAGCCCTCCCCTCCCCAACTTTCATTATTTTATTTTTATGTATTGACCTCTGTAGAATGCTGTAGATATACATGCCAAGCACAGAGACGCTGTCGAGGAAAAGCTGATCTGAGTCATTCTCTGGTGGAAAAGAAACTCATTTCATGGTGATACCACTTGGTTCAACACCCCAGCTTTTCAGGCACCCTCAGTACATGACAGTCTT
The DNA here is from genome assembly GCF_022079265.1 of Lynx rufus. Taxonomy (NCBI): domain Eukaryota; kingdom Metazoa; phylum Chordata; class Mammalia; order Carnivora; family Felidae; genus Lynx; species Lynx rufus. Next base: position 63,343,695 of record NW_025814889.1, read on the forward strand.
CTTTTCAAACCTGGATCATCTGTGGGTCTTCAATTCCTCTTTCACCTGAGAGCCCGTTATGTATATGACCAGAGTTGTCACAGCATCTCTTGCGTGATCTCTTTTTTAATCTAAACACCCCATTTCTTTTACCTCTTCCTCATTTGTTCTGGTTTCCCTACATTTCTCTTCCTGCTCACAGTGTTTGTGTTGCTCCTGGTTTGCCCATTTTCTCCATTAAAACAAGGCACCTTGAATTAAACTATTTTCAGGGCGCTTAGGTGACTCAGTTGGTTAAGTGTCCAACTTCGGCTCAGGTCATGATCTCACAGTTTGTGGGTTCGAGCCCTGTGTCGGCCTCTGTGCCGACAGCTCGGAGCCTGGAGCCTGTTTTGGATTCTGTGTCTCCCTCTCTCTCTGCCCTTCCCTTGCTCATGCTCTTCCTCTCTCCTTCTCTCTCTCAAAAATAAACAAACATTAAAAAAAAACAATTAAGAAATAAAAAATAAAAAAATAAAGCATTTTCTCAAGCTCTGGTTCAGTAAAGTCAGAGCAAAGCGAAAATATTTACTTCCCTGGCCCTGAACCCTGGCTTTTTTGGGGTTTTGCCTCTATGTGGCCTGGTGGTTCACGCTGGAGACATAGTCAATGGAAACCTCTGGTGATTTTTTTTTTTCACAAACATTTGTTAAACTGAGTATCACCCCTCCGGCAGTTGTATAGCCAGTTTCTTAAACCTATGTTGAAAGATTCGTATTTATCTGTATTTTATTTCATCTTTCTGACATTAGTCTGAAATTTTAAATTTGGGGGGAACTTTTTTCTTTTTTTATGATATTCATTGTATAAAAATCCTTTCTAGCTATTTTAATTGGGAAATTTTAATGTGAATTTTTTTTGATTATTTAAGTTATTGATAAAAGTGCTGAAGAGATCCATACCACACAGATCAGCAACCCCTCTTACCAAGTTCATCTCACTCTTAATCAAGATTTGTGGTATAATTTTTCAACCAGCTATGAATTCTCCCAAGTAATTATCATCCAGCTCATATTTCTTAGTCTCGTCTACAAGGTTGTTAACGATACTTTGTCAAATACTGTGCCAAAAGCTTCCCCTGATTGAGGCTAATGAACTCTATCAGAATGAGTCTGGAATGCCCTGTTCTTATTGCTTCTACTGACTGCTATTTCTTGTCCTCAGGGACCACAAAATTACGGGTGTCAGAACTCCACCCAGTATTTTGTCTGTGGCTGATATTATGTTCACTAGTCTGTTATTTCTAGATCCAATTTTTTCCAAATGTTTTAAGATTAGAAAAAATATTAGCCATTAACCATAATTCTTTAAGGATTATGCTATACTGTAACAACATATTACCTAATATTTGGGTACCACTTTTCAAATATTTTATCACACTTAAATCTCACGAACATGATTAGAAAGTCCATGTTCATAAGGATTGAGGATACATGAGGTAAAACATCCCAAAGATGATAGGATAGATAATGCAGACTGAAAGGGGATTTTGAGGGCAGAACCAGGAAGATCAATGGGTATAAAACATGGAAGTAGAACTCAGCAGAATATTCTGGCCAAAGTAGAGGATTTGTGGTGGGGATATTTATAAAACAAGGTAAGAAGTTGGACAGAAATTATTTGGAAAATGGGTAGTAGGGACGCTTGGGTGGCTCAGTAGGTTAAGCATCCAACTTCAGCTCAGGTCATGATCTCATGGTTCATGAGTTTAAGCCCCGCCTCAGGCTCTGTGCTGACAGCTCAGAGCCTGGAGCCTGCTTTGGATTCTGTGTCTCCCTCTCTCTCTGCCCCTCACCCACTCATGGTCTGTCTCTCTCTCTCAAAAATGAATAAACATCAAAAATCTTTTTTTTTTAACGTTTTATTTATTTTTGAGACAGGGAGAGACAGAGCATGAACAGGGAAGAGTCAGAAAGAGGGAGACACAGAATCTGAAACAGGCTCCAGGCTCCGAGCTGTCAGCATAGAGCCCGACGCGGGGCTCGAAATCACGGACCGCGAGATCATGACCTGAGCCGAAGTCGGCCGCCTAACCAACTGAGCCACCCAGGCGCCCCAAAAATCTTTTTAATAAAAATAATAAACAATAAAATTTTTTAAATTAAAAAAGAAAATGGGTAGTAAATCAACAGTGGAGTCCAAATTTGATATTGGTAGATAATAGGGGGCAAAGAAAGGTAGGTTTTGAGGAGAGGAATTATGTAGGGTATCAGGGGCTGTTAAATACATTTGGATATAGAAGTTGAGTGCTTGAATTTGGGAATATGGTAATAATGGGTAAAATCTGCTATAGAAGATTCTGCTTCACTTGGGTGTAGTTTGAGTAGGAGAGGTAGAAGGAAAAGAGAAATTGAAAATTAAGATCTCTAGGATAGAGCATGCAAAGGACTGAGAAGACATGTGGCCACTCAGAGCTGTGGGAAAGCCAGGTAGAAGCAAAATTTTACAAACAAAATAATGAGATTAGCTTTCAACATTGATTGGTTTATTCAGCTACACAAGTGGTAGAAAAAATATAATTGCAGGCTTTAGGAAGAAAGAAAACAAAACTCACAGCTGATCTGCCACCTGAACACATAATTATTATCAGTTTGGCATATTTTCTGCAGGAACTTTGTAGACAGTTCAGTTCACATGCCATTTTATTACATTTTATTGTATATAATATTGCACATATTTTCCATAAGGCTAGATGAAACTAAACTGTTTTAATCGTTTTTTAGTATTTATCAAATTTGTTTATCCCAAGTTACTCAATTCCTTTGCTATCAGTCATTTAGATTCCTTTCAACTTGGGAAAAGGGGAGCAATGAACATATGCTGATGGCTCTTCAAAAATATGTCTTAAATTATTTCTTATGATGGATTCCTAGAAGTATAACTCCTAGGTCAACATATTAAGACAGGTTATCCTTAAGACATGTTATTATTTTGCTTCCAAAAGAGGGTACCAATGTCCACGTCCACTAACAATGTTCAACATTTAAGTCTTGAATGTTAATGAGAGGTCTACATTGTGATGGTATATGGACCATTGAGAGTGAGAGAAATTGGGGCTGGAAATATAGATTTAGGGCTTTTTCAAATATCGATAATGAACATAATCTAACTGGCAACTTCTCCAGGGGAGTGAATAAAAAATGGAGCATTTTAGAAGATGAACCTTAAAGGAATTTTCTTTAACTTCTCATTTTACAGATGAGATGCTCAGAATAAAATGGCTTGTCCTAGGTTGTACATATAACAGGTAATGAGGGGAAAGGGACATCACCAAAGGGAACAACAAAAGTGTGTGGCCATAGAAGTTTAAGACTAAAACTTTGTCGAACAGAAGGTGACAGCAACACTGTGTTCAAAGCAGGAGGAAAAAGAAAAGCTGAGAAAGGAAGATAAACTTTTAGGTTTGGAAAGAGGGTGGTCTCTGGCTTACTACTTACTAGATCCCCTCTGATCCACCTTTAGCACAGAGAACTGGCTGTTATCCAACTCCACAGACAGACTCGTAAACATTTACAAGCACAGAAACATTGTTAAGTTGCTAGTTCTGCCCCTGGTAATAATAGTCACCAGCAGTAAAAGAGGAGAAAAAAAAAAATCAACATTTCTTTAGGACTCTGGCCACCTATAAATTATTACTAGCCTCGGGTTTGTGAGCTATTTAAAGGGAAAAAAATAAAAAAAACTAGGCCAGTTAACTTAACAGTACATCCAATCAGATATTTTCCTTTCATGCATTTTGGTGTATGACTTCACCCAGCACAAGAGCAAAAAGAAAATTAAACCAATAAAATCCGAGTTTGCAGTCTAGACCTGAAAGATCCAGGGTCAATTCTTCTTGTTTACGTACGATCCTTTAAATATTCTCAGACACTAATGCCCTCTAGGAGTGGGCAAGTCAAAATAAACTGCACTTTGCCTTAAAGATTCCAGGATCAGAAAGAGGGTCAGGGTTCCTGGGAGTGTGGGAAATGAAAGCTAACCTGTCTGAGGTGAGTGTGGGTCTGGAGAAACAGGAAGCAGCAATAACCTACCGCATGGTTTTCTTTCATGTCTTTGTCACCTCCACACCCCCCAATTTCATGGGCTCCTGACAGTGCTAAACGTCCGTGCGGCTCACGGCTCATGTCACACTTTTCGTTCATTAACTTTTACAATTCTTGACATTTCCTCTTTAAAGCGATATTTCTCTCTTGCTCAAATTGTCACTGTTTTGTGTTGATCACACTCTGCTGGGTGCTGAGAAAATCTCAGATTAGAGGAAAAAAAATTTGCTGGGTGGGTGGGTAGGGAGAATGCCAGATTAAATTATTCATTCCTACTGTATGTGCAAGATAAACAAGTGAGCAAATACTGAAAAGTGTTTCTCATAAAATGCCCGTATTGATGACAGAGGAGTGGGGGACCTGTTTTTGTGGAGAGCATAAAAGAAGAGGTACCTCTGCTTTATGTTTTAAATTAATTTCAATTTAATATTAATTTAACTTTAATGTTTGGTGAATTTGAACTGTATGTTTTTAGAAAAATAATTAGCATGACCCACATTCCCGTTGGTCCTCGGCTTCCTAGACATGCAGTAACTTAGAAAGTCACCTGGCTCTTAGGGAGATGATTTGGGATTCTATGCGCTAACATCAGGGCCTAGAAAGAAAGGGTTTCCAGAAGGTGGTTTGGACACATAACAGTGATATTGCACACTGGACGGGGTTCCAGCAGTGGCACAAACCGGCCTCCCTTCATCAGCTTCTTCCCTCCTTGGAACGCCACACAGTGTCCATCTGCAGAGTGGGTATGCATTATTATACACCCTCCGTTAAGTAAATGCCCCTTTCCCCTCCAAGCTCTTGTTACCTGAGTCACAAGGAGAGTTTTCTAACTGCATCAGCTGTGCCAAGAGGAAAAAAAAAACTCTCACAAATCCTTTACCTCCTTCGGAACTTTTATGTCTCACTTTTTCTTCCTCGGGATAGAAAGCGTGCCAGGCAGGGTGATTATCATCCCCAAGAAGGGAGTGTTTCCTCTGTTCTGTTTCCTCCCTATGGCTCACTTTTGTTTTCACTGCACCTGCAAAGGTTTCTGATCCAGAGAGGAGCCCCCACAGCATGCTGCCCCTCGGCTTGCAGGGCTGATTGTGGGAGGCCGTGACTAGTTGGAGACGCTGGGGTGTAGAGGTGAGGTGCAGACAGTGAGGCTGGAGGACCGCTCCCCCAGGTCCCATGCATTTTTAATTAAAGATGTATTGCATGTACTTCCTCTTCTTTCCTCCCTGAATTCACAAGGTCAGTAGAGAGCCGGAATGGCCAGGCATGGTTCAGAACCCCTTAATGGGATTAGTTAAATGCAAGAGGACCTGCTTGAAATTGACAACCTAGGAATTATTAGACTACTCAAAATATTTAAAAACTGGGCTACTTAGACTTCTTGAAAATACTGCACTGCCTTCCCAGAGAGTGCAAAAAATAAACATTTACAAATAAGGTACACATCAGATATTTCCCTCCTACAGTGGCTACTCTTCAGATGTTATAAGCAGAGCTTTAATCACTCCTTGAAATTTAGAATCATGAGAGCAAGGACAGAAAGCCAGCTCCTGAGAATTCTGTCCATCAAACCAGAGTTTTGAGACTAAAGAGATGATTTGTTCATATCACAAGTGATCAGTTAGGATTCCTCGTTACCTTTCAGGACTTCAGAATTGAAATCCAGCTCAGAAATCCAGAAGCATGAGCAAAAATACTTTAGGTGAAAAAATATGATGTCTTTGTCCGTTTTAATTAGCAAGAACGTGGGGGGGGAGGTAACATTAAAGGCCAGTAATTGTACTTGGAAATGGTTCTTTAGTGTTATATTTCGCTTCTGGAAGTCACAGTGTGAGGAAATGGATTTTAATATATCTTTTCAGGAAACAGAGTTTGGTGAAAATTATGCTTTTGAGATCTAAGATATCCACAGTTTTCTGTTTTCTGTTTTCTGTTTTAAACACGCTTAATCTGCGTGGTAGAGTTACTGATAATAGGGATAGTATGACAGGATGACACTTGGATCATGACAGAGCTGTGTGCGATTTCTAACACATTTTTATTCACAAGCCAAAGGTGTTATTTCTGAGAAAATGTTAATATAATTATCACTTTGCATTCCCTTTTCATTTTTCTGGTTGAATACTCAGTAGGAACAAGTTGGCATAAAGTTATGAAAATGTCCATACTCAGAGCATCTTTTTAAAAAATATATTGCTGTTGGCTTTCTGTTGGATCACTTGCTTTGTCTCACCTTCAGAGCTGAGCGATGAAGTCATGAAATTATTTGATCACAGTTGAGCCTCAGTAGTTTTAATTAATCCAATATTACCAGCTATCTCACAGAAGTGAGAAAAATCTGATGACACGATCTAAGTTGTGGAAAATGTGTCCTCCGAAATCTAAAAGCTTATAAAATGGGTGTTGTTATATTATATTTAACCAGTGGAAATGGGTGGGATGTGGCTCACTGTGAGAAGCGGCAGCCCCACAGGGCATAATTTTCTTTTGAAAAAAATTACAATAGACTTCTCCAGGACACCTGACTCGGGTTGTAGGAGCATGGTATAAGTGTAAGTGGTGTCACTGGTGGTCTCAGGGGGCCCCAGGACACAGCATGGGGCTGTGGCTTATTGGCCACACTGCCTGACACTGTCCTGCCGTGGGTTAATGGGAGACCCCAAGCGCAGAGCCATGTGGATAGGATTGCAAGGCACCTGGTTAAATCAGGGCTATTAAGCATGCCTCGCTTTAATGGTCTCACAACTTCCCCTCCAAAGTAAATTAATGAACAGAGAAACCCTGAGGATGTGGTTAAAAACGACTATGAAAGTTAATAGGCTGCTGTTGATCCCACCAGGACTGTGACCAGAAATGAATTAGCAGCAGGGGACGTGTTCTCTGATATCTGAGGGTCTGCACAAAAGAACTGAATGAGGAGTGAAAGAGATTTAGTGTTTTCAAATGCTTATTCGGGTTACCCTTCAGAACAGAGTAGGTCTTGGAAATAAACATGGTGATTTGGTAGACAAGAAGATAAGCTTGCTTTGTCCTTTGTGTGGTCCACACAGTCAGTTTGGGGCCCCTCCTGCAAAGAACGCCTAAGCAAAGAGTTACACATCCTAATGGCTACAAGCAGGTAATTTAAGACAAATGAAGAGCTTATGCTTTGTTTAATGGAGTCATTTTCTGCTAATTGTGTCTATTAAAGGGGTGTGAGTCTTGAGCTGTCAGATCTTCCAGTCTTTCAAGGTAAATCAAAAGGCTGGAATTTTATGTAAAATTTATCAATGGTTGCAACTAATTACAAAATGTTACTTTGTTTCATGGGCCAAACCAACAAGCTCTAGTTGGCCATGTGCGCTCTCCTGCCCAGGTGGTGTGGGCATGATTCTGGCCTCGCTGGAGACACAGAACAGCAGTACCTGTCACACAGGCTGGAAAGTGGTCAAGCCTGGAGCCCATGGGCGTGCGGAAGTCCAGCAGCGGGACAAGGAGGCGTAGTGCAGAGACGAAGCGGCGTTGATCTGGGCCCTGGAGCCTGGGGAGGATTTAGAGGTGCGTCAGCGAGGGGGGCGCATTGCCCAGAGGACAAAAGCACAGGCTGATTATTGGGAGTAGCAGTTATTTCAGTGTGCCACCAGCCTTCTGCTGTGGAGATGTCCCCAGGAAAGAATCTGTATGAGCCTCCATACATATGTAAGACCTCCCCAGATGAATGGTGCAGCATAGATTAAAAGAAATTATGAAAATTTGCAACTATGAAAAAGTAGCTTTCAGCACTGCTGACCCTTGTAAACCCCAGTGAAGCTGCCACTGCACCAAAAGTAGTCATCCATTTCCATCTGGGGAGTCACTGGACTAAAAGCCTCGCACATCTTAAACGATAGCCTTTTCAATCAAATATATTGAGTTTTTCCTATCTTAAAGGTGTACCTATTTAGGTCCAAGTGCTTCCAGAGATCTAGATGTCCCTTGCAGCACACTCTGGCTTGTTAGCCCTACCTTCTGTGAGCACATGACTCAGAGCACTGCTTTAGGGCACTTGAACTTAGGTCCTCTCTAGGACTTCACATGTGTATTTGCAAAGCCAAGTAAATCTTCATGATACAAAGCTATGTAAATGACTTTCTTTCTATAGAGTTTATAAGGAAATATGGCCTCCAGTGGAGAGGGAGAGTCAATACTCTCACTAAAGTGCAGATAGCAGCAGCTGCATTCCTGGATGCCTTAGGTTTGACCCAAACATCACAATCTCTTTCCTTTTTCCTCCCTGAAACCTTAAGGTTGCCTTAGAAGGAAGGTCATGATCTCTAGGGAGATGAGGTTGTACCAAGGCCATTGAGAAATGAGTTCAACGTCAGCTCTTTTTCTTCTGGTTGTGCAATTACAGAGATACGCATGTGAACAAAAAGGATAACTGATATGCATTTTCCATGTTCAGTAGGTTACCCATTCTTAAGATATTTGTTGGAAGATAGAAGTCCAATGATTTTAATAACTGAATTTAAAGTTAGTAAATATGGGTAGGAACTGTTGGTGTTTTCCATGGTTAATTCTCACATAAATACAATCAAAGCATGTAAAGTGTTTAGCATAGTACCTGGTATACAGTAGGTGCTCAGTAAATGTTAGTTCTCCCATTTGCCCTCCTTCTCCCATTAGAGTTGATTTTAATCTTGACTTTTTTTTAACCCTCATGCATTTTTGTTGTTATTGTTATTCTCTTTTGAAAAGCAATTTGAGGAAGCTGAGGAAATCTATCAGCTGAGAGTAAGGAACTATCTAGAATGCTCTGACTTACACAACAACTATAGGGTTTTCTTAGTCAAGCCTAGTGAGATAAAAACTGTTCTGTTGAGATCAGATCATGCTGATCAGGTCTAACAAGAAAATGACAGTAACCCAAATTATGCCCCAGAAATAGACCTCACAGAGTTTGGCAGGAAGCTCACATCGTTGTTGTTGTTGTTGTTTTAAATAATATTCTTGGGGCATCTGTGTGGCTCAGTCGGTTAAGCAGCTGACTCTTGATTTCAGCTCAGGTCATGATCCCACAGTTTGTGAGTTAGAGCCCCACATCAGGCTTTGTGCTGACAGTGCAGAGCCTGCTTCAGATCCTCTGTCTCCCTCTCTCTGCCCCTTCCCTACTTGTGCTTGTGCTCTCGCTCTCTCTCTCTCAAAAATAAACATTAAAAAAAGTAATAATATTATTTTTTTAATTTATTTTTCTTTTTTTATCCTTTTTATTTTAAGTAGACTCTGCATCCAATGTGGGGCTTCAACTCTTGACCCTGAGATTAAGAGTCCCATGCTGGGGGCGCCTGGGTGGCTCAGTCGGTTAAGGGTCCCACTTCGGCTCAGGTCATGATCTCACACTCCGTGAGTTCAAGCCACATGTCCTACTCTGTCCTGACAGCTGGGAGCCTGGAGCCTGCTTCGGATTCTGTGTCTCCCTCTCTCTCTGCCCCTCCCCTGCTCATTCTCTCTCTCTGTCTCAAAAAAAAAAAAAAAAGAAAAACATTAAAAAGAAAATTTTTTAAATAAATAAAGTTTAAAAAAGAGTCCCGTGCTGTACTGACTGAGCCAGCCAGGCTCCCCCAGGGAGCTCACTTTGATGAAGTCACATTGCACCTTGGGACTGTGACTTCTCTAAGTCTTCGAGTACAGCCTGGTAAAATGTGCCCAGTTGTTATATCTCTAAGGAAAACTCTGCAGGGTAGGGAAGTGGTCTTGATGCTTGCTTCAAGAAGTAGTGGTTTGGGGCGCCTGGGTGGCTCAGTTGGTTAAGCGTCCGACTTCGGCTCAGGTCATGATCTCGCAGTCCGTGAGTTCGAGCCCCGCGTGGGGCTCTGTGCTGACAGCTCAGAGCCTGGAGCCAATTTCAGATTCTGTGTCTCCCTCTCTCTGTGACCCTCCCTCCTTCATGCTCTGTCTCTCTCTGTCTCAAAAATAAATAAACGTTAAAAAAAATTAAAAAAAATAAGTAGTGGTTTGCTTTTAGCATCAATTATCCAAGTTTTTAAATCCACCATCTTGCCATACACCTCAACAATGCAGCCGAACCTGCATTTTTTTTAACGTTTATTTATTTTTGAGACAGAGAGAGACAGAGCATGAACGGGGGAGGGCCAGAGAGAGGGAGACACAGAATCTGAAACAGGCTCCAGGCTCTGAGCTGTCAGCACAGAGCCCCACGCGGCCTCGAACCCACGGACCTGAGATCATGACCTGAGCAGAAGTGGGACACGTAACCGACTTAGCCACCCAGGCGCCCCCGAACCTGTATTTAAAACTAGTCACGGAACATGGCCTTGTATTCCACAGATGATACACATCTTCAGCACTTTTTTCTCTTTTCTTATTTAATATACCTTATAGAAGCAATATGATAATTAGTAGGATGCCCTTGCATGGCAGGTATTATAACACTTACTGCACAACACTTACTGTACCTCATTTCACGTAAAATGTATTGGGCTGGAATTCTATTTTTTTATGATCTGTGCAGAGCTCCATATATTGTGGGCACATAATGAATATTTATAAATAATGAAAATAAAACTGTTAGATGTAATGTAAGAACATTATTTCATTCTCATTAACTAATAGACTGGCTGCCTGTGCTAAAATTCAGTTTAATTATTTTCTCAACATGACAAGTTCAAAGAGGTTTTTTCCCTGATACATTTGAAGCTTCTCTGTTTTTTAGAACATAAATTATATCATGAATTAGTTTAAACATGACCTGCCCAAGAAATCTGCTTTTATTATTGCAAATGAATTTACTAGATATTCTTACCTACTCATCTATAAACAACATAATACAAATTAGGAGTTGGGGGTAGGATGATGCTCTTCAGATGCTTGAAGACATTGACTGTGGCTGGAAAATTCATTTTGTGTTGCTCTAGATAAACTGAGTATCAAATTGAAACTGAACAGTAGATACCAGAGACATAAAATTGAGCTTAAAATAAAGAAACTTTCTCATCTCCCTAGGCTTTCTTTCACTAACGATGTTGTCTTCCTTACAAAGTGTTAGGCACCTTGTCATCTTGTATAGGCCAGGTGACTGAATTAATGAGGTAGTAAGAGATATATTACTGAAGTGGTTGTTGAGCTGGTTAGGCAATTATTCTAAGATTCTATTACAATGAAAAGTTTCTTTAGGGAAAAGTTTTCACAGCATTGGATTTGGCAATGATTCCTTGGATAGGACATCTAAAGCATAGGGAATAAAACCAAAAAAAGGCATATTGGACTTCATGAAAATCAAAAAATTTTTTGCGTCAAAAGTCGCTATCAACAGAATGGGAGAAAATATTTGCAAATCATATAGCTGGTAAGTGATTAATATCCAGAATATATAGGGAGCTCCTAAAACTCAACAAGAGAATGTAACAACCTGAGTCAAATTGGGCAAAAGACTTGGATAGACATTTCTCCATGGAAGATACACAAATGGCCACTAAGCACATGAAAAGATGCTCAATATCACTAATCATCAGGGAAATGCAAATCAAAACCACAATGAGATACCACTCCACACCCATTAGTAAGGCTGCTGTAAACAAACAAACAAACAAACAGGAAATGACAAGTGTTAATGAGGATGTGGAAAAATTGGAAATTTTGTGCGAATGTTGCATGGGATGTAAAATGGTACAGCTGCTATGGAAAACAGTATGGCAGCTCCTCAAAAAATTGAAAATAAAACGACCACGTGATCAAGCAACTCCACTTCTAGGTGTATACTCAAAAGAACTGAAGGCAGGGTCTCAAAGAGATATTTGTATACCCATGTTCAGAGCAGGATTATTCATATTAGCTAAAAGATAGAAGCAACCCAAACGTCCACCAGTGGATTAATGGGTAAACAAAAAGTGTATATTCATACAGTGGAATATTATTCCACCTTAAAAGGGAAGGACATTCCGACACATGATACAACATGGATGAACCTTGAGGACATTATGTTAAGTGAAATAAACCAGTCACAAAAAGACAAATACTAAATCGTTCCACTCCTGTGAGAAAACTATTGTGAAAATTAATGAAAGAGAATCTCATTTAAAATGGAGTGAGGAGGGGCGCCTGGGTGGCGCAGTCGGTTAAGCGTCCGACTTCAGCCAGGTCACGATCTCACGGTCCGTGGGTTCGAGCCCCGCGTCGGGCTCTGGGCTGGTGGCCCAGAGCCTGGAGCCTGTTTCCGATTCTGTGTCTCCCTCTCTCTCTGCCCCTCCCCTGTTCATGCTCTGTCTCGCTCTGTCCCAAAAATAAATAAAAAACGTTTAAAAAAATAAAAATAAAATAAAATAAAATGGAGTGAGGAGGCCAGCAGGGGGAGCTCTCATGCCCTACAGCTCCTTGTTAATTGCAGACCCAACAGAGAAAGATCCGCCTTGCAAATGGTTACTACTTTAGCGACTACCTTACTACCCCTGTAAGAGGAAGAAAAAAAAAAAAAATCCTCCTGTTGTCAGGCAACAGCCCAGGCAATGAAATACTGTCACAGCTCAGCTGATGAAAAGCCACTATACTTTGAACTCCTAGTTTACTCCAATGTTTATAACAGCCTTCCCAATTTCCTCCCCTCCTCTCTAAAAGAGCTTCTCTCTCCTTTGTCCTCCAAGCTTGCCTATGATCCTGCTCTTCTCTGCTATGCCCAAACAAACCCATTTTTGCTGGTAAAATAACTGGCAGATTTATTTTTAAGGTCAATATTATAGTAGTCAGGTGCACAGATTCAGAAAGTAAAATGGTGGCTTCAAGAGGCTGAAGATAGGGGGACATGGAGAGTTATTGGTGAATAGGTACAGAGTTTTAGTTTTGCAAGATGAAAAGAATTCTGGAGATGGGTGGAGATGATGGTTGCATAACCATACAAATGTACCTGATACCTGGGAACTGTACCCCAGAAAATGGTTATAATAAATTTTATGTTATGTGTATTTTACCACATTAACAAAAAAAAAATCAGGAGAAAAAACTTTTTCTTACCAACTCCATTACCTACCATTTTTAGAACAGCTGAAAAGCACAGCTTTCTTGCAAGTCAGGGCCAGCAGGAAATGATGCACTATAATAGAAATCACCTGGATTCCCTGCAGGCATCCTTAGTCTCTTCAAGTGCACAGGATTATCTCTGCAGGGAAATTACACATTCGAGGGTTTTTTCACTTTAGAATCAGCAACTTGCACTGTGCATGGCATTTTGCAAAACAATAGAGACTGGTTTTCTATTATTTAGGAAATAATAGAAAATAATAGTGATAATTATTGTAGTAACCATATAAATGTTTGTATGTGAAGAGTGGGGTTTCACAAACCTGTAGTGTTAAAGATGGGTTCTCATATCCTAACCTGAAAATATTTCTTATTTAATTAAAGCTTCAAAGCAGCCATGGAACTAAATCCAGATCAAGCACAGGCCTGGATAAACATGGGTGGAGTCCAGCACATCAGGGTAGAAGAAATAATTCACTTCCATGTGGACTGGGGCTTCCCTCTGTGTTTTCTCTTTCTGTATTTCTTCTGTCTTAAATGATTAAAAACCTATATCCTCTGGGGTGCTGGGGTGGCTCAGTCGGTTAAGCGTCCCACTTCAGCTCAGGTCATGATATCTCGGTCCGCGAGTTTGAGCCCCGTGTCAGGCTTTGTGCTGACAGCTCAGAGCGTGGAGCCTGCTTCAGATTCTGTCTACTGCTCTCTGCCCCTCCCCCACTCATGCTCTGTCTCTGTCTCTCAAAAATGAATAAATGTTAAAAAAAAATTTAGGGGGGCGCCTGGGTGGCGCAGTCGGTTGAGCGTCCAACTTCAGCCAGGTCACGATCTCGCGGTCCATGAGTTCGAGCCCTGCGTCAGGCTCTGGGCTGATGGCTCAGAGCCTGGAGCCTGTTTCCGATTCTGTGTCTCCCTCTCTCTCAGCCCCTCCCCCGTTCATGCTCTGTCTCTCTCTGTCCCAAAAATAAATAAACGTTGAAAAAAAAAATTAAAAAAAAAAAATTTAGGAAGAACTGTATCCTCATTGAATTACTTGAAGACCCAAAACAGAGTTTTAAAAGTGAAAATAGCAGTTTGTACTCTGCCTTATGTTATCTGGATGCTAAGTGTCATGCACCCCTTGTTCTTCTAAGGAAAAAAAGTATGTTAATGAGGCACGATGATCTTACTGATCACAAATAGGATTTACAGATCAGAAGTATCGCACAGCAATTACAAAGTAATTTATGTGAGCTAAAGTCCTACTAGAATTTAGTTGGCTTATTTTTCTCACACTTTTAATTGAATGCAACAACTCAAGAATTACTTTAAAATTTTTAAGTTTATTTATTTACTTTTGAGAAACATCATGAACAGGGGAGGGGCAGAGAGAGAGGGAGAGAGGATCCCAAGCAGGCCCCATGCTGCCGGCACAGAGCCTGACATGGGTCTCCATCTCACAAACCGTGAGATGATGACCTGAGCCAAAATCAAGAGTCAGACGTTTAACGGACTGAGCTACCCAGGCGCCCCAAGAATTACTTTAAATACTATTTTCCTTTAAACACTCTTTTCCCCCGGGGCGCCTGGGTGGTGCAGTCGGTTAAGCGTCCGACTTCAGCCAGGTCACGATCTTGCGGTCCGTGAGTTCGAGCCCCGCGTCAGGCTCTGGGCTGATGGCTCAGAGCCTGGAGCCTGTTTCCGATTCTGTGTCTCCCTCTCTCTCTGCCCCTCCCCCGTTCATGCTCTGTCTCTCTCTGTCCCAAAAATAAATAAACGTTAAAAAAAAAAAAATTTAAACACTCTTTTCCCCTTAAGTACTTTTTTCCTATTTCTTATACCTATCTTTTTTTTTCCTTTCCTTTTTTCCCTTTACTGGTAAATACGCTTGCTTTCTCTACTCTCCCCCTGCCCCCTTTTTTTTTTCAAGAGGAAAACTACACTTGATGAATCTACCAACCAAGAAGGACTGGAAGGTATTTTGGATCTATCCAGTAAAAGAAAAGATTGACCATCTTCTGTTCATTTTTCTCCACCCTGATTCAGTGTTCTGCTTTCAGCCCTCCCCCAACCCTGTTAATGGGCGGAAGATTGGTTCAGGACTTCCTCAGCAGTGGGTCTGCAGTGATCCACCTGATCCTAGACCCGCATGCCTTTCCACAGGAAAATTAGAACAAGCTGGAGTGAGCACTCTCTCTGCTTTAGCCTCCATGCTTTTACTATCAAAGTAAATGTTCAAAGTCTCCATTGTTTTTTATTTGGACTTGTTGCCTTAGTCAGCTCCTCTAGCTCTCTCCAGCTCAGCTGAACTCGAACATTAAGCAAAACAGATGTGGCCAAGGACTGGGAAGATGGTGGGGTAGGAAGCACCAGGAATCAGTCTCCCACCTAGACAACTGCACTGGGCAGAACCTGTCTGGTGTTGACAGTGCCTCCATGAGAGTCAAGAGTGGTGGAGGCCTTGCTTTCACATCAGTAAGGGCACAACCAGTGACACTGTCGTCTCCAAAATCAAGGTGACACATCTGGGGACACATGCTGATAACTGGTGCTGAGAGACTTACATTTCTGTGGTGAAAATATGAAGGGCAGCAGGGAGAGGGAGAGGAGGACCTGATATTTTATCCATTTGTGCCTGGTTTCACTTCCATTTTAATGTATACCTTTCTCTACACTTGCAACCTGGGGACCTAATTCCGTCTCTTAACTTTTAATTTCAAAGTTACAAAGACTTAGCTGCTACTGAGGCAGAGCATCTATTCTAGAAGGAGTGAGACATTTCAAAGTGGGAAAACCCTCCAGGGGTAAGCCAACTGGGGAATGCCACCAAGAGAAAGCTCATAGCTCATTTGATTCTCAAGAAGGATGCAATCAATATTTGGGATGTAGACGTACTAAAAAAAATCATCATCCTTTATCTGAAATTCAAATTTAATGTCATGTCCCGCTTTTCATTTGTTTGTTGTGAATCTGGCAATCCTCCTTCAGCTGGGAACACTCACCCATATGTGTGTCATTTTTGCCCCATGCCATTGAATGATTGGATGCAGAATAGGTCAGTATGTGTCACCTTCTTACTGGGAATCTGACTCTAAGGAGGATGATATGAAGGAAGTTACCTCACCCCATTCTTGAGAAGTTGGTAGCCAGCACTTTGCACTTGGTGAGAATCCCAGAAATCTCTGTGGATGCTTGAGGACATGAACAAAATACTATGTGGCTTTAACAAGATTGCTACGGCAGAGTTATGTAGGAAACAATTACAGATCACAGCGATTTCAGATTGTCTTTAGGGAACTGGATGATGCATAATAAAGTTTTGATTGGGAAAAAAAGATATCCTACAGAGAAGTAAGAATTCCATTTTGAGGGAATAAATCTGATTAAAGAATCATAACAGTTGGGCATGTGTTCCCATTGCAGTTTCATAGATTAGAAGCTGCAGTGGCTGGCCCAGAATTCTTTTTTTCTTTTCTATGTAGATGAAATTTGCCACTTTTTCATAGGTGGTACCCAAATGGAGAGGTTTGGAATTAAGGAGGAAGGTGCTGATCAGAGTATGTATCAGGCATGAGGCCGACATCAGGTTTTGAGCAGAGACTATCAGGTGAGGTTCAGCCTCAGTAGTGTTGGTGACGTACTGTGTGTACCAGTCTTCTTGAACATACGTTCAACTCCAGTCAACTCAGCTATACTTGATGGAGAACTTCGCACTGACAGAGATGCTGGGGTCAATAGAGATTTTTTTTTTTTAATTTTTTTTTAAACATTTACTTATTTTTGAGACAGAGCATGAATGGGGGAGGGGCAGAGAGAGAGGGAGACACAGAATCAGAAGCAGGCTCCAGGCTCTGAGCTGTCAGCACAGAGCCCGGCACGGGGCTCGAACTGCTGGACCGCGAGATCATGACCTGAGCTGAAGTCGGCCACTTAACCGACTGAGCCACCTAGGTGCCCCAACAGAGACTCTTAAGAAGCCTGTGGGGCACTAGATTCCATTCACCCCTGCCCACCCCAGGATGCCACCCAGCAATTCCCCCATCACCCCTGACATCATGGCCATCAGTTTTTACTCTCTTTGGGACTGACCCATCAGCATGCTGCTATACCTCCCATGCTAAAATTGAAACAAAACTTTGGATTCCACTTCCCCCTGCCAGATACTGCTCTATTTCCTTTCGCCAAAACTCCTAAAAAGCTTTTCCTAAACTGTCTCCAATTCCTCATACCCTTTTCTCCCTTAAACCTGCCCTAATCAGACATTTCATCCACCCATCCCCTGTCCTCTGATACTGTTCTTACTAAGTTCACCAATAACTCTATGTAGCTAAATTCAGTGTCAGCTCCCAGTCTACAGCGTTACAGATTTAACAGCAGCATTTGAAGCACTTTCTTGACTTCCAAGACCACACGCTCTCTTGGCTTTCTATTTGTCAGGTTTTGGCTAATATAATGCTGTACAACAAACAATCCCAAAATCTCAGCGGCTTGCTAAAACCACCTTTTCGTTTCTCACAGATCTGAAGGTGGGCTGTGGTTTAGCTGACCTAGGTGTTGCTCAGCTGGGCCAGTCAGAATTCCAGGTTCTGGTTCTGCTCTATAGGACATTTATTTAAAGCTATTTTACTCTGTAATGTTTTTGAAATTCATCCATGTTGTCACAGGCTTGAGCAATTCAGTGATTCTGAATTGGTCATTTTAAAAAAATATGTGTATTCTAGTTCTGTCCACTGAAAGGGTCTAAGAGCAATGATCCCCTGGTAGCAATGAATACAAATAGTGCCCAAATCTTGATTTCTAAATACCATTCCCACTAAAAGGGATCAAATCTCCTTGGACAAATGGCTAGTTGCAAGATTGGTCCAGGGAAAGTAGAAAGTGAATCTTGAATACCATGTACTAGAAAGCAAGAAAACGCTTAAATATTAATGAAGACATGTTAAAAGAGCATAACAGCCACTTTATTTTTTTATAGCGTCAATGTTAACTTTTTAATTTTTTTAATATGAAATTTATTGTCAAATTGGTTTCCATACAATACCCAGTGCTCATCCCAACAGGTGCCCTCCTCAATACCCATCACCCGCCCTCCCCTCTCTGCCACCCCCCATCAACCCTCAGTTTATTCTCAGGGGTTTTTTTTTGTTGTTGTTGTTGTTTTCTAATTTTTTAAAAAATGTTTATTTATTTTTGAGACAGAGAGAGACACAGCATGAACAGGGAAGGGGCAGAGAGAGAGGAAGACACAGAATGTGAAGCAGGCTTCAGGCTCTGAGCTGTCAGCTCAGAGCCCGACGCGGGGCTCGAACTCACAAACTGTGAGATCATGACCTGAGCCGAAGTCGGACGCTTAACCGACTGAGCCACCCAGGAGCCCCTATTCTCAGTTTTTAAGAGTCTCTTATGGTTTGGCTCCCTCCCTCTCTAACTTTTTTTTTCCTTCCCCTCCCCCATGGTCTTCTGTTAAGTTTCTCAGGATCCACATAAGAGTGAAAACATATGGTATCTGTCTTTCTCTGTATGACTTATTTCACTTAGCATCACACTCTCCAGTTCCATCCACGTTGCTACAAAAGGCCAAATTTCATTCTTTCTCATTGCCAAGTAGTATTCTGTTGTATATATAAACCACATCTTTTTTATCCACTCATCAGTTGATGGACATTTAGGCTCTTTCCATAATTTGGTTATTGTGGAAAGTGCTGCTATAAACATTGGGATACAAGCGCCCCCTATACATCAGCACTCCTGTATCCCTTGGGTAAATTCCTAGCAGTGCTATTCCAGGGTCATAGGGTAGATTTATTTTCAATTTTTTGAGGAGCCTCCACAATGTTTTCCAGAGTGGCTGCACCAGTTTGCATTCCCACCAACAGTGCAAGAGGGTTCCCGTTTCTCCACATCCTCTCCAGCATCTATAGGCTCCTGATTTGTTCATTTTAGCCACTCTGACTGGCGTGAGGTGATATCTCAGTGTGGTTTTGACTTGTATTTCCCTGATGAGGAGCGATGTTGAGCATCTTTTCATGTGCCTGTTGGCCATCTGGATGTGTTCTTTAGAGAAGTGTCTATTCATGTTTTCTGCCCATTTCTTCACTGGATTATTTGTTTTTTGGGTGTGGAGTTTGGGTGAGTTCTTTATAGATTTTGGATACTAGCCCTTTGTCCAATATGTCATTTGCAAATATCTTTTCCCATTCTGTCAGTTGCCTTTTAGTTTTGTTGTTTCCTTCACTGTGCAGAAGCTTTTTATCTTGATGAGGTCCCAATAGTTCGTTTTTGCTTTTAATTCCCTTGTCTTTGGAGATGTGTCGAGTAAGAAATTGCTGCGGCTGAGGTCAGAGAGGTTTTTTCCTGCTTTCTCTTCTAGGGTTTTGATGGTTTCTTGTCTCATATTCAGGTCCTTTATCCATTTTGAGTTTGTTTTTGTGAACGGTGTAAGAAAGTGGTCTAGTTTTATTCTTCTGCATGTTGCTGTCCCGTTCTCCCAGCACCATTTGTTAAAGAAACTGCATAACAGCCACTTTAAAAGAGTTCTTATTTGCCCAATTAATTCACTGAATTGCATAAAAAAATTTAAAATTAATTTAATTTAATAAAAAAAAGTCTACAAAGAGAATGGGATGGTTACAGAATAACACCTGCTTTAAGAAATGTTAAAAGGAATGATTGATTCAAAAAATCACCACCTTGCATCTCTAATATAATCACAATTTAGGCAAGAATCATCAATGGATGCTAAAACCATTTTGCAAAATAAGATATTGAATAAGAATTGTAGATAAGAAGCACATTGCATGACTCACATCAAAAGGGGCTCACATCAAAAGGGATCAGGGGCGCCTGGCTGGCTGAGTCGGGTAAGCATCTGACTTTGGCTCAGGTCATGATCTCACAGTTCATGAGTTCAAGCCCCACGTTGGGCTCTGCGCTGACAGCTCAGAGCCTGGAGTCTGCTTTGGATTCTGTGTCTCCTCTCTCGGTCCCTCCTCCATGTATGCGCTCCCTGCCCCCACCCCAAAAAAAAAACCATAAAATTTTTTTTAATATTTAAAAAAAAGTGTTGTGATCAGAGGGTGTACCGAACAAAGCAGGAAGGTCCCCACAGGAAAGAATTATAGGCATTCTCCAGGGCCAAAGAGTACAAAAACTATCTTCAGATAGTACCACTCAAATAAGAACTTCCTGCTCCATTTCCCCTGCTTCCTCCCATGTTCTGGGGAATGAAATTCTGTGGGGAAAAGGGGGCCACTCCCTCACCCTCCCAGGAGCACAGGCTACAGGCTGATAGGGGAGGAGGGGAAGAAGTCATCTTTAATTCAAGATTGAAGTTTTACTTAATCTACTGAGTTTGACATTCTAATTTATGAATCCTGAAGATTCAAAATATGAGCTTCAGGTAGAAAGCACAGTGAAGTCTTGGAAGTTTCCAAATGACATCAAACTTTACCAGGTAATGAATAGCTGTATTGACGGCTGAGGAGAGACCGTGGAACAAGTCTGTGGAGAGACAGCAAGCTACGGCCAGGGTGGAATAGAGACTCACCGGTCGATAATCACCTCTAGGGTTTTTCCTGTAAACCTGTCACAATATGTCAACATACTTTTTCTAGTTTGTATTTTATTTTTTTTTTTTAAATTTTTTTTTTTCAACGTTTATTTATTTTTGGGACAGAGAGAGACAGAGCATGAACGGGGGAGGGGCAGAGAGAGAGGGAGACACAGAATCAGAAACAGGCTCCAGGCTCTGAGCCATCAGCCCAGAGCCTGACGCGGGGCTCGAACTCCCGGACCGCGAGATCGTGACCTGGCTGAAGTCGGACGCTTAACCGACTGCGCCACCCAGGCGCCCCTCTAGTTTGTATTTTAAATTGTACAAGTGCTCCCAGAGGCCTGGTGACACATGTAACTTTTTACAAATATATAAGAGCCAAACAATCTGCACACAACTACCAGCCTGCTGAAGACTCCCATCCCCTTCAGATTCAACCGCTCTGATTGAAGACAATTGTATTTGGAAATTTTAAACATACAGCTAATCAGTCTCAGGAAAACCAGAGTTTACTCCAGTAACATGACAACAGAGCATTTTCTCCAGCCCTTGTTTCATCAGCATTAGAACCAGGAGATCTGTTCACATCACCAAGAACAGCGAGGGAGCCACAAAGCAGGTGAGGTGCAGGCAGAGATGGTGGCGTGGGGTAAAGAAGGAAGTGTGGGGTCTGCAGAGAGACCCAAGTTCAAATCCCAGTCTTGTCCTTTCTACCTGGCATGTCCTCGGCCAAATTACTTAACTCCCACTGTGAGAGGCAGCTTGGTGTGGCAGCCGGGCTTTCCTGGACTCACATCTTCCTCTGCCACCTCCTTGCTGGTGATTTCTGGCAGTGGGGCAATGATAACACGATACGGACTTCGTCTTATTGTTACAAGGAGGCAATGTCAGCTACGTGAAATACCTAAACAAGGACCTGTCGTGCAGAAAGCAGTATAGCTGCTATTTTATAATCAGTTTTTAAAAAGTGTATAGTCCCTCATAGGGCATGAGCGATGATTCACTGAGTAGAGGAAGAGGGCAATACACACAGGTTCAAATCCTAAAATCTCAGCTCTACCACTTATCAGTTATATATCCTAAAGTGATTTCCTTTATCTTCCTGTACTTCCGTTTTGAGATTGAAGGAGACAATGCACTTACAGAACCTCGCAGAGGCCCCCGCACATAGTGAGGGGACAGCAAGCTGGTGCTTCTGTCCATGCCATGCCCCAACAAATGGTACCCTTTGCTGTCCTGATCATTCTTATCACGAGTTATTTTCTCCTAAAGAGGAAAAGACTATCAATTTTGTTGGAGTCAGAGGTGGTCTCCAGATGAGGGCTGATATGGGCTGAACTGTGTCCCCCCAAAATTCAGGTGTGGAAATCCTAACCCCACTACCTCAGATTGTAACTATATTTGAAGATCATTAGATTAAAACAAGGCCATTAGAGTGGGCCCCAATCCAGTCAGACTGGCATCCTTTTAAAAAGAATAGATTCAGACACACAGGGAGACACAGAAACTTGAGCATACAGTGAAGAGACCACATGAGGACACAGCAAGAAGGTGGGCATCTTCAATCCAAGGAGAGAGGCCTCAGAAGACAACCTGTCAACACCTTGACCCTGTATTTCTGGCCTCCAGAAAACTAATTTCTGTTGTTTAAGCCACCCAGTCTGTGGTATTTTGTTATGTCAGCCCTAACAAATTAGCACAAAGATATAAATGTATTCTAAACATTTTGAAGAAAAGGATACTCCATTTTCCAAAGTCCAAAGTGTTTGGCAATTTATTCAGCAAACATTTGTCGACCACCTGATACAGATGAAGCATTGCTTAGTGCTGGAGGTACCACAGGGAAGTGCTGCGTGTCCTCAGGGAGCTCACAGACCACTGTGTGGCCCTGACAGGTAAAGAAGGAATTGGTCACACTAGCTATGCCACTGTGAACGTGAGGCTTCCCGGGTTGTCACGGCAAGAAAAGAACAAGATGGAGGAGGGTCACAGGCCTCACATCAAGTCTACTCCCAGTCGATTGTCACATGGCCCCCAACCTCACCTCAAGAAAGGCTAGAAAACATAGCAAGGGTGAAAATTTGGTAAGCACCTGCCTCAGGTGATACCTTTATTATATCTCCATTCTATTGGAGAGGTGAAGTGTATTGCCCAAGGCCACACCACTAATAAACAGTGGAGTCAGGAATCTAATCTAACTGTCTGATTTTAAAACCCACATCTTAGCCACTGTTCTGTATGGTCAGATCACTAAAGAGCTTTTTATTATAAGAAGATTGACTATGCTGTAGACAATGGGGGCTGCTAAAGAGTTTTAAGCGGAAGAATGGCACTACAAGACTTTCCTTTTAGGCAGATCATGTGGGCTGTGGTTTGGATGATGACTTTGAGAAAGGAAGGCTGGGAGCAAAAAGGCCCCTCAGGAAGCTACAGCAATTTCTTCGATGAGAGATGATGAGGGCCTCAACTAGGGCAATGATGGAAGGAATGGAGAGAAAGGACATATTGGGGAAGTTTGGGGGATGTGGATCAAATTAGCCCAACTTACTGATTTGATATAGAGGTGAGGAAGAGGAACTCTTCAAGAAAAATATCCTTGCATTTGAATGGCGGCCTGTAAAGATGGTGTCACCAATGAAAGTAAAATACAGAAAGGGGAGCAGGTTTACTGGAGAAAATGGTGACTTCAATTTTGGAAATGCTGAGTTTGAGGAAGTTGGGAGACAACAAGCAGCAATGCATATCCAACTACTTATGGAACAATTCCAGAGCAAGGGAAGAAAGTAGTTGGGGTAGGAAGTTATGAGTATGCAGGTGGTAGGTGAACGAGGGAGAGTTGGAATCCCATAGAAAACAATCGTCGAAAGGCCAATTTCAGGGCACCTGGCTGACTCAGTTGGTACGGTATGCAACTCTTGATTTCAGGGTCATGAATTCGAGCCCCACATTAGATGTGGAACCTACTTAAAAAAAATTAAAATGAAAAGGCCAAGTTCACAAGTGATGATAGAATCAAATGCGTCAGAGTCCAGTATAAACAATATCATTTGGGTTTTGCCATGAAAAGTCATTGATGAATGAGCTTACTGGAAAGAGCTTCTGTGGAGTGGGAAAGCATGGGGCTGACGTGAGATAGCCACATTCCAAAGTGAAAATGAATGTAAATTGCTACCACGTTTGATCTTCTCAACAAGATAGGAGATAGGTGTTGAGCAGGGACTTTATCCTACTTTATCCTGAAGCTCAGTGTGGTGACCCAAGGTATCAGGCAGTGGCTGAGAACTCAGGCTCTGGAGTACTGCTCTCTCAGATGGAGTCCCTTGGAACTAGACTCGGAGATGGATATTTGTATGCAGGTTTGTTGGGGAGCATTTTCAAAACCAGCATCTTTAAGGAAACGAGGGAAGCGGATTTAGGCAGAGATGATGAAGTAGCTACAAAGATTTAATCATCTTGCAGAGGGCTCTTGGTTTGGAAAGGGATTTCAAGTTGCCTTGAAATTTTCATATGGATTTATTACACAGTTTTCCAAACCAGATAACCCAATGTTGGTCATTCCCGATAGCCAAACCTACAAATTCAGTTTCATGGTTTTTATCTTCCTGCAGCTGCTGATGTCAAACAACACTCAGGAGGGTGGTGTCAGGATTGGTGGTACTTTCACATAAAACAGAATCTTCAACATCGGTAGATAACAACAAGAAGTGTTTATTTCTTCATGAGGGTGTTGTCTATGTTGGTAGGAACAGAAAACAAGTTTTCACTTCAAGTTCAATGAGGAGTTGTATTGGGAAACCTCCATTGCCTGGCACCATATTTCCAACGTATCTTAGGGATGTGAAAGCCTTACCGTCAGTGCTCCAGGCCACCCCAGCTAAACCAGCCCTTAAATGGGATTGTGGTTGGTCACTATTGGCAGAGATGCTCTGAAGACAAACAAGTTAAATAAACAGATTGTTTACTCTCTCATTGCGCCTACATCTGACAGGCTTTCATTCTCTTCTTTCAACCCGTGTTTAATGAATATAGTACAACCTACACCAGCTGCAACTGCCAGGTGATGCTCGTTCCTTTCCTGCTCTTTCATAGACTCCCTCCTCATGCTAATCCTCACGAGTGGCTGTCCTTTGGTTGGCTGCTGTATTACAGGCTGTGGTAAGCAGAATAACAGCCCTCACCCCCAAATGGTATCCAAATCCTAATCCCCAGAATTTGTGAATGTGTAATGTTACATGACACAGGGGAATTAAAGTTTCAGACACAATTTAGTTTAATAATCAGTTGACCTTGAAATGGGCCGTGTCTGCAGGTTATCCAGGTGTGCTCAATGTAATCACAAGGTTCCTTAAAAATAGAAGAGAGGGGCGGAAGAGAGGATCAGAGTGATGTGGTATGAGAAAGACCGAGCTTTGAAAATGGAAGAAAGAGGTAGTGAGGCGATGAATACGGATAGTCTCTAGAAGCTGGAAAAGGCAAGGAAATGGTTCCTTTCCTAGAGCTTCCAGAAAGGGATGCTGCCCTGCCACTACCTTGATGTTAGCCCAAGTGAAACTCAACTGGGACTTCTGACCTCTGGAACTGTAAGATACTAAATCTGTGTGCGTTAAGCCGTTAAATTTGTGGTAATGTATTACAACAGCAATGGAAAGTGAATTGCACAGGCCCTGGTAGAGAGTAGGTGCAGGAAAATTCTCCATTTTGATTAATATTTTGAGCTGGACTAAGATTTTACATTATAAAGTGACTGTGGGGCCTATTATTACCTAAAAGCAATCAGAAAATCATCGGGCCTGCTGGGTGTTTTCATCTAAAAACTTCTTCCAGTGGATAAAACTTAAAGAGCGAATGAAAGGTAAAAATGTGCCCTTAGATTATATCCCAGGGGCGCCTGGGTGGCTCAGTTGCTTCAGTGTCCGTCTTTGGCTCAGGTCATGATCTCATGGTTCGAGAGTTCAAGCCCCACATTGGGCTCTCTGCTGTCAGCACAGAGCCTACTTTGGATCCTCTGTCCCCCTCTCTCTCTGATACTCCCCTACTTGCATGCATTCTCTCTATCAAAAAAAATATTAACATTTAAGGGGCGCCTGGGTGGCTCAGTCAGTTAAGCATCTGACTTCGGCTCAGGTCATGATCTTGAAGTTCGTGAGTTCGAGCCCCACAACCGGCTCTGTGCTGACAGCTCAGAGCCTGGAGTCTCCTTCGGATTCTGTGTCTCCCTCTTTCTCTGCCCCTCTCCTGCTTGTGCTCCGTCTCTCTCTCTCTCTCAAAAATAAATAAACATTAAAAAAATTAACATTTAAAAAATAGATTATATCCCATAGGTTGTGATTGTTTAGTGTACCTCTTTTAATAGTATAATATCTAAATATTAAGTATCTAATAGTATAATATCTAAATATCTATGAAGTATTATAATGTTACTGGTCCATGACATTTAAAATTTTTTTTTTTAATTTTTTTTTTCAATGTTTATTTATTTTTGGGACAGAGAGAGACAGAGCATGAACGGGGGAGGGGCAGAGAGAGAGGGAGACACAGAATCGGAAACAGGCTCCAGGCTCTGAGCCATCAGCCCAGAGCCTGACGCAGGGCTCGAACTCACGGAGCGCGAGATCGTGACCTGGCTGAAGTCGGACGCCCAACCGACTGCGCCACCCAGGCGCCCCTAAAAATTTTTTTAATTCTGGTATAACTAATGTACATTTTTATATTAGTTTCAGGTGTACAATATAGCGATTCAACAATTCTATACATTAATCAGTGCTCATCAAGATAAGTGTACTCTCAATCCCCTTCACCTATTTCACTCATCCCTCACCCACTCCCCCTCTGGTCTGTATAAAGTCCAGTTTGGGTTTGTCTCTCTCTCTCTCTCTCTTTTTTTTTTTTAACTTTGTCCATTTGTTTTGTTTCTTCCACATATGAGTGAAATAAAATATCTCTCTTTCTCT
This sequence comes from Lynx rufus, assembly GCF_022079265.1. Classification (NCBI taxonomy): domain Eukaryota; kingdom Metazoa; phylum Chordata; class Mammalia; order Carnivora; family Felidae; genus Lynx; species Lynx rufus. The sequence goes on from NW_025814889.1 coordinate 63,370,217, forward strand.
GACTGGATTATTTGACTTAACATTGTATCCTCTAGGTCCTTCCATGTTGTTGCAAGTATCAAGATTTCACTTTTTTTATGGCTGAATAATATTCCATTGTGCATATATGTATACCACTTCTTCCTTATCCATTCATCTATGATGGACACTTGGGTTGCTACCATATTTTGCCTATTGTAAGTAATGCTGCAATAAACAGGGCTGCATATATATTTTTGAGTTAATATTTTTGTATTTTGGGGTTAAATACCCAATAGTGTGATTACCGGATCATAGAGTAGTTTTATTTTAATTTTTTGAGAAGCCTCATACTGTTGTCCACAGCAGCTGTACCGGTTTGCCTTCCTACCAATAATGCATTAAGGATTCCTTTTTCTCCATATCCTTGCGAATACTTGTTTTTTGTGTTTTTGAGTTTAGCTATTCTGACAGGTGTGAAGTGATATCTCCCGGCAGTTTTGGTTTGTGTTTCCCTGATGATGATTGATGTTAAGCATCTTTTCATGAGTCTGTTGGCCATTTAGATGTCTTCTTTGCACAAATGTCCATGTCTTCTGCCCATTTTTAATTGGATTATTTTTGGGGTGTTGAGTTGTATAAGTTCTTTATATATTTTTGGTTACTAACCCCTTGTTGGATATATCATTTGCAAATATCTTTTCCCATCCAGTAGTTTTCTTTTAATTTTGTTGGTTGTTTCCTTTGCTCTGCAGAAGCTTTTTATTTTAATGTAGTCCCAATAATTTATTTTTGCTTTTATTTCCCTTGCCTCAGGAGACCTGTCTAGAAAAAAAAAAAAAAAAAAAAGTTGCTATGGCCAGTGTCAAAGACATTACTGCCTGTGCTCTTCAAAGATTTTTGTTTTTATGGTTTCAGATCTCACATTTATATCTTTAATCCATTTTTAGTTTATTTTGTGTATGGTAGGAAAAGTGGTCCAGTTTCATTCTTTTGCACATAGTTGATCAGTTTTCCCAACACAGTTTAAGAGATTATCTTTTTTCTATTGGATATTCTTTTCCTGCTGTGTCAAAGATTAATTGACCATATAATTGGAGGCTTATTTCTGGGTTTTCTATTCTGTTCTATTGATTTATGTGTCTATTTTTTGTGCCTTACCATACTGTTTTGATTGCTACAGCTTTGTAGTGTAACTTGAAATATGGGTTTGTGGGGGCGCCTGGGTGGCGCAGTCGGTTAAGCGTCCGACTTCAGCCAGGTCACGATCTCGCAGTCCGTGAGTTCGAGCCCCGCGTCAGGCTCTGGGCTGATGGCTCGGAGCCTGGAGCCTGTTTCCGATTCTGTGTCTCCCTCTCTCTCTGCCCCTCCCCTGTTCATGCTCTGTCTCTCTCTGTCCCAAAAATAAATAAAAAAAACGTTGAAAAAAAATTTTTTTTAAATAAAAAAAAAGAAATATGGGTTTGTGATGCCTCCAGTTTTATTCTTCTTTTTCCAGGTCGCTTTTGCTAATCCAGGTCTTTTGTGGTTTCATACAAATTTTAGGATTATTTGTTCTAGCTATATGAAAACTGCTGCTGGTATTTTGATTGCATTGAATTTGTAGATTGCTTTGGGTAGTATGGACATTTTAACAATATTTGTTCTTCTAATCCATGAACACAGAATGTCTTTCCATTTCTTTGTGTCATCTTGAATTTATTTCATCCATGTTTTATACTTTTCAGAGTACAAGTCTTTCACCTCTTTGGTTAGGTTTATTCCTAGGTATTTTATTATTTTTGGTGCCATTATAAAAGGGATTGTTTTCTTAATTTCTCTTTCTGCTGCTCATTATTAATGTATAGAAATGCAACAGGTTTCTATACATTGATTTTTGTTTCCTGCAACTTTACTGAACTCATTTATCAGTTCTAGTAGTTTTTTGGTGGAGTCTTTTGGGTTTTCTATACATGTATCAGGTCATTTACAAATAGTGACAGTTTTACTTCTTCCTTACCAATTTAGATGCCTTTTATTTCTTTTTGTTGTCTGATTGCTATGGCTAGGACTTCCAGTATTATGTTTGAATAAAAGTGGGGAGAATGGACATCCTTGTCTTGTTCCTGTCAGCTTTATTTTTTAATATCTAAAGTTTTCACAAATGAAAAGGACAAATTTATAGGCTATATTTATATGGGCATAAAGCATCATTTGCAACCATGGCTGAATTAATTGTTCACACATTCAGACATTACCTCAAGTTATATTCACTCCATGGGTCAGCCCTTCTAACTCATGCAACTGAGACAGTTGTTCAATAGATCAGTTTAATGTGCATGACAAACTTACATTGCTATAAAGCTATTTCTCAGTCTCTTTCACAAGTATTCATAAGCTTGGATATGCCTCTCTGCCCTTGGGCTCTATTTTTACCGTCTCATGTTTATATTCAACTTGGAAATCTGATTTTCAGAGATGCCTGTGTTTAGAATTGACTGTGGGATTTAAATACAAGAACAGGATTGCTTGTGTAATATAATAACACAGGGATTTGCCTCCCTAGGTCTTTTGTTGAGCTGTCACTTGACGATGGTTATTTGGCGACATTGTTAATTTTATTCTGCAATGCACAGAACCACTAAATTAGAGTAATGGATTATGCTGTCAGTCACGTTTGAGAAAAACCCTGGGAGATTTTCTAATGGAATGAAGTCAACACAGTCAAACTATACTAACTCTGATTAGCGATATACTTTAATTATTAAAGAACTAAATTTTTAAAATGCTGTGAACTGCATTTCTTTATGATAGATCTTATTTCCAGAGCATGCTTTTATAAGATTACAAATGTTGTCTTCAGGGTAATATTTAACTTACAATACTTTATAGCAAAGTATAAGACTGGAGTTTAAAAGCATTTGATTATATATATGTATATACAATTGCCCTTAAGCAAAATGGATTTGAACTGCATGGATCTACTTATACATGGATTCTTTTCAATAGATGCAGTGCTAACAATGTATTTTCTATTATTTTCTTTACTTTAGCTTACTTTATTGAAAGAATACTGTATATAATACATATACAATATATATGTTAATCAACTGTTTATGTTATCAGTAAGGCTTCTGGTCAACATTAGGCTATCAGTAATTAAGTTTTGGGGAGTCAAAGTTATATGTACATAATCAACTGTGAGAGGGGGGCCGACACCCCAACCCCTGCATTGTTCAAGGGTCAACACATATGTACCAACACATATAAACAAACATATTTTACATACAGAGAAAGAGACGGAAAAGGACAGGGAGAGACAGAATTGGAGAATGGGAGGAACAGGAAGGGAGATTGAGAGGGTGGGGAAAGGAGAGGAGAGACCAAGTAGAGGAGAGAGACCGCCTGCCCTGGGGATCTTTTACTGATAGTTGTTAATTAAGGGCTGGAATATTCTTTACTTGGGGCAGGGGTTTCTTCAAGGTTTCCTGCTTTTTCTTCTTATTTGGTCAGGGACTTCCTGTCATGGCACCAGGCATCTGAGGCCAGTCTTGTTTGATTCCACTTCTTGTGGAGTACTGCCAGGACGGGCTTCTGATTTCCTGGAGAGTTGGTCATGATGTCCTCATGTCCTCTTTCTTGTCCTCCAGGTATCCTGTTAGAGGCTAACCAACTGCTTATTCTAACATCGGTCCCGAATGCTAACCCAAAGCTCTATGAGTTTCTCTGTCTCCCCAGGAGAGACCATGCCCAGACCCTCAGTCTCTGGCCCATACCCAGAATTGGCATAAAACCTCCTGATAAAGGCAACTGAAGGTTCTCCGCAGCTTTATAAGATGTTCTCTCTCTTCTTAATCTCTAGAATTGTAGTTCCCCTGGTACTGTTTGCTTTTGTAGTTCTCTGATGCCTTAGAAAGTATGATTCTAAGTTTATTTGGATTTTGTAGTTATTCTCAGTAGGAGTATTTTCCTGCCACGAATTCCATCCTATCCAAAAGCAGAAATGTCTGATTTTTATCCATTTGATCTGACTTGGACAGAGAGAAATGAAGTCTCTCACTATGGTTTCCCCATTTCTCCTTGTGCCTCCTATAATTACTGTTTTTATCAACACTTCTGCTACACTATTTAATACAGATATATTCATAACTGTTGGTTTGTATGCATTGGCATTATGAAGTGCCTTTATTATTGTTTTTTTGGCTTGATTTCTACCTTCTCTAGTATTACATTGCAATCCCCATTTTCTTTGTTTTGCTCTTTTCTGCTATGTCTTTGTTCATCTTTTTTACTTTGAACTTTTCCGAATAATTTTTGTTTTCAGGGTTACTTTTATATATAGCCTGGGAACTGGGTATGTAGCCTAGATTCGTGACTCAACTGAGAATCAATTTTTTCTTATACTAGGTAAACTTACTTTCTTGGTATGGTTGATTTTAGTTCTATAATATCATTTATGTAACATTTTAAAAGTCTCTTCTGTGTGGTATTTCTTCTTGTTTAGTGGCTATATGATTATATCTTTATTTAATACCTTTATTCTTTTTACTTTAGGAAAAGAAATATATTTTTCTAATATATTAGATATCTTAATTATATTAGGTAGTTTTCCTAATATAAGCAGCTTTGAAATTATGTTTTCTTATGTTTCTTATGCTTTCTTCTTCCCCCTTCATTCCTTCCCTGCATCATACAGTTTTAGTCAACATTGTCTTAGTGTTGGCTTTATATTGTTAAATATGTTATACTTCTAAAACTTGATTTTTTCAATTATAATGTCTCCTGGTTTCTAGATTTTATTGATGAAGCAACCAACAAGCTTATTCTTCTACTTTCTCTCCCTCTTATTTTTCCATTTTTAAAGTTTTATCTTTTTTAAATTGTCAGATCATATATCACTTAAATTCTATTCCGTCATCTTAATTTTTATGTTTTTTTAATGTTCTATCTCCAGGTAGATATACTTGCCATCAATAAGAAGTCTTTTTACTGAGGCTTCCCCAGTCATTCTTTGACAGTTTTTCCTCTAGTAGTTTCTATAAGAAGAGTACACATAAACCTCATTCCCTGAATTCTGGAACGTTCAAAGCAATTTGATAGTATTCACTTTTGGGAGATGTGGTCAAGAGTATATGGACAAGAGTGTCTATTTCTTACAACAGTATAAATTGGTGTAACCACCGGAAAACAGTTTAGCAACAACTTGCAAAATGAAACATTTATTACAACCCAGAAATTTCACTTGTAATCAAGAGAAACTCTTGCATATTCCAGAAGTCACATATAGGAATGTTTATAACAGCACAGTTTATAATAGCAAAAATGGAATGGGCATCAAAAGCAAATGGATAAATAAATCAAGGTATATTCCTGAAATTGAATTTTTTACATCAGTCAAAACTAATGATCTGTAGCTATAATCTACACTTAGATATTTTTTTTAAGTTTATTTATTTATTTTGAGAGAGGGAGAGAAAGAAAGCATAAGCAGGTGAGGGGCAGAGAGAAGGAGAGACAGAATCCCAAGCAGGCTCTGCACCATCAACTCAGAGCCCAACGTGGGCTCAAACCCATGAACTGTGAGATCATGACCTGAGCCAAGATCCAGAGTCACTGCTTAACCAACTGAGCCACCCAGGGGTCCTTAGAGATTAATCTTAACAATGTGCTGTGTTTTATTCTCATCTTTTCATTTTGATATATGTCAAACTGTAATATGTAATATTACATAAAATAATGCTGTATCTTTCATTTTATGGGGCCTTATATTCAGTGAAATATGGTAATAATATATGACAAAATGAAGGCAGAAGATTATGTACAATGTGATGCCCTTGTTTAAAGTGGACACAATTAAAACTAAGAAATTTTTATTTGTGCATATATATATATATATACATATATATATATATGATAATACTACATATGTACGAGGGAATAATTTTTTTAAATGTCATATTGAGGGACACCTGGGTGGCTCAGTAGGTTGACCGTCTGACTCTTGATTTTGGGTCAGGTCATGATCTCACCATTCCAGAGTTCGAGTCCCATGTCGGGCTCTATGCTGATGGTGCATGCCTACTTGGGATTCTCTCTCTCTGCCTCTATCTCTGCCCCTCCCCTGCTCATGCTCTATCTCTCTCTCAAAATAAATATTAAAAAAAAAAATTTTTTTTAAGTAAAACTTGGCTGGTTCATACTCTGTTTGAGGATGTGTTTAAACTATCTTCTGGCGGGGCGCCTGGGTGGCTCAGTCGGTTAAGCGTCGGACTTCAGCTCAGGTCACAATCTCGCGGTCCGTGGGTTCGAGCCCTGCGTCGGGCTCTGGGCTGATGGCTCAGAGCCTGGAGCCTGCTTCCGATTCTGTGTCTCCCTCTCTCTCTGCCCCTCCCCAGTTCATGCTCTGTCTCTCTCTGTCTCAAAAATAAATAAAGGTTAAAAAAAAATTAAAAAAAATAATCTTCTGGTATTGAATGTTGCTATTGAATAATGTGATATCAGCCTGATTTTCTTTCTCTCTCTTTTTTTTTAAAATGATACAATCCTTTTGCTTGGGTTTCCAAGTGATTTCTTCTTTAAAGGTGATAACTTTACTAAAATGCACCTGTGTTGTTGGTATGGGACCAACTTTCCGTGTTACACAGTGTGTCCTTTCAATACACACACTTAAATTTTATATTACTGGAATATTTTCTATAATTATACTTTTCAAATGTGAATTCCATCCCCCTGTTTTGCCTTTCTTCTGTTGGATTCTATGCCTGTGTTCCATATCTATCATTTGGTCTTCAATTCCTTTGATCCCTTTCTCTGTTTTGGTTTTATTTTGCTTCCTCTCCCCTTTTCTTTCCTATCTCTTACTGTGCATTTCATAGTATCTGTTTTCCCCTGTGCTTTTAAATGACTTATTCTTTATATTTCACTTTTTTGCTTTCCTTCCTGAGTCCTGCCTCTTTCTCTTCCTGTCATCTATCATACCATTAACATCTAATGTCCCTTCTCTCAGTTCTAGTTGTTCTTTGTGCTCTACCTTCATAAATGTAATTTTATTTGAATGCAGAATTTACCTGCTCTGTAACAATGCTTTCTGATGGATTGTCATTTCTATAGGAAAGGTTTGCTGTATCTTCCCATATGTTTCTTATTGTATAGAATTTAAAAAATAGATATACTATCATTTATTTTTGTAATTCATATTTGATGAATTTGTATTTACCTGTACTTTACTAGACTAGCTACTGGCATGTGATTAGGCAAGTGTGGGTGGATAGAGGTGAGGATTACCTCCTCTAGTGAAAGATTTTTCTTTACATATCTCATGACATTTTTCATCCCACCCCTTTATCACCTTCTTTTGTGTTCAACGGACACATTCTGCTGTACCATTTTAATTCCTTTGTTCTCTTTACTCTCTATTTTTTAAATTATTCTCTTAGTGGTTACTCTGGGGATTATAATAAGCATCTTAACATAAAACAATCTAGTTTAAAATAACACTAAATTCCTGTAATATATATATATATTTTTTTCTTCAATACGGCTCTTTCCTCTCTCCTCCCTGTGTTGTTATTGTGTATAATTATTATATCGAGTACATCTTTATATATTATAAATATATCAATATAGCTGTATCCTTCTTACTTTATGTAGTTGTCTTTTAAATCAACCTAAAGGACAAATAACAAAAAATATATTGTCTTCTATATTTACTTATGTGTGGTAGGCAGAATAATGGCTCCTCGCAAATGTTCTTGTCATATCTTTTGAAAGCTGTGATTATGTTAGGTTACATGGTAAAGGGGAATTAAGGTTTCAGAAAGAATGAATGCTGCTCACCAGCAGACTTTAAAATGGCGGAGAAGGGGCCGGGTTATGCTAGATTAGTGTGGTGAATACAATGTAATCAGTATTTTAAAAATGGAAGAAGAAAGCATAAGAGGTCAGAGGAATATGATGTGAAAAGTTTCAACCCACCATTTCTGACTTTGAAGATGTAGGAAGGGATCCACAATTCAAGGAATACAAGAACATCTAGAAGCTGAAAAAGGGAATTGGATGGATCTTCCCCTAGAGCTTACCAGAAGAGAATGCAGTCTGCTGACACCGTGACTTTAGGTCAACAAAACCTGTGTTGGACTTCTAAACTTGAAAATCATGAGATAATACATTTGCATTGTTTTAGGCCACTAAGTTTTTGGTAAAATTTTATAGTATCCATAGGATACTAACCCACGATGTAATGACCTTTACTGGTGCTCTTTATTTCCTCATGACGATGTCAGGTACCGCTTAGTGTCCTTTCTTTTTAGCCAGAAAATTGTCTTATAAAATTTATTATAGAGTCATAACTGCTAGCAACAAATTCCCTTAGTCTTTTGCAAATGTGGGTATGTCTTTATTTTACCTTCATTTTTTGGATAGTTTTGCTGGAAATACAATTTTTATTGGACTTTTTTACTTTTAACACTTTTTAACTGCCTTCTAGCCTCGGTTGTTTCTAATGAAGTCAACTATTTATTTTATGGGGCCCCTTTGTGGTGATATGTGGTTTTTCTCTTGCTTTGTCCAAAAATTTCTTCTTGTCTTTTGGCAATTTCAATATGATGCGTCTAGATGTGGATCTGTTTAAATTTATCCCACCTAGAGTTTGTTGAGCTACTTGGTTTTGTAGACAAATGTTTTAATCAAATGTGGGATGTTTTCAGTCATTATGACCTCAAATATTTTTTCTGCCCCCTTGGGTTTTTTCCTTTACATATGGCACTTCTGTGTATGCCTCTCTGTACTTCATCTGGTTCCATGTGATATCTATAGTCTGTTTTTTCACTCCTTCGGATGCTTCACCCAATACTGTGCCTACCTGAAAAGGTGATCCCTTCATTTTTAGATGGTGTGCATTGGTTGCTGCTTTTGATATTTACTAGTCTGGACACCCTTGGGCATCTTCCACCATTCTCTCTCTCTTTTCCAGCACTTGAAACCTATTCAAACTTGGTCCTGTCCACAGCAGGTGTCACTCATAATGCAGTCCTGCTACCCTGGAAAATTCCTGTTGCTGATGACTTCTGAGGACTGTTGCTGCCACATCCCTCTGTGCTCCGCTATTATTCTCATTTCTGCCTTCTGCCTTGGCCTCCCAAGAATTCTGCTGAACTCAGCTGCTTTTGAAAACACTTCGATTAAATTTAGGGATTTTCTGTTTCCTCGTTTCATAAAAATTGAGTTTGTGGCTTTAAAAAACTAGTTTTCCCTCTGGTTTTCAAAAGAAGTCATGGGAAGATGTATAATAAACTACCACCATATTTATATCAACTGTCCTTAAAATATGTGTGAAAAATTTCTAGCATATTTTCAAAATCTATGTACAGAATTCAAGAGAAAGAAAAAACCAGAGAACAAAAACAAAGCTGACCCTGCGTTTCAGTCAGATATTTTTTTTAATTTTTTTTAACGTTTATTTATTTTTGAGACAGAGAGACAGAGCATGAATAGGGAAGGGACAGAGAGAGAGGGAGACATAGAATCTGAAACAGGCTCCAGGCTCTGAGCTGTCAGCACAGAGCCCGACGCGGGGCTCGAACCCACGGACCGTGAGATCATGACCTGAGCCGAAGTCAGACGCTTAACGGACCAAGCCACCCAGGCGCCCCGCAGTCAGATATTTTGACTGTTGTTTTGTTTATTTCACTGCATGGCTTTTAAGGGGATTGAGGATCAGAGTGATGTTACAGGCAGTTGGTCACATGTCTAAGGTGAATTTTGAACAGGATTGGGGAAATAGCTAAGCGGAGCCAAAATCAAATATGAGAATTTCATAATTTCTCAGCAATTTTCTTAAATTAATCTTAGGGAAAGAAGTCCCAAGAGAGAATCTCAAGTAAGGTCCTTGCTGATGGCACAGAGCCAAATGTGGGGCTCATATCGTGAGTTCATGACCTGAACCAAAATCAAGAGTCAGACATTCAACCACCTGAGACACCCAGATGCCCCTATACCACCTCTTTATCCATTTATCTAGAATGGACACTTAGGTTGCTTCCATATCCTGGCTATTCTAAATAGGGCTGAATATATATAGGAGTGCATATATCTTTTCAAATTAGTGTTTTTGTACTCTTTGGGTGAATTCCTAGTATAGGAATGAATGGATCATATGGTGATTCTATTTTTAATTTGAGGAAAGTCCATACTATTTCCCACAGTGACTGCACCAGTTTGCGTTCCCACCAACAGTGCATTGAGGTTTCTTTTTCTCCACATCCTCATCAACACTTGCTGTTTCTTGTGTTTTTTATTTTAGCCATTCTGACAGGTGTGAAGCGATATCTCATTATGGTTTTGATCTGCATTTCCCTGATGACGAGTGATGTTGAGCATTTTTTCACATGACTGTTGGCCATCTGGATGCCTTCTTTGGAGAAAGGTCTCTTCGTGTCTTCTGCCCATGTCTTTCAATTGGATAATCTGTTATTTAGATGTTGAATTATATACGTTCTTCAAATATTTTGGAAACTAACATCTTGTCAGATCATTCACAAATATCTTCTCCTATTCAGTAGATTGTCTTTTGTCTTATTAATGGATTCCTATGCTGTGCAAAAAATCTTTTTATTTTGATGTAGTCCCAATAGTTAGTTTTGTTTTATTTTGTTTTTGTTTCCCTTTCCTAAGAAGACATAGCTAAAAAAAAAAAAGTTTTTACTGCAAATGTTAGAAAAATTACTGATTGTGCTCTCTTATAGGACTATTATGGTTCCAGGTCTCACGTTTAGGTCTTTGATCTTTGTTTATACCATACACAGAGACACAAAGATTAAAAAAAAAAAAAAGTAGTCCAGTTTCATTCTTTGGCATGTAGCTGTCCAGTTTTCCCAACACCATTTGTTGAAGAAATGGTCTCTTTTCTATTGCATGTTCTTGCCTCCTTGGTCATAGATTGATTGACCATATAATCATGGTTTATTTCATGGTTTCTTTCTGGGCTCTCTTTTCTGTCCCATTGATCTATGTGTCTATTTTTGTGCCAGTACCACACCATTTTGGTTACTATAGCTTGTAATGTATTTGAAATCTAGAATTTGAAATCCAGCCTTTTCTTTTTTCTCAAGATTATTTTGGCTATTTGGGATCTTTTGTGGTTCCATACCAATTTTAGGATTATTCATTCTAGTTCTATGAAAATACTATTGGTATTTTCATAGGGATTGCATTAAATCTATAATTGAATTGCTTTGGGTACTATGGACATTTTAACAATATTAATTCTTTCAATTCATAAGCATGGTATATTTTTCCATTTATTTGTGTCTTCAATTTCTTTCATCACTGTCTTATACTTTTCAGTGTTGTTTGATTTGCAGATATTGAACCACTCCATATTTCAGGAATAAATCCCAGTTGATCAATGTACTGTTGGATTCAGTTTGCTGATATTTTGTTGAGGATTTTTATTTACCTACATTCATCACAGACATTGGCCTATAGTTTCTATTTTGTATTATCTTTATCTGGTTTTGGTATCAAGGTAATGCTTGCAGTATATAATGAATCTGGAAGCTTTCCTTCCTGTTCTATTTTTTGGAATGGTTGGAGAAGAGTTAATATATATTCTTCTTTAAGTATTTGGTATAATTCACCCGTGAGGCCATCTGGTCCTGACCTTTTGTTTGTTAGGAGTTCTTTGCTGATTCAATTTTATTGCTGGTAATCAGTTTGTTCAAGTTTTCTATTTCTTCCTGATTCAGTTTGGGAGATTATATGTTTCTAGGAATTTATTTATTTCTTCTAAGTTGACTAGTTTGTTGGCATATAATTTTTCATGTTCTCCTACAATCTTTTGTATTTCTGTGGTGTTGGTTGTTATTACTCCTCTTTCATTTCTGATTTTGACTCTATTTTTTTGATAACCTAGTCTAAAGGTTTATGAATTCTGTTGAACTTTTAAAAAACAATTTTTAATGCTTATTTTTGAAAGAGAGACAGAGTGTGTGTGGGGGAGGGGCAGAAAGGGAAACACAGAATCTGAAGCAGGCTCCAGGCTCCGAGTTGTCAGCACAGAGCCTGACGCAGGGCTTGAACTCACCAACCATAATATCATGATCTGTGCCGAAGTCAGATGCTTAACTGACTGAGCCATCCAGGCACCCCAATTATGTTGATCTTTTTAAAGAATCAGCTCCTGGTTTTATTGATCTGTTCTACTGTTTTTTAGTTTCCATGTTGTTAATTTCTGCTTTAATCTTTATTATTTCCTTCCTTGTACTAGTTTGGGGTTTTGTTTGTTCTTTTTTTCTAGCTCCTTTAGGTTTAAGGTTAGATTGTTTGAGATTTTCCTTGTTTCTTGGTGTAGACCTGTATTGCTACCAACTTCCCTCTTAGAACCATGTTTACTGTATCTCAAAGATTTTGGACCATTGTTTTCACATTGTGTTTTCATTTTGATTTGTCTCCATGTATTTTTTTTATTTCCTTTTGATTTTTTGGTTTACCCATTTATTTAGTAGCATATTATTTAACCTCCATGTATTTGTGTTCTTTCCAGGTTTTTTCTTCAGATTGATTTCTAGTTTCATAGTGTTGTGTTCAAAAAAGATGCATGTTATAACTTCAAACTTTTTTAATTTTTTGAGACTTGTTTTGTGTCCTAACATGATCTGTTCAAGAGAATGTTCCATGTATACCTGAAAAGGATGTATGTGCTGCTCTTTTAGGATGGAATGTTCTGAATATATCTGTTAGATTCATTTGATCCAATGTGTCCTTCAAAGGTACTCTTGTTTGTTGTTGATTTTCTGTTTGGACAACCTATCCACTGCTGTCAGTGGGATGTTAAAGTCCTCTATTATGCTGTGGCAAGTGACGTGGAGCCACTTGGGAAAACTCCTGTAGATGGCAGGTCAATCGTTGCTGGTCTACAGGAGAGCACAGGTGTCTCTGTGGCTGCAATATGCTCATTGGTGGCCTGCGGTGGGGAGGAGTGGGAATCAACCTAACTATTTGTAATTAGCCTCTCTACAACAGCTGCAGAGATATCAAACTCAGACCTTGCTTGCTGATCAGCCAGGGAGGAGACCTGGCTGCAGGTACTGCAGGCTTGTTGGTGTTTGGGGTTATCTCCCCCACCATACCCTCCCTCTCATCAAGGACAGGACCTCACTCTGGTATGGCACTTGTCCAGATTAGGGCTGCCTTTCAGGTGTGGTGGGACAGGAGCCATTTTGAAAGGATACCTACCAAGGTGTACAGGTCTGTAGGAAAACACTAGGGTGGGACACATGGTGCTAACAAGGTAGATGGAGAATGTTAGCACTCTCTCCCAAAAACATGCAGGATTTAGTCTGGGGGAGGAGAAAGAAATGGTGCCCACCAGCACTTTTGTTCCTGGAGAAATCTCTTACAGATCCCTGCCCCTCCAGTGCACATTCTAACATTAGTCAATAAATCACTTCACATACACCCCAAGTGATTTTCAAACTGTTGCTTTGTGCTGTCTCTCAGGCTATTTAGTATGCTGGCTCTTTAAGGGCAAGAATTGTGTTTCCTATTGACCTCTGGGTCTCCTGGAGTTAAGCGTACTAATTTTTAAGAAGTTTTTATTTTTTTTTAAATGTTATTTAAATCCAAATGAGTTAACGTATAGTATAGTAATGGTTTCAGGAGTAGAATTCAGTGATTTGTCACTTACATGTAACACCAGTGCTCATCCCAACAAGTGCCCTCCTAAATGCCCATCATTATTATTTGCCATAAATTATTATTTGCCATTCAACTTGGTTGCTTTCCATTACCCAGTCTTCCAGATCGTTGATCTGTTCTTCTGCATCCTCTAATCTGCTCTTTATTTACACTAGTATATTATTCCACCCCCCCAACCTGCCCCCCCTCCAGCAACCCTCAGTTTGTTCCCTATTGTGGTTTGCCTCTCTCTCTGTTTTTACCTTATTTTTCCTTCCCATTCCCTAAGTTCATCTGTTTTGTTTCTTAAATTCCACATATGAGTGAAATCATATGATATTTACTTTGACTTATTTTGCTTAACAATAATATACTCTAGTTCCATCTATATTGCTGCAAATGGCAAGATTTCATTCTTTTTGATTGCCAAGTAATACTCTATTTTATTTTTTTATTTTTTATTTTTTTTAGTAATACTATTTTATATGTGTGTTTGTGTGTATACACACACAATATATTGTGTGTGTGTGTATATATATATACATATATACCAACCACACACACATACCAAACCTTCCTTATCCATTTGTCAGTTGATGGATATTTGGGCCCTTTCCATAATCTGGTTATTGTTGGTAGTACTGCTATAAACACCGGGGCGCATGTGTCCCTTCGAATCAGCATTTTTGTATCCTTTTGATAAATACCTAGTATAGTAAAACCTTGGATTGCGAGTAACTTGTTCTGTGAGTGTCCCACAAGACGAGCAAACATTTCTAATAAATTTTAACTTGATAAAAAAGCGATGTCTTGCAATGTGAGTAATATGTGATGCCAAATGTCACATGATCACACCTGAGCCGATGGTTCTTCTCTCTCTCACTGCAAGATTGTGGGTGATCATTTCCCACACTCAGATGCTCAGTCTCAGGCCATGGTGTTCAGTAGAAATCAGTGACTTTTCAGAACGTTGGAAGGTACCCACAACTGAGACTAGTGTATTTTTTGTCACTTCAAAGCACCTGTGGACAGTCCTTTGTTTTTCCATACAAGAGTAAGTTTACGAATGTTTTGCTTCATTCTAGGTCAGGCTGCCTGCAGATATAGACCCTTTCCTCTGCTGCCTTATTGCCAGTTACATTAAATATCGTACATGACAAGAGTTTATTAATACTGTCTTGTAGCAGTGACTCCATTAGTGATAGTGAAAGTCGTCCTAAACAACCCTCCTCTCTCTTGTCTCCCTCATACCAGCCATTAAGGTTTTCAAAGTACAGGTTAATTTGTTTATTTTTCTTTATATTTTGTATTTTCTTTATTATTTAATATTGTATTACAGTATTGTAATCATTTTTATATGAATATTTTTGGATTGTAGAATGAATCATCTAAGTTTCCGTTATTTCTGATGGGGACATACGCTTTGATATGCAAGTGCTTTGGATTACAAGCGTGTTTCTGGAATGAATTATACTTGCAAACCAAGGTTTTACTGTAGTGCTATTGTTGATCACACAGTAGTTCTATTTTTAATTTTTTTGAGGAACCTCCGTACTGTTTTCCAGAGTGGCTGCACCAGCTCACATTTCCACCAGCAGTGCAAAAGTGTTCTCCTTTCTCCTCATCCTCGCTAAAACTTGTTGTTTCTTGTGTTGTTGATTTTAGCCATTCTGACAGATATGAGGTGATAGCTCATTGTAGTTTTGATTTGCATTCCTCTAATGATAAGTGATGATGAGCCTCTTTTCATGTGTCTGTCAGCCATCTGTATGCCTTCTTTGGAGAAATGTCTGTTCATGTCTTCTACCCATTGTTTAATTGGATTTTGTCTTTTGGATGTTGTTTATAAGTACTTTATATATTTTGGATAATAACCCTTTATTGGATATGCCATTTGCAAATATCTTTTCTCATTCCATAGGTTGTCTTTTAGTTGTGTTTATGGTTTCCTTCACTGTGCAGAAGCTTTTATTCTAATGTAGTGCCAATAATTTATTTTTGCTTTTATTTCCCTTGCCTCAGGAAACCTATCTAGGGAAGTATTACCATGGCTGGTATCAAAGAAGTTACTGCCTGTGTTCTGTTCTTGGATTTTTATGGCTTCAGGTTTCACAGTTAGGTTTTTAATCCATTTTGAATTTATTTTTGTGCATAGTATAAGTAAGTGGTCCAGTTTCACTTTTTTACATGTTGCTGTCCACTTTTCCCAACACCATTTGTTGAAGAGATTGTCTTTTTCCCATTGGATATTCTTTCCTGCTTTGTCAAAGGTTAATTGACCATATAATTGTGGGTTTGTTTTTGGGCTTTCTATTCAGTTCCATTGATCTGTGTGACTATTTTTGTGCCAGTACCATACTGTTTTGATTACTACAGTTTTGTAATATAGCTTTAAGCCCAGAATTGTGATGCTTCCAGCTTTGGTTTTCCTTTTCAGGACACCTTTAGCTATTTGGGGTCTTTTATGGTTTCATACACATTTTAGGATTCTTTGCTCTAGCTCTGTGAAAAAATGCTGGTGGCATTTTGATAACAATTGCATTGAATTCGTAGATTGCTTTTAAAATGTATAGACATTTTAAAAATAGTAGTGCTTCCAATCCGTGAACATGATGTCTTTCCATTTCTTTGTGTCATCTTCAATTTCTTTCATCAGTGTTTTATAGCTTTCAGAGTACAGGTCTATCCCCTCTTTGATTAAATTTATTCCTAAGTATTTTATCATTTTTGGTGCAATTGTATATGAGACTATTGTCTCAATTTCTCTTTCTGCTGCTTCATTATTGGTGTAAAGAAATGCGACAGATTTCTGTACATTAATTTTGTAACCCGCAACTTTCCTGAATTCGTGTATCAGTTGTCGGAGTTTTTTTGGTAGAATCTGTCAGGTTTTCTTAAAAAAATTTTTTTTCAACGTTTATTTATTTTTGGGACAGAGAGAGACAGAGCATGAACGGGGGAGGGGCAGAGAGAGAGGGAGACACAGAATCGGAAAACGGGCTCCAGGCTCTGAGCCATCAGCCCAGAGCCTGACGCGGGGCTCGAACTCACAGACCGCGGGATCATGACCTGGCTGAAGTCGGACGCTTAACCGACTGCGCCACCCAGGCGCCCCTCTGTCAGGTTTTCTATATACAGTATCATGTTATCTGCAAATAGTGACAGTTTTGTTTCTTCCTTAATGATTTGGATGCACTTTATTCCTTTTTCTTATCTGATTGCTATGGCTAGGACTTCCAGTACTATGTTAATTGAAAATGGTGAGAGTAGACATTGTTGTCTTATTCCTCACTTTAGGGGGAAAGCTCTGTTTTCCCCATTAACAATGGTGCTAACTGTGAGTTTTTCATGTAGGACATTTATTTATTTATTTATTTATTTAACATGTATTTACCTTTGAGAGAAAGAGACAGAGCATAAGTGGGGGAGGGGCAGAGAGAGGGAGACACAGAATCTGAGGCAGGCTCCAGGTTCTGAGCTGTCAGCACAGAGCCCAACAGGGGGCTCGAACTCACAGACCATGAGATCATGACCTGAGCTGAAGCCAGATGCTTAATCAACTGAGCCACCCAGACACCTGTCATGTAGAACCTTTATTATGTTGAGGTGTGTTCCCTTTAAACCTATTTTGAGACTTTTTATCATAAATGGATGTTGTACTTTGTTAAATGCTTTTTCTGTGTCTGTTGAAATGATAGGGTTCTTATCCTTTCTCCTGAGGTGATGTATCACATTGATTGATTTGTGAATATCAAACTACACTTGCAACCCAGAAATAGATCGCACTTGATTGTGTTGAATGACTTTTTTTTTAATATTGTTGAATTTGATTTGCTAGTATTTTGTTGAGAATTTTTGCATCTATGTTCATCCAGGATATTGGCCTGTAGTTTTTTCTCTCTCTCGCTTTTTTTTTTTTTTTTTTTTTTGTAGCATCTTTTTCTTGTTTGGGTATGGGGTAATGCTGGCCTCATAAAATGAACTTGGAAGTCTTACTTCCTTTTCTATTTTTTGAAATAGTTTAAGAAAATGGGTAGTAATTTTTCCTTAAATGTTTGGTACAATTTGCCTGTAAAGCATGTGGTCCTGGACTTTTGTTTGTTGGGAGTTTTTTAATTACTGATTTAATTTCTTTGCTGTTATCAATCTAGTCAGTTTCTATTTCTTTCTGATTCAATTTTGGAAGTTAGATGTTCCTAGGAATTTATCTCTTTCTTCTAAGTTGTCCAATATGTTGGCATATAGTTGTTCATAATAGTCTCTTATGATTGTATTTGTTGTGTTGGTTGTGATTTCTCCTCCCTCACTTGTGATTTCATTTATTTGAGTCCTTCCTATTTATTTCTTGGTAAGTCTGGTAGGAAGTTTATCAATTAATTTTTTCAAAGAACTAGCTCCTGGTTTTGTTATGGTCTATTGTGGATTTTTTTTAAAAAAGTTTTTTGTCTGTTTTCTTAGTTCCTATTATGTTTTTATTTCTGTTTTAATCTTTATTTCTTCCTTCCATCTGCTGGTTTTAGTTTGTTTTTTTTTTCTAGCTCCTTTAGATGCAAGGTTAGGTGTTTATTTGAGATTTGTCTTGCTTCTTGTTGTATGCCTGTATTGTTAGAAACTTCCCTCTTAGAATGGCTTTTGCTGCCTCCCAGAGGTTTTGAACCATTTTGTTTTCAGTTTCATTTGTTTCCATGTACTTTTTAATTCTTTTTTTTTTTTTTAAGTTTATGTATTTATTTTGAGAGGGTGAGGGCGAGGGCAAGAGGATCCCAAGCAGGCTCCACGCTGCCAGTATGGAGCTGAATGTGGGGCTTGAACTCACAGACCACGAGATCATGACCCAATCTGAAACCAAAAGCTGGGCACTTAACTGAGCCACCCAGGCACCCCTTAATTTATTCTATTTATTGGTTGACCCATTCATTGTTTAGTAGCATGTTATTTAACCTCCGTGTGCTTGTGGTCTTTCCAGATTTTTTCCTGTGGTTTATTTCTAGTTTCATAGCCTTATGGTCAGAAAAGATGAACTATATGATTTTAATCTTCTTGAATTTGTTGTGGGATAATATGTGATGTATTCTGGAGAATGTTCCATGTGCACTTGAAAAGAATGTATATTCTGCTGTTTAAGGATGGAATGTTGTGAATATATCTGTTAGATCTGTCTGTACGAATGTGTCATTTAAAGCCATTGTGTCCTTGTTGATTTTCTTAGGATAATACATTGGTGTAAGTTGGGTGTTAAAGTCCCCTACTATTGTATTATTATTTATTAGTTCTTTGTTTGTTATTAACTGTTTCATGTATTTGGGTCCTCCTATGTTGTGTGCATAAATATTTACAATTGTTATATCTTCTTATTGGATTGTCCTCTTAATTACTATATAGCACCCTTCTT
The DNA here is from genome assembly GCF_022079265.1 of Lynx rufus. Taxonomy (NCBI): domain Eukaryota; kingdom Metazoa; phylum Chordata; class Mammalia; order Carnivora; family Felidae; genus Lynx; species Lynx rufus. The sequence goes on from NW_025814889.1 coordinate 63,389,220, forward strand.
TGTCTCTCGTACAGTCTGTTTCAAAGTCTACTTTGTCTGATGTAAGTATTGCTACTCTGGCTGTTGTTTAACATTCATTTGCATGATAGATGTTTATCCTCTCACTTTCAATCTTCAGGTGTCATCAGTCTAAAATGAGTCTCTTGTTGGCAGCATTGGTCTTGGTTTTGGTTTTTGTTTTTTTTTTTTTTTCAATCTATTTTGATACTATGTATTTTGATTGGAGTTTTAGTCCATTTGCATCCAAAGTAATTATTGATATGTATTTATTGCCATTTTATTATTTGTTTGTGGTTGTTTCTGAAGACTATCTCTGATCCTTTCTTCTCTTTCTTTCATGTGTTGCTGATTATCTTTAGTGATTTATTTCTCTTGATCCTCTACATATTTATTAGTGGTTTTTATACATGGTTACCATTAGGTTTGTATATAACTTCTTCTGTGTATAGCATTATAACTTATGTTGATAGTCACTCAAGTTTGAACCCATTCTCTTCTCCTCTCCTCCTCATGTTTTAGGTATATGTTATTATCTTTTGTATCCTTTTTTGTGAGTTTTCCACTGATTTTTTTTTACAGAAATATTCATTTTTACTGCTTTTGTGTTTCCTACCTCTTTACTGTCACTTGGTCTCTTCTTTCCACTCAGAGAGTCCCTTTTAACATATCTTGCAGAACTGGTTTATTGGTCACAAACTCCTTTAGTTTTTATTTGTCTAGGAAACTCTTTATCTTTCTTTTCTTTTTCTAAATGATAGCCTTGTCAGATAGAGCTGGGGGTAGGAGGCTTGGAGTTGGCTAATCCTCAGGAGAACTCATGGGCTTGGTGTACTGCTAGTGGGTTAGGTAGTAAGTTTCTGTGCAGCCCTGCCTCTCATGGGTGGCTCTGTGTTTATGCTGGGGGACAGGAGAGGAAAATGCCATCTGCCAGCTCCCTCGTTTTCAGGGAAGTCTCCCAACATGCTCCAAAATCAGATCTGTTACCTGTTTGCCCCTTGCATCCTGTGAACTGCCATTTTTATATTGCCTTTCCATGCAGACTGCTGTCTCTTTAAGGGCACTGATAGAGCTGTCATCCTCTTGGCTCACCCAGTGCTGATTCAGACCTTTAAAGCTCCAGGCTCAAAGTACCACTGGTTTTACAAAATCATGGAATTCGGCCCCTCTGGTTTTTAAAGCCAAACATTATGGGGATTAGTCTTCCCTGTGTGAGCTCCCTGGTATGAGGGCCCATTTCTCTGCCTTCTCCACACATGCAGATCCCTCTACCTTTCTGACTTTCCTGAACTTTCAGATGCAGCTTCTTCTCTATATTTAGTTATAGAGTTTTTTCTGCCAGTCTTTGGATTGCTCTCGGGTTTGTTGACTTAGATATGGATAATATCTAGTTGAAAATGTGAGAGAGGATGCTTTCAGGGTCCTCCTGCCCCGCCATCTTTCCAAGCCTCCCCTGGACCCGACTTTCTTACACTATACACAAAGATAAATTCAAAATGGATTCAAGATCTAAATGTGAGACGTGAAATCATAAAAATCCTAAAAGAGAACACAGGAGATAATTTCTCTGACATTGACCTTAGCAACATTTTTCTAGATACGTCTCCTAAAGCAAGGGAAATAAACACAAAAATAAACTATTGGAACTACATCAAAATTAAAAGCTTGTACACAGCAAAGGACATCATCAACAAAACTAAAAAACAACCTACTGAGTGGGAGAAGATATTTGCGAATGATACGTCCAATAAGGAGTTAATATCCAATAATATATAAAGAACTTCTTTGGGTTCTTCTCAACACCAAAAAAACTCCCAAATAATCCAATTAATAATTGGGCAAAAGACATGAACAGACATTTCTCCAATGAAAATATACAGATAGTCAACAGACACATGAAAAGATGATCATCATCACTAATCAGGGAAAAGCAAGTCAAAACCACAATGAGATATCAGAATGGCTAGAATCTAAAACATAAGAAGCAAGTGTTGGTGAGGATGTGGAGAAAAAGGAACCTTTGTGCACTGTTGGAGGGAATGCAAACTGGTGCAGTCACTGTGGAAAACAGTATGGAGAGTCTTCAAAAAATTAAAAATGGAATTACCATATGATCCATTCATTCCTCTACTAGGAATTTACCCAAAGAGTGTGAAAACACTAGTTCAAAAAGATATATGCATCCCTATGTTTTTTGCAACATTATTTAGAATAGCTAAGATATGAAGCAACACAAGTTTTCATCAATAGATGAATGGGTAAAGAAGATGTGGTATATATGCACAATGGAATATTACTCAGCCTTAAAAAGAATGAAATATTGCCATTTATAATAACATAGATGGGTCTAGAGGGTATAATGCTAAGTTAAATAAGTCAGAGAAAGACAAAAACCATATGATTCATTCACATGTGGAATTTAAGAAACAAAACAAACAAATGGGAAAAAAGACCAACAAAAAACACTCTTTAACATAGAGAACAAACTAGTAGTTACCAGATGGGAAGCGAGGGGGGAAGGCGGTGGATAAAATAGCTGAAGAGGATTAAGAGTACACTTATCGTGGTGAGTATTGATAATGTATAGAATTGGTGAATCACTATATTGTACACCTGAAACTAATATAACATTGTATTATAATTAGACCGGAATAAATGAATGAATAAAGGACAAAAGACTTGAACAGACATTTCTCCAAAAAAGTTATACAAATGGACAACAACCATATGAAAGAATGGTTAACATCACTAATTAGAAAAATGCAAATCAAAACCACAATGAGATGCTACCTTATTCCTATTAGGGTGGCCACTATTAAAAAAAATTATCAGGGGCGCCTGGTGGCTCAGCCAGTTAAGCATCAACTTCAGCTCAGGTCATGATCTCACAGTCCGTGAGTTTGAGCCCCACTTCTGGCTTTGTGCTGACAGCTCAGAGCCTGGAGCCTGCTTCGGATTCTGTGTCTCCCTCTCTGCCCCTCCCCCACTCATGCTCGCTCGCGCTCTCTCTCTCTCTCTCTGTCAAAAATAAATAAACGTTAGAAAAACTTTTTTAAATAAAAAAAAACAATTCTTAAAAAATAAATAAATAAAAACATTCTAAAGTTCTACCTTTCTACTCCAACCAAATTATATGTTTGTTTATTTATTTTAATTTCAGTATAATTAACATACAGTGTTATACTAGGTTCATATGTACAACATAGCGATTCAACAGTTCTATACATTACTCAGTGCTGGTCATGATAAGTGTACTCTTAATCCTCTTCACTTATTTCACCCATCCTCCCACCCACCTCTCCTCTGGTAACCACCAGTTTGTTTTCCATATTTAAGAGCTTGCTTTTAAGTTTGCCTCTTTTTTTCCTTGCTCATTAGTTATGTTTCTTAAATTCCACATATGAATGAAATCATATAGTACTTCTCTTTCTCTGACTTATTTCACTTAGCATTATATCCTCTAGTTTGATCCACGTTGTTGCATATGGCAAGATTTCTTTCTTTATGGCTAAGTAATATTCCATTGTATATATGTACCACATTTTTATCCATTCATCTCCTTTTTGTATATAATTTTTATTTTTATTTATTTTGAGAAAAAGAGGGAGAAAGAATATCCCAAGGAGGCTCCATGCTGTCAGCTGAGCTGGACATGGGGCTGGGTCTCAAAACCCATGAGATCATGACCTGAGCTGAAACGAAGAGTTGGGAGCTGAGCCACCCAGTCACCCCATCCATTTATCTCTTCATGAACACTTGGATTGCTTCCATATATTTACTATCCTAAATAAGGCTGCAGTAATTATAGGGGCACATACATCTTTCTGAATTAGTGTTTTTCTATTGTTTGAGTAAATACCCAATAGTGAAATTACTGGATCATATGGTGACTCTATTTTTAATTTTTTGAGGAATCTCCATACTGTTTTGCACCAGTTTGCATTCCCATCAACAGTGCACAAAGGTTCCTTTTTTCTCCACATCCTTGCCAATATCTGTTGTTTCTGATGTTGTTGATTTTAGACATTCTGACAGGTGTGAAGTAATATCTCATTGTGGTTTTGATTTGCATTTCCATGATTAGTGATGTTGACCATCTTTTCACGTGTCTGTTGGCCATCTGCATGTCTTCTTTGGGGAAATGTCTATTCGTGTCTTCTGCCCATTTTTTTTAAAGTAGGCTTCATGCCCAGCATGGAGCTCAACACAGGGCCTGAAATCACAACCCTGAGATCAAGACTTGAGCTGAGATCAAGAATCAGATGCTTAACCAACTGAGCCATCCATCTGCCCTTTTTTAAATTGGATTATTTGGGGCTTTTGCTGTTGGGTAGTATAAGCTCTTTATATGTCTTTGGATATTAACCCCGTATCAGATATGTCATTTGCAAATCTCTTCTTCCATTCAGTAGGTTATCTTTTTGTTCTCTTGATTGTTTCCTTTGCTGTGCAAAAGCTTTTAATTTTTATATAGTCCCAATAATTTATGTTTGCTTTTGTTTCCCTTGCCTCAGGAGACATAGCTAGAAAAATATTGCTACTGCAGATGTCAGGAAAATTATTGCCTGTGCTCTCTTCTAGGAGTTTTATGACTTGAGGTCCCACATTTTGGTCTTTAATTCATGTTGAGTTTATATTTGTGTATGGTGTGAGAAAGTGGTCTAGTTTCATTCTTTGGCATTTAGCTGTCCAGTTTTTCCAACATCGTCTGTTGAAGAGACTGTCTCTTTTCAATTTCCTGTTCTTTCCCCCATTGTAGTAGATCAATTGACGATGGGTTTATTTCTGGGCTCTCTATTCTATTCCATTTCTCTATATGTCTGTTTTTTGTGCTAGAACCATATTGTTTTGATTACTACAACTTTGTAGTATAACCTGAAATCTTGGATTCTGATACCTCCAGTTTTGTTCTTTTTCAAGATTGCTTTGGCTGTTTGGGTTCTTTTGTGGTTCTATAAAATTCTAGTATTACTTGTTCTTGCTATATGAAAAATGCTATTGGAACTTTGATATAGGGATTGCATTAGATGTATAGAGTGCTTTAGGTAGTATAAACATACTAACATATTAACAATATTTGTTCCCTCAATCCATGAGTATAGGCTACCTGTCCATATGTTTGTATCATCTTCAATTTCTTTCATCAGTGTTTTACAGTTTTCAGAGTACAGGCCTTTCACCTCCTTGGTTAACTTTATTCCTCGGTATTTTATTCTTTTTGGTGCAATTGTAAGTGGGATGGCTTTCTTAATTTCTCTTTCTGCCACTTTATTAGTAGTGTATAGAAATGCAATAAATTTCTTTATATTGATTTTGAATCCTGCAACCTTATTGAATTCATTTTTCAGTTCTAGTAGTTTTTGGATGGAGTCTTTAGGGTTTTCTATATAGTCTTATGTCATCTCCAAATAGAGGCAATTTCACTTCTTCCTTACCAACTTGGATTCCTTTTATTTCTCTTTTTTGTGTGATTGCTATAGCTACAACTTCCAGTACTATGTTAAATAAAAGTGGTGAGTGTGGGCATTCTTGTCTTCTTCCTGACCTTAGGGGAAAAGCTCTCAATTTTTCACCATTGAGCATGATGTTAGTTGTAGGTTTTTCACTGTGTTCTTTATTATGTTGAGGTATGTTCCCTCTTAACCTACTTTGTTGGAGATAAATGGATATTGTACTTTCTCAAATGCTTTTTTTACATCTATTGAAACAATCATATGGTTTTTATCATTTCTCTTGCTGATATGATGTATACATTGATTGATTTGTGAATATTGAACCACTCTTGCATCCCAGAAATAAATCCCACTTGATGGTGTTGAGTGATTTTTTTTAATTGTTGGATTCAGTTTGCTACTATTTTGGTGAGGATTTTTTGTGGTGTCTTTATCTGGTTTTGGTATCAGGGTAATGCTGGCCTCATAGAATGAATTTGGAAGCTTTCCTTCCTCTTCTAATTTTTGGAATAGTTTCAGAAGATAGGCATTAACTCATCTTTAAATACTCAGTAGAGGGGCGCCTGGGTGGCTCAGTCGGTTGAGCGGCCGACTTCGGCTCGGGTCACGATCTCACAATCTGTGAGTTCGAGCCCCGCGTCGGGCTCTGTGCTGACAGCACGGAGCCTGGAGCCTGCTTCCGATTCTGTGTCTCCCTCTCTCTGACCCTCCCCCGTTCATGCTCTGTCTCTCTGTGTCTCAAAAATAAATAAACGTTAAAAAAAATTTTTAAAAAAAAATAAATAAATAAATAAATAAATAAATAAAATACTCAGTAGAATTCACCTCTGAAGCCATCTAGTCCTGGGCTTTTGTTTCTTGGGAGTTCTTTTATTACTGATTTAATTTCATTGCCAATGACACTCTTCAAATATCCTATTTCTTCCTGGTTCAGTTTTGAAAGGTTATATGATTCTAGAAATTTATCCATTTCTTCTAGGCTGTCCAATTTGCTGGCATATCATATTTCATAATATTCTCTTACAACTGTTTTTATATTTCTGTGGTGTTGGTTATTTCTCACCTTTCATTTCTGATTTTGTTTGAATCCTCTCTGTCTTTCTATGTTTCTCTCTCTCTCTCTCTCTCTCTCTCTCTCTCTCTCTATGAGTCTGGCAAAAAGTTTATCAAATTTGTTCATCTTTTCACAGAACCAGCTCCTGGTTTCATTGATCTGTTCTATTGTTTTTTTAGTTTCTTTTTCATTTATTTCTGCTCTGATCTTCATTATTTCTTTCCTTCTGTTAGAGGAGTTAGTTAGTTAGTTAGATTCTAACAGGATGCCTAGAGGCCAGCAAAGAAGAAGTCATGGCCAGCTATTGGGAAAGCCAGAGGCCTGTCCTGGCAGCACTCCAAAACAAAACTTACAACACTGGGTCAAACCAGACAGGCCAAGATGGCTGACAAAATAGGCCAGAAATCCCTGAACAAATAAGAAAGAAAAAGCTTGAAACACTGTTTGCAAGAATTCCCTGCCTCAAGTAACAAATATTCCTCCCCCTTGCTAACAACTGTTGATAAAAGGTAGAAGAAACTCAAACCCCAGGGCACGGGATGTCTCTCTACCTTTCTCCCTCTCCCACTCTCACATCTTGAGAGTGTACTTTTGCTTTAACAAACTTTTCTGCTTGTGTCTCTTACCCACTGTGTTGCATCTGTCCTTGAATTCTTCCTTGTCATGAGACCAAGAACCATCAGCAACATCTTTGGGATGGGCTGTGTCGAGGCGTCAGCGCCTAGAGTCTCCCCAGTTAACCTGGCAACATTTCTACTGGTTTTTGGATTTAGTTTTTTCTTCTTTTTCTTGCTCATTCAGGTTTAAGGTTAGGTTGTATATTTGAGATTTTTCTTGCTTCCTGAGGTAGACCTGTATTGCTATAAAGTTCCTTTTTAGAACAGCTTTGGTTGCATCTTAAATATTTTGGATCATTAATTTCTATCTTCATTTGTCTCCATGTATTATTTCTTCTTTGATTTCTTGGTTAACCCATTCATTGTTTAGTACCATGTTATTTAAGTTCTGTGTATTTGTGTTCTTTCCAGGTGTTTTTGTTATGGTTGATTTCTAGTTTCATAGCGTTGTGGTTGGAAAGGATACACAGTATCTTTTTGAATTGGTTGAGGCTTGTTTTATGGCGTAATATTGTGGACAATGTTCCATGTGCAACTTGAAGAGAATGTATTTCTGTTTAGGATGGAATGTTCTAAATATATCTATTAGATCCATCTAATCCAATGTGTCCTCAAAGCCATTGTTTCCTTGTTGATTTCCTGTTGGGGTGATTTATCCACTGATGTAAGTGGGGTGTTAAAGTCCTCTACTATTATTGTATTCCTATCGATTTGTTCCTTTATGCTTGTTAATAGCTGTTTATATATTTGGGAGCTTTCATGTTGGGTGCATAAATATTTACAATTGTTTTATGATTTTGTAGCATCCTTCTTTGTCCCTTGTAATAGTCTTTGTTTTAAGGTATATTTTGTCCAAAATAATATTGCTACCCTGGCTTTCTTTTCACTTCCATTTATATGATAAATACTTCATCCCTCACTCTCAGTCTGCATGTGTGTGTAGGTCTTGAAATGAGTCTCTTCTGGGCAGCATATAGAGGGCCTTGCTTTTTTATCCATTCTGTCACCCTTTGTCTTTGGATAATGAGCAGTTAGTCCATTTACATTCAAAGTAATTATTGATTGGTATGTATTTATTGCCATTTTGTTACTTACTGTTGTTTTTGTAGTTCTTCTCTGTTCATTTGTCTTTAGTTGCATATCTATTACTGGTTTTGATTTGTGGTCACTGTTAGGTTTATATATACATTTATACATATAGCAGTCCTTAGATTAGGGAAGTTTTTAGCTATTATTTCTTCAAATACATTTTCTGCACCTTTGTCCCTTCTTCTCTTCCTGTGATCCCTATAATACGAATGATGTCACCATTGATGGTGTCACTGAGTTCCCTTAACCTATTCTCTTTTCTTACTCTTTTTTATTTCTCCTGGTTAGCTTGATTGCTTTCCATTTCTCTATCTCCAGATCACTAATCTGTTCATTTGTACTTTCTAGTCTAGTATTTATTCCATCTGGTATATTTTTCATTTTAATTATTAAATTTTTCATCTCTAATTGGTTCTCTTTTAAGTTTTCTGTCTCTTTGTTGAGGGTTTCACTGAGGTTCTCCACTCTTTTCTCAAATCCAATGAGTATCTTTATGGCCATTACTTCAAATTCTCTATCAGGCATATAACTTATCTCTGTTTTGCTTAGCTCTCTTGCTCTGATTGTGTCCTGTTCTTTAATTTGAGACATATTCCTCTATCTCCTATTTTTGTCTAACTCTCTGTATCTGTTTCTGTGCATTAAGAAAGTCAGTTATGTCTCCTATTCTTGAAAGTAGTGGTCTTATGAAGAAAAGGTCTGTGGTGTCCTGCAATGCAATATACCCTGTTCATCAGAAACTGGCACTTCAGGGGTGTCTCCTCTGTGTGTTGCATGCACCTTACTGTTGTGACTAAGCCACATTTGCTTTCTTTCCAGTTATCTTCAATGGCTGTCTTTGCCTGTTGTGGGGAGGGTTTGGCCCCGTATTGATAATAGGCCAGTCTGGGGCTGCCTTGGGTTTGAGTTGAGTCAGAGGAGGCATTTGCCAGAACTGTGGTCACATCAAACTGCAGAACACTTTCTCTGTGTTGCCCTGTGAGAGGCTTTCACTGGTGGGCAGGGCCTGCAGTCAGACCAGGTGTCTACCCCCAGCTCACTTCTGGGGCTGCAGTGGAAATTGTCTGTGTGATATCTTCCCCTCTTCCTATGGCAAAAGCCAATTTGGGGTGGTGCTGACCAGTGTAAGGGCTGCTTGCACATTACCAGGCTTATGGCATCACTTTGGATGATCCCCTGCTGAGGGCAGGTTTGAAGGGGTGTCTTTGCAGGAGAACATGGGGGTGGGGTTCACAATGTTAGCAAGGTTTACACTTTCTACTGTGGGAAGAGTACTGGAGCTGCTTTGGGGAACTCCTGGGGAGGTGAAGTTAAAGGGGGCAGTTTCACTGGAGAATGTGGGGGTGGGACATAACAGGATGTTAGCATTGTGTGCAGAGGTCTGCTATGAGAGGGAATGTGTTGCTACCTTGGAGAATAGCTGAGGGTTGGTTGTAGGGGTGGATCCAAAGAAGAGCATGAGGTGAGCTGCTGTTAACAAGCTAGGTGTAGAGTGTTGGCACTGCACGTATTCCCACAATTCCCGAGTCATGTACCTCGGCTGGTGGGCAGGGAGGGAAATGGTACCCACTGCCTCTTTAGTTCTCAGAGAAGTCTCCTAAAGATACCTGCCCCTCCAGCAAACATTCTGAGGTTACTAAATAAATCTCCTTCCCATATACCCCGGGTGTTTTTTCAAACTACTGCTTCTATGCTGTATCTCTACAGGGCTATTTGTTATGCTGTCCCTTTAAGGGCAGAGACTCATTTTTCTGTTGCCCTCTCTTTCTCCCCAAGTTGAGCCACTGGTTTTTAAAGTTCCTAGTGTTGAGCCCCACTGATTGTAAGAACTCCTTAATTAAGCCCCTCTGGTTTTTAGAGTCAAATGTTATGGGGATTTGTCTCCCCATTGTGAGTCCCTGTGTCTGGGGTGCATGGGGTGAGATCTGCTCCTCTCCGTTCTCTGTGTCTGTGGTGTCCCTCCCTCCCACGGCCAGTCTCATAGGTCAGTTTTGTTCCTAATGATGTCTCTACCCATCAATTTGATTCCTGATCACATGTCCACCCTTCCTACCATTTTTCAGTGTGGCCTCTTCTCTATGATTAGCAGGGGAGAGTCCACTAGTCGTTTTCTAGGTTCTTGACAATGGTGTGGGGGTTATCTAGGTGTATCCATGCGACCAGGTGAACTTAGGATCTTCCTACTCCACCATCTTTTCCAGACAGATGGGTTTCCGATGTAAAATAAAGTTTTATAGCCTTGTGATATCTCAGAAAATTTTCATTTTAAACTTAAAGCCAAGAGTATGTCATTTCAATTCATAAGCTTTAAGTTAAATACGTAGCGTGTAATTCTTTTAAATCTTCCTATATATGTTATATTCTGCATTAGCTAGTACTCATTTTAACAGAAAAGGCATAAATGACCAGATTAGAAACCTCATCATGTCTCAGTTATCCTTTCCAAATTCAATGCATCACCTTTGACTAGATGACAAGGTCAGATCTGAAAGTCTTGTGCTTTGGAGAAAGAAACAACCAGCTTCTTTAGCAACAAAAATGTCAGGAAGTAGCAAATTCCTTCAAGACCTGGATTTTAGATACCCTTATAGAAGGTAGTGGAGATACAGGGATCCTCTTCATAATCCTCTGAATCACAGTGTAGGTGGTTGCCTAACAATTCTTGGTCCCTAGGGCACCTGGGTGGCTCAGTCAGTTAAGCATTTGACTTCGGCTTGGGTCATGGTCTCTAAGTTCACGAGTTCAGGCCCCATGTTGTGCTCTGTGCTGACAGCTTAGAGCCTGGAGCCTGATTCGGATTCTGTGTCTCCTTCTCTCTCTCTCTCTGCCCCTTCCCCACTTGTGCTCTGTCTCTCTCTCAAAAATAAATAAAGATTTAAAAAATAATAATAATAATTCTTGGTCCCTGAGTATAATGCTCATAGCCCCTGATAAACTCACCCAGACAAGAGGGGAAGGCCTAACACAGAATGCCAAGATGGGAGAGAGGGCAAAGAAGGGCTGCTGTGGTAATGTGATCTCTCCAGATGGATTCTTTCATCTTAGATGAAAAGGTCAGTCCTATGATCTTACTATGCTTTTGCAAACATCGCAGTGGTTGACTTTAATACGGGGATTAAGGTCTATCCTTTAAGTGATGTAATGTGAACAATTCTTTCTTAATCTTATATTGATTTAAGACTCTGCATAGGCTTTGATTTAGTTAAGTGTGCGGAGTAGTTCACAGATAGCTGAATTCCAGCAACAACGACAATTGCTATACATACACTGCAGCTGTTGAGCTGCTAACTTTTCTTTATAACAGTGTTATAGAACAGAAAGATAGTTGTTTGAATACAACAGACATGACTCTCCATTTGTCTGTACTGTATTAAAATGTTTTAAAATCACATATTTTTTTATTTTGAAAACACTCAAACCTTGAGTTACAGACCAGATTGTTTCCAGACTTTTTCATGAAACTTTAAAATACAGTAAATAATACTCCCCTGATAATTTTTTAAATAATTATTTAAGGGGATTTCATAATGTCTTAATGATAAGTGACACCTACATATGAGTGCTCCTTTTGAATTGGGCTCAGAGTCATTTAAAAAATAATATCTTGGGGCGCCTGGGTGGCTCAGTTAAGCATCTGATTCTTGATTTCAGCTCATGTCATGATCTCACAGTTCGTGAGTTCAAAGCCCGTGTCAGGCTCCAAACTGACAGCACAGAGCCTACTTGGGATTCTCTCTCTCTCCCTGCCCCTCTCCTGCTTGCTTGTTCTCATTCTCTTTCTCTCTCAAAATAAATAAACTTAAAGAAATAATAGCACGGATGTTTCTCTTCCTTTACTAGCTAAATTCTGGATCAATATACTATGAGTGGCAAAGCTGAGAGAACGTAGTGGAGAACCAGGGGGTAGGTAGGGGAATTTAAAAATAAGTGCTCTGAAGTCTTGTGATGGCTGAAAGAATGTAAAACAAAAATGTAAGAACACATGAGATAGCATGTTTACATTGTGCCAAAAAAAAAAAAATACCACCCAAAAACAAAAAAAACCCAAAAGTCAATACCATACTTATTATTTCAAGGAATACATCACAATAGCAGGGTTACTTGTATCATTTGCCTTGAAGTAACAGGTACACCCACTCATTGCCCGCCACACCCATATCTTACCTCTAAAGAAAATCAGGGAGGCCAAATGCCTTTTGGGGGTTTGGGGCAAAACCATGCTCTATAGAGGAATTCCACAGAAGGTAGTGACAAACTGACCAATTTCATTCTTTCTTTATAATAGACACAGATTCAAAGAACTATGCAGAAATGGAAGTTCTGTCCTAACGTTTACCAACGTATGTGCTGGTGCTCCGTGAGCCCTGCTGTGTAGCTATCTTTGGGAGCAAGGGTGAATGAGTAGCTAAGAGGGAGATGATAACCTGTTAGACCTAACATGTTCCTGAATCCTTGTGAAAGAGACCCTTGTCACTGAAGGTAACCAGGAATGTCTTTTGTAATCCTGAAAAACCAGAAACCGGGCTTCTGCTTCAGAAATGCCCACTAAGGCTGGAACAGGATGCTTGTTTTCGCCTCCCATTAATCTCTTGTACATAACATAGTCTTTCCCCTTCCTGAAACACAGATGGTGACACAAGGTCTAATTAAAGGTTAGCTGCCGATTAGGTGCATGTGAACCCTTTGATCTCACTACAGTGCTTTTCTGTGCATCCCCTCACTCTAAAACTTCTGCACAGTAAAGCCCGAACTTTGCAGAGAATAACTATGTACAGAGCCTGGATCATCTTCCACTTCCGCCGTCAGTAAGTTACCCTGATAAAACTGTACAAATTGTATGGAGTTACCTGCTTCATTTCCGGTCTCACAAGTGTCTTCTCAGTTTGAGGAACAGCTTCCTGTCCCTCCCCTACCTTCTAACGGTAGAGATGAGAGGATTCCACAGACAACACCTTCCCTCCAGCAGCAAATCATCTACTTCACCATCCAACTGTGGGGGTGGCTGCTGCTGTGGAGCTGTTTTCTCCTCCTAAAGGCCAGGTGCCTGCACAGAAAACTGCCTGTCTCTGAGATCGTATTTAGCCTCTGAGAAGCTCAAAGTTCCAAGCTCATTGGCAGAACCTCAAATACCCATTTATTCATTTGTTCATATTAATCATGCTTGGTCTCCAGATACGGGGTATATAAAGAAGGCAAAATGTGTACAAAATACTATATAAAACATAGTCTCTTCCCTCAAACTTACAATCAATGACCTGAGCAATTCAAGGCAGATCAGAAAAAATACAAGTGCTGTGAAAAAGAAGAGGAAGGACCTAACAGCAAGGCCAGCGATTACCCACTGTGAAGGAATTCTAATTTGCTAACATGCACGAGGAGAGACCAGTTGGAGTCAGATGGTCTGGAAATCAGCAGTCAAGATAGAGCTGCAGAAGTTTCCAGAATGAATGACTGCCAAGCAAGAGAAATGACGGTACTGTCCTCACTCACTAGACTGTACGAATGGGAGTCATTATAAACTAAGAGAGCTGAGTTGGGGACACTGGGCCACAGCTGAAAGGTGCCCATAAGGCCTTACTGCTTAGTTCTCATCTGCCCCAGTTCTTCCCTTCATCCTCAAGGATATCTTTTGGGAAAAGGCCACTCTTGCCTCAGTTGCTCTTAGCTCCCTGCATATTCCAAACCCTTTGGAAATCCTCCAATTTCTAGCTCTTGAGGGGCATCCATCTACTTGTGAAATCTTTTTCACACAGATCTCCAGGGTGAATTTCCTCTCACTTGACCTGCAAGGAGCACAGGCACTCTCTCACCTCCTCCATCCACAGCAGAGCCTCTCACTCCCTCCTCCCTTCAACACAGCCCTCTCCTCCCTCTGATGCCACTGCTGCCTGCCCCAGACTCTCCCACTGCCCAGTCACTGACTCTCTGTTGCACACACACCTCTCTTCTGGCTATGGGATCAGCTGCCCTGGTGTCTGAGCTGCATCCAACCCTTTGTTCACTGATTTTTGTGGTCTCACTCCCTAGCAGACTGCCCAAGAAGATTCCAACCCATCCAGAGTCAGCACTTACACACTGATCTTAATGGAGAGAATGAAATGGGGACGGGAGCCATTTCAGACCCATCTGGATTTTTTTTTTAACAGATGAAACATATGTGCATCTGTAGTATTCTCTGATCACATGACCAAGTTTCCCCTTGATTTTCTCCATGGATTTTTTAGTTTTCACTCTCCCTTACTGAAGAGAAAAGTGGACTGTAATTCACTATATTGCTTAAATGACATAATTTAAAATAATTGTTTTCTACCCTAGGAATTTTCCCTGATCAACAATTTACTGGTTTCAGTGTGGTCTTAACATAAGAGATGGGGAAAGGAACTTGCTGTCATGATAGGTAAGTACATGAGAATCAAAGGGCCAGCATTTACTATTGCACTCAGCTTTATTGTATTGTTATTCCATTTTTTAATTATCTTTTCATTATTTTTGAATTCCAGTATAATTAACGTACAGTGTTGTTTAGTTTCTGGTGTACAATATAGTGATTCAACAATCCTGTGAACACTGAATATGTATCAAGATAAGTATACTCTTAGTCCTTCACCTATTTTACTCATCCCCTCACCCACCTCCCCTCTAGTAAATACCCGTTTGTTCACTCTACTTAAGAGTTTTGGGTTGTCTTTTTTTCTTTGTTCATTTGTTTTGTTACTTAAATTCTACATATGAGTGAAATCATATGGTATTTGTCTTTCTCTAATGGACTTATTTCACTGAGCATTATACTCTCCAGCTCCATCCGTGTTGTTGGAAATGGCAAGATTTCATTCTTTTTATGGTTCAGTAATATTCCAGTGTATGGAATCCCTTCATCTAGTGATGGACACTGGACACATGAATTGCTTTCATGTATTTAGCTCTTGTAAATAATGGTGCAATAAACACAGGAGTCCATGTATCTTTTCAGATTATTGTTTTCATATTAACTGGGTCAATACCCAGTCGTGAAATTACTGGATCATATGGTTATTTTATTTTCAATTTTTTGAGGAACCTCCATACTGCTTTCTACAGTGACTGCACCAGTTTGCATTCCTACCAACAGTGCATGAGGGTACCTTTCTCTACTCATCCTTACCAGCACTAGTTGTTTCTTCTGTGTTTTGTTTTGTTTTGTTTTGTTTTGTTCTGTTTTGTTTTAGCCATTCTGATAGATATGAGGTGATATCTCATTGTGGTTTTTATTTGCATTTCTCTGATGATGAGTGATATTGAGCATGTTTTCATGTGTCTATTGGCTATTTGGATGTCTTCTTTGGATAAATGTCTGTTATGTCTTCTGCCCATTTTTTAATTGAGTTGTTTGGTTTTGAGGTGTTGAGTTGTAGACTTTTTTTTATATATTTTTTACACTAAACCCTTGTCAGATATATCATTTACAAATCTCTTCGTCCATTCAGTAGGTTGTCTTTTAGTTTTGTTGGTTGTTTCCTTTGCTGTACAGAAACTTTTTATTTTGATGAGCTCTTAATAGTTTATTTTTGCTTTCATTTTCCTTGCCACAGGACACATGTCTAGAAAAATACCGTTACAGCCAATGTCAGAGAGATTATTGTCTGTGCTCTCTTTGAGGAGTTTTATGGTTTCAGGTCTCACATTTAGGTCTTTAATCCACGTTGAGGTTATCTTTGTGTGTGATACAAGAAAATGGTCCAGGGTGCCTGGGTGGCTCAGTCAGTTAAGCTTCCAACTCTTGATTTCAGCTCAGGTCATGATCTCATGGAGCCTGCTTGGGATTCTTTCTTTCCCTGTCTCTCTGCCCCTCTTCCCCCGCAAAAATAAATAAACTTGAAAAAAAAAGAAAATGGTCCCATTTCGTTCTTCTGCATTTAGCTGTCCAGTTTTCCCAACACCATTTCCCATTGCATATTCTTGCCGCCTTTGTAGTAGATCAATTGACCATATAATCATGGGTTTATTTCTGGACTCTCTATTCTGTTCTAGTGATTTATGTGTCTATTTTTGTGGTGATACCACATCATTTTGATTACTATAGCTTTCTAGTATGTCTTGGAAACTAGAATTGTGATGCCTCTAGTTTTGATTTAGCTATTAGTGGTCTTTTGTGTTTCCATACAAATTTTAGGATTCTTTGTTCTACTATTGTGAAAAATTTTATTGGTATTTTCATAGAGATTGCATTAAATTTCTGTAGATTACTTTGAGTATTAACAATATTTTAATATTTGTTTTCCCAATCCATGAGCATGGAATATCTTTCCATTTGTGTGTGTCATCTTCAATCTCTTTCATTAATGTTTTATACTTTTCAGAGTACAGATCTTTCACTTCCTTAGTTTAGTCTTAGGTATTTTTCTCTTTTTAGTGCAATTATAAATGGGATGATTTTCTTAATTTCTTCTTCTGCTACTTCATTATTAGTGTACACAAATGCAATGAATTTCTGTATATTGATTTTGGATTCTGCAACCTTACTTAATTCATTTATCAGTTCTAGTAGTTTTTTGATGGAGTCCTTAGGGTTTTCTATATATAGTCTCCTGTCATCTGCAAATAGTGAAAGTTTTACTTCTTCCTCACCAGTTTCAAAACATTTTATTCCTTTTTCTTAACCGACTGAGCCACCCAGGCACCCCGATTTTATTCCTTTTTCTTGTATGAATGCTGTGGCTAGAAACTCCAGATCTCTCCTGAATAAAAATAGTGAGAATGGACATTCTTGTCTTGTTCCTGATCTTAGGGGAAAAGCTCTCAATTTTTCACCATTGAGTATGATGTTAGCCGTGGGTTTTTCATATGTAGTCTTTATTATATTGAGCTACTTTCCCTCTAAACCTACTTTGTTGAGGACTTCTATCTTAAATGGATGTTGTACTTTGTCAACTGCTGTTTCAGCATCTATTGAAATGATCATATGGTTTTTATCATCTCTTATTGATGATGTATCATGTTGATAGATTTGCAAATATTGAATTACACTTGTATCCCAGAAATAAACCCCACTTGATCATAGTGAATGATTTAGTGTATTATTGGATTTAGTATGCTAATATTTTGTTGAGGATGTTTGCATCAATGTTGATCAGAGATATTGGCCTATAGTTCTCTTTTTTTTTTAATAGTGTCTTTAGGTGGTTTTGGTATCAGAGTAATGCTGGCCTCATAGAATGAATTTGGAAGCTGCCCTTCCTCTTATATTTTTTGGAATAGTTTGAGAAGAAAAGGTATTAACTCTTTTTTAGATGTTCAGTAGAATTAATCTGTGAAGCCATCTGGTCCTGGACTGTTGCTTGTTGGGAATTTTCTTATTACTAACTCAATTTCATTCTGGTAATCAGTCTGTTCACATATTCTATTTCTTCCTGTTTCAGGAAGGTTGTTTGGGAGGTTGTATGTTTCTAGAAATTTATCCATTTCTTGGGGCGCCTGGGTGGCGCAGTCGGTTGGGCGTCCGACTTCAGCCAGGTCACGATCTCGCGGTCAGTGGGTTCGAGCCCCGCGTCAGGCTCTGGGCTGATGGCTCAGAGCCTGGAGCCTGTTTCCAATTCTGTGTCTCCCTCTCTCTCTGCCCCTCCCCCGTTCATGCTCTGTCTCCCTCTCTCTCTGCCCCTCCCCCGTTCATGCTCTGTCTCTCTCTGTCCCAAAAATAAATAAAACGTTGAAAAAAAAATTTAAAAAAAAAAATTTATCCATTTCTTGTAAGTTGTCCAGTTTGTTGCCATTTTTCATAATAGTCTCTTAAAATTCTTTGTATTTCTGTAGTGTTAAGTGATATTTCTCCTCTTTAATTTCTGATTTTGTTTATTTTAGTTCTCTCTCTCTCTCTTTTTTTGGATGAGTTTGGCTGAAGTTTTTTCAATTTTGTTGATCCTTTCAAAGAACCAGCTCCTGGCTCCGTTGATTAGTTCTATTGGGTGTTGTTGTTGTTGATGTTGTTGTTGTTTCTATTTCATTTATTTCTGCCCAATCTATTATTTCCTTCCTTCTGCTTGTTTGGGGACTTGTTTGCTCTTTTTCTTGTTCCCTCAGGTGTAAGATTAGGTTGTTTATTTAAGATTTTTCTTCTTTCTTGAGATATTGTTATAATCTCTCTTAGAAAAGCTTTTACTGCATCCTGAATGAATGAATGTGGACCATTGTGTTTTCATTTTCATTTGTTTCCATGTATTTTTTTATTTCCTCTTTGATTTTTTTTGGTTGACCCATTTATTGTTTAATAGCATGATATTTAACCTCCATGTATTTGTGTTCTTTCCAGATTTTTTGTTTGGTCAATTTCTAGTTTCATAGCATTGTATTCAGAAGAGATGCATGGTATAACTTCTATCTTTTAAAATTTGTTGAGACTTGCTTTGTGGCCTAATACATGATCTATTGTGGAGAATGTTTCATGTGCACTTGAAAAGGATGTGTATTCTATTGTTTAGGATGGAATGTTCTGAATATATGTTAAATCCATCTGGTCCAGTGTCATTTAAAGGCATTGTTTCCTTGTTGATTTTCTGTTTGGATGATCTGTCCATTGTTGTAAGTGGAGTGTTAAAGTCCCCTACTATTACTTACTTTGTTTGTTAATCGCTGCTTTATATATTTGGGAGCTTTCATGTTGGGTGCATAAATATTTGAAATTGTTATATCCTCTTGTTGGATTAGTCCCTTTATGATTATGTAGGGTTCTTCTTTGTCTCTTGTAAAGGTCTTTGTTTTAAGGTCTATTTTCTCCAATATAAGTATTGCTACCCTTGCTTTCTTTTCACTTCCATTTGCATGAGAATTGTTTTTCCATCTCTTCACTTTCAGTCTGCATGTATGTTTAGGTCTGAAATGAGTCTCTTGTAGGCAGCATATATATGGGTCTTGCTTTTTTATCCACTCAGTCACCCTTTGTCTTTTGATATGAGCATTTATTTGGTCCATTTACATTCAAAGTAATTATTGAGAGGCATGTACTTATTACCATTTTGTTACTTTGTTTTTGTAGTTCTTCTTCTCTTCTCTTGCCCTCTTCTCTTGTGGTTTGCTGGCATTCTTTAGTGGTATACTTGGATTCCTTTCTCTTTATTTTTTGCATATCTATTACTGGTTTTTGATTTCTGGTTTCCATTAGGTTTATATATAATATCTTATACATATAGGTGTCTATGCTAAGCTGATGGTCACTTAAGTTTGAACTCATTCTAAAAGCACATAAAGTTTTACTCCTCTCTCTCTCTCTCTCTCTCTCTCTCTGTCTCTCATGTTTTAGGCACATCATGTCATACTTTAAATACTTTTATGAATCCTTGACTGATTTTTATAGATATACTTGATTTTACTGATTGGACTTGTGCTTTCTATTTTTCCTACTCCTGCCTATGGTCTTCCCTTTCCACTCAAAGAATCCCCTTTCAGATTTCCTCTAAGGTTTACTGGCAGTGAATTCCTTTAACTTTTGTTTTTGTAGAAAACTCTTTATCTCTCCTTCCATTCTGAATTATAGCCTTGCCAGATAAGGTATTCTTGGTTGTAGGTTATTTTCTTTCAACACTTCGAATAAATCATGCCACTCCCATCTGGTCAGCAAAGTTTCTGCTGAAAAACCACCTGATAGTCCTGAAGGGGTTTTCTTTCCTGTAACTGTTTTCTCCTGCTGCTTTTAAAATTCTCTTTATCACTACTTTTTGCCATTTTAATTACTATGTGTCATGGTGTGGACCTCCTTGGGTTGATTTTGTTGGGTGCTCTCTGTGCCTCCTGGATCTGAATTTCAGTTTCCCTCCCCAGATTGAGGAAGTTTTTAGCTCTTAGTTCTTCAAATAAATTTTCTGCCCCTTTCCCTCTCTTCTTCTGGGATCCCTATAATGTAAATGTTATGCTAGATAGTGTCATTGAGTCCCCTTAATCTAGTCCCATTTTTTCTTTTTTCTTCCTCCTGTTCATCATGATTGCTCTCCATCCATTACTCTGTTCTCCAGGTCACTGATCCGTTCTGCTTTCTCTGGTCTTATTCCAATTTTTCATTTCAGTTATTGAGATTTTCATCTCTGTTTGGTTCTCTTTTATGTTTTCTGTCTCTTCGTTGAGGGTGTCACTGAGGTCCTCCACTCTTTCCTCAAATCTGATGAGAATCTTTATGGCCACTACTTTAAATTCTCTATCAGGCATATTACTTATTTCTGTTTGTTTAGCTTTCTTGCTGTGATTTTGTCCTATTCTTTCATTTGGAACAAATCATCTGTCTCATTTTGTCTAACTCTCTGGGTCTGTTTCTGGGTGTTAGAAAAATTAGCTATGTCTCCTACTCCTGAAAGTATTGCCCTTATAAAAAAGAGGCCCTGTGGTGCCCTGCAGTGCAGAGACCCCACTTACAGAAACAGGTGCTTCAGGGGCGGCGTCTCCTATATGCGTTGCATGCACCCTATTGTGGCTGAGCTGCATTTGCTTTCAGTCTAGTTGTCCGCAATGGCTGTCACTGACTATTGTGGGTAGGGTTTGGTCCCTGTGTCAATGGGCCAGTACGGGGAATACCTTGGGCTTGAGTTGAGCCAGACCAGGTGTTTGCCAGAGCTGCAGTAGCACCCAATTGCAGGGCACTCTCCCTATGTTGAACCCTGAGATGTTCACTGCTGGGTAGGGCCTGCAGTCAGACCACATTATCTTCACACAGTCACTGCTGGCACATTTGGACTGGTATGTATGGTTTTCCTCACCCTTCCTCAGGGCAGGAGTCATTTCGGAGTGGTGCTGGCCGGGGCTGCTTTCATACTATCAAGCTTGTGGCACTGCTTCGGATGGACTTCTGAGTGTGGTTTGGGGGGAGATGGGTGCACTTGTTAGCAAAGCTAGATGGAGAGTGTCCATGCTACGCTGGTTGCTGCAGGTATCTAGCCTAGGGGGCAGAGGAGAGAAATGGTGCTTGCTAGCTCTTTTGTTCTTGGAGAAATGTAAGATCCCTGCCCCTCCAGCACACATTCTGAGATTAGTAAATATATCTTCCTGTATATCCCAGGCATTTTTAACACTGCTGCTTCTATGCCATATCTCAGTAGGGTTGTTTGCTATGCTGTCTCTTTAAGGGTGAGGACTCAGTTTCCTCTTGCCCTCTTGCTCTGAGCAAAGCCTGATGATTTTTAAAGTTCCCAGTGTTGGGGCGCCTGGGTGGCTCAGTCGGTTAAATGTCCGACTCAGCTCAGGTCACGATCTCACGGTCCGTGAGTTCCAGCCCCGCGTCACGCTCTGGGCTGATGATGGCCCAGAGCCTGGAGCCTGCTTCCAATTCTGTGTCTCCCTCTCTCTCTGACCCTCCCCCGTTCATGCTCTCTGTCTCAAAAATAAACGTTAAAAAAAATTTTTTTTTTAAAGTTCCCAGTGTTGAGCCCCATTGATCGTAAAAACTCATAAAGTCCTTCTGGCTTTCAAAGGCAAAAATTATGGGGATTCATCTTCCCATGGTGGATCCCCCCATGCCTGGGGTGCTGGATGTAGAGTCTGTTAGTCTCTTCTATCCATGCCTGAGGTGTGCCTCCCTCCCCTCCTCAGTTTTGAAGGGGGGGGGGGTTGTTTCTAACTGCATTGCTGCCTTTCCTACACTCTGAAGTGGCCTCTTCTCTACATTAGGCAGTGAAAGTCTGTTCTGCGAGTCTTTGGGTCATTTTCTGGGTTATTTACACTGATGGGGATTTTAAGTGTATTCGTGGTAGTAAGTGAGCTAAGGAGCTTTCTACTCTGCCATCTTCCCTGGAAGTCCCCGTTCCACTCAACTTTGACCTCTCCTAATCTGATGACAGTCTATCAGAAAATGGCTCTCTTTCCAGCACCTTTTTTCTTTTCCTTCAAAGTCCTGCTGTGGCTTAATGGCCTTAGCTTTTTCAGAGTTTGTATCTTTCTCCCCGGGATACCACAATTTATGAGATGGGCTCTAGCTCCCAACCGCTCCCCAGGCTCGCTGCTCCTGATGAGCCCTTGTTACCCTCCCAGGCCAACAGTTACCTTGCTCCACCTGCCCCCAAATAAGGATTTTTATCACCTGCTTAAAGCACCTCCACATTTCAGAAGATTTCACACAGAGGGGTTCAGAATCCTGGGAATCAGTCCATGTTTTATTTTACAGTACATTCATATAAGTTCCTGCATTTCCAAGGTAACCAGATCACATTCAGGTTAGCACTGCTGGTAACAAAATTATACAACTACCCTGGCTTCAAAAACAAGATAGGATGATACACATTAATATCTGTTTCCCTTTAATACTGTAGAAGACAATACCTCACAAAAATAAAATCACATGCCTTTTACAATCCAGTGTGAAGGCATATTTATGTTAAAAGAAACCATTTTAGACATGTGGAGAAGAGTTTCAAAGCTTAAGATATCTAAAATGTCCCCCCAGTGCCATCTGTCTCTTCTGTCAGCTGGCACATTCAATATCAATGCCTTGGGAAGAGAGGGACAGAGGAAAGCAAGGGACCATTTAGCTCTGAAACTCATGGCTTCTTAGGCTACTTCTGTAAAAACTACTTAAATAACCTAAAATGCTAAAAAGAGTTAATATTAACAAGGGATGGTAATATAGGAAGCACCTGGAGAAAATTCCTCCAGTAACTGAGGGGAAATAGAAGCTGCAGACATTTCACAAAAATGGAAAACTGTATCACATCCAGTAATACATTAAGTTTGGAAAATACACTTTCACTTTACTGTACGAAAAGACTATGATCCATGTTCTAGTCTTGAATCTGTTCATAAAAAGAGCCACAGCCTCCATCTGCAATATTTTCTGTAGGCATCATTACCATCGAAGAGTGACCAATATCCCAACCCTTGAAGAATATAACAAGCCAAACTGAGCTATAATAAAGGCTAGAATGAATTAGGTAGGAGAAAATTCAGATGTGTGACAAGTAGAAGTTAAATTCATTTGGGTCATTTTTTCTAGATAAAAAAGGTTAGAAAATGTTTTGGACCCAGGTCCAACATAGCTGGAATGATAAGTTGTTGAAAATGCAAGCCCCCATCCAGAAACCACGTGCTTAATGTAGCACCCTTCTCCCAGAAGTTCAATGTGCTTTTGTATTATTACCAATTCATTACATAATGAAGTACATGATTCAGAATATACTTGGACTTATTGTTAATTCCAATGACTAAAGAGTTCCTGCCACTTGCTGCCAAGAAATTTTTGAGTCCTTCACTTATTAGGTTATAAATGGAATTTATACTCATATTTTCTGACCCCAATAGAAACACCACCCCTTTCAAGGCTCAAATATATGATGGAAGAGGGAATAAGACACTTAGTAAGAAAGCCTCAAAACATACAATGAAAAACCAGAGCCAGTGCATGTTTACAACCCCTGAAGACAGCCCCCAGCAGCAGGGTGAGCAAGGGGAGCAGTGATGTTTTTGAAACCAGAGTGACTTGTAACTAACTGCCTAACAGTAAAATCACACAGTAAAATGCAGAATAAGTCAACAAATAGCCAAGGTTTACATTATATCTAGAAATATGTTTTATGCTTTAAAAAAAATTGCAATGCACTCCAAAAAAATTTTTCAGATAATTCATGTACAACAGAAGGCACTGTTATCCGCATAAATCCATTGATTCTGCATGGCAAAAACCTGAGACGTGCAATTCAATCCTTTAAATCCACCTTGGTCATTCATCCTTTGGAGAATATGATTTGTCCTTTTCAGTCCACTGATTTTGTTCTTCTTTAATTTCATACGTTACAGTAGCTGCTTAGAATATATATTTCAGGGTGAGAAAGGTCAAAGGGGAAGAGGGAGTGGATAAATGTGCTGCCCAATGTCAGTTATCCGGCACAGCAGCAGGGTGCTGAAAAGCAGCTCACTGTCTTCCTCCCCTTGACCTTCACATTCCCCCCGGTGAAGGAAAATATAGTGATGACATTCGGTAGGCTGATGTTCCTTCTTTCAGTTGTTGCTGGGCACAGTCCCAAAGTTAAATGCGGAGAGGACTCCTTTGTTTTCAAACGTGAAGCCTCCCTGTTGTTCAATCTTCTTCTTGGCCTCTAGTATTTGTCAAGAGAAAGGGAGGGGACAAAATTAGAGTATTTAAGGTGACAAAGTTGGAAATAACCTAAAATGAGCTAGATTTATTTATACTTAGCATTGTGAAGGACTGTGACTTACGATATTAGTTATCCTGCCCAACCAAGCATTAGCCTTTTTTGGTTTTAATTCTAGTGTAGTTAATATACAGTGTTATATTAGTTTCCGGTGTATAATATAGTGATTTAACACTTCCACACAACACTCACTGCTCATCAAAGTAAGTATATTCCTGAACTCTTTGACCTATTTTGCCCACTCCTCCCCTCCCCCCACCCCGCACCTCCCCTCTGGTAACCATCTGTTTGTTCTCTTTAGTTACGAGTGGGTTTTTTGGTTTGTCTCTCTTTTTTTCCCCTTTGTCCATGTGTTTCTTAAATTTCGCATATGAGTGAAATCATATGGCATTTATCCTTCTCTGACTGGCTTATCTTGCTTGGCATTATACTCTCTAGATCCATCCGTATTGTTGCAAATGACAGGATTTCATTCTTATTTATAGCTGAATAATATTCCATTGTACATATATATACACAATTTCTTTATCCATTCACCTATTGCTGGACACCTGGGCTGCTTCTATCAATTGGCTATTGTAAATAATAATAGCAATAAACACAGGGATGTGTGTGTGTATATATATATATACACATAAATATATACATATATATACACTCATACATATATACACACATACATATATACACACACATACATGTACACATACATGTACATATACATATACATATCTTTGATTAGTGTTTTTGTATTCCTTATAGCTAACTACCCAGTAGTGCAATTACTGGATCATATGGTAGTTCTATTTTTGACTTTTTGAGGAACCTCCATACTGTCTCCCACAGTGGCTGCACCAATTTGCATTCCCATCAACAGTGCACAGGGTTTCCTTTTTCTCTACATCCTTGACAACACTTGTTGTTTCTTGTGTTTTTTATTCTAGCCAGTCTGATAGGTGTAAGGTGATCTCTCATCATGCTCTTGATTTGCATTTCTCTGATGATGAGTGATGTTGAGCATCTTTTTACATTGTCTGTTGGCCATCTGGATATCTTCTTTGGACAAATGTCTGTTCAAGTGTTCTGACCATTTTTTAAATGGATTGTTTTCTGGGTGTTATGTTGTATGAATAACTTACACTAACCATTTACTGGGCTGTCATTTGCAAATCTCTTTCCCATTCAGTAGGCTTTTAGTTTTGTTGGTTGTTTCCTTTGCTGTGCAGAAGTTTTTATCATGATGTAATCCCAACAGTTTATTTTTGCTTTTGTTTCCCTTACTTCAGGAAACTGATCTAGAGAGACGTTGGTATAGCTGATGTCAGAAAAATTACTGCCTGTGCTCTCTTCTGTAAGTTTATGGTTCCAGGTCTCCCATTTATGTCCTTAATATATTTTGAGTTTATTTTTGTATATTGTGTAAGAAAGTGGTCCACTTTTCCCAAAACCATTGAAGAGACTCTGTTCTATTGCATATTCTTGCCTCCTTTGTCACAGATTTACTGGCCATATAATTATGCGTTTATTTATGAGCTTTCCGTTCTTCATTTTGATCTGTGTGTCTATTTTTGTGCCAGTACCATACTGTCTTGATTACTACAGCTTTGTAATATACCTTGGAATCTGGGATTGTGATACCTCCAGTTTTTTCTTTTTCAAGACTGCTTTATTTGGGGTCTTCTGTGGTTCCACACAAATTTTAAAACTGTTTGTTTTAGGGGCACATGGGTGGCTCATTTGGTAAGCGTCTGACTTCAGCTCCGGTCATGATCTCACAGTTCACAAGATTGAGCCCTGCATCGGGCTCTATGCTGACAACTCAGAGCCTGGAGCCTGCTTCAGATTCTGCGTCTCCCTCTCTTTCTGCACCTCCCCTGCTCCCTTTCTCTTAAAAATAAATATAACATTAAAAATAATTTTAAAAAAAGATGGTTCTAGTTCTGTGAAAACTACTGTTGGTACTTTGATAGGGATTGCCTTAAATATGTAGATTGCTTTGAGTAGTATGGACTTTTTAACAACATTCTTCCAATGTTTTATACTTTTCAAACTATAGGTCTTTTACCTTCTTGGTTAAGTTTATTCCTAGGTATTTTACTCTTTTTGGTGTGATTGTAAATGGGATTGTTTTCTTAATTTCTCTGACATTTCATTATTAGTGTATACAAATGCATGTTGATTTTGTATCCCACGACCTTAATGAACTCATTTATCAGTTCTAGTAGTTCTTCAATGGAGTCTTTAAGTTTTCTATGTATACAATCCCATGTTATCTGCAAATAGTGAAAGTTTTACTTCCTCCTTATGAATTTGGATGCCTTTATCCCTTTTTGTCTCAAGCTGTGGCTAGAACTTCCAGTACTATGTTGAATAAAAGTGGTGAGAGTGGACATCCTTGTCTTGTTCCTGATCTTAGAAGAAAAACTGTTTTTCACCATTCAGTCTGATGTTAGCTGTGGGTTTTTCACATGTAGTCTTTATTATATTGAGCTATGTTCCATCTACCACTTTGTTGAATGTTATTATCATGAATGGATGTTGTACTTTGTCAAATGTTTTTTCTGCATCTACTGAAATGATCATATGGTTTTTATACTTTGTCTTATTAATGTGATATATCACATTGGTTGATTTGCAAGTATCGAACCACTCTTGCATCCTGGGAATAAATCTCACTTGATTGTGATGAATGATTTTTTTTTTAACATAGTGTTGGATTTAGTGTGCTAATATTTTGTTGAGGATTGTTGAATCTGTCTTCACCAGAGATATTGGCCTGGTAGTTCTTTTTGTGGTATCTTTATCTGGTTTTGGTATCAAAGTAATGCTGGCCTCATGGAATGAATTTGGAAGTTTTGCCTCCTCTTCTATTTCTTTGAAAAGTTTAAGAAGAATAGGTATTAACTCTTCTTTAAATGTCTGGTAGAATTCACCTGTGAAGTCATGTGGTCCTGGACTTTTGTTTGCTGGGAGTCTTTTGATTACTGATTCAATTTCATTGCCAGTAACTGATCTGTTCAAATAGTCCATCTCTTCCTGGTTCAGTTTTGGGAGAACTGGTTCAGTACTGGCAATGTTTCTAAGAAGTTACCCATTTCTTATAGGTTGTCCAATTCATTGGCATATAATTTTTCACAATATTCTCTTACAATTCTTTGTATTTCTGTGGTGTTACTTCTCCTCTTTCATTTCTCATTTTGAGTCCTTTCTCTCTCTGATGGGTACAGCTAAAGGTTTGTTAATTTTTGTTGATCTTTTCACAGAACCAGCTCCTGGTTTTATTGATCTATTGTTTTTCAGTTTCTATATCATTTATTTCTGCTCTAATCATTATTATTTCCTTCCTTCTGCTAGTTTGGGGATTTGTTCTTTTTTTTCTTGTTTCCTCGGGTGTAAGGTTAAGATTTTTCTTGTTTCTTGAAGTAGACTGGTATCATGATTATCTTCTCTGTTGAGAATGACTTTTGCTGCTCCCAACAATCTTTGACCACTGTGTTTTCATTTTCATTTGTCTCCATGTATCTTTTTATTTCTTCTTTGATTTCTTGGTTGACCCATTCATTATTTAGCAGCATGTTATTTAATCTCCATGTACTTGTGTTCTTTCCAGGTTTTTTCTTGTGGTTCATTTCTACTTTCATAGCATTCTGCTCAGAAAAGATGCATATGACTTCAATCTTTTTGAATTTGTCAAAACTTGTTTTGTGGCCTGATACGTGATCTACTGTGGAGAATGTTTCATGTGCAGTTGAAAAAATGTGTATTCTGCCGTTTTAGGACAGAAGGTTCTGAATATATCTGTTAAATCCATCTGATCCAGTATGTCCTTCAAAGCCATTATTTCCATCTTGATTTCCTGTTTGGATATCTCTTCTTTGATATGGGGGGGGGGTCTTGGAGTCCCTTCCTATTACTGTATTACTATCAGTTAATAACAAATAAAGGAACTAATTGTTTCATGTATTTGTGTGTTCCCATGTTGGGTGCATAAATATTTACAACTGTTTTATCTTCTTATTGTTCCCTTTAAAATTATGTAGGGTCCTTTCTTTGTCTCTTGTTAAGTCTTTGTTTTAACATCTATTTTGCCCAATATAAATATTGCTACCCTGGCTTTCTTTTTGCTTCCATTTGCATGATAACTGTTTTTCCTTCAGTCTGCACATGCCTTTGGGTCTGAAATGAGTCTCTTGAAGGCAGTATATAGATGGGTCTTGTTTTTTCATCTGTTCCATCACTCTCAGTCTTTGACCAGAGAATTTATTCCATTTATTTTTTAGGGGTTTTTTTAATGTTTTATTTTTGAGACAGAGACAGAGCATGAGCAGGGGAGGGGCAGAGAGAGAGCAAGACACAGAATCCGAAGCAGGCTCCAGGCCCTGAGCTCTCAGCACAGAGCCCGATGCAAGGCTCAAACTCACAAACCACGAGATCAT
This sequence comes from Lynx rufus, assembly GCF_022079265.1. NCBI lineage: Eukaryota > Metazoa > Chordata > Mammalia > Carnivora > Felidae > Lynx > Lynx rufus. The sequence continues at coordinate 63,417,960 of NW_025814889.1, forward strand.
GACCTGAGCCGAAGTCGGACACTTAACCGACTGAGCCACCCAGGTGCCCCTAGTCCATTTGAAGTAATTATTTATAGGTATGTATTTATTGCCATTTTGTGACTTGTTTTGTGGTTATTTTTGTAGTTCTTCTCCATTCCTTTCTTCCCTTGTTCTCTTCCCTCCCCATAAGCTGGCTTTCTTTAGTGATATACTTGGATTCCTTTCTCTTTATTTTTTGCATATTACTGGTTTTGATTTGTGGTTACCATTAGGTTTGTATATAACATCTGCTATATATAGCAGTCTATGTTAAGTTGATGGTCACTTAAGTTTGAAACCATTCTTTAGTCCTGTCCTTCCCCCCCCCCCCCCACCCGCATATATTAGGTATATGGTGTCATACTTTATATCCTTTTGTGAGTCTTTTACTGGTATTTACAGATATAGTTATTTTTACTTCTTTTGTGTGCTTCCTACTTTTATTACTCATGGTTTTTGTTTTCCACTAAAAGAGTCCCCTTTAACATTTCTTGTAGTGCTGGTTTAGTGGTCATGAATTTCTTTAACTTTTGTTTGGGAACCTCTTTATCTCTCCTTCTATTCTGCATGATAGCCTTGCTGGATAGAATATTATTGGTGGCAGATTTTTTTCCTTCCAGCACTCTAAATGTATCTTGTCGCTCGCATCTGGCCCGCAAAATTTCTGCTGAAAAATCCACTGATAGCCTTGTACATAACTTTCTCCTTCTCTGTTGCTGCTTTTAAAATTCTCTTTGTCACTACTTTTTGCCATCTTAATTACTATGTATCTTGGAATGGACCTCCTTTGGTTGTTTTTGTTGGGAAATCTCTGTACCTCCTGGATCTGGATTTGTTTTCTTCCCCAGATTGGGGAAGCTTTCAGCTATTATTTCTTCAAATGAACTTTCTGCCCCCTTTTCTCTCTTCTTCTGGCATCCCTATAATGTGAATGTTATCAAACCTGATGGAGTCACTGAGTTCCCTAAGTCTATTCTCATTTTGCATAATTTGTTTTCCTCTCACCCGCTCACCTTAATTTCCATTATTCTGTCCTCCAGGTCACCGATCCATTCTGTTTCCTCTAGTCTACTATTTATTCCACTTACTGTAATTTTAATTTCAATTATCATGTTCTTCATCTCTGGTTCTTTTTCACTGTTTTCTCTTTGTTAAAAATCCTCCACTGTTACTTCAAGTCCAGCAAGTATCTTTATGACCATTACTTTAATTTCTCTATCAAGCATATTACTTATCTCTGTTTGGCTTAGGTGTCTTGCTATTGTTTTTTCCTTTTCTTTCATTTGGGACATATTTCTCTGTCTCATTTTGTGTAACTTTCTGTGTTTCTCTGTGTTAGGAAATTCAGCTACATCTCTTGCTCTTGAAAGTAGTGGGTAGAGCATGGCATGCAGTTTTAACAAGGTGGTGCTGGTCCTCTGCCAGAGGGGATGTGTCTCTGCCCCGGAGACCATGGCTGGCCAGACCGATCTGCAAAGCATGCAAAGGCAGGGTGCGCAGTGTGTGTGTGTTGGTTTTTTTTTTAAATTTACATCTAAGTTAGTTAGCACATAGCACAATGATTTCAGGGGTAGATTCCTTAATGCCCCTTACCCATTTAGCCCATCCCCCCTCCCACAACCCCTCCAGTAACCCTCTGTTTGTTCTCCATATTTAAGAGTCTCTTATGTTTTGTCCCCCTCCCTGTTTTTATATTATTTTTGCTTCTCTTCCCTTGTGTTCATCTGTTTTGCATCTTAAAGTCTTCATATGAATGAAGTCATATGATATTTGTCTTTCTCTAATTTCGCCTAGCATAATACCCTCTAGTTCCATCCACGTAGTTGCAATTGGCAAGATTTCATTCTTCTTGATTGCTGAGTAATACTCCATTGTGTGTGTGTGTGTGTGTGTATACACATCTTCTTTATCCATTTATCCATCGATGGACATTTGGGCTCTTTCCATACTTTGGTTATTGTCAATAGTGCTGCTATAAACAGTGGGGTGCATGCGTCCCTTTGAAACAGCACACCTGTATCCCTTGGATAAATACCTAGCAGTGCAATTTCTGGGTTGTAGGGTAGTTCTATTTTTGGATTTTTGAGGAAACTCCATCCTGTTTTCCAGGGTGGCTGCACCAGTTTGCATTCCCACCAGCAGTGCAAAAGAAATCCTCTTTCTCTGCATCCTTGCCAATATATGATGTTGCCTGAGTTGTTAATGTTAGCCATTCTGACAGGTGTGAGGTGGTATCTCATGGTGGTTTTGATCTGTATTTCCCGGATGATGAGTGATGTTGAGCATTTTTTCATGTGTCAGTTGGCCATCTGGATGTCTCTGGAGAAGTGTCTATTCATGCCTTTTGCCCATTTCTTCACTGGATTGTTTTTGGGGTGTTGAGTTTGATAAGTTCTTTATAGATTTTGGACACTGGGGCGCCTGGGTGGCTCAGTCAGTTAAGCGTCTGACTTCGGCTCAGGTCATGGTTTCACGGTTCGTGGGTTCGAATCCTGCACCGGGCTCTGTGCTGACAGCTCAGAGCCTACAGCCTGCTTCGAATTCTGTGTCTCCCTCTCTCTCTGCCCCTCCCTTGCTCATACTGTTTCTGTCTCTCAAAAATAAATAAATATTAAAAAAAATTATAGATTTTGGATGCTAACCCTTTGTCTGATATGTCATTTGCAAATATCTTCTCCCATTCCATTGGTTGCCTTTTAGTTTTGATGATTGTTTCCTTCGCTGTGCAGAAGCTTTTTATTTTGATGAGGTTCCAATAGTTCATTTTTGCTTTTGTTTTCCTTTGCTCTGGAGATGTGTTGAGTAAGAAGTTGCTGTGGCCAAGATCAAAGAGGTTTTTGCCTGCTTTCTCCTCGAGGATTTTCCTGTCTTACATTTAGGTCTTTTATCCCCTTAGTTTGAGTTTATTTTTGTGTATGGTGTAAAAAAGTGGTCCAGGTTCACTTAACAGCATGTTGCTGTCCAGTTTCCCCAGCAACATTTGCTGAAGTGACAGTCTTTTTTTCCATTGGATATTCTTTCCTGCTTTGTCAAAGATTAGTTAGCCATACATTTGTGGGTCCATTTCTGGGTTTTCTATTCTGTTCCATTGATCTGAGTGTCTGCTTTTGTGCCAGATCTGTTCGTGTTATCTCGATGATTACAGCTTTATAATACAGCTTAAAGTCCGGGATTGTGATGCCTCCTGCTTTGGTTTTCTTTTATCAAGATTGCTTTGGCTATTCAGGGTCTTTTCTGGTTCCATACAAATTTTAGGATTGTTTGTTCTAGCTCTGTGAAGAATGCTGGTGTTATTTTGATAGGTATTGCAATGAATATGTAGATTGCTTTGGGTAGTGTTAACATTTTAACAATATTTGTTCTTCCTATCCAGGAACATGGAATCTTTTTCCATTTTTTTGTGTCTTCTTCAATTTCTTTCATAAGCTTTCTATAGTTTTCAGTGTATAGATTTTTCACCTCTTTGGTTAGATTCCTAGGTATTTTATAGTTTTTGGTGCAGGGTGCACAGTTTTAATAAGGTTCTTGCGTCCTCCACAGGTGACCAGCTGCCACTGCTGGGACTGAGACCCCACAATGCGCACAGTAGAGAGGCATGGTGTTGGCAGTTTGCAATGGTCTTCTAGGGAAGGGGGCCCACAGCACCAGAACTGAGGCAGGCCCAGCTAAAAAGGGTGGGGCATAGTATAAACAAGTTAGGTAGTGAATGCCGGCTCCAGGCTGGTTCCTGCAGGTGTCTGAGTGTTTATGCCGGAGGGCAAGGAAGGGAAATGGCACCCACCAGCTCCTTGTTCCTGGAGGAGTCTTCCAGCAATCTCAGTCTCTCTGGGACACACAAATGCCCTCTTGTATGCCCTGGGCATTTTTCAAAGTACTGCTTCTATGCTGTGTTTCTGCAGGCTGTTGGCTGTGCTGTGTCTTTAAAGGGATGAGGACTCAGTTTCCTATCACCCTCCAGACTCTCCCAGAACTGAACCTGCTGACTGTCAGAACTCATGAAATTTGGTCCCTCTGGTTTCCAAAGCCAAACGTTATAGGGATTCATCTTCCCATGTAAGCTCGCACCATGATGGTCTGTTCTCTCTCTTCTCCACACCTGCGGATCCCTCCCTCCAGTGGACAGACCCGTAGTCCATTTAGCTTCCCACTGCATCTCCACTCTTCTATCCTCTCTGATGTAGACTCTTCTCTACATTTAGTTGTAGAGTTTGTGCTGCCGTCTCTGGGTCATTTTCTGGGTTATTTACCCTGATGTGAGCGTTACCTAGTTGTATCTGTGGGGTGACGTGAGCTCAGGATCCACCCATTCCACCACCTTCCCTGGAAGTCCCTGAGTATCAGCTTTTAATAGGGCTATGTCAGTAAGTAGTTATGTTACTATTACAGAAAAACTGCTAAAAATGAACAAAATGGAAAAACTTTACCTCCCCCAACTTCCAGGAAAAATGACAAAATGAAAAGGTGCAAAGTGGTTTTTTTAATAGTTCTATAGGCTACTGCTGAAAGTGTACCCAGAATTCTCCTGATACCGACTCTGTGCTGACAAGAGAACTCTATGCAGAAGAACTTAGGTTCTAAATTCCAGGTGCCTATTCCATGTTTTGCACTAAAGTATTTTTGTAATTACAATTTTTTTTCCACTGATTTTCTAGGAGTGACCATAATAATGTCTGCATAGAACAATTTCTCCAAGTCAAAAACTGAAAATCAACAAGAATCACTAACATGTAAATCCCAGCAAAAGAAATGAAGCGTGTTTCTTTTCCAGGAAGACAAGCTCCTTATAAGAATTCATGAAGTGAACTGGCTCCAAAACAGAGGGTAAGTACATGAATACCACCACCACTAAAAGACACCTATTAATGCACAGGGTTTTGCAGAGCTAAGATATCATGATCAGTGATTAAAAAAAAAAAAATCATACAATAATAATTATCTTGAAAGGCTGGCCTCTAACAATTTTTAAAACAGTCTTTATGTGCCACAAGGCTCATTAAGAAGGTAAGAAGGTTGCTCATTAATAAGACTGACTACTGGCACGCTGATGCCCTCCAATCTGGGAATGCAGCTGGCTGACCTGCTACTGTCCTCCGGTGCTCTGCCAGGGTATACACCTCCTGCAGCGCCCTCCTCTGGTCCTCACTGAGCGGTGCCATCAGCAGCTGGTACCAGGCAGCATCCCGATTCTGCACAGCTGTTGCATTTGGGGAGTGTGTAGAAGAAGAAAAAGATAAGAGTCTAGTGAAAATTATCATTACAGAGAACAAAAGTACATGATCAAATTACGATGAAATGATTGCAGAAAGTAAGAGACAAACTTATTCCAGCAAGGATTATTTCTGAGTACCCACTCCATATCTAACCATGTGGGGCTATCAGAGGAAGGTTAGGACATTGCAAATCTCTGTGTTGCCCCAGTTCTCGACCTCCTTCACCACCTCTTCCTCCTGGGGTTTTACTATGCTCCCTAAAATCCAGATCTTGGCAAACACCTCTATTCACATGCTACCATGTTCCGCCAGATTTTCCCCGTACCTGCAGTTTCGGCTTCACTCCCACACCAAGAACTCAAGTTAGTGCTTGAGGCAAAACCATGCTCTAAGCCTCCCAGATTTTTCCATTTGGACATCTCACCACAACTAAAACCAAACTTAACATCTAAACTGATTTTGGACAATTCCCAAAACAATTTTTAAACCGAAGGAAATAAAGAATTTAGAGAAAATATCTAAAAATTTAGGGAGTAAAGACATACTTAGCAGAGCTTGTGTAAAAATTTGATATTCATCCACACTATTGTCAAGGTCAAGTGGAGTGCTGAATCCCTCAAGGGCAGTTTCTTCCAACACTTCTTCATCCCAATCATCCTCCTCCTCCTCCTCATCTTCACCTCTTCCGTTATTCGACTGCATCGCTTGAGCGGTTACATTTGTCTCCTCTTCATCACTTGAAATCTCCTCTGGCAATCCATTAATTATTTAAAAAGAATCAGAACACAAAAGAACAAAACATAAAATTCTACAGAACAAAAATTATAAAATGACATTCTGGAAATGGAAAAACTACTGCCTATTTTTACATGAAATTCTAAAAATAAAACTTTATAGCTTGTTAAATTGAAAATGACTTTAGAGGCACCTGGGTGGCTCAGTCAGTTAAGCATCCAACTTAAACTCAGGTCATGATCTCATAGTTCATGAGTTCTAGCCCCGCATTAGGCTCTGTGCTGACAGCTCAGAGCCTGCAGCCTGCTTCAGATTCTTTGTCTCCTCCTCTCTCTGCCCCTCCCTGCTCGCACTCTCTCTCTCTCTCAAAACTAAATAAACATTTAAAAAAAAAAATGACTTTATACTCCTCACTGAAAACAATTTCCAAGTAACCCTAAATCTATAGTCCACTGGACATTACTGTTTTGCTATGGCTGTCTCATATTCATTTATATAAAGATGCTAATTAATCAGAGTCCCAAGTTTTTTGTCAAAAAAAAAAAATTGTGCAGTCAGTACATTTTTTTTTAATGTTTGAGAGTGCAAGCGGGGGAGAGGCAGAGAGAGAGGGAGATACAGCATCCAAAGCAGGCTCCAGGCTCTAAGCTGTCAGCACACAGCCTGATACAGGGCTCCAACTCACGAACCGCAAGATCATGACCTGAGCCGAAGTCGGACACTTAACTGGAAGGGCCCCCGGTGCCCCAGTGCATGTGTTTTAAGTAACAATGAGTTCCCATTGAGAATTTGGGTCTCTCAACAGTTAATTCAGTTGATTACAAACTACTCAGAAGTGTTCAAATGAGGTCATTTCTGCTAATAGAAACATAAAAATACAGAAATAAAGAAAAAATAGCTACATGTGTGTTGAAAAGTGGAAAGCTGAATTGCATATCACCATGGATTCTATTTTCAGGGCTGATCTGTTCTAAGCAGTTAGCCCAATATTATAAATAACTGGAAGATAGTAAATGCAGAACAAAATCAACCCAAGACAGAAAAACCTAGAGTAAAACCCAAACCAGGCAGTATTATTCCAAAACTATTTCTATAAAACATACCACACTAAAGCACCTGAATTAAATGGCAAAGTAGTTTTAGGGATAAGGCAAGAAACAGAAGTTTTGATCATACATACACACGTATATATATGTATATATGACACATATATATGACAAAAATAGCAAGAAATACCTTTCCTAATTAGTCATTCTATACTTCAGCACAAATTGAACAGGAAAGTCTGGAAAATTACCAGAAATTTTTTCTCACGTCATATTAGTTATAAGCCAACAGTTTACAAAACAAAAAATTAGAACTGAAAAAAAGAATTCTATAATTGTTGGCCTATACTTAGCAAAAGAATAAAAACCCTTCTAGTAAAGAAGTCCTACATAGAATTCAGGAAAGCAAATTAGATCAGAAGTTGTGCTCTATGTTAGGAGTTAGAGAAGAGTACCATTCCTCATACCCAAACTAGGATGATGCGAATTAAATGCAAAATGTTTAAATCTACACTTGTATGTTTTACATGAAACATTCTGATTTTTCTCATTTAAAGAAATTCTGGGTTTTTTTATTTTTATTTTATTTTATTTTATTTTTTTAACGTTTATTTTTGAGACAGAGAGAGACAGAGCATGAATGGGGGAGGGTCAGAGAGAGGGAGACACAGAATCTGAAACAGGCTCCAGGCTCGGAGCCATCAGCCCAGAGCCTGACGCGGGGCTCGAACTCACGGACCGCGAGATCATGACCCGAGCCGAAGTCGGCCGCTTAACCGACTGAGCCACCCAGGCGCCCCTAAAGAAATTCTGTTTTTAACAGATATTGTAAGTTTCTCAAATTCCACATATGAGTGAAAACGTAATAGAAGACCATGGGGGAAGGGAAGGAAACAAAAAATAGTTACAAATGGAGAGGGAGACAAACATAAGAGACTCTTAAATACAGAGCACAAACTGAAGGTTGATGGAAGCAGGGGAATGGGGAAAATGGGTGATGGGCACTGAAGAGGGCACTTGTTGGGATGAGCACAGGGTGTTGTATGTAAGAGATGAATCAAGGGAATCTACTCCTGAAGCCAAGAGCACACTGTATGCTAGCTAATTTGACAGTAAATTATATGAAGGAAGGGAGGGGAAGGGAAGGGGGAGAAATTCTGCTTTTAACTGGAAGAGGGAAAAAAACTCCATTTGGAGTTGGATTAAGTTACTTCCTGCACCCAAGCAAGTAGTTTTGCAATTATCATCAAATAAAGATCTAATATCCTTGACTCTAACAATCTTATTCTGTCAATTAAGCAAATAACCTTCATTTATGTACTTTACTCCAAATTTAATAATACATAAACCATAAGTTTCTCCCAATTACAATTTTTAAGAACCATTAAAAAAAAACATCAGGCATTCTATTAATCTGTTATACTGATACTTCCCTTAACTAATGGTTCATTGAATTCATGCTGCCGACTTCACAGAGACTATTGGCACAAACAAGAAAATGAAATACTGGTTCCTAACTCATTGTCAAAACTATTTGATTCTGTTATAAATGTATCTGAATTTCTCAGAGTTTAACAACATTCATTAAGCTCAATAATTATTTAAATGTCAAAAAATTAACAGATTTAAATTTACATTACAGGATATGTCAACCAAACCCAAAATATTTGTTAAATGTGCAACAAGCCAAAGAATGTAACTGAATGATTCCAAATAGACTAAAATTCAGAGAAAATGCATGCTCAAATCAAAATCAATTCTAGCATTCATTACAATTAGAAGACTTTACCGTTTTCTTCCATATCAGCCTTCTCTGCTTTTGAGCGATCTTCCTGGTTTACCAGTTGTCTGGTAGCACAAACCTGCTTTAGGCCAAGGAAAAGGAAAAGAATTGAGGGTACAATCTGTCCCACCACAGCATCTACTGCAGGAGGTCGATTTTGCAATTCCAAAAGGATACTCAGTCCTATTATACACATCTTCCGGTCATGATGCCTACAAATCACAAAGAAAAAAATGTACTCATGAGAAATGAGGACAACTGAAGATTCTACAAGAACAAATGGCCAAGGTGATTTTTAAGGTTCACTCAATGGAATTATACAGAGGGATCCCCCATCTTGTACTACGTGAAATCCTATATAAACCAAGTTTTGTAAACCAACTATCATCAAAGAGCTATAAAAGTCTGTAATCAATATGGTGAATCTTACTATAGTATCAATTTCTAACTGATTTAAATGCTTTATCTGTGCCTTGGCATAACAAGTTCTATTAAAGCAGGAATACCTGTATTTGACAGCATAAAATTCCTATCCAATGGAAAAAAGGAAAAATTCAGACTGTGTCTTCATTAGATTGGTCTACAAGGTTTCTCAGCACACACACTGTACCCCCAGTGCCAAAAGCTATTCAGAAACTCAGCATATAATAAGCAAGCTAAATTTAATGACTATAAGTAAATCAATTAAATATACTCTGCTATAACATAGCATAAGGAAAATTTGATTCTGAAGGGAAAAAAAATTTTTTAATGTTTATTTTTGAGAGAGAGGGAGAGACAAAGCACGAGCAGGGGAGGGGCAGAGGGAGGCTGAATCCAAAGCAGATGAAATGATGAATATATTATAAGCTACTATTATTCGCATTGCTCTTTTTTTTCCCCCCAAGCTGGGCGAACACCTCTATTAAGATCCTGAGCAAACACATGGCCTGGCCCCTCAGGAAACAGGGTGGCTTAGGTGAAGAGGCAGACGGTGCCATTGGCCCCTGAGAAAACCCACGGCTGGGGCCAGGGCGGAAAGCCACATCCAGTACACCCAGGTCTTGGCTCAGCACGTGTCCCCACAGCACCTTCACAGGCACCAGCAGTTGGTTCTGCAGCAGGTCACTGGCAGACAATGACACTCCCGTGGTCAGAGCTAGATGTGAAGACCTGGTACCAGGTGTGGAAGGCCACAGCCCTTGGGTCCTCCTGTGGTGCCTCACCACCCTGTACGGCTCACCAGAAAGGTCCAGATCAAACCACACCAGCTTGCTGTCATAGCTCCCACAGATGACCTTGTCCCCTGCAGGGTGCACTGCCAGGCTGGACACCCACTTACAGTTCGGTCTCAGCTTCTGGGTGAGCTCCTGGCACAGGAGATAGTAAAGGCAGATGCTGCACTGGAAAGTCACTAACACAAAGGACGGGACAGAGTAGAAGGCCACCCACGGTACTTGGCCATGGCTGCAGAAGGGGGTCTGCCTGCAGTGCCAGCTCAGCTAGTGGATCAGCACCTGTGTGTGGCCTGCAGGGGCCAGGACCACAGCCAAGAAGTCCCCACACCCATGCCAGGTCAACAGAGTCACAGGCTTCCCATGGCGGATGTGCAGCCACAGGTCCCCCCTGGCGTTTCTCCTCTGGGGCCTCCAGCCAGTAGGCAGGCTGAACGGCCGGCATCTCAGGTGGGATGAAGGCACACAGCAGCTGGTCCTTGCTGCCCACCACCAGCTGGGCCCCCAAGGCCAGGATCAGTAGCAGCACCACGTCCTCTACAGCCCCAGCCACCAGGCAGATGGTGGGGTGAGTGTTCCAGCCAATACTCCTCAGCATACCCACAACGGGCACGGTCCTCGTGCAGCGGGCAGCAGCCACCTCCCAGAGTCATAGTAAGCCATCGTCGGAGCCTGAAGCCAGCCACTGGCCCTCTCCAGGATGACACTAAGGTGGTGGACAAGGTTGCTGGGGCCTCTAGAGACCAGGACCTGACAGGTGAGGAAAGGCTGCGGGTCCTGCGGCTGGGACAGTTTGGGGACGAGGTCTTCAGGGTTCACATTCACCCTCACCTTGCACTGCCGTGGACACAGTAGAGGTCAAGGCAGCATGTGAAGCATTCCTGGAAGAAACAGCTATACACAGGCACACCCCGCAGGTTTGGAAACTTGCGTGGCAGGAAGGTGGGCTTCCTCTCACCTGGCTCCCATTGCTCCCACACCTCTTCGCTGGGCAGATACGCAGGAGGTGGGCCGTAGAACTCGGTGTGACCCTGAGGACCAGCTTGGGAGTGGGTATGTGTATCTTGTGCCCATCTGGCCCAACATCGGGGTCTTCCACACCCACAGATTACTGAAGCTAGGGGTGGGGTTCTGGGGCCCGTGAAGCTGCATCTGGCCCATCTTAATGGCATATGCCCCAAGTGAGAGACCCTCTCCTTCTCCACCAGGGATGGGATGAAGCTGTGCTTGTCAGCAGGTCAGCTGGTTACTGAGTGGAGCACCAGGTCCCCAGTGAAGAAGTCCATAGCCAGCTCATACAGATCGAAGCTCATGTTCCCCAACTGGCCCCTCTGCAGCCACCATGCCAGGGCCACCTGCTCATCGGTCAGCCATAAGTCGTGCCCTGTCATCCAGTCCTGCACCATGCACTGGTAGTCACAATCATCCATTTTGTGCAGAACCTGGTCCAGCTTGTCACGAGTACGCAGGGGCTTGTAGCTGTGCCTGCCATCCATGCCCAATGCCCATGCCCACCATGTTCCAGATGTCCTCTGTCCTTGGGGAAGAGGTCCCGGCCTGCACCTGTGGCCCAGTGGTCTTCTCCATCACTGCTGATCCTATCTTCTCCCTCTGCCGAGTCATCTTCACTCCTGTCACTGCTAGAATCTTCCAAGCCTGAGAACGTGCTCTCTGTCAGAGAAGCGACAATCTCTGCCATCCTGGAGGCTAGGAGGAGGGGCACAGATCAAAGAGAACTCCACCAGCTCCAACTCCAGCTCTGGCTCCAGTGGCCGCTTCCCAGGCCGTGCCTGTGTCACCGCCACACGCCTGCCACACTACCCAGCCGGTCCCAGCCCACTGCATTGCCTGACTCAAGTTACTAAAGCCAAAGGAGTATATTATAACAGGAACTGCACTGGACCTGAGGATGCCCCCCAATAGTGGTGCACATTAGGTGTCAAGAGGATCACAGCAGGAAAGATGATTATCAAGTAGGACTCTAAAGAATCCAAGGAAGCATAAGCCAAGCCTGTCCAGTCTGTGCAATAGTAGAAATGGCCTTTCTATCTTTGGAAAACTGCTTCTAGATGCTAATAAAGAGAGAAGCATTCCAACTGCATAACTGTGAGTGACAAAGCCTCTGCTCCCTAAATCTTTGTCAGAGAAAACTTCAAGCACAATTTTTTAAAGTATGTTCTTCCCTTCAAGTCTTTAATAAAAAATCTAAATCAATGACAAATTCCAGTATCCTACAAGTAGAAAAACTAGAATACACGCAGCAGCTTGTTAGTATCTTCCCCCACACCTGTTCTGCCATGCTAATTCACACCTCTATTACTTGGCAGTGTCCTGACTACTCCTACTGGAATTCTCCTTCCTCAGCATTTCTAAATGATATCATTTCTAAATGTTCTCTTACAAAACTTAAAAAACAAAACACTAGTTGTATCTAATGTTTTAAACAAATTAATTGCAATCTAGCTCAAATTCTAGCATAACAATCACTAATAGGTGTGGGGTCACTTGAGGTGGGCAGGTACCTACTACTCGGCATCTCATTTTTCTTATGTTTGAGAAGTAGGAGAGTGCTTCACATGAAGACAAACTCTTGCACCAGGGAAGCACCCAAGCTACAACGAACAATCCTTCTTTCTGACCTCACATGTGAGAACAAGCTCCCTTGAGATCTGCAGAGTTCCAATATCCAATAACCTGGGCCAGTATATCTTTACCAGACTGGCATTTTCCTTAGAAACCTGACCCCATTTAGAATGTTTTTACCTATACACACTTAATAGTCATGGAACCTGATGGACACTTAGTTCTCATTGCCTAAAGATCTAACGCTATCACGCAAGTAAAAAACAACTAGGGACAGACTATACCTAATTTTCAGAGCCTGCATTCTTTCCACTAGATTATACTACTGAAACACAGTTTAATTCTCTAAAAATTAAAATTTATGTTTACAATGCACTAAAAATAATCCTTAAAAATGAAAATTACCTCTTTATATGCTATTTTACATTTTTAAAATCAATGTTCCAGAAACAGAAATGTAGAGTAAAATCCAAAAGACACATACCCAAGAAAACAATCCGTATCGTTCATCCACTGATTTATAAACTGTACAGTTAACGGTCCAGGATTGTGAGGCAACTGAATTTGTTCTAAAGTATGTAGCAGCAAATCAGGGTTGTAGTACAAGGCAGCAATGGCAACCTGAAGACACATGGTGCGGAGCTCACTAGTTTTCACTCCTCGGGTTAGTCTCTCCAAAACAAGTTGAACAAAGAGAGGAATGCACTAGAGAAAACAATAAAGAAGAGAGTCAGCCATACACAGAGAAACCAGGTAACTTTTATAGAAAGCAGTATGTTGGTAGAGAGTATTCTCAAATAAGATACCCTTAAGGACAATTAAACCTCTGCTTACCTTGTTCTTATGGTATTAAACAAATTTATATTCTCATAAAGCCCAGAGATTAAATGGCCAAAAAGAGGTCCTAGAGCAGTGAGAGGAAGTCTCCTTCCCTTCTCTTTTTTAATGTTTATTTATTTATTTTGAAAGACAGAGTGAAGGAAGGGCAGAGGGAAAGGGAAAATCACAAGCAGTCTCCGTGCTGTCAGCGCAGAGCCTGATATGGGGCTCAATCTCACAAACTATGATCGTGACCTGAGCCTAAACCGAGTCAGACACTTAATCAACTGGGCCACCCAGATGCCCCAACAAGTCTCCTTCCTTTTTGAGTGCAGATTACAGTGAAGACTATCCCACAAGAATCCACACTCAAACGATGGCAACAATCCAAATATAGACCCAGCCACTTCCACATTTAAGGTAAAATGACGAGGTTGGAATTGTGAAATCAGATTAAATGGGATTTAGAAAATAAATAAGCATGACATGACCAGAATTTCTCTTGAGAAAGAAAATTCCTAAGTCACAGAATGTAAAGTACAGCATGGTGACTACATTTTCATAATGCTGTATTACAGCCACCTGGGTGGCTCAGTCAGTTAAGCATCTGACTTCAGCTCAGGTCATGATCTCACAGTTCATGAGTTTGAGCCCTGCTTTGGTTGAGCCCTGCTTCTCTCTCTCTCTCTCTCTCTCTCTCTGCCCCTTGTGGGATTCTCTCTCCCCCCCACCCCTCCCTCACTTGCTCGCTCTCTCTCAAAAAACAATAGTAACGCTGTATTACATATTTGAAAGTTGCTAAGAGTAGATATTAACAGATCTTACCACAAAGAAAAACAATTTGTAACTTGTGTATGGTGCTGGATATAACTAGACTTATGTGATCATTTTACAACATATATAAATATCAAATCATTGTGTTATATTATCTCAATAAAATAAAAATAAGAAAATTCCTATTAATAGAAGACTGAAGAAAAAATGGTAGACTTCGCATTTGAAAATGAAGGCAATTCTACCATTGATGAACCACTTTCATTAGAAGTATTTCCTTTTTTAAAAAATTTTTTAATGTTTTTATTTATTCTTGAGAGAGAGAGAGAGAGGGAAAGAGTGTGAGTGGTGGAGGGGCAGAGAGGGAAACACAGAATCTGAAGCAGGTTTCGGGCTCCAAGCTGTCAGCACAGAGCCCACTTCAGATCCTCTGTCCTCTCTCTCTCTCTACCCCTCCACCACTCACACGCTCTCTCTTGCTCACTCTCTCTCAAAAAAAATAAATAAACAAAAAAAATTTTTTTTAAAGAACTAGTTCCTAATAGTTATTTTCACTAAAAGGGATGGGCTGAAATGATTTGTGTAAAATAAAATCCTGAGGTGTTAATTAAGCTCATTTTAAAATTAAACTTCAGCAGAAAAAAATAAAAAAATAAAAAATAAATAAAATTAAACTTTAATCCTCAGGGAGGATTGGAGGACTAGGCAGAGCACAGAGGTGGTTGAGGGCAGTGAAGACACTCTGTATGTTACTAGAATGGCGGTTACATATCATTATACATCTGTCCAAACCCATGAAATATACAACACCAAGAATGAAGCCTAGTGTCCAGCGTGGGCTCTGGGTGATAACGATGCATTATCAACGTAGGCACATCGACCATAACCAATGTACCACCCTCGTGTATATGTTGATAATGGAGGACACTATGCATGTGTGGGTAAGGGGTATATGGGATATCTCTGTTCCATCTGCTCAATTTTGCTGTGAACCTGTAACTGCTCTAAATAATACTCTATTAAACAACAAAGTTTCACATAGAAATTTACGAGTTAAATTTAATTTTTTTTTGTGGTCCAAGTTATAAATATATTAGGAGCAGCAGAATACTAACTAGCCTTTTTAGGAGGATACATAAAAGTACCATGTATAGTTATGTGTTTTAGTTTTAAGATTGAGATTTTAGGGACGCCTGGGTGGCTCAGTCTAGGTTAAGTGTCCAACTCCCGATTTCGGTTCAGGTCATGATCCCACAGTCGTGACATCAAGCCCCATGTTTGGCTCCCCACTGATTGTGGAGCCTGCTTGGGATTCTCTCTCCCTATCTGCCCCTCCCCTGCTCATTCTCATTCTCTCTCTCTCAAAATAAATAAACGTTAAAAAAAAATTGAGATTTTAGAAAGGGATGACTAGTTTGATGTTTGATTAACCCTACTGGTTTCTTCTCAAATTCCAATACAGAGCATTCAGATAGCACAACACATGTAGGATGTAGGCTACATTAAAAATTATTACTATGGGAGAAAGGGGAACCCTCTTACAGTGTTGGTGGGAATGAAAACTGGTGCAGCCACTTGTGGAAAACAGTATGAAGGTTCCCCAAAAAGTTAAAAATACAATTACCCTATGATCTAGTAATCATACTACTGGGTATTTACCCAAAAAACAAAAACACTAATTCAAAGGGATACATGCACCCCTGCTTATAGCACCATTATTTACAATAGCCAAATTATGGAAGCAGCCCAAGTGTCTATCAGTTGATGAATGGATAAAGAAGATGTGGTGTGTGTATATATATGTATACATACACATACACACACACACACACACACACACACACACACACACACACACACAAATAGAATATTCAGCCATAAAAAAGAATGAAATCTTGCCACTTGTAATGACATAGATGGAACTAGAGAGTATAGGGGCGCCTGGGTGGCGCAGTCGGTTAAGCGTCCGACTTCAGCCAGGTCACGATCTCGCGGTCCGTGAGTTCGAGCCCCGCATCAGGCTCTGGGCTGATGGCTCAGAGCCTGGAGCCTGTTTCCGATTCTGTGACTCCCTCTCTCTCTGCCCCTCCCCCGTTCATGCTCTGTCTCTCTCTGTCCCAAAAATAAATAAACTTTGAAAAAAAAAAATTAAAAAAAAAAAATAAAAAAAATAAAACATTTTCTTAATGTTTATTTATTTTTGAGAAAGAGAGCATGAGCAGGAGGAGGGTAGAGGGAATGGGAGACACAGAATCCAAAGCAGGTTTCAGGCTTGAACCCACAGAACACAAGATCATGACCTGAGCTGAAGTCGGATGCTAAACTGAGTCACCCAGACACTCCTAAAAGAAAACATCTTTATTTTTTTTTTTAATCTTTTTTTTTTAATTTTTTTTTTTAACATTTATTTATTTTTGAGACAGAGAGAGACAGAGCATGAACGGGGGAGGGGCAGAGAGAGGGAGACACAGAATCTGAAACAGGCTCCAGGCTCTGAGCTGTCAGCACAGAGCCCGACGCAGGGCTCGAACTCACAGACCGCGAGATCGTGACCTGAGCTGAAGTCGGACGCTTAACCGACTGAGCCACCCAGGTGCCCCAAGAAAACATCTTTAAAATATAGGAAGCTATGATGACCGTGTCTCATCAAAGAGAAAATATCTATTAGGACATGCAAATTGCAAAAAAGAATCAAATGGAAATTCTAGAGTTAAAAAATGCTATAGGGGCACTTGACTCAGACAGTAGAGTATGTAGCTCTTCATCATGGGGTTCTAAGTTCAAGCCCCACGTTGAGCATGGAGCTCACTTAAAAAAAAAATGAAAAATTAATTAGAAGGGCTCAACAATAGATCTGAACTGGCAGAAGAGAGAATAAGCAAACCTGAAGATAGATTGAAAAAGAGTATGTAATCCAAACACCAGAGAAAAGACAGAATAAAGAAAAATTATCAGAGCCTCAAAGAAATGTGGAACACCATTAAGCACACCAATGTATATGTAGAGGGAGAATCAGAAGGAGAGAAGAGACAAAAAGAAGAAAAAATACTTGAAGAAATAATGGCTGGAAACATTCCCAGTCTGATAAAAAACAATCTATATATCAAAGAAAGTCAACAAATCCAAGTAAGATAAATACAAAGACATTTCATAGTAAAAATGGTAAAAGACAAAGAGATAACATTTATAGCAGCATGAGAAAAAACATACATAGCAACCAAGTACAAGATTAATCAATGTTAATCAATGTTTCTTATCAGAAACAATGGAGACCAGAAGGCAGGGTGATGGTATATTCAAATTGCTGAAAAAAAAAAAACCAAGAATTCAGTAAAACTGTCTATCAAAACTGAAAGTAAAATAAAATACTCTCAGAAAACAACAACAGAGAATTCACTGCTATCAGACCTTACCCTGAACTTACTAAAGGAAGTTCAAGCTAAAAGCAAGTGACCCAGAAGGTTATTCAAAGACACACACACGCACACACACACAAGCTCCCGTAAATGTAATTATGTAATTTTCAAAAATAGAAAAACACTATTTCTTTGACTTTCTCCTCTTAAATGTTTTAAAAATGAAATGCAATTAAAAAAAAAGAAAAATAGAAAAGAAAAAGCAATTGCATAAAATAACATTTTAAAATTGTATTGCTGGGACTATAAAATATAGAAATGTAATATATTCAATATTAACAATACAAAGGAAATAGGAGAAACATTTTACTGGAGAAAGCAAATGACACCAGATGGTAACTCCAATCCAAAGGAACAAATGAAAAGAATTGAGAAATGGTAAATAAGAGAGTTAATATGACAAACTCTATAAACATATACTTGGCTTGCCTTTCTTAGCTTAACATAAAATTACAAAAAATAACTATTTCTAGGTTTATAACATATATAAATGTAATATATATAACAGTAATAGTATAAAAAGGAGGAAGAAGAGATAGAGCTATATAGGAGTAATGCATCTATTTCTCACTAAAATTATGTTAACCTAAATCTGAAGTAGATTCAAATAAGATGTATACAGTAAGCCCTAGAGCAACCGCTAAGAAAAAAAAATTTTTTGAGAGAGAGAGCACATGTGCACACAAGCTGTGGAGAGCCAGGGGGAGAGGGAGAGAGAGAATCTTAAGCAAGCTACACGCCCAACAAGAAGCCTGATGCTGGGTCTGATCTCACAACCAGGAGATCATGACCTGAGCTAAAATCAAGAATTGGATGCTTAACCGACTGAGCTTCCCAAGCACCCGGAAAATTTTTTAAATAGTGAAAAAAAAATTAAAGAAATTAAAATGTGACATTAGAAAATATTTACTTAGGGCACCTAAGTGGCTCAGTCAGTTAAGCATCTGCCTTCAGCTCAGCTCATGATCTCAAGGTTCGTGAGTTCAAGCCCCACATCAGGCTCTGTGCTGACAGCTCAGACCCTGGAGCCGGCTTCAGATTCTGTGTCTCCCTCTCTCTGTCCCTCCACTCAAGCTCTGTTTCTCAAAAATAAATTAAAAAAAAAAATTTTTAAAGAAAATATTTAACTATTTCAAAAGAAAGCAGTAAAAAAAGAACAGGGGAAAAATGAGATATATAAAATAAAAAATGACAGACTAAATCCATGCATAACAATAACATTAAATACTAATAGATTAAACAATCAAAAGAGAATGTCAAATTGGATTTAAAAAAACAAGATTCATCTATATGCTACCTACAGGAAACACACTTTAGATTCAAAAATATAGGGGCGCCTGGGTGGCGCAGTCGGTTAAGTGTCCGACTTCAGCCAGGTCACGATCTCGCGGTCCGTGAGTTCGAGCCCCGCGTCGGGCTCTGGGCTGATGGCTCAGAGCCTGGAGCCTGTTTCCGATTCTGTGTCTCCCTCTCTCTCTGCCCCTCCCCCGTTCATGCTCTGTCTCTCTCTGTCCCAAAAATAAGTAAACGTTGAAAAAATATATATATATAAATAGCTTAAAAGTAAAAAGATGAAAAAAGATATGCAAACAGCAACCATAAGAAAGTCGGAGTGGCTATACTACTATTAGACAATATAGACATTAAAACAAAAAAAAATGTTACTAGAGACAAAGAGAAACATTTTTATTGAAAAAGGGGTGAACTCAGGAAGATATAGCATTTATAAACATACATGTACCTAAAAACAGAGCTCTAAAATATCTGAAGCAAAAACTGACAGAAAAAAAGGGAGAAATAGACAAATTCAACAACAGTTGGAGACTTAACTTTCAATGATGGATAGAACAATAATGGATGAGGGATACCTGGGTGACTCAGTCCATTAGGCATCTGACTGTTGGTTTCAGCTCAGGTCATGATCTCACAGTTCATGAATTCAAGCCCTCATTTAGGCTCTACCAACAGCGCAGAGTCTGCTTGGGATTCTCTCTCTCTGCCCCTCCCCCACTTGTGCTCTCGCTCGCTCTCTCTCTCTCTCTCAAAATAAACATGAAAAAAAATTTTTTTAAATAAAGAACAATGATGGATGAGTAGGCGTGCCCAAGTGGCACAGTCGGTTGAGAAACCAACTCTTGATTTCAGCTCAGGTATGATCTCAGGATTGTGGGACTGAGAACCACATCAGGCTCCATACTTAGCATGGAGCCTACTTAAGATTCATTCATTCATTCATTCATTCATTCATTCATTCATTCTCTCTCTCTCTCTCTCTCTCCCCCCTCTCCCTCACCCTTTCTAAAATAAAATAAAAATATTTTTTAAAAATAATGGATAAGTAGAAGATCAGCAAGTAGATAAGACACTTAAGCAACATTATAAATCAACTAGATCTAACAAAAATCTATACAACATTCCACCCAACAAAAGCAGAATACATATTATTCTTAAATGCAATGGAACAGTATCAGGACAAACTATATTTGGGGCCATAAAACAAGTCCCAATACATTTAAAAAGAATGAAATTATAGAAAGTATGTTCTCTAATCACAATGGAGTAAAATTAGAAATAATAACAGAGGGGTACTTGGGTGGCTCAGTCAACTGGTCAAACATCCAACTTTAGCTCAGGTTGTGATCTCACAGTTCATGAGTTCAAATCCCACACTGGACTCTCTGCTGTCAGCACAGAGATCAGATCCCCTGTCCCCTTCTGATCCCGTCCCCCTCTCTCTCTGCTCCCCACCAGCTTGTGAGCGTGCGCCCATGTGCTCTCTCTCTCAAAAATAAACATTAAAAAAAAATCAATAACAGACTTTGGGAAATTCACAAATACTTGCAAATTAACACACTCCTAAATAACCAATGGGTCCAGAATAAACCACCAAAAAAATGAGAACATATTTTGAGTTAAATGAATATAGCTAAAACAGCACTTAGAGGAAATTTTATAGTTGCAGATGTATTTAAAAAATAATTCAAGGGGCGCCTGGGTGGCGCAGTCGGTTAAGCGTCCGACTTCAGCCAGGTCAGGATCTCGCGGTCTGTGAGTTCGAGCCCCGCGTCAGGCTCTGGGCTGATGGCTCAGAGCCTGGAGCCTGTTTCCGATTCTGTGTCTCCTTCTCTCTCTGCCCCTCCCCCGTTCATGCTCTGTCTCTGTCCCAAAAATAAATAAACGTTGAAAAAAAAAATTTTTTTTTAAAATAATTCAAATCATAACATAACCTTCCACCTTAAGATACTGGAAATAGGGATACCTGACCAGCTCAGTTGGTTAAGGGTCCAACTCTTGATCTTGGCTCAGGTCATGATCTCACAGTTTGTGAGTTTGAGCCCCAAGTGCAGAACCTGCTTAGGATTCTGTCTCTCCCTCTCTCTGTCCCTCCCCCACTTGTGCACACACATGTGTTCTCTCTCTCTCAAAATAAATAAATAAACTTAAAAAAATAAGATACTAGAAATAAAAGAGCAAACTAAACTCAAAGCAAATGGAAGAGAATAAATGGTAAAGATTAGCCCAGAAACTAATGAAATAGAAAACAGAAAAACAATAGTGAACAAAACCATAAATTGGTTCTTTGAAAAGATCGACAAAATTGGAAAACCTTTATTTAGCTCAACTGACCAAAAGATAAAAAAGAGAGAGAGAAGACACTAATTACCAAGACTGGGAACATACTACCAACCTACAGAAATAAAATATGAACTTCATGCCAACAAATTAGTTAACATAAATTACACCAACAAATTCCTAGAAAGATGCAAACTACTGAAATTAACTCAAAAATACATAGAAATATGAATACACCTATAATAAAGGTGTAGAAAAAGCCATTTGACAAAATTCAACATGCTTCATGATAAAAATAGTCAACAAAGTACAAACAAACAGGAACTCCCTCAACCTGATAAAAAGCGTCTATGAAAAACCCACAGCTAACATCAGACTTAATGGTGAAAGGAATGTTTCCCCCTAAGATTAGGAACAACACCTCTCCTTTCACCACATCTGTTCAACATTGCACTAGAGGTTCTAGCCAAGGCAATTAGGCGAGAAAAAAAAAAAAGCACCCAGACTGGTAATCCTAAAAAGTTTACTGAAACATTAATCTAATAAACAAGCTTGGCAAGGTTGCAGGATACACAATAAATACAAATTTTTAAAATGTATTTCTAAACATGGGCAATTAAACTTGAAAATGAAATTAAGAAAATAATTCCATTTACAATAGCATTAAAAAGACTAAACTATGAATATTTTAACAAAAGAACTGCAAAACTTATACTGTGACAACTAAACATTTTTAGAAGAAATTTGACCTAAACATAAGGAAAGAGATCCCATGTTCAGGGGATAAAAGACTAAGTATTCTTAAAATGGCAATATTTCCCAGATCTACAATGATTCTACAGATTCAGCACAATGCCTCTCACAATACCAGCTGACTTCTTTGCTGAAATTGACAAGCTGCCCTAAATTTCACATGGAAACTCAAGGAACCCAGAATAGTCACAACAGTCTTGCAAAAGAACAAAACTGGAAGACTAGAACTTCCTAATTTCAAAATTTAATAAAGATAGTGTAGTCCTGGCTTAAAGATAAAAAAAAAAAATCAATCAAATAGAATGAGAATACAGAAATGAACCCTCACCTTTATAGTCAATTCATTTGACAAGGGTGCTAAGACAATTCAATAGGGAAAGAATAGTTTTTTCAACAAATAGTACTGAGACAACTTGCTATCCACATGCAGAATAATCAATTAACTCCTTTCTCATACCACACAGAAAATTTAACTCAAAACGAATTAAAGAGCTAAATTTTGCAGCTAAAACCATAAAACTTTTCGAAGAGAACACAAGGAAATCTCTGTGAACTTATATTTAGCAACAGGTTCTTAAATATACCACCAACCACAAGCAACAAAAGAAAAATTAGATAAACTGGGCATCATCAAAATTAAAAACTGCTTCAAAGGACACCATCAAGAAAGTGGTAACACAACTGGGGTGCCTGGGGGGCTCAGTTGGTTGAGCTTCCAACTTCAGCTCAGGTCAGGATCTCACAGTTCGTGAGTTCAAGCCCCTCTGCGCTGACAGTGCAGTGCGTGGGATTCTCTCTTTCTCCCTCTCTTTCTGACTCTCCCCCACTTGCATGCTCTCTATCTCAAAATAAATCAAACTTAAAAAAAAAGATTTAAGACAGTGGTAACACAATCCACAAATTGGGAGAAAATTTTTGCAAACTGTACATCTGACAATGGACTTGAATTTAGAATATTTAAATAACCCCCATAACTCAATAATAAACAAATAACCTAATTAAAATGGGCCAAGAATCTGAATAGACATTTCTCAAAAAAAAAAAAAAAAAAAAGATATACAAATGGCCATAGGAAAAGATACTCAACATCATTAGCCATCAAGCAAATGCAAATCAAAACTGTGATATACTACTTCACACCTACAAGGATGGCTATAAGAAAAAAAAAAAAACTGATCAAGAAAACAAGAGCAACAAAGCAAGAATTGATGAGGATACAGACAAATTGGAATCCTCCTCATTCACTGCTGGTAGGAATGGGAAATACTGCAGCTGCTTTGGAAAAAGTTTGGCAGTTCTTCAAACAATTAAACAAAGAACCGCCACTCCTAGATATATTCCAAGAGAAATGAAAGTACGTCCACACAAAAATCTGCATAGAAATGTGCATACCATTATTCACAGTAGACAAAAAGTGGGAATAATCAGGGGCGCCTGGCTGGCTCAGTCAGTAGGGCATGTGACTTCTGATCTCAGAGTCATGACTTCAAGCCCCTCATTGGGGATGGAGCTGACTTAAAAAAAAAAAAAAAGTGGATATAATCCAAGAATCCACCAACTTATGAATGGCTAAAATAAATGTGATATATCCACACAATGGAATATTTGGCAATAAAAAGAAATGAAGTACTAGTACGCATGCTACCACATGGATGAACCTTTAAACCATTATGCTAAGTGAGAAAAGTCATTCACAAAGGACCACATGGTTCTGTTTATATGAAATGTCTAGAACAGACAAATCTCTGAAATAAGAAAGCGGAAAAATGGTTGCCTAGGCTAGGGGGCGGGGGGGGGGGGGGTAGGTGTTAAGGGGAAATGAGGAGTTCTTTGGGAGATAGTGATGGAATGCTCTAAAACTGACCAAAGTAACCCTAAAATACCTAGGAATAAACCTAACCAAAGAGGTGAAAAATCTATACACTGAAAAGTATAGAAAGCTTATGAAAGAAATTGAAGAAGACACAAAAAAATGGAAAAACATTCCATGCTCCTGGATAGGAAGAGCAAATATTGTTAAAATGTCAATACTACCCAAAGCAATCGACATATTCAATGCAATACGTATCAAAACAACACCAGCACTCTTCAAAGAGCTAGAATAAACAATTCTTAAATTTGTATGGAACCAGAAAAGACCCCAAATAGCCAAAGCAATCCTGAAAAAGAAAACCAAAGCTGGAGGCATCACAATTCCAGACTTCAAGCTGTATTGCAAAGCTGTAATCATCAAGACAGTATGATACTGGCACAAGAACAGACACTCAGATCAATGGAACAGAATAGAGAACCCAGAAATGGAACCACAAATGTATGGCCAACTAATCTTTGACAAAGCAGGAAAGAATATCCAATGGAATAAAGACAGTCTTTTCAGTAAGTGGTGCTGGGAAAACTGGACAGCGACACACAGAAAAATGAACCTGGACCACTTTCTCACACCATACACAAAAATAAACTCAAAATGGATGAAAGACCTAAATGTAAGTCAGGAAAATCCTAGAGGAAAAATCAGGCAACAACCTCTTTGGCCTTGGCCACAGCAATTTTTTACTTGACATGTCTCTGGAGGCAAGGGAAAGAAAAGCAAAAATAAACTATTGGGACCTCATCAAGATAAAAAGCTTCTGCACGGCGAAGGAAATAATCAGCAAAACTAAAAGGCAACCAATGGAACAAGAGAAGATATTTGCAAATGACATATCAGATAAAAGGTTAGATCCAAAATCTATAAAGAACTTATCAAACTCAACACCCCAAAAACAAATAATCCAGTGAAAAAATGGGCAAAAGACATGAATAGACACCTTTCCAAAAAAGACATCCAGATGGCTGACACACACATGAAAAAATGCTCAACATCACTAATCATCAGGGAAATACAAATCAAAACCACAATGAGATACCACCTCACACCTGTCAGAATAGCTAACATTAACAGCTCAGGCAACAATAGATATTGGCAAGGATGCAGACAAAGAGGAACCCTTTTGCACCACTGGTGGGAATGCAAACTGGTGCAGCCACTCTAGAAAACATTATAGAGGTTCCTCAAAATATTAAAAATAGAACTACCTTACAATCAATCCAGCAATTACATTACTAGGTATTTATCCAAGGGATACAGGTATGCTGTTTCAAAGGGGCACATACACCAACGTTTATAGCAGCACTACTGACAATAGCCAAAGTATGGAAAGAGCTCAAATGTCCATAAACAGATGAAAAGATAAAGAAGATGTGGTATGTATATACACAGTGTATATTACTCAGCAGTCAAAAAAAGAATGAAATCTTGCCATTTGCAACAGTGTGGATGGAACTACAGTGTATTATGTTAAGCAAAATAAGTCAGAGAAAGACATAGCATATGATTTCACTCATATGTGGAACTTAAGATACAAAACAGACGAACATAAGGGAAGGGATGTAAAATAATATAAAAACAGAGAGGGGGACAAACCATAAGAGAACAAACTGAGGGTTGCTGGAGGGGTATTGGGGATGGGGATGGGCTAAATGGGCAAGGGGCATTAAGGAGGACAGTTGCTGGGATGAGCACTGGGTGTTATAAGTAAGTGATGAATCACTAAATTCTATTCTTGAAATCATTATTACACCATTTATATTAACTAACTTGGATTTAAATTTTAAAATTAATTAATTAATTAAAAAATAAAACTGACTATATGAATAGTTGCATGATTCTGTGAATATATTAAAATACACTGAATCCACTGTAAATGAGTGAATTATACGGTATGTGAATTATAGCTCAGTAAAGCTGTTACCAAAAAATACATGGAGCAAACATTACAGAACTGAAAGAAAAAAAAGACAACTCCACAATTTTACTTGAAGACTTTTTTTCTCAGTATCTATCATACCATGATTACACCAAATATCAAATTAATCTTTGTTGAAAATTTATAATACTTTTTTAAAAATTTTATTTTGAGGGAGAGAGAAAGAGAGCAGGGGAGGGGCAGAGAGAGAGAGAGAGAGAGGAGAATCCCAAGCAGGCTCAGTGCTGTCACCCCAGAGCCCAATGTGGGGCTCAAACTCACAAACCGAGCTGAAACCAAGAGTCGGACACTGAGCCACCGGGCGCCCCTATAATACTTTTTAAATCAGTAAAAGAAACTTTTTCTTTTTTGTACAGTATCTTCATTTCTGGTTAAAAGAACAAATCTGAGAATATTTCAATAGAATCTAAAAAAACAAAGGGAAAATGCAAATCTCTGGGAAACCAATTAAGTAGAATTTACATATTCATCTCCTTCATGATTCGCTTGATAGCCTCTTAAATTATTACATATTTTTCTGTTTATTTCTTTCTCTGCTAGAATGCAAAGTGCAATTTTCAAATTGCATGGGTATTTTTCCTTGCCATTTAAATAGGATTTGTACCAGGAAGCACAAACTTCAGGCTATCTTTTTAATTTTCCATCATATAATATAAACAAAATGTCAATCAGGTAAAATTTCAGTATCAACATCAAGTACAAACTTTCCATACATGTATTACCTGATCAATTCCCTTTCCTTTGCACTGAAGAATGATGACTTCAAGGAGTTTGGCTGCATGACATTCCGCATCTTCTCCTGCATCTCCACATAGTACCTACAGTAATCACAATTTAGCTTAGCAGTGAATGGCACTGCAGAGAATTTAATCAAGTGTACATGAAGCAAATAGCTCATAAAAATTCACACATTAGAATCGCAGCTTTGCTTTCTAAGTTTGCCCATCCAAAAGAAGGAAGGTCAAAATAAAGTACATCTATCTTCTTTATCTACTCTAATTCCTTTTAAGAAGAAAGAATTCACCTATTTAACTTTGGATTAATAAAGTGAAGCTATAGGAATTAACTTCAGATAAACGAAGCTTCCCTTAAAGGCAACAAAACAACAAACCAATAAAATGAAATGAAATTTTAAAACCTTACTTTTAAACAATGAAACAAACCCTGTAGTTTCTGTTTCTTTTGAGTTCTTGTCCATATATACTCACTTTTTTCAAAATAATAACCATAATTTGATATCACACACCTTTTAATTTCTCCATTTGGACTTTAAACTACAAACATTTTCCATCGATGTTATAACCACTTAGGACTGTAAGTATTACAGTAGATAAATGTAACAGTTTACTAGATATTCCTCTATTGTCAATGCTGTATTTTCACTATTATAAACAATTCTACAATGCACGTGTTCATACATAAAATTTGGAATATAATTTCCTTATAATAAGGTTCCCAGAAGAGACATTCGCAGAGTAGAGGCAAGCTTATGTTGGAAATTAAGAAATATAAAAAGGGGCGCCTGGGTGGCGCAGTCGGTTAAGCGTCCGACTTCAGCCAGGTCACGATCTCGCGGTCCGTGAGTTCGAGCCCCGCGTCGGGCTCTGGGCTGATGGCTCAGAGCCTGGAGCCTGTTTCCGATTCTGTGTCTCCCTCTCTCTCTCTGCCCCTCCCCCGTTCATGCTCTGTCTCTCTCTGTCGCAAAAATAAATAAACGTTGAAAAAAAAATTTAAAAAAAAAAAAAAAAAAAAAAAAAAAAAAAAGAAATATAAAAAAATTAATAAATGTTAAAACACAAGCTATAAGAAAAAGAACAGACTTAACCCAAAGAACAAAGAGGAGACAGAAATTAAAAATACAAACAATACAAATAACAGAAACAAAAAACAGATTCAATGAATAAAGACAACAAAGCAGACAGCTTTTGTCAAAATTATTCTTAAAAAGAACAAAATTTTAAAAATATTAGAAATGATAGTTGCAAACAAAATACTTAAGCTATTTGTTTAAACAAAAGACAAGAAAGACACAAATACAGATAAAGGAGAGATTAAAAATAAGTAAATATTATGGAGAACATTATATTCCTTATATATTTGAAAACTCAGGTTAATTGGATAATTTCCTAGGCAAATACAATTTAAGAAAACTGAATTAAAAAGAAATTCCAGGTAAAGAAGACAGATTGAACATTCCCATTTAATTTTATTACTTCCCAAAAGACTATTAAAATGACAGTAAAGAGATTTTAGAGGCATAAATCCACAAAGACAGAGAAAAGGAAAAAGTAGATAGCTATAAAATTTTGGAAGCTGGAAAACAGATGGATCAGTGAGCTGAATCCTAAGCAGGTAGCTGGCAACACCAAGAACCAACACTATTTACATAAAATTTTTTTAAAATTTTTTTTTTAATGTTTATTTATTTTGGGGACAGAGAGAGACACAGCATGAATGGGGGAGGGGCAGAGAGAGAGGGAGACACAGAATCGGAAGCAGGCTCCAGGCTCTGAGCCATCAGCCCAGAGCCTGACGCGGGGCTCGAACTCACGGACCGCGAGATCGTGACCTGGCTGAAGTCGGACGCTTAACCGACTGCGCCACCCAGGCGCCCCTATTTACATAAAATTTAAAATTTACCTCTAGGGCAATGTATTGAGATCTAGATTCTAAATGTAAATGGGCTCTGGAACCAAAATGCTTGGTTCAAATTCCAGCACTGCCACTTATTATCTGTGTTTTCAAACAAACTTATTAACCTCTGTGTCTTACTGTTCCCATCATGGCGTACAATACAGAAAGAATAAATAAATCACTCCTTTTTCCCCAAATTGTATTTGCTTGGTTTTTTGTTTGTTGGTTGGCTGGTTGGTTGTTGGTTGGTTTTGGTCCCCACCTCCAAAAGGAGAAGAAACAAAATATGTTTAGTAATTTAAAAAATGGGCTCTGGAGCCAGACCACCTGGGTTCAAATATGGCTCCAACAAAGAGTAGCTCCGTGACTTAGGACAATGTACTAAACCTCAGGCACGATGCAAAAAATTATACCTTGGTCTCCTCTTTGACCAAAAGGTGATACCTTCCTCATAATATTGTAAAGATAAAATAAGTTAATATGCATAAAATGCTGAGGAAATACCTGGTATACAGGAAGAGTCCAGTAAGTATTAGTTATTACTAAAAACCAAGATAAGTCTAAGGACATTACTGTGAGCATCACTTTTATCCCAGCAGCTATAATACAGAGCAGCTGTACTAATGGGTGTAGGACTGTAATGTTTTCTGCTTGCTGCTTTCTCTTTCCCTTTCCCTCAATAGCACTTGTCTACACTACTTAGGAGAAAATACTAAGCACTGCCAAGTGATTATGATTTAATAAGTTAGGTTATTACAGAGCTAAAGGAGTCTTTAAAAATCATGACTCTACTGCTTTCATTTATATTTGATGAAACTTAGTGACCTCCCAAAATCTCCCAGGCTCTTTACAACCGAACTGAGACTTTAATCAGATGTGCTGATTGTCAGCTCAGAGCTCTTAACATATCTTGGTACACATCTCTTTTACTGAGAAAGACGGGTTGTAGACTAGATACTTTAGTCCCAACTCCAAGGCCAAACTTAGATATTTGGCAGCTTTATGCAACATACAGTTTTATATTTATGTGTATACAAATATTCACCTAAAGGAGAAAGGAAAACATTATTTATACTCATCAATGATTCCTAGATACAACCAATAGAGGGCAAAATCTAACCTGTGACAAAGACAACACAGTAGACATGTTTGCATGTGAATCTAACAGTAGCCAGTATATGGCTGATAAATCAACCTGTATTGAGCTAAATGATGCTGTTTTTCCAACTATTCCAATTTTTTGTCTTATTTATAATCAAAATATATACATCTAGTTGTTTCCAATATACACATTCAATTTAAAAAAATCAAGACTGGGGCGCCTGGGTGGCGCAGTCGGTTAAGCGTCCGACTTCAGCCAGGTCACGATCTCGCGGTCCGTGAGTTCGAGCCCCGCGTCGGGCTCTGGGCTGATGGCTCAGAGCCTGGAGCCTGTTTCCGATTCTGTGTCTCCCTCTCTCTCTGCCCCTCCCCCGTTCATGCTCTGTCTCTCTCTGTCCCAAAAATAAATAAACGTTGAAAAAAAAAAAAAAAAAAAATCAAGACTGACAAACTGTGTGCTTATTTTCTTAGCACTTTTCTTTCATCAAGTAGTAAGTTTGCATTTTTGAAGGAAAAACAAACAAAATTATTTACCCTGACCATTATAAAGTACACAGCTATAAAAGTGGCAAGCATTCTTAAGCACAACACAAATATAAAATTTTCAAATAATAATTCCAAGCTCTATTAGAAAATACAAAATGGCAAATATATGTTGATGAAGGTAATACAGAACTAAAGGTGTAAGAAACAAATTGAGAGCGACCAGCAGTGAAACACTCAAACATTACTAAGAACCACTACAACAACTGATTAGGACATGCTTACCTTTCTACACATTGTAAAAAGTATTTCTAAATGCTTTGGATTAGATAATAAAGTATTTGTATCTATTGTCACATAATTATGCAGGAGAGGCATCATATCTGGAAAAAAAAAATTCAAAATCCCATTGAGACTTGAGTAACAGGAGTAGAAATAAATGATCCCACGGAAGCTATATTTCTACAGCACCCACATATTACCATCTTCCTTCACAGCCACAAATGCTAGTAAGGAAAGTGACAGATCTGCCCTATTTATAGATGAGGAAAATGTGGATCAGGAAGATTAAAATGCTCACCATTTATTATAGTGATTGTTCTGAATGTTTGTCCTTTACTCTAAAGGACTCATCACCACTTCACAAAGTATGTATTTTCTTGCTTATCTGTGTGTTCCCCACCTTCCCTCTGGTTCCCCCCAACCAGAATGGAAGCGTCAAAAGAGCAATGCTGTCTATTTTGTTCACTGCTATACCGCTATACTTAGAACAGTGCTTGAAATATAGATAGTATTCAGAAAATACTAACTGAATTAATGTATGGACATTTGTTCTGACTGCAAACTAATTTGAGATACAACAGGAAACAGGCTCCTTCCTACTGCCTGTATCCCTAACTCTGGAAAACACTGCTCTAACAGCACCACCCTTTACTCCACAGAGAAATAACAACTGTTTTCTGATTAGTACCGGAATCGTATGTGTCTTTATGTCATGTGTCAAAGGAAATAATGTTCAGACACAGAAAAGCAAAAATGTTACATGGCCAAAGGCATACCTGTAAAGTACTCAAAACAATCCTGCTGAAACACCTCATATAATATACCTAGCAGCTGCCACATTTGAGGGGAAATGCCATGGCAGGTTAAACTGTAGGCCAGTGAAAGAATTTCTTCATAGAATTCTAGAAGGAAGAAAATCTCTAGTTAGAATGCTAGAAAACAGCAAAAATTAAAACACAAAGACGGGAGGATTGAGACTATCTACCTGCATACATTCCTCGGCACCTAACATACTTGAGCACCCCTTTCTCAGCATTCCCATATTTGCCACCTTCCATCTGACCCCTACCCAACAGGACAGGGCAAAGATTTGTTTTTACTAAATTTCCCTAGAATACTGGAAATACATATTTTCTTGATACTGTGTACTAAAATATAGTTATACTTCTAAAGCTATATTAGAAATGGGTACAAGAAGGAATTGTATACCTCTTGTGCACAGTACTGTTAACTTACAAATAATTAATGTTCTTTGGAAAGCTTAATTAAGCTAGGCTACAATATCTTCTGGTCTCACATATTTTTACAAACTATGTTCTGGACCGTATTTTGTCAATTTACAAATCATGTAATACTTGTGCAGTATTTTAAAATTTATCTCAAGTCAGTGATATCCACTATAAAGTAGAAGAGTCCAAAGAGAATATTGTATTTGCATATATATTGCAAATATATTTGCATATATATGTACATATGTATGTATTTGCATATATATTTCTTATTGCTCTCAGTCAAAAGTACATCATATCTAAACATACAATCAGAAAATGCAAATCTCAATAGAAAATTTTTCAAATAATTCCCACCATGTTCATCACTGAGCAAAAGTCTTTTAAGTTCAAAGATTTTTTCCCTCTTATTTATTTTAATTTTCAATGTTTATTTATTTTTGAGAAAGAGAGGCACAGCATGAGCAGAGAGAGAGGGAGACACAGATCCAAAGCAGGCTCCAGGCTCTGAGCTGTCAGCACAGAGCCTGACGTGGGGCTTGAATTCAGGAGCTGTGAGATTATGACCTGAGCCAAAGTAGGATGCTCAACCCACTGAGCCACACAGGCGCCCCTCCTATTTAAAAGGAACTAGGGGCGCCTGGGTGGCGCAGTCGGTTAAGCGTCCGACTTCAGCCAGGTCACGATCTCGCGGTCCGTGAGTTCGAGCCCCGCGTCGGGCTCTGGGCTGATGGCTCAGAGCCTGGAGCCTGTTTCCGATTCTGTGTCTCCCTCTCTCTCTGCCCCTCCCCCGTTCATGCTCTGTCTCTCTCTGTCCCAAAAATAAATAAACGTTGAAAAAAAAAATTTTTTAAAAAATAAAATAAAAAAAATAAAAGGAACTAATATTCACTCTGGAAGCTTGGAGGTTTTTTCTGTAATATAATTTTTTTAATGTTTATTTTTGAGAGAGAGAGAGAGAGATGGGGACAGAGGATCCAAAGCAGGCTCCATGCTGACAGCAGCGAACCCAATGTGGGGCCCGAAACCACAAACCTAACACTGAGATCATAACCTAAGCAGAAGTCGGACATTCAACCAACTGAGCCAGCCAGGTGACCCTGTAGCATTATTTAAAACAATATACATGGGGAGCCTGGGTGGCTCAGTTAAGAGTCCAACTTCAGCTCAGGTCATGATTTCAAGGTTTGTGAGTTCAAGCCCTGCCTTGGGCTCTCCTCACCTGCTTCAGATCCTCTATCTTTCTCTGCCCCTCCCCCACTCGTTCTCTCTCTCTCTCTCTCTCTCTCTCAAAAAATAAATATTAAAAACAAACAAACAATATATTCAAAAGCTGATAAGACAGACAGTTGCCTTACCAAGAACAAAATAAAATGTAAATTACAGATATTGGGAAAGAACTTGTTACATAAGACAATCACTTGAAAAACAGCATTATCTGAATATGAAACATCTGAAAGTTCTGTTCATCATTACCCCACACCTTGGAGAAAAGGAGAGCAAACGCCTCTTCCTAACTTTATAAAGGCTCAAGACAGAAAAGGAGCCCAGTATTTCCTTGCACACGCTCAGCACGTGTGCACAACCCGATACTCAGATGCTGAAGACCAGGACTCTGAAACTTGACAGAGAAACTAGAAGGCACAAAGCTGTTGCAGATTACTTTTTGCAGCTGTGCTGGAGGCTGAACTGTGGTGGGCAGCAATCTAGGACCCAGTGTGGACAAAGACAGCACTGACTTTCTCAGCAGACCACTTCTATGGCACAATCATGCTGGCTCCAGCCAATTCCAGCCTTCTCATGGATTCAGTGAGCTACCAAACATCCTTCCACTACATTCCATTTATGCTTGAATTCGCCAAAAGTTATTTCAATCATTCTCAATCAAGAAGACTCTTAGGGTGGGATGATTATACTAACTTTCACTTCCTGCATAAGATAAAGCAGATAAAGCAGTAATAGCTAAACCTAGGTTTTAATAATAAATGAAATCTTATAAGTAAATTAGCAATGAAAACAGGCAATGGAGAAAAGGAAAGTAGGACAATGGAAAGAGACTGGACCACGGACACAAACAAAGTCAGGCTGCTGTGGTGGGGGTCCCAGAAAAACAGATTCGGCCCATGACATCTTACAGAACTATTTTTTTTTTTTAACGTTTTTATTTATTTTTGAGACAGAGAGAGAGCGTGAACAGGGGAGGGGCAAAGAGAGAGGGAGACACAGAATCTGAAACAGGCTCCAGGCTCTGAGCAGTCAGCACAGAGCCCGACACGGGGCTCGAACTCACGGACCGTGAGATCATGACCTGAGCCGAAGTCGGACGCTTAACCGACCAAGCCACCCAGGCGCCCCCTATTTTTTTTTTTTTAATCTAAGATCCTGCATGGCCAAATATTGGTTCAAAAAGGGTCATTAACATTACATCACAACTAAAAACACAAGAAAAGACCACCTGTCACCTTAAAGCTAGGAATGAGATACTAGACAGGCAACTGGAGCCATGGCTTTCTCATCTGTTCACTACACCCAAAAATAGGCCCCTTTCCTTAACATCCTGACATTTCAATTGCTCAAATCAAATAGCTGGTATAGACAGATGAAAAAGTTAGTATAAACTATTTCTCTTTATCTTACTTCACAGTGTCACTCCTCCAGATCGCTTTACTTTAAATGGAGAATTTTTGGTTACAATCTCTTCCATGAATAAAGACATAAATGAGTATGTTCTTTTTTTGCTTATCAGAATCTCTAGGGTTATGGTCCAGAAATCTTCATTTGAACTAGCTCCTTGGTGATTCTTATGCATACCAAAGTTTGAGAACTACAGCTTTATAGCAATGATTTCAAAAGTAAGGGGTATGTACCCTAGGCAGTGTACTGAAATGGGAAATGATACATAGATATATGTATATAATATATA
Source organism: Lynx rufus (assembly GCF_022079265.1). NCBI lineage: Eukaryota > Metazoa > Chordata > Mammalia > Carnivora > Felidae > Lynx > Lynx rufus. Next base: position 63,452,345 of record NW_025814889.1, read on the forward strand.
CATAGTATAAAAATGTGTGTGTATATATGTATATAATGTGTATTAGAACACTTTATATAGACATTTAATCCCATCCTTCTACATTTCTGTTTTTATATATGTAAATGTGGTTTCATAACATATATATTGCCTATAACTTGTATTCAAATATCATTCACATATATTAGAAATGCATGCTCAATTTTCTATCAATGGTGTGAGTGAGAAAAATTTTAGAGACAACTGCTCTTAAGCAGTAACACGCTTTTCTTTCAGCTTTCTGTCTGCACACTATATAGGCTGCAACACTCTCCAGGGAACAGGACTGGGGGCTGCCACCTGCAAAGTGCTTGGATACTGGAAAAATAGCCTCTTCTACAAATTCCCATCTAATGTAACATCCTGATTCTATTAGTTACTGGTTCTATTCAGAAGTTGGGCTCTATAATAGATAACAGAACAATAATTATTTCATACTTCTGAAAAGACATAGATCTATCATTTCACATTTTTCAATTCCAAGACTAGGAATTCTTAATTGGATGTATTAAATTTTTCTCTAAATGAAAATACAGATATATAATACTCGAAAGTATATCCAAAAAACAGAAGAAAATGAAAGCTTCTCTCCCTCAAAATTGTCCATACTGTTGAATCTGAAGGGCTAAAAATGCACTTTAAGTTTACCAAGTTAAAAAATATCAATTAACTTTTTTACTCTACCTTTGAACTTACCAATTACATGTTTCTGTAAAACGAGATCAATGATCCGCAGACAGATGTTCTCTAACTGCTGAGTAACCTAAAGACAAATTTAAACATTTAGTTTAAAATCCATCGTGATAACTGGGGTGCCTGGGTGGCTCAGCTGGTTGACCATCTGACTTCCGGTCAGGTCATGATCTCACAGTTTTTGAGTTCGAGCCCCACATCAAGCTCGCTGCTGTCGGCACACAGCCCGCTTAGGATCCTCTGCCCCCTGTCTTTGTCCCTCCCCAACTTGTGCTCTCTCAAAAATAAATAAACATTAAAATAAATAAAAATAAAATAAAAGATAAAATAAAATCCACCATGATAACTCTTACTCTATAAATACTAACCCAGTAAAAACATCAACAAAACTTTTTTGGAGGGTTAAGTTGACAATTCTAAATTTCAAGTGAAAAAAATAACCAAGAAATTCTGAAAAGTAGACAAATGATGGAAGTGAGAGTTAAATCCATAATAAAATTATAAATTAAATTAGTTCCTAACCTCATATTTTACAACAAAGTAAGTTCCTAGTGAATGAAAGATTTCAACGTGAAAACTTGGGCCACAGAAATACGAGAAGAAATGAAAAGAAGTTGTGTATAATCCTGAAGATGGAAAATGGCTCAAAGCCCAAAAATCAGAAACAAATATATTGAGCCATTTGATTTCAAAAATTAAAAATATCTGCATAGTGTAGGGAAAAGTCAAAGATGAATGAAAAATTGAGGGAATTATTTTCAAATGGTATCACAGACAAATATCAAATTGGCTCCCGTGAAATCAAGTCAAGAGGAAAAAAAGGCAAAGGTCATGAAAAAGAAATACAAACAGACTTTAAGCTTATAACAAGATATTAACTCTCATACATGAGAAGGGTACAAATTCTAAGCCCAAGATTACCATTTTTCACCTATCAAACTGGCAATGATCAAAAAGTATTAGCTGGGAAGAGAGGCACTGCTATACATTGATTTGAGGAGTGTAATGTGGCCAAGTTAGCAATTATCTCTCAAGATCCTTTGACCCAGCAAGTCCACTTCAAGGAATCTGTCCTCCAGACATATTATTACCTGTGCAAATGACATGTAACAGGCCATTCACTGCAGCAATGTTTGTGATTAGTAATAACCAAAGGTCCGTTTAGGAAGGGACAGTTAAATGATATTCATTAATGAGGGACTGGTTGAATAAACTGACACATAAAGAAAGATTATGCAACTACTAAAAATACTAACTTTAGTGGCTAATAATTATGGAAGGATCACCAAGACATAATTCAAAAATGGCAGATAAAAACTGTATACTATCATTTTCATAAAAGAAAAAAATACACACTCATTTTTTTTTACTTAGACGTTATAAGAGAAAATATCTCTGGAAGGGTACAAAAACCTAGGAGAGGAACTACCTCCTCCACAGAGGAGAATGACATCTGCGGAGCTGAGTGAGAAGGTGAAATTTCACTGAATACCTTTTCATGTCTTTTGAATTTTTCAACACAGGTTGTACTAAATATTTTTAAATAAGCAAAAATTAAACTCCATCATGGGTTACATTGTCCATCTAAGTATCCTATTTCAACTTTTGAGCATATTCTTTGAATATTCAGCTTTAAAGCACTCTGTTAAAGTTCAAATGATCCAAAATCTCCAGTCTGAAAATTTGTCAATATATTTAAATCATTAAAGAAAACTGCATATACGTAAACATCTGGTTTAGATTTCTAATTTTGTTCTGCATATACTCAGTGTGCATGTATTCATACACATGTGATTTTTCCTTTTAAGGAAAGACTTTTCTCAAAGTTTGCTTTTAATAAGCCAAAGTTCAAAATCCCAAGACAGGCAGTCAGGAGACCAAGATTCTACTCCTTGTTTTGCCTCTAATTATCTATGACCTTCGTAAAGCCACTCACTGAAGGCTTCACATTTTTTTCATAGGTAAGGAAGCTGGATTGGATTAGTGCTTCTCAATTTTAAACCATGCCTCCTTTGATAATCACAGTAAGTTCACATGCTCCTTTAACTTTATCTGAAATGCAAAATTAGTATCAAGAGTAAAAATATTAAAACAAAAAGGTAAAGTACTGTTTTGTTTTCAAACTAATCCTGCTGCTCATTTTACTACTGCCCATCTTCGACACACACATATTTTAGAAAACTGGATTAGGAGATTTCTAAGGTCTCCAAATTTAAAAATACAAGTTCTGCATATAAGGCAAAAGAATTATCCTTAAGTATGCTTGTTGTAATTTGAAACATCTCGCTGTTCCTGAATGGCCCATCCAGTTTTAACAAGAATACAAAAATAAAATAATGAATATGGGAATAAAAATTCACATTAAGCCTTTTTAGGTGAAGGAGGCCTGCCCAGGAGAAGAATATCGAACTGTTTTTAAGAATCCAGTAATTTTCCACTGGTGTGTGATAAACACAGGATAAATCAACAGCCACGGGGTTTAACAATGCTATTTAAAGAACCACCACCTGCTTCCTAAGTCCCACTGTATGAAACAGGAGCTGCCGCCATTGCTGAGCAAGTCAGCCTAAGCTCACAGAAGGAACCAACTCAAATCTGAGAGGCAATGTAATACTTGGGGAGGAGGGTGGCAGGTTTCAGGTGGAGATAAATGGATATATTATCAGAATAATCTGAATGCAAACCCAAAACTCTATGGCCATGAGCAAGACTCCTGATACTACATAAACTTGTTTTCCACTTCTGCAAAAGGACACTACCATTACCAGCTCTAGTGATCTCATGGTGACACTAGTAAAATCCTATCAGTGAACAGAGGGGAAAGCACCTAATAACTATCTGCACAAATTCTTCTCCCAATATTGTTCTGGAATTCAGTTTAAGAAAGATGATGTTTTAAGTTCTTCTTCCCTTCCATTCTCATGATGTTTCTTACATTTGAATTTTGTTCCACTACTTAATATCTGCCACTGTGATTGAATGGCTATCACTCTCTACAAGAAGACTAGACTGTGGGTTCCAAGAGGCAGAGTTCATGTCTTATTCAATTTGATATTCCCCCAAAATCTAGCCTGGAACACAGATGTGATGAACTAAACTCAGTTTAATAATACAGAAATGTCCTATATACCTTACAACAACATGTAATATTTCCCCCCTCAATCATTTTAATATGGCCTTTGAAAATTTGAAGGTAATTTTTAAAATCTAACAACATATATAATAGCAATTTTAACGTTTATTTATTTTGAGAGAGAGAGAGAGAGAACAGAGAAGGCGCAGAGAGAGAGAGGGAGACAGAGAATCCCAAGCAGGCTCTGCAGCTGTCAGCACAGCTGACATGGGGCTCGAACTCATGAACCATGGATCATGACCTGAGCCAAAACCAAGAGTCAGACACTTAATCAACTGAGCCACCCAGACGCCCCTAAATAGCAGCTTTAAAGTCATGCCCATTGATTTATATAAATTTCAGTTAATGGTACTATAATGACATAATAAAACACAAATTCCACCTCTTTATGATCTTCTACAACTGTCAAGATAGTATCAATAGTATGTAAAATTCCCATCGCCATTACTGTTTTGTCTTCGATTTCTTCATATTCATCACTTTGAAGGACTTTGCCAAATATCTCAGCCTATGAACATAATGTAAACATATTCAACAATTAGTAATGTTATACCTACCCCTCGTTGTTGTTGTAAGTTAATAAAAGGGCAGTGGCACTCATCTAGACGTCAGCATTGCTCAAACATAAGTTACACACTTTACCAAGTAAATCAATGATAGACTATCATGTTTTAAGTACAGCCAATTTTTCCTCATCTAGTCACTAGAATGGAATATACATTAGTTATAACAATTAGCTATTATTTACTTGTGGTTGTCATTAAACAAATAAGCCCCAAGTCTAAGAAAACTGAAATCTAGCAATAGTCAAGTGAAAAATTTGATAGAAGGTAGAAGACAAAGTTAAGAAATCACCTAGAAAATGAAACAAAAAAGATAGATAGACATGGAAGACAAGAGAAAAAAAGGTAAGAAAATTAAAGACTCGGTCCTGATCCAATATTCCTTATCAGAACTATAGAATAGAAAAAAAAAAAAATGGTAGGGAGAAATTAATCAAATAAGTAATACAAAAATTGCCCAAAACTGAAGGAAATGAGTTTCCAGATTCAAAACCCACAAAATGAAAATTTAAAAAGCTCACAAAGTACATCATTGTAAAATCTCAGAATATTACAGATGAAATGATCCCAATGTTATTAGATTTAAGTCTAATTAAATATAGAAATTAACAACTGTCAGAATTACTAAAGCAAACATTTTTATATTAACATTTCAATTACATATAAAACTGAACTCCAAATTTTGGAATTCAATTTACTTAGATTAGTCAAGGCTTTTATTTTTATTATTCAAGGCTGAATTTACTTTCAAACTAACATAAAACTTTGCCGATTCTTACCAAATGTTGGGTCATATCAACAGCAATTGAAGCTACTTCTTGACTATATTCACATATCATCTTCTGGATAACATTAGTAACATCATCATTTTCTGTCTCTCTAACAATGTGCAACAGCTCCTGCATGATAGGCCTTACGTGTGGCTTCATATATTCCTTAGCTAATGCAATAAAACAAACAAAATGAGTAAAAAAATTAGGTATTCAAAATTGGCGATAGGAATTAACTTGGTCACAAGGTTAAGTGACACAGGGTAATAGGCTCTTGACAGATACTTGCTTTATGGTATAAGATACAAAGCTGTACCAGGGCACCTGGGTGGTTCAGTCAGTTAAGCGTCTGACTCTTGGTTTCGGCTCAGGTCATGATCTCACAGTTTGAGTTCAAGTCCCGCATCAGGCTCTGCACTGAAGCACAGAGACTGCTTGGGATTCTTTGTCTCCCTCTCTCTCTGTCCCTCCCCACAGCACATTCTCTGTTTCTCTCAAAATAAAAAAAATTTTTTAAAAGCTATACCAAAATAATCTTCACTAACACATCCACTTCCCCTTAATTAGAGGTAATCAATCCTACAGAGGAAGGAACTGTCCTGCCCAAAATGCCAAGACCCTTCATTGAGAAATTCTAATTATACAAATGTTCTATCATCAGGATGACTTACAGAACATGTATATATCAAGATATAAGTATAAAAAATCATGTACATAAAAACTATGCCGAATACCTCCTCCCACACGTCCTTGTATAATATTCAGTCTTCCCACTGAAACACTGTTGAACAGAAGTAAATTAGATTCATGTACTTCATAAAACTGAATTTACTTCCCAAGGTTTACTTGAACTTTGAACAGAATATTCTTCTGAACAAACGAGTTATCTGTGTTATCACTCACCAGAAATTCCACTTGCTACTTTCAAAACTAGTAGAATCAGAGTCCTAGAGCTGAAAGGTTTCTTGAGGCCATTTAGTTCAATCCCCTGAATTTAAATATATGGAAAGCTAACCCTTGACAGATGGTATGCCTCTACACAGGCTTACACAGCAACCTAGTAGCACCATCAAAATTAGACACCAGGTCTCCTGATTCCCAGCCTACCCCAGCGGCCAATAACTATCAACTTATTTCCTAATCCAAAATTTTTCTGGAGACCAGTCAACAGGAACTCCTGAAAAGGGCAAGGATAAACTGCTATAAAATTCTGAGGGAACAAAAGCTCAGAAATCTAAACCTTGCACCTGAAGACTCAGAGAAATCATCCTTAAGGATAAGAAGAAAGGATTTCAAAAAATAAAATAACATAAACCCTTTAAAAGATATTTTTGGCTTTACCTTGTGTCTGGTTAGAAATTAATGACTGAAGAGCAAGGGCAGCTTCAACTTTGACAGGCATCTCCTTATCTTCAATCAGGCTCTTCTTTGCCAGTTCGACTGCATTTCTCAGATTGAGCTCATTATGAAACTTCAAAGAACTAAACGCATGAAGTACCCAACAGGACTATAAGAAGAAATTAAGTAGGAAACTGTTAGGATTGTGGCATTCTATAATAAAGTCATGCACATAAGAACTTCTTAGTAAAATATCATTAACTCTACCAAGTACTGTTTGTTTTTGGAGGGTAGCATATTACCCATAGTTTTTAACTTCTGGACTTCCCACTCTTTTTATTTAAAAAGGCAGTTGTTACTTCTAAATTATCTATACGCAATTTTTCACAGGGAAAAGAAAATGGGCCTAACTGAAGCGTCTCTGAAAAAAGAAATCCTGTTTATGCTTAATAAATATTATGAGTCATAACTAATGTGTTATTTACATGTAAGAGCTACTACAAACCAACGTTTAACTTTCATTTGCTGGCCTTCCCAGCAAACAAATGAAATATTATTTTCCCTTACTCATGTAAGGACTTAGCAAACTTTTTTGCTCATATAAGGTATGAAGAATTTTAAATCTTATATAGATTACCAAACTTTAAACTATTAGACCACAGAATCATATTATTACTTTAATTCTCCATGTACATAAAACACAATTAACGGTAATTTGTTTTACTGCTAAAAGACTTTTAGCAAGAGAATTACAATTCACACAGCCTGTCAAAGGTTACAGCCTACCTATAAAAACACTTGTATGCCCTCCATACCTCTAACCTACATGTGCCCAAATACTTCTCCAGTGAATGTTGCCATCTGTTTATAAAAAGGCTTTAGTGTGTAAGACATTGTTAACGTATGTTCTTTATAGCAAGACATTTTTTGTGTTGATGTAATTATAAAGATAAACACTAGGCTCTCGAATTAAAGTTCTATTTTTATTTCTCCATAAAAGATATTGATTCTAGAAGTCATATACACTTAGAACACAAATAAGTTTATGTGAATTATTATCTTCCCCATTTTTCTAAGGCATATCGACCTAATATACTATCTGTACTAATTAAGGTTTTAGCCAAACTAGAATTTCAGGCTGTTTTGGACACTGAAAATTAATCAGTTTACAAATTTACACTGTACTATTGCTATAACATTATCCCTCTCACTCCATGTTTTATGAATGCAGCAAGTGGGGCTAGAGTGAAAATTTAAAGCAGCTGGAATTAGAATCCATAAATCCTTTATTTATTAGTTTGTTCTTTATTCAGCTTATGTGACCATAAGGGACAGTCTGACTGACTTCATTTTGTTCCAATACATGGTAAAAGGTCAATTTATCCAAAAACATTTAGTTCAAAAAATATCTTACAAATGAACATTTTTTAAAGTTTATTTTTCTTAAAAAAAAAAAAGAAAAGTTTATTTTTCTTAATAATCCCTATACCCATCGTGAAGCTTGATCTCACAACCCCAAGATCAAGAATCATATGCTCCTCTAACTAAGCCAGCCAGGTGTCCCACAAATGAACATTTTAAGAAACACAATGGAAATATGGAAAACTTACTCTAGCTCGAAGATATCCCAGGTTAGACAATAATAGTGGAAATACATGATTCTGTAGCAACAACTCCATTTGGTCCTTGAATAAACTCTTCTGTTAGGAGATAGATATGAAGTTTTAACTTATCAATGCCTTTTTCATATATAAAAATCACAACCAAATAAAGTGTTTATTATGACTTTGCTTAGTATACTTCTATGTGTAATTTTATAAAATTATTTGACCTACATATTGTAGGTTTTAAAACAAGAAATAGTACCTTACAAAATAATTTGATACTGATTGACTTTTGCAGCAATAACACTAAAGTCATATTGCATCCTTTTTTAATTTAGCAACAGTTTCATGCTGAAAAACTGACAAAGTAAAATTTTTGTTTTAATCAAAGAAACAGGTGACAGAGAAAAGGATGTTTACAGTCAAATCAATTATGCAGAAGCAGTCACAAGTTTTAAATTATTCATAACTGTCATATCCTCTCATTTGCCTATGCTCAAGTAAATTATATTTTGAGTAGTTGAACCTTCAATAAAATATCAGCAAGGGAACCAATCACATGCAGGGCTCCATCTTTCTTCCTAGGGTCAAAGTTCGGGTCTGTCAGGATTTGATAACAGAATGCCATCATTTTTGGTAACACCTACAGAAACAGAAGAATCTGTTTTAGTCTACGTGAGCTTTCACTGCCCAACTTCTATAGTATTAAATAGGATGTACAAATTTTCAAAACTAAAGCCATTTTACTGTGTTTTATCAAGCAATTATAATTAAGAAAACAACCCTTTTCCCTTACTAGGACAGAAAAATATTCCTAAAGTGATAGGTTATAATGAATAATATAATTTGTCAAATACTAGGGGTATAACAGAGTGTCTAATCCACACAGTGCACCTCTCCATCTTGGATTTAAAAAGAATTACTGCATACCTCTTTTCTTTTCTTTGCAGCAGTATATAAGAGAGTCTGGGCTGCTGTGGTGGGAGAAGCATAATCTTCAAAAATATCTAAGATTTTAAAAGGTTAAACCACATTAGTAAAAATACAATTACTTATTATAGATTTTAAACCTGACTGACCACTATTCCAAAACAAAAAAATAAAACAGTCCACATATGACACTGGTTTATAGCATAAAAAAAGTTAAAGGTGTATCGGTGCTCCCATGCACAACAATTATTTATCAAACTCTGTAGGCTGTCCTTTTAAACAAGCATATTAAAGAGGATAATACATGGCTGGCATATCTGTTTCACAGGAAAAGTGCTTTCTATCAAAAAACAACAACAATTTATTTAATGCTTACTATGTGCCAGCACTGTTCTAGGCTCTGGGGACACAAAGATCAAACAAACAGGGCCCTCACAGAGCTCACATGGTGGAAAAAAAAGAAACCAATTATACACATATACACACAGACACACATAATAAGTCAGGCTCAGAACAAATTTACAACAGGATAAGGAGAAAGAGAGTGATGGAGTATGGAGAGTGAGGGAAATGGGGTGTCAGGGAAACCATCTTTAATTCTGTTAGGGCAACACTTAAGCAGAAATTGAATGAATGAGGGAGAAAAAACTACATGGAATTCTAAAGAGAAAGCTCTCCAAGCCAAGGAACCACAAGTGTAAAAGCCTTGATGGACTGCTAGGCCAGCGCTCAGCTCTGTCAACAGGTAGATTTAGCAGGTATTCAATGGGCATTTATTGAATACACACCTATTTAAAACACACTGTTTAATGTCAAGAAAAATTTCACAAATTTCAGAATAGGTAGTTATAGATAAAAATCTGAAAACTTGAAAAGTATCTTATATGCCCATATTTCAATATATAAAAAAAAAAAAATCTAAGTCTTTGCCAAAATATAAAATACAAATGTAATAATACTAATAGCTATCACTTATTGAGTGCCAGGCACTATACTAATGAGATTACCTACTGTACCAGGCACTTACTTCTTTGGCAGGCACTATGCTAAGATTTTACAACCATCTAATATTCTACTCTAAGCAGTTAAATAAGTTAATAAACTATTATCCTGCTTAATCTTCCCAACACTATTAGCATTGCTGATTTTATAGCTGAAAACACTGCATCTCAGAGAGGGTAAGTAACTTGCCCACAGTCACACAATAAGTGGCCAAGTGGGGCACCTGGGTGGCTCAGTCGGTTAAGCGTCTGACTTTGGCTCAGGTCATGATCTCACAGCTCATGAGTTCCAGCCCGGCATCCGGCTCTGTGCTGACAGCTCAGAGCCTGGAGCCTGCTTCAGATTCTGTGTCTCCCTCTCTCTCTGCCCCTCCCCTGCTCATCCTCTGTCTCCTTCTCTCAAAAATAAATAAACATTAAAAAAATTTTTAATAAAATTTAGAAATAAGTGACCAAGCCAGCGTCACACCCATACTGTCGTAACATCAAGAACCTGTGAGCTCTCATAGTTTTTACCAAATCCAAAAACATTATTAGTATCAGTCAATGCATTTAGATAAGAATAATTTGTTCATGTAAATAACTATAAATGACAAAAATGTAAAAAGAAAATTACACGATTCTGTAATTATTGTTTCCTATAGCTATCCAAAAGTAAAATATATGTATCCAAAATATATGCATCCAATATGTCCAAAAGTAAAAAAATAGTAGGCACTATGTTCTAGTACACAAAAGAAGATTATTTTTCAAAAAATACTTCAGTTAGTCTTGAATTGTCCATATTATTTTAATCAATAAAATGTAAATTCTATCAATCAACACTCACAGCTCTTAAGTATTGTATTTCTAAAAACTGAGATACTATCTCATTCAACATGAAAAGTGAAATAATGATAGCTTCCTGAACACTAAACAAATACTCTGCACATTAGAAAAACACACAGGTATTAAAGAAAAACTAAACACTAAAAGAATATCTTGAAGAAGACAGAAGAAAGATAGGCTAATCACTCTGTTCCAGAAAACAAAAGCGTTAGGAAGGAGAAATAAATCATGCATATGTGAAATGACTTTCAAAAGGAAATGGTAGAATGGAGGGATAAAGCAGATGGTAAATACTGTTTCTCATTCATTTGCTTTTCCCATACTTTGTCTCCAAGACAAGAGGCACTCCCTCACTCAATAGACCAAACAATACTAAGTACAAAGCACTGTAAAAACAATATAACCCAATAATTTAGCATCTATACCAGCAGACTGAACTCAAGTAGCCAGAGACACCTGGCCGAACAAGGGAAAAGCACCGTGTTGTCACTATCTTCATCATGACTTGGGCAGGGCTAATTTTATCAATTATTTATTTCAACATTTACTGAAGGTAGACTAGAGCCAAATACTAGTAGAGGAATGGAGAGGTGTAGGAGGGATGGAGAATGCAACATAAAGCAAATAAACAAGATAAAGTCCCTGCCCTCAAATGGCTCTAAGCTGCAGGAGAAACAGGTATTCAAACAGCATTTTGCTATGTTAAGTGACAGTATTCCATGAAGCAACTCATTTAAACCAGGGTAAAAGGGAATGAACTCAGGCAACCTACACAACTCAGTAACTTCCAGAAAGATCCAAGCAAAAAGAACCTCCAGAGAATGGGACCACACAGTGGTAATCTCACTCTCTTCTAGAATACTTAGCCACTAAGATAAAGAAGCATACTAAATTGGAATGCTCCTAAAATATGCAGAAATCCAAACGATCCAGACTAAGAACAACCCAATCTACAAATGGGTATTCCCAAAGGTAGAGATAGGGATGGTCCCTCCAGATCAGCATCAAAACAGAAAACGTTGTAGCTGGCTCCATGACTGCTTCAGCACCCCTAAGAGGGGTGAACAAAACAGTTCCATCTTCTACACGCAAAGGCCTCAAGTCCACTGGCTCAAGAGAACATCAAACTCCTCAGAGTTTATCATGTAAAGCAGAACTTTGGGAATTTAATACAGCAATAAAATCTGCTTAAAAATATAAATTAAGTTATATTACTCTACATATCAAGGGACTAATGAGGAATAAAATCATCTCGATTACCAAATTTCATTCTTATATATTCATATGGATCTTCTTGCCACAGTTCTTCATCCTCATCTTTATAACACATCACAGAAAAAATCACATCTTCAGAGATATTCTAAGAAGAGAAAAAAAAAAAAACAAATGGCTATAGGCTATTCAAATTTGGGGAATATTAATAATGTATTTACTGATAGCCTTTCTGATGTTCATTTTCCAAACTGTTAATCTTTGTGTTCAGCCTGTGTTGGCTGAGGGGAAAGCAGGAAAGCAAGAGCCTGGGGGTGTGGGGCAGACAGAATTAAACGTAAGATTGTTTTTAAACAACTGATTAAAATATAAAGAGATGAATGGAAATGCTATTCTTGGAAGCAAAAGCAGGGATAATAAAGTTTTACTAACAGATCAATATTAAACACACCTTAATTCTTTAAGGAAGAGAGATAATTATCAAGCCAAGATTATATTTATTATTGTATTTCTTATTGTGAACATTCTTACATTTCCATTTTGGTCCTAAATGTCAACATGTCAGCAATATTAAAATTTCTTTTCCTCTTCCACTTTCAAAAACCTAATTTCCTACTCTAGAAATGCAGGTTTCAGTCAGAAAAAAAATCATATCTGCTGCTAATGCTCTACTAAGCCCATTTAACAATTATATATGTAGAAATAGGATCATCTCTTCTCACTTATTCCAAATTAAATTCTGGGAGAAAAAAATTCAACCAAGAGACTGGACTTTTCTTATTCCTATACAATGGCTATGTAAAAATAAGGCCAAAGGCATCAAGAAAAAAAATCCACTCTTACTTTATAAGAACATAGTATATAAAATGAAATCAGTACCATTATTAACTGCAAAGAAATTATCACTATTTGATCAACAGGATTAGACAAATATTATTAAGAGGTCTACAGAAAACAAAAGATATTATATTTATAAAACCAGTAATAAGGTAATACTAAGCAAATTCCATCCTGGACACCAAAGGCAAAGTAAAGAAATGTGTTTTCCTTTTTAGGAACTATCACAGAGATTACAGAATTTAAGAATTCACAGTTTGAGAGAAAAAAAAAATTCAGTTCCTAACATCCCTGAATTACCTAAAATTATCTACATACATATAAGAATTTATTCATTAATGGCTCATAATTTTTGATTCTCATTTGTTCTTTAAATAATGAGGCTGAATTCTATCTTTAAGTAAACAATTGATATAAAAACAGAAAACTATAACTTCTGCTACAGAACTTAAGCCAAAAAGAAAAATAAAAACCTCATTAGCTTCTATCTACAAAAGAAAATGATCATGCTTCAGGCTTCATCTACTGCAAAATAATACTACCTTAGTACAGCCCTGGTGACTCTTTTCAAAATGCTATTGCATACAATACCACATCTGATCCTAGTGACCTTTAGATGAGAGGGACAGAGGGGCGCCTGGGTGGCTCAGTCAGTTGAGTGTCTGACTTTGGCTCAGGTCATGATCTCATGGTTCGTGAGGTCGAGCCCCGCGTTGGGCTCTGTGCTGACAGCTCAGAGCCTGGAGCCTGCTTCAGATTCTATGTCTCCCTCTCTCTCTCTCTCTCTGCCCCTCCTCCACTCATGCTGTCTCTCTTTCAAAAATAAATAAAAACATTAAAAAAAAGAAGATAAGAAGGATAGAAAAACACTAGCCAACTGAACAGAGGAGAAACTGAGGCCACATGAGACTCCAAAAAAGACCAAATGAATCCAGGTCTTACAACTCTATTAAACTTGAAAGCTTCACTCTTCTCAAATACTTAAATTTCCAAGCCCTTCCTATCAAATATAAGACTGCACACATTTGAAATTAATAGAAATAAAAATATATTAAATATGACATACAGGATTAGTGTCTAGAAAACCTAACTTAACCAGAGAATAATTTTGGAGAGCTATTCCCTGACACTGACCTGTATGTGTGGCTTCATCTGCTTCCAGGTGACAGAATGAACAATCCCTTGATTGAGATAGTTGAATGCTTGCTGAAGAACACGGGGGGCTACATACTCTTTCTGTCTATATTGGTCTAAAATTTTTAGTAGTACCTACAGGTAAATGAGAAAGAAAGTATAGGAGAACATAAATAATTTTAAGGTTAACGGGAGGGGCATTTTAGGCATGACATAAAACCCAGAATCCACAAAAATAAAAATAAACTGATTTTTAGAGAAACTAATATTTTGTGAGAAAACTTGTGGGCAATTTTAATTAGATGGATCCAAGTTACACTGAACTAAAGGGTGTCTCACTGGGATTTCCAGCCTTTTGTCCTACTTCTAACCTGTGGAACAACGCAGAACAAGTCACAAGTCTATGCTCTATTCCATGTAACTAAGCTCTTCAAATAAGTTAAGACTCCGGTTAAGAGAAATAATAACAGACTTCACAAAATGAACACTGAAAACATCTATACAGCAAGAGATACCATTAACAGATTTTAATTATTTGATAAAGCTGCATTTCAAATTGGAAGAGAAAACAGTAAGTTATCCAGAAAACAGTATCAGGACAACTGATTAGCCCGACGAAAAAAAAATAAATTGGCTCCCTAACTAAACCCCATCCCAAAATTAATTCCAGATGGGGAACTATTTCAACAACAAAAACGAAAGCATAGAATGCCTAGAAGAAAATACCGAAGAATTTTATTTTATAATCCCACACCACAGAAAGTCTTTGCAAATATAACACAAAACTGAAAAGTTTTCGTTTTTTTTTTTAAATTGTTTCTAAGGAAGGAACCATGCCCAAAGTGGCTTATGACTATCCCAAGGGCCTGCCCATCAGAGGTAGCACTACGACAAAATCCAAATCTTCCAATTCCTGGTCCCAGAGCACTTCAGGATTGCAAGCTTAAACCTAAAGTGCTAAATAAATAGAGTTCTTTCAAAACATGTACAGAATTGATGAACTCAGAACATAAATTCAGTTATGTAATCAAGTTATGTAAAATTAGGTTTATAAGCATTGTAAGAAGTCCCACCATCGCCTAGATGCCCTTTCTGCAATGCAGGCCAAAAGGGGATGCTATGGAACATGGGTCTTCCTAGACAGTTTGGCTCACCCAAAGAAACAACAGCAAAGGAGACAACAGTTTTTAATAAGGAAATAATTTTTAAATACTAGGAATATATATCTTAAATAACCAACGTACAAATAGTTTATGACATGGATGCAATGCCATCAAATCTGAATGTGTATGTACATACAAAACATACACACATTTACATGACACTGGAAAAACTCGGCCAAACACACTTCAAGAAGGCATCAACTTCAAGATGGTTAATGAGTTTAACTGCAGTGGAAATAATAGAAGACAGAACTGCCTGGCTTCCTGATTATCCTAGTTTCCATACTGAACGGCTGAACAGATAATTTTATTCATTATTCACTAATATTCCCTACAGACTGTCTTGTGGGCCAACAAAATAATTTGTGAGAAAATTACAGCCATAGCTTTCCTGAATTGTTGCAAGGTACTTTTTAGAAATGATAATCTATAAAATGATAGTAGACAAAACGATCATCTATAAAAGGAAGTATTCCATCTATGATGACAGGTTTGAGGCAGTTAGCTTGATATCACTGACAATAAAGAAGACTAATATGCATAGATTTATAAAAATCTAGAAACACCCTCTATATCATTAAAGCCTTTTACTATGTCTGATTAATCTTTGCTTCCTCACTGTAGTCCTGAAACAGCCAGTGCTTGAATAGTTATTAAATTTTATTTGTTGAAATATAAACAAAAATGTGATTCAAATGGCAATACAGATCAACCAATCTTCATGCCCAAATGTCCTGTGTACGTTTTGAATATTAATATCAATTTGGATTATTTCTCAAGAACTCCTAATTTGCACTGTAGAGAATGGTTCCTCAACTTCCACAAAAATGTGTAAGTTCTCAACCAAAGATCTTAATTTCTGAGCTCAAGCTCTCTTGAAATGAATCAATTCATTACATAAATCTTCTGATATAAAAGTTTAGAACAAAGAGGGGAGATCAAACGAACAGAGAATAAGAAACCCATAAGAGGTCCAAGAGTTAACAGAAGAACCCAATCTAAGCACTGGTCACTGTGACATCAGTATCAATAAACTTAAAAGCTTTGAATCTAGCATCTAGGAGTTTGGAAGGACACTTCTTATGGAAGCTGCCCTAGGACGTTTGGTTCTAAAACTGATTGCACTATATTAGATTCCCAGATCTGCCATTTTATCCCCTATAAATATATAATGTATTAATATGTTCATAATCTACTTTTAAATGAACAGAAATGACAACTATTTTCAGGAGTAACTGTCCTTCTATTTAAAAAGCATATGTTTATTACCTGCTGAATTCCCACTGCATAGGTTTTCAAAAAGAATTCAGAAAATTCAAAGTATTCTTTTGTGACATTTCCTGGGCTTCCATATCTTAAAACACAAAGAGAAAATGTTTAAATGCTGTAAATTTTTAAAACAAGAGCATGCTCACTAGTTTAAATACCATCCCTTGTTGAAAGATCTATGCTATGTGGGCAGAAAACTAACACTTGCCCCTTTTCCACAAGCCCCAAGATGAAATCATAATAAGCTTGTACTTGGATTCTGGGCCATACTTAAAATTTCAGACAGAAGCTTCCACCTACTTAACCAAGAGTTCCTAAAGGGCAAATATTACAAATAAAAATATTATATATGACTCTTTTTTCTTTTTCAAAAAATGCATCAATAATTAAATTTCACTAACTTTCTTATGGAACTAAGTAGCCATGCACCTTCTTGTACAATTCCTAGGTATTTCCAATGAACTAAAAAAATGTCATGCCCATTCTTTTTTTACAGAACAGAAAGACCAGAGAAGACTGTCCACATCATTATAATCTCAAAGCCAATAATCACAGTTAGGCCTACCTTAAAACAAACAAAGGGTGACTTCTTTTTGCCCACTGTGGCTTTAAAGACTAACAGAGAGGGGCACCTGGGTGACTCAGTTGGTTAAGCATCTGACTTTGGCTCAGGTCATGATCTCATGGTTCTTGAGTTTCAGCCCTGAGTCGGGCTCTGTGCTGACAGCTTGGAGCCTGGAGCCTGCTTCAGATTCTGTATCCTGCCCTCTCTTTGCCCCTCCCCCTACTCGCTCGCTCGCTCTCTCGCTCTCTCAAAAATAAAAAACAAGGCTAACAGTGATATACTGTGAAGCATCAAGGGACCTATCGAGCTTTATTATATTCAGTACTGAGGTACTGACCATAAGATCACAAATCTAGTAAACAGAATTACCGTTCAAAGAGACGAGCTACAATATGTAGTGCCCATTTCTTACACTTCCACCAGACTAGTTCTGGTCTATCATCCTCATCAATCTGCAGAGTCTCCTAAGGGGACAAAAACACCCAGATTAAATTCCTGCATGGTAAAGGGGTTTATGTAAATAACAAAAGCAAAATAAATCTTATTATAAATTAATATTATAGTGAGTTAATGTTGCCATACAAATGCAAATTCTTACTTACGGATTGCTAGGTAGGAATTAAATAAGCAAAGCAAATTTCAACTAACTAATGCTATTGTTCACATTTATCTCCTACCTTCAAAAGGCCCAAATAAATGTAAAACAAAATACACAACACCATGTCCCTTGAGGAAACTCTGGGATGACAGAAAGGTTTTATATCTTGATCTGGGAAATAGTGATGCAGGTAAATGTCTGTCAAAATTCACTGATCTGTTACCTAAATTTTGTATATTTTGTATATAAATTAAACCTCAATATAATCTGTCCCAAGATATGGATAAAAGAAAGAATATTGCATATTTGAAGACAAGCTTACGTTTAAAAATGTGTAATTTAATTTAGTTATTTTGACTAGTTATTAGGTTGACTAGTGAAATACAGCATCACTGTTATTACAGATAAAAATGATACACTGTCAATGTTAAAAAAAAAAAAAAAAAGAACTAAAATAAAGAAAAAAAAGGGGGGGGGGCCTGGGTGGCTCAATTGGTTAAGCAGCTGACTTCGGCTCAGGTCATGATCTCAACAGTTCCTGGGTTCAAGCCCCGCATCGGGTTCTGTGCTGACAGCTCAGAGCCTGGAGCCTGTTTCAGATTCTGTGTCTCCCTCTCTCTGACCCTCCCCCATTCATGCTCTCTCTCTGTCTCAAAAATAAATAAACGTTTAAATAAATAAATAAATAAATAAATAAATAAATAAATAAATAAATAAATAAATGTTTAAAAAAAAATTTAAAAAAAAAGAGACACCATCTTTCATCTACCAAACTGACAACCTTAGAATTTAACATGACAGACATTCTCAGTCCCTACTTAATAAAGTATAATCCAGGACAATGTTTCTAGAGAGCATTTTGTAAGATCTGTCAAAGTCTTAAACACTTCTAGGAGTTTATCCAAAGAAAATAATAGTGTATGTACATAAAAATTTAACTACATACATCCTTATAGTTAAAACACCAACACCCTAAAGCCACCTAAATGTCCAGCAAATGAAGCATTCAACAAAAACGACAATATAAAAACATTCATAATAAAAAATATTTATAAGAGATTTTAAATGAAAAATGAATTTCAAAACAGTACCTACCTATGCCATTTTTATAAATAAAATGTGGCCACATATAGATCCAGAGGGAAGAAAAGGCCGGAAAAATAAATACCAAGTTTTAAAAATGGTTTCTCTCCTTCAAAATAAACTTAATTTTAAAAATTAAAAAAAAAAAAATGGTTCTTATCGTCTTTAGTAGGATTAAATATATTTTATTAATTTTGCTTATCTGAACTTTATAAAAATAAGTATTACTATTTTTATGAGAATAGTAATTGTTTTTACAAATAGCAGGCTAAGATAATCAATTGGCCCACCACAAATATCCCAAACCCAAGTTTTCCCAATTTTTCTGAAGAACAGAAGCCCTTCCTTACAGGAGGAACTGTCCTGTCAATAATAGTTCGAAAGATCTCCATCCACGCTGTCATGGTCTGGTTAGTCACCAGTTGAAGAGGCAATGCATACTGAAAGCAAAAGAATGATGTCATCAAACAATAATTCTTCCCCTCCGAAAAAAGCCACAATTTCACCTATATTGGAAGGCTGAAATACATCCAACGGTTAACATTTGACCATGAAAATGGTAATTTCATATGGTTCAACGTAAATTTAACTTAGATATAAGCATATATACATAAACTAAAATTTTGAAAATCTATAAGTATACATGTCATGAATTGTTTCTCTGCAACCTTTTAAATGAAAAAAAAAATTTATTACAGTAAGGTCTCATTTATTCAGCATGAGATTCTAGATAAGTGATTTTTACCATTTGCCCCTTTGTGTATCAAGCTTTTCCTTTTAACCACTTTTTTCCCCAGCTTTATTGAGACATAATTGACATATACCATTGTGTAAGCTTAAGATACACAATGTGATTATCTGATGCACATACATATTTTTTTAATTGATTACCAAAATAAGGTTAACACCTCCATCACCTCACACAATTACCTTTTTTGTGGTGAGAACTCATTTTAACCACTTAAATGAAAATCTTTACCTCATGACACACTTTGTTCAATTACTTTCCTCTACGCTGCAGCATAACACCACAGCTACTCTATAACCACACTGTGAGTTACAGGAGGCAAGGCACAGTGCCTCTGCATCCATGCATTTTCGAAACCTCTACACGTTAAGAACACAGTGACAGGTAAGAGGCAGTCTCTGTCCTCACAATGCTTACACTCTAGTTAGGGAAAACACACATATAAACAAGGAATTACAATATGGTATGATATATAATCCAGATATAAAACAGTACAACATTGTTAAAGGCACACATGGAAGGATCGCCTCATCCAGGCTGGTGGGATCAGGGACATCTTTCTAGAAGTGATACACAAGCTGAGACCTGGAGAAAGAGCACAAACTGCCCAGGGCATAAAGGACAAGAGTGTTCCTGTATTTTTGTACAGCATTTCAGAGGCTGAAGGCATGACGTTCTCATGAAGCTGAAAGAATTTCGGTATGGCTAGAGTGTAAAGTACAAAGGTAAGAATGGTAAAAGATAAGGTGGAGCCAGAAGGGTTTTATAAGCCATGTTAGGAAGTTCCCAGCTTAAGTTAGGAAGTTCCCAGCTTAAGGAATGGTTTGGGCCTGAGATAGGGAGCAGAGGAGGAGCGGATTCAGCATTAGTGGGAGAGTGACGAGGAGTTCACTTCTGGACAAACTGAATTCTGAAGTATGTATGGAATATCCACATGCCCTGTACACAACGTTTAATAAATGCTACTTAGACAAAGTCAACTTAATTGTATCATACTCCTTAAAATAAATTTTTCTGCCTCTTCCCAAATTATCAGACATTAACTTTCTCCATACATTATCCTTGTATGGTACCTCTTAAAGCTGCCTGAATTTTTGCTTCCAGGATTCCCAGAGGGAGCATATTACTGTAGTAGCATAAAATAGATTACCAAAGTGATTAAAAATGTTGAGGGTTTGCATTGGTTTTTTTAGGTTTGTAGCAGCAAATGTTGAGAGAAAACATTCTAGACTTTGCCCTCTTAGCAAATCAAACAGAGGTGGAGGCTTTAGGAAAATCATTTCATCAGCCTCTTACTTCCTGATTCCTACTATGCTTCTTTAGATGGGAAAGGGAAGTCCAGCCTCTGTATAAATGGGATGTTCCTCTATCTAACAGCAGAACATCTCACAGAATAAAAAATATTTCCCTCAGAGTAGAGTGCTTCTCCCAAGGAAAATTTCTGAACAGTGTTTTAATAAATAGCCAAAGGTACCATATATCTTCCTTCTCTATTAGTTTTAAAAAAGGGCAGGGGTGGGGGGGGCAGAATATAGTTTCCAAGTATTCTAGTTTCTTCTCTCTTTTCAGATACACTTCCTCCTCCCTTCCATCTCCCCACAAAAGGCTAAGCTGGGAAAAAAAAAAACAAAACAAAAAACCCTACATCAGATCATGCTCTATTAAAAGTTTAAGAGATGCTGGAGTGCCTGGGTGGCTCAGTCAGTTAAGCGACTCAGGTCATGATCTCACAGCTCGTGAGTTCAAGCCCCATGTTGGGCTCTGTGCTGACAGTTCAGAGCCTGGAGCTTGCTTCAGATTCTGTGTCTCCCTCTCTCGCTCTGCCCCTCCCTCACTCACTCTGTCTCTCTCTGAAAAATAAATAAAAACATTTAAAAAATTTTTTTAAGTTTAAAAGATTCATCTAAAAATATAAATTGTTATTGAAGTGAAATATTCTGAAATACTACAAAAGTACTTAATTAAGTGGCATATGGAGCCAAGAACAAAACCAACTATCTTGGCTCTCTAGCTCAACAACACTACCCTCTTGCCATGACTAACTAAAAAGTCATGTTAGAGGAGTCTAGGTGGCTCAGTTGGTCAAGCATATGATTCTTGATTTTGGCTCAGGTCATGATCTCAGTCATGAGATCAAGCCCTGTGTCGGGCTCCACGCTGAGTGTGGAGCCTGCTTAGGATTCTCTCTCTCTCTCTATGCCCCTTTTCCACCCCACGCTCACTCTCTCAAAATAAATAAACTTTAAAAAAAAAAAAAGGCATGTTAACAGAGATATGACTCATTCATCTTCAAACACTTTAGAGCCTGACAATTATTCTTCCTCCACCCAGATCTAAATAATTTATCTAAATCTTTCAAGGATTAAATTTAAAATATTTTTATATTTAAAACATTCCATCTCTGTCCCCTTCTAATTATGTTTTAGACTCTCATATTAATATTCTTTATAGCTTTCAGATAAGAAAAAGGAAGTAGTTTAAGTGAAGAAAAATGAGGTACTAAATCTTTTTTGTTAGCTTTAAATTGGGTCAAATTGCAAAGAAACTATCACCAGTATGATTTCCCAGTAAAAGAGGGACCCTCTTCTTTTCCTTCCTCTTCTCCCATAATCCTAATTTATCAGTAGGCAGAATGCTGACAGATTAAGCAAGTAATTTAGGGGCAGTTAATTACCCTGGTTCTTCCTTACCCAGCACTTCAGACACTGGAGTGAAAGGTATAGTCAGTGACTCTGAGCTCTGACACTAAGAAAACCTTGGATGACTAAGTTAATTTCTGTGAGCCTATTCTCTCATGAGGTTGTTTTTGTTTTTTGTTTTTTTAAGAAATAGATGTGAGGGGCACCAGGGTGACTCAGTCAGTTAAGGGTCCAACTCTTGATTTCGGATCAGGTCATGATCCCAGTTTTGTGAGATCAAGCCCTGCATCAGGCTCCATGCTGACAGTGCAGAGCTTGCTTGGGATTCTCTCTCTCCTCTCTCTGTTCCCCTCATCCCAACCTCAATAAATAAAACATTTTTAAAAAATAAATAAATACATGTGAGAATATATAATTTTTAATAACTGACACTTATTAAGCACTTTCCATATGTCATATTTACAAGACCCTATATTTTTCTTCTGCAGTAGAAACTTACCTGAACAAGTGCATAAAAGATTTTCAGAATCTGTTTCTGTAGTAAAACAGAATAATGTGAGGAATCAGGAAGGAGCTGCATGATTTGTTGCTGAATACGAGGCAGAAATATTTGCATTGCTGCTATAAGAGGCTCTCTTTCCTCTGCTTTCTTATATCTACATGAGCAAAGACAAAAAGACAAAAAAATCATTTCCCCCCCTACAAAAGAGCTATAAATAATGAATAAAAAATATTTTTTAAACTAGATAAAGCTAACAAAACATTCCAAACACTGGCTAACATTTTGTTTGGACTGTTAGAATAAACTTGGAAGAAACTTTGAAAGAGCACATCCCTGTTTTAGGCAGCGAAACTAAAATCTTTCTAGAAAGATTTAAATGATTTAAAAGCATTCTAGACTATTTAGCAAATTTCCTAAATGAATTTTTCTACTATATTTTCATCATACCACAACTCTTCCTATAAAATACAAGTTGATATGCCTTTTTAAATGGACAATCCTATTATAATGTGGGGAAAAAACATTTCTTCTTATAATACGTTAAATTGAGAAGCTAAAATAGCTTGCAAACTTAGGTGTTCTTAGATCATTTCAATTGCTCCCAATTTAAAATATCTTCTAAAGACTCTACAGAGTCTGAACTAACTAGTTTTTAACTATAGGACTCTGCATACCTAAGAAGGAAGCAATCCTCTTAGAAACCAGAAAGCAATGCTATTAAATGTGACACTAGTCTCCTATCTCCCAAGCAACTTTCATCGAAAAGAAGGTTACTAGCAAAGAAACTTCAACATCTTGCATCCAAAAAGTTAAATGTTTGGTTTACTTAACAATGCACTCACCTGAACAGAAATGTTAAAGTACCTCTATATGAGAGTTTCCAAGGAAAGCTGTTAATAAATGGGCCTCTGAAACTGACAAATTCAAGAAACACTGCATATCTTATCACTGCCTTAGAGATTAGCAACGTACAATAGCAGATTAAAGGTTCTTTGAATAACTGTAGTAAATAAACATGTTTGTGCTTAACCTAACATTTCCCAAACTAACCTGATTCTGCAGAACACCCATAGAGCAGATCTCTCTATGCAATTTAATCCTTTCTAAGTAACACAAGACTGGTATCTTCAGCCAACAGAAATCAACTTACTCATATGTCTTCACCAGTTGATACAGACATAATAAACTGCCAAGCCAGCTTCCACTGCTCTGTGATTGCAAGTAATAGTCTATCTTGTCGACTACCGCTGGCCAGTGACCAGGGAAATCATATTTAATGATGGCACGGAGACACATTGTTAACTGGACTCTATAAGGTGAGGGAAAAAAGTCCAAAATCTAAGTAGTTATAAATATCAGGTTTCAAACACCTCTAATAATTTTCATAACAACACTCTAACTCCTATTTACCTATATTATATAGTTACATATCTGGGGTAGGGGGAAAAAAACAACAGTCCTATAAAGGAAAACCTCCTCAGTATCTTTACTTATGAAAACAAACAAAATAGGTAATTTCCTAAAATGAATGAAAACTTTCCAACAGGATTATCCTAAATACAGCTTTGGGGAAAAACAAGAAATTAAAAATAAAAATTCATTTAAATTTTTGCCAAAAAAAAAAAAAACAGACAACAAATCCACCTCAGCTCTGCAAAATTTTCCAGCTTTTGGTTATTATATCCTAAGGGGAAAACAAAACAAAACAAATAAAGTATTGTATAATTTCAACTGGAAAAAGTCTAAAAATAGTCAAAGTAGGTAAAACAGAGGCCGTCATAACCATGGGAAGCATCTCTGTGAGCCAAAACCTTGAAGCATCCATTATCAGTTAATAGCCAACACAGTATGCTGCTCCTATCAAAGCTTCCTGAGATAATAATTTCTTTACTTTAAGAATAAGAAACTATTAGCAGGCAATTCTTGAAGATGAAAGCTAAGAGTTATTTGCAAAGAAATGAAGAAAAAGGCAGTAAGAAAGTCATGAAACAGAATTCTCTTTAATTTTTTTTTAATGTTTTATTTATTTTTAAGAGAGAGAAACAGAGTGTGAGTGAAGGAGAGGCAGAGAGAGGGAGACACAGAATCTGAAGCAATATCCAGGCTCTGAGCTGTCAACACAGAGCTTGATGCAGGGTTTGAACCCACGAACCATGAGATCATGACCTGAGCCGAAGGTGGACGCTCAACCCACTGAGCCACCCACGTGCCCCAAGAGAATTCTCTATAATAACACCACAAAGTTAAGTGATAAAAGATGTGACCTCATAACGTTTAAGTCAGTAATCATTTCTACAATGGGATCCCTACTGTATTGAGATTGAAAAAAAAAATAAGGAAAACATTTTTCTTCTACAAACAATCAATATGTCCTTATGTGGTCATTTGCAAATGGTTAGGAAAAAAAACTGTGTTCAGTTGAATAGCCAATAACTAGGATTCTCTGAAATGAAACCCACAAAATAATACCTTTACTTTATGTTACAAAATCCATTTGAAAAATTTCCTTTGCAATACTCTTAAACTTTGAAAACAGTTCTTCAAAAGTGATTACAATTAAGCTTTAAGGACATAAAGCAACTGCCTCATAACAAAGATAAAAGTCTCCTCTTGCACCACCAGCAGTTGTTCCCAAACAATAAATAGGTCATATTTGTGTGCAATAAAACTGAAACTTTTCATTTTTCTAAATTTCACCTTCAGGTGACCCTCCCCCGTCAACCCTTTCTTATTCCAACCACACCAAGAATGGCAGTGAGCAGCCATCCTTTCTTCCATTACTGTGTGGAAGGATCACACAATTCAGAGAGGAAATGTAAAGATCTGACAAGACACAAACACATGACAGTAGCATAGGGGAACCCACTGCCAGACTGGTGTTTGGGCACCCCACTGAGAATAATGGTGATTGTCTTTAATCAATATGCCTACTTTCTCCTCTTAACTAACAAAATAACTACACAAAGAGGAGTTCAATGTTTATTCTCCTTCCTTTTGTTCTCCTCCCACGTTTTTCCCCTACTACTGCTTATGACATAATGTACATGAGACACTCGGGGATAAAGCTATATCTCATCTCTTAACATTAAACAGTTTCATTCCCCTACCTCAGGTTCACCTATTTCCCTCCTCCCTTTTCAACAGAAACTTAATTACAAGCTCACATTGAAAAAAAATCTATTTTTCCTTTTTTAAAATTGCAAAATTTTTATGACTCAAGAGCTCTGCTGTGCAATAGGGGAAGCCACTAGCTCTATGTTAACACTTTAACCAAAATTAGATGAAAAATTCAATTCCTCAGTTACAGTAGCCACATTTCAAGTACTCAATAGTCATGCCATGGCTATAGATTTCCATCATCACAAAAAGGTCTCTTGGACAGTGCTGCTCTATAGCATCCAATCTGAATTTTATTTTTTTTATGTTTGTTTGTTTATTTATTCTTTTGATAGAGAGAGTGCACACACCACAGAGGGGCAGAGAGAGAGGGAGAGAGAGAATCCCAAGCAGGCTCCATGCCATCAACCTGGAGCCCAATGCAGGGCTCAATCCCACAAATTGCGAGGTCATGACCTGAACTGAGAAATCAAGAGCTGGACGCTCAACCCACTAAGCTACCCAGTTGCCCCTCTAACCTGAATTTTAAAAACCAGGGGCTCCTGGGTGGCTCAGTGGGTTGAGCATCTGACTTTTGATTTCAACTCAGGTCATGATCTCATGGTTCGTGAGTTTGAGCCCCACGTCGGGCTCTACACTGACAGCATGGAGCCTGCTTGGGATTCTTCCTCTCTCCCCGCCCCACCCTTGCTCATGTTCTCTCTCAAATAAAAATTTTTTTTAAATAAAATAAATTTAAAAACAATAAAAAATAAAAACCAGAGCCAATCTTCTAGCTTATACCTACTCTATCCTGTCTTCTCCAAAGGAAAAGATACTTAGTTCATAAAAAATGAGTAAAAAGATAGGTAAAGTATAAAGAAAAGTGGTAGGTTAAAATTCCCAGAAGTCAATTTCCCTGTATCAGGGTGGGGGAAGTGGCAGTAACAGATAGTAAAACGTAAAGAAACCATAACTAAGAACACAGATTATTTAAATAGCAAGGATTTATATAATCTTAGTTAAGTATGATTTTTGCCTTAACTCTTTGTGGCTAATTATGGCAACTAAATCTTTTCCAAAATATTCTGAGGCAAATAATTACAAATGCAAAGACAAATAAGTAAAACAATATTTTTTGAGTGCCCACCTTCATTACTTTACCTCTTTAGAAATACGAACTTGAAGCTGATGATTAAATCCAACCTCTCCCATCCAAGTATTTTGTGCCTGCTACTAATCATATATAGTATAATGTACCTCACTAAATCTGGAGACCGAATTATTCCTTCCACAATGTTATCACGTATTTGCTGGCGATCGTTTTCATGAATGTTGAATGGAAATACCGCTTCCCCTGGTGGAGGTTCTCGGTCAGGCCAGTACTGTGTCACCATGTTCTTCAAGTAAATGGCAGCTAAGATAGAGGAAAACAATGCTAATGTAGCAGTATTGAAAAGATGGCTTTAATTCAGCTTTACAGAGCATGCAAGGCTAAGCCCTTCACTGCTAAACATGATACTCAGCAAAAATGGAAAATCTTACAATTATAAATAGCAAACTGGGGAAGGGAAAATGTGTAAGAAATGTAAGTTTCTCTTTAACTCGTAAAGCAAATTTAAGCAGAAAACATTTCATTAAATCAAGCTTCCGAGTTTATATGACAGAAAAATGATCGAGGAATCAAGTATGCATCCTTAGACTAAATACCAGGTAGTCTAAATGAAACTATCTTAATGTACTTTAATATCATAAAAATCATACAGTTCATAATGCCTAATGCTGAGTTTACAACAGGTGAAATTCTACTGTCCTTCAGGTAGACTGCTTCTCCTGTTTATTTTCTTTCACTGGCTACTATCCTGCACATACTACCATATTTGAAATATTGCTAATCTTTGTCTAACCCTTCTAAAATAATTACCACTTATAAATACAATAATAGGGAAAAGGACATCAGCCTTCAAATATTTTTGTAAAACCTCAGAAAATTTCTCAGCTGTTTATTTCTATCAAAATACATAATTAATCATTTTGTTCCTATTCTTTCCAGCCATCTTCAATAGTTAGCAAAACGCTTCTGAAAGAAACAAGCTGACATACTACAACAGGGTTTTGATAGGGAAAGTGAAGCTCTCTAATTACCCCAGCTGAATACTGAATGTAAATACTCACTTATAATATCATATGCTTATACATACATAATATATAATAAAGAAATGCGAACTACAAAGACGTGTAACTT
This sequence comes from Lynx rufus, assembly GCF_022079265.1. Lineage (NCBI taxonomy): Eukaryota > Metazoa > Chordata > Mammalia > Carnivora > Felidae > Lynx > Lynx rufus. The sequence continues at coordinate 63,480,314 of NW_025814889.1, forward strand.
TCTTCCCTTCATTTTCTCCTCTCCCTTTTTGCCCCACCATACCCTCCCTTCATCCCAGTTTTAACATAAAACTAAATTAGTTCACAGAAGCATTATAACACAAAGAATAAACCAACATGTTCTACACTGCCTATAATACAATTGAAATTTAATGAAGCCATGAACTTGACATACTATAAGCTCTTCTTTCATTAGTTTTGATTCAACAAAGGTCTGAAAAAGACAATTCCACTTAGGATTTCCATTTTTTTTTTTGATAAAAACAAAAATTATTTGAGAAAGAGAGACAGAAGGGGGGGTATGCCTTGAGTTTTTGTCTTAACTTGTTTTTAATTAGGTTACACAAGCTCTGGACTAAGCACCATCTTTTATCCCAGTCATTTATTATATTATTAGCCATAAAAATTTATAGACTGTTGAAAAACTGAATAAGTGATCTAAGAATATGGTCCAACCTGTCAGTAGTTCAGAATGATTTTATTAGACTAATCTTTGCAAAAAGAAAATCAGCTATATATTTTTAAACATTTATTTATTTATTTTAGAGAGAGAGAAAGAGAGAATGCAAGCAGGGGGAGGGGCGCAGACAGAGACAAAATCCCCAGCAGGCTCTGCACTGTCAGCACAGGGCCCTACATGGGGCTCAAACCCATGAACCATGAGACCATGACCTGAGCCAAAATCAAGAGTCGGACACTTAGCCACCCAGGCACCCCAAAAATCAGCTATATTATACATAAGACCAAATTTTAATCTCTACAGAACTAGCCTTGAAAATAGCACCTTTCAGACAGCAAAGATACAGACATAGTAAAATAGTGGACTTACCTATAATTTAGTCTTTAGTGCTATTAATTTTACCACAAAAAAATATTTTTATTATAGGGCTCCATACAAGATGGCCTACATAAAAGGCACACCAATTTATGTATGTTAAAATAAATCTTGGGGCGCCTGGGTGGCTCAGTGGGTTGACTGTCCAACTCTCGATTTCGGCTCAGGTCATGATCCCAGGCTCATGTGATTGAGCCCCTTCTCAGGGCACCACACTGAGCATGGAGCCTGCTTAAGCTTCTCTCTCTCTCTCTCTCTCTCTCTCTCTCTCTCTCTCTCTCTCTGCCCTTCCCCACACCCTCTCTCTCCCTCAAATAAAAATTTTTAAAAATCGTAACATAAATCTTCAATTAGTTAAAACAAAATTGAACTTAATGTAATAATTTAAAAAGAGAATATTAATTTCTCTTATGGATAATCATGGATTGCTAAGAATGATGAAGGAAAAGTACCAAAGATAATTCAAACTATCAATAACCTAAAAACCTTCCTTTAATTATTTAAAGTTATCTAACCATCTGCCAGACCTAAGAAACAAAATCAAAACAAAACAAATATCATCTTAATCCAGTCATAAAGAAATTATTAAACTTTATTTTTCTGCAAAATCTCCTTACCATTCCAAGCATCTTAAGTTTGAAATTAACTTTCTAAAGCATACACACAGTTCCCTTCTCAAGCATAATGAATCACCACTTACGCCCTACGCTCTGGACCCAGACCCACAACTACACAGGTCAGTCAGTCCCAGAATGTCAAAGGGGAAAGGATGCCACTATGAACACATGGAAGCAAAATGCTGTGCTTTTTGAGTTGATGTTTCTAAGCTTTTCTATTTTCATTGTAATTTAGTAGCCGCCCCCCCTCAGTTGAATCTGTTAATGGCTAGGAAATCAAATAAAGTGTGTAAATTATATCCAAAACAAAATCAAATAGATTCTAAGAACCAAGGAACTTCATACAAACAAGACCCATGAATTTTAATGGAAGAGTTTCTTGTAATGCTTTTGGACTGATCGGAGGCTTATTCCTGGTTTTTTCTAGGTTCTGTATTTTAGAACATTAAGGTTAAACTTAAAGAATCACCTGTGAATTGCTTAGCTATAAGCTGAATTTTTATATCCTCTCCCTATCCATCTTTTAGAAATATATACAAAAAGCCAGGAGAACAAAAAGCAAGCAAGTGACAGAAAACAGAATCCATGCTATTCTTTAAATGACAGTCCCCGCACCAGACACTAACAATGCTTCTTTGGGTCTAATGTAACACCCACTCCTCAACTACCACTTTTTTTTTTAATCTTTTTTTTAAAGATTTTATTTTTAATCTTATTAATAAAGATTATTAATAAAGATTAATCTATTTATTTTAATTTTCACACCAAACATGGGGCTTGAATTCACAACCCCAAGATGAAGGGTCACAAATTTTAAATCCAAACTACTTTTCTGCTGACAGTAACTCCAAAATGTACTAAAGAAAAGACATTTCTTAACCTAAGTTTACATATATTAGAGGGTCTCCTCACAGGCAAGGAGTAAAAAACTGGAAGCAAAGTCACTTGAGAGATTCTTAATCATAACTGTACTAAATTTAAAATGGATTCCTTTCTCTGCATATTACATGATAATATTAATAATGCTATTATGCCTCTCAATACCTCAAAAGGAAACAAGAGAACATCCAAATTTATTTTATTTTGCTTACCAATATAGAAATGTTACATTTTTTTTTCCTATTTCTTCACAGTAAGGTAATATAAGGGACATTCACTAATGAGCTTGATTGATGGTAGTAAGAATATTTTAGTATTGCCCACAAACCAAAAAATCAAGAACTGAATATTCTGCAGAACTATGTCTTTCCAGTTAACACTAGCATAATTTTTTACAGTTTTATGCAGGCTTTTTTTTTTTTTCAAAGCAAAGATCACATCATTCTTTTTTAAATGTCATGATAACACAAGTTACTTGTCTGGGCGTCACCATAAGGTTCTTAGAGCATCCTTGTATTTTAATCATAGATTAAATAGGACAGAAAATGTATAAGTAGCATTCAAATTTAGGACAGTTATAATGTAGAATTTTACACTGTGTATTTCAGATTCTATGATAAAATGGATGCTCTAGGATAGAAAATTACCTAATAAATTAAAAAATGAACCACCAAGATAAACTCTGTCCTGTGACTAACAGATTTGAAATCTACATAAATTATGAAGAAAAATTGCCTACAAATGCCATTTACATTTTATATCAAAACTTAATTACCTAAGTTATTAAGATTCAAAGTTGCATAGAGGATATGAGGAATCTAGCATTTAATGCAGTACTGATACAAAAAGTAAGCAAAAGCAACTTGGTGAGAAGATTCAAAATTCTAAATGTTGAGGAGCCTGGGTGGCTCAGTCAGTTGAACATCTGACTCTTGATTTCAGCTCAGGTCATGATCTCATGGTTCGTGAGTTCGAGCACAGCATTGGGCTTGCTGCTGTCAGCCCAGGGCCTGGAGCCTGCTTCAGATTCTGTGTCTCCCTCTCCCTCTGCCCCTCCTCTCCTCATGTTCTGTCTGTCTCTCTCTCAAAAAATAAAATAAACATTAAAAAAAAAAAGATTTAAACTGAAGTACTCCCCCGCTCACACTCTCTCTCAAATATGAATAAACATAAATATATATATATATCAAATTGTTTAAATTAACTATAGTAGTGGGGTGCCTGGGTGGCTCAGTCAGTTAAGCATCCGACTTCAGTTCAGGTCATGATCTTGCAGTTCCTGGGTTCCAGTCCCGCGTTGGGCTCTGTGCTGACAGCTCAGAGCCTGCAGCCTGCTGCCAATTCTGTGTCTCCCTCTCTCTCTGCCCCTCCCTTACTCACACTGTCTCTCTCAAAAATAAATAAACATTAAAAAAAATTTTTTTTTTAAAAACCAACAGTTAGTTGATCATAGGTATCAATGGGGGTGGAATTAAGGGCAATCCAATGAGTTTTTGTAATGTTCATACATCATGTAAAGAAGACATATTAAATTAACAAAATGCTTTAAGAGCTTTAAAAATACTATTTCTACAAAGCTTCACAGGAACTTCACAATGGCCCAATAAATACTTATTTAGGTTATTAAAATAGGTTCCATTCAGCAAAATTTTATTTCGGAACAGCCCTATTTTATGAAACAAAGATTAAACAACTGAGAGTTATGGTTTCAAAAAATCTACACAGAAGTCTTATAAACCTTATTAAAGTAACAAATAATTGTAATGCGTATGTTTCTCTATAGGTTTTCCTTTGTTTTCTTTTTTTAATGTTTATTTATTTTTTGAGAGAGAGAGAGACAGAGCACAAGCAGGGGAGGGGCAGAGAGAGAGGGAGACAGAGAATCTGAAGCAGGCTCCAGGCTCTGAGCTGTCAGCACAGAGCCCGATGTGGGGCTCAAACCCACAAACGGATCATGACGTGAGCTGAAGACAAACACCTAATGAACTGAGCCACCCAGGCTCCCCTCTACAGGAAATAATACATATTGCTGTTAAGTATTTTCCCAAAGCTAATGATTCCTTACCTTTTTCTTTGTTATGTTCAAGGAAAATTAAATACTTTCATCAGCATATGGAGTATAAACTCATCTCTATAAAACTGTTAATTTGTACTTCTACCTGAACATATGCAAAAATTAATGTTCACCTAATATTAACAATGGCCATTTCTGAGCAATGAAAATACTGGGCAATTTTTTTTACTTTCCTCTTTGTATTTTTCTGTATTGCCCAAATTATTTACAATGAGCATATAACAATAACATAATAAAAAAAGTCTTTTCAGATTTTTAGCATTTGTCATTTTACTCCTTTTATCTTGAAATTACTATCTTTTCAGGACTCATGACACTCCAAGGCTTTCACCAGTTTTTACTTTCTGGGCTTTAATGACCAGCTCATTAAAAAGGCAAAAAGAGGAATACACAGCATCATGGAACTACCATAAGGTCCCAGAGACTTCAAATTAAGTTTCATGTTTAAAACAAAAGTCCTGCTCCCCAAACATGTGTTTAGGATCATCTGTGCATATATTATCTCCATGATCTGACTTATGAATGGAGCTCAAACCCACATACATAAATTCATAGTCTTAAACTGTGGGACCAAAGAGTGGGCCACCAGGAATAAAAAAAAAAAAAAAAAAAAAAAAAAAAAAAAATTATGGAGATTAACCTATTAAAATTGTGAAAGCCAAGGGAAAAAATGGCAAAGTTACCAAGGAATCCACAGGTAAAAAGGAAAGAAGAGGAAGAGGCAGGGGAGATGTAAGAGCTCAGTATCTACCTCTAAGTTTCCAGGGAAAAAGAAAGTGAGTTTCTAAGCCATTAGAAATGCTTTATGTGTGGGGCACCTGGGTGGCTCAGTTGGTTGAGCATCAGACTTTGGCTCAGGTCATGTTCTCGAGGTTTGTGAGTTTGGGCCCCACATCTGGCTCTGTGCTGACAGCTCAGAGCCTGGAGCTTGCTTCCGATTCTATGCCTCCCTCTCTCTCTCTGCCCCTCCCCCACACATACTCTGTCTCTCTCTGCCTCTCAAAAATAAAGAAAATTTAAAAAAAAAATTTTTTTTTAATTTTTTTTTCAACGTTTATTTATTTTGGGGACAGAGAGAGACAGAGCATGAACGGGGGAGGGGCAGAGAGAGAGGGAGACACAGAATCGGAAACAGGCTCCAGGCTCTGAGCCATCAGCCCAGAGCCTTGACGCGGGGCTCGAACTCACGGACCGAGAGATCGTGACCTGGCTGAAGTCGGACGCTTAACCGACTGCGCCACCCAGGCGCCCCAAAAAAAATTTTTTTAAATAAAAAAAAAGAAATGCTTTGTGTGTACTTCCATTTTTTAAAGAAATCACAGATACTTAGAATTAAGATAAAACTCTAGTTGTACTTTTACCTATAATTTTATAAAAGATAAAAAACCTACTCACCTGCCTGGCGTACTGGGAATTCCACATGGTCAGAGACTATAATCCGAAGTAAACTGGGGGCAAAATTGATAATCTTGTAGGACTGAAATTACAAAGAAATATTTATAAAATAGGGCAATACAAACAAGTAACTGTTAACACTGTAACTGAATACATTACTATGCAAATAAAAGGAAAACTTTTAAAGTGAGAGAAATTCTCCAAGGCAAAATTAAGATTACCAAAATACTTCAAATCAAAATTGTAACAAATTGATGAATAAAGGAGTAAGAACATTTTTACAGTTTTTTTAACATACATTGTCAAAAATGCTCTCTAGAAACTATGTAGCAATTTAGAGTTTTTTTTAACATACATTGTCAAAATGCTCTCTAGAAACTATGTAGCAATTTACACTCCCTAAAGTAGAATACCCCCATCTATCCAATACAAGGATTAGCATTATCATTCTTTCAAAACTTTAAAACCTTACTCTCATATCATTTCTGCTAGGTTGAAATTTTATCAACAAAAAGGTTGGCTATTTGTTTTCTTCTACAAATTGAGTATTCCCTTTATCCTTTTTTAAACAAAATATTTGTTTTATTCTTTAAAAATCCTAAGAACTATTTGTGAATTTAAAATCTTAACCTTTTATTGCACCTATACATTCCAAGTGTTTCTTCCCAGCTTATTTGTGCTTCAATTTTGCTTGTATTATTTTTGACAAACAGAAACGTGGAAAACATGGGCTACAGAAAACAGGAGATCCAACGCAGGAAAACAGACAAGATAATGTTAATTATGGAGAGGAGAAGGTTATGGAGATTATGGAAGTTATGGAGAGGAACCAGTCCAGATTGGAACAATGTGCCTCACAAGACAGTGTTGAGAGGTATCATCACCATCTGCCCTCTGCTGGCGGAGCATCTTTTAAACTTGACACCCAGGGGCACCTGGGTGGCTCAATTGGTTAAGCATCTGACTTGGGCTCAGGTCATGATCTCATGGTTCATGAGTTCAAGCTCCACATCAGGCTCTGAGCTGTCAGCACAGCACAGGAGCCTGCTTGGATTCTCATCCTCTCTCTCTCTCTCTCTCTCTCTCTCTTTCTCTGCCCCTCTCCTGCTCACACTCTGTCTGTCTCTCTCAAAAACAAATAAACATTAAAAAAAAGTTTTTTAATAAAAAAAATAAAATAGACTTGATGCCCAAGTGAGCCTATACTGAATGCCTGCTGCCTAGGTCACTTCCCACACACATGTTCTACTTTGAACTACTCCTGAGTTTGGCCATGGTGACTTTAGAAGTTAAAAAATACAGGCGCACCTGGGTAGCTCAGTTGGTTAAGTGTCCAACTTCATCTCAGGTCATGACCTCACAGTTCATGAATGTGAGCCCCACATCGGGCTCTGTGCTGACAGCTCAGAGCCTGGAGCCTGCTTCAGGTTCTTTGTCTCCCTCTCTCCCTGCCCCTCCCCTGCTTGCTCTCTCTCTCAAAAATAAATAAGCATTAAAAAAATTTTTTAAAAAAAAGTTAAAAAGCACAGAGCAGCCCATTCCTTCTGACCATATTCCCTCCAGATGTCTACTACCTGGACCATGTTACCACCGTGCCACATTCCCAGAGCTTACAATTGGCCTTGCCCACAGACATTCCCAGAAAGGACTCAAATTCTCAGTGAGGCTAAAGCTGACAATGATGCAGAGAATCTGTTCAGTTTACCTTCTCCCAGGAGCCTGGATCTATGGTGGCATCCCTTTCAATTTACCGTTAGGTTTATGTATGCCACTCAACTTATTAATTTATCACCTTTCTTATTCATTTATTCATAATAGCATTTATTAAGATAAGGATTTGACTAAAAAATCTGGAGAAAACCCGCATCTTTACAATATCAATCCTTTCCATCCAAGAACATTATGCTTTCCAAATCTTTCTATAAAATTTTGAATTATCTTATAATTGTTCTCCTTTTTATCCTGTATAAATCTCAGAATCTTCAATCTGTTGTATATAAAGTAAATTCTCTTTCATTTACCATTGAAACCACCATTTTAAAGTAGTTTTTAAGAAAATAGATTTCTTTTAACAGCAGTTTACAGGAGTCAAAATTAATACAGATTTAACCCAATCTAACCTATGTTTACATTCTTATTAAACAATTCATGTTTATGATAATGAAAGATCCTTTAGTGAATCAAGATTAAAACTCTACTTGAGACACCTGGGTGGCTCAGTCGGTTAAGTGTCTGACTTCAGCTCAGGTCATGATCTCACGGTTTGTGGGTTTGAGCCTGGCATCATGCTCTGTTGCTAACAGCTCAGCCTAGAGCCTGTTTCAGATTCTGTGTCTCCCTCTCTCTCTACCCCTCCCCCACTCACACTCTGTCTCTCTCTTTCAAAAATAAACATAAAAAATTTAAAAAAAAAAAAAACTCTACAGTTTTACATGCCTGGGTGGCTTGGTTGTGTAAGTGGCCAACTCTTAATTTCAGCTCAGGTCATGATCTCACAGTTCAAGAGAGCGAGCTCCACACTGGGCTCTGCACAGACAACGTGGCGCCTGCTTGAGATTCTCTCTCTCACCCTCTCTCTCTGCCCCTACCCTACTTGTACGCTCATCTCTCTGTCTCTCTCTCAAAATGAATAAAAAGAAAACAAAAAAACAAACATGTATAGTTCTAATCCATACAGTTAGATACTTAATATACAAAGTACAAAACTTTACACTTGATTAACGGTATCTATTTAAGAAGACTTATTGTGGAGATTGCTTTTATTTCAACACTATTACCTTTATACACATTTTGGAACTCCTCTTTTTGCAAATGCTTGCCATTTCAATGAACTTGTACAACTTTTTCTCTTCTCCTTTCAGCCCTGATTCAGCCTATGTTAATCTGGCCAGCTAAAACATTCAAGGGTAAATTCAGATAGAATCTCATACTACTTTCCTCACAAATATTTCTCCCATTTCTTTTTCCACCTTGGGCTTCAAGTTTCTAAGAAAAAAAAAATTTCTTGATATTTACTCTGTATCTGTGAAGCTTTCTGAAAACAAAAGTTTGCTTACTGGGGCACCTGGGTAGTGCAGTCAGTTAAGCTTGATCTCAGGTCAGGTCATGATCTCATGGTTCATGAGTTCAAGCCCTGCATCCGGCTCTCTGCTGTCAGCACAGAGCCTGCTTCAGGTCCTCTATCTCCCTCCCACCTCTGCCCCTCCCCTGTTCATGCTCCCTCTCTCAAAAATAAATAAGCATTTAAAAAATTAAATAAATAGATATATAAATAGATAGATAGATAAATAAATAAATAAATAAATAAATAAATAAATAAATAAGAGTTTGCTTACTTACCTAAATTCTGCATCTGATGAGAACTCATTTAAAGCAACGATCTGATGTTTCCCATTCTCTGCCTCACTGTTCCCATTACATTAACTTTTCTAGTCCTCCAACATCCAAGTTGAAGTCCTTTACTGGACTTGCTCTTCCCTCTGTTGCCTTCCCAGTCCTTCAGTTGCTTCACTCCTTCACAACATCTAGGTCTCTACTCAGGAGAATGACCACCCTATTTGTACACCCCAACACTGTCTCTCCAGGACTTTATTATCTATAGCACTAATGACCTGAAATTATATTATTTACTTGTCTGTAAACCCCACTAGAATGCAACCTCCGTGAAAGCAGAGCCTTGTATTAGTGCCTGCATTATAACTCAATAAATATGTTATTCATATAAGCAATCTCTCTTAAAGGGCAACAGAAATGATATAGATAGATGCACGGAAAAGCGGGGATTCCAAAGCTTGGCAATAAAAGTAATTATCTTTATTTCCCTATTAAGGCCATGTGGAGAATGCTTTTTTAGAAAAAGATACTTTTCTGTATGAGTTACTGGAGCAAGATATCTACCCATTTCTACTTTCCTTTGCTGCTGCTAAAGGGACTTCTGGGTCTACAGACAAGGAGGAATATATTCAGGATGCATTCTTAATATCATGAGAGAAAATGAAAATCCGTTTTCCCATATATACAACATCATACACGGCAATCAAGAAACCAGTCACTGGTAACAGATATATGTTGGCTACAGAAAAATATAGCTTCAAACAAGAATTTACCCTCCAGATCACAGGCTGTTGTTTTGAAACTGCCTACTCTTCTACCTAACAATTGACAAATCATCAATACACTGCTCCCATTTCCTCAGCCTATTTGCTGAGGGGGGACCTAGACTAAAATAAATGAACTGGACCCGAATCACTTATGGTAGATGACCCACCCATTTATCCAACAAAGCAAGATGTTACAGTGGCGATAAAGAATAAGCATACAAAACCCAACATTATAACCATATTTTACTATAAGGTTATGCAACATTATACTTGTCTTCTACTTACAGACAATTCAAAACAAAACACAACTCAGAGCATATTACAATCCAAAGCATTACACAAAATATAAATACTAAACGAGTGGCACAGCAATAAGCTAGTTTTAGAAGCTGCAGAGGAAATTATGGTCTGTGATGAAATGGGTGGATATGGGGCAGGGCAGAGTCAGGACGAAATGGTTTTGGATTGAAATACCATGAAGAAAAATGCAGAACTGGGCCCCAAGTGTCTCTCCTAGTTCTGCAGGCTTTCCCACCAACCTTCTCCTTCTATACAGTCTGCACTTAAATACTGATGAATCAAAAACAAAGCAAGGATAGGCTAACAGAGGCAGGAAGGTATAACATGACATCAAAGATACGATCCCTACTGACACTATCAAAATAACATCTGGCCTCATTGTGAAGAGAAGGGGGTCACAAACAGGCCAACTCCCCTGTTCATACTAGTAGACTGCAAGTTCAGCTCTTGCTTTGTTCCTTCTAACCAACCCCTGGATTGCTATTCTTCTGGCCAATCAACATATAGTACCTCTACTCTGCAAAGCCTGGGACAGGTACTGACTTTAACTTTCCACTAGTGAGTAAGAGTCCTTTTCTTTTTGAGGTACTAACACATTCTTTTAGGCTTCAGTTTAACTCAACCAGTGTTTTCACTCTCCCTTTTATCTCTTCAGAATCCTGAATTCACACTTACTCCAAGCACCACTCAGATTTCCCACTGGATTTCAAAGATTCAAAACACATAGCTGCACTTTGAAGTCAATTCCAACCAGGGAAAACTTGAGAGAACTCCTACAGAAACTTTTACTTAAGTTGCTCTCAAACTTCAGGAAGCACAGAATCACCTAGCCAGCTAATTAAAACATAATTAGGCCCCACCCCAGAGTTTCTGATTCTCTAAATGTGAAGCCCCATAACTTCCATTTCCAACAAGTTCCCAGGTGATGTTGATTCCTTTACATTTTAAAGAGTACCCCCCAAAACCAACCAGCTGTCACTCTTAATTCGTGAGAGGTCTATCATTATTTACAGGTGAGGAGGGAAAACATAAGGTAGATTTTGGGATCATTACAATTTCTAAATGTCAGTGGTAACGCTGGAACAAGATCAGGGCTAGTAAGAACAGAGAAGATAAAAGAAAGTCTTACACATTTTAGCGTTTATAAGACATCCCTCCAAACACAAATTACTCGACGTGTCTTTTGTAAAGTAGTACCACCATGAAAATTGCCTGTTGTTCCCCCAGCACTCTCCCGGCAGCGTTTCCCAGCAGTCCAACAAAACTCTGCCAATCAGTGTCAAAAACAGTCCTACCAAGCCCACAGAAGCAGGCGCTGGGCAGGGTTTCCCATCGCAACACCTAAAAAGGGCTGGTCTGGAGTAAAGCCGAACTCAGATTTGAATTTTAAGTGAATTTTCCCACCCGTGTCCCTAAATCAGCGAACTTAGGGAAATCACACCCTGCAAACACTAGCAAAGCTTGCCAAAGCCTCTTTCTCCGGACCAAACGGGCTAAACAAACTGCACCGTGGAAGGAAAATGACACGAAAAGATGCAAAGGTGGCCAACAGGTGCGCGAGTTGTTCAGAAAAGATCCAGGGAGTGCCGCTAAACTGGACCCCGGGGCGGGGGGCGAGCCGGGCCGAGACCAGCGCCAGGGTCCGAAGCCCCCGTTGGGGTGGAGATCGGGGCGCCGAGGAGGGAAAGCCGGGCGAGACCGCGGGGGGTGCCAGGGGGGCGCCGCAGGCCCGCTCCTCACCTGGTTGAGCTCATTCTCAGCTGCAATTCGCAGCTTCGGGTCGATGGTGCCCTTCAGCGCCTGGATGATTCGGTTGAGGTCCATCTCCCCGGGTGGGGGCTCCGCGGCCCCCGGACCAGTAGGCCAGACTGCAGCTTTAGTTTTTCTTTTGACCCACTCAGCCTCCTCCTCCGCGACCCCTGGACTACCTCACTCCCCACCCCCCGCCACCGTCGCCACCTGCAGCCACTTGCTGCGCCACTCTGACTCCGCGCCCCCTGTCCTCCCTTTCTACCCCCCACAACTCGCTCTCCATTCACCCTTTTACGACAGCCGGTGGGAGGCGGGAGAAGGGAGAAGAGGAAGCGGCGCTTCCTTTACGGCGGCCTCTTCCCCAGGGCGTGATTCTATGGCCGCTCCCACAGGCGGCCTCCATGCTGCTGTACGAAAAAACAGTAGTGGCTTCTCTCCGGGAGGGAAACGGCACTTACTGGCTCCGGCAGGCGGCCGCCATGCTGCCTTACGGAAAACAGTCTGCCGCTTCCCAGATGAGGAAACCAGCGGGCTCGGTGTCTCTTTACAGCTGCTTCGTAATTAAGCATATACAGATGGAATGGCACTTTTTCTTAGTACGAAAACTGGGCATCACAACTGAACCTGTTCCAGGGCAGACTTGTTGGGACCTTAAGATCATCTAGCCCACACGAGGACAGGGTTCCCTTGGTTTGTAGAAACCATCATTCATTCATTCATTCATTCACTCACTCAGTGAACATTTGTTAAACATGTTTTTGAACCAGAGTACTGAGATATTTAGGTACCACATTACAACAAGATGAATGAGATGCAGGTTATTATGAAGGAAATTACAATCTGATAGAAGAGACAGATGTACAAACATTTGAAGTAATTGGAAATAAAGAGATCTGAGAAACTATGTGCCTGAGGGTTTCTGAAAAATGTCCTACCTTCTCAGAAAAGTAGTAAAAGGCAAGAAGAGTTATACAATTTCCACCCACTGTGGCCATACTTGACCTGATAAATTCAATGGCATAGTGGGTGGCGATATGTCTCTAACCGCTTCCAGTTTTGCCCTTCTTTAATCCATTCTCCACACTGCCATCAGAGCATTTCTTAAAGATTAATACTGTAATGTCCCTTGCTTGATGATTTCCATCAATTTCAAGATAAAATATAAACTCCTTACCACTCCAGGGTCTTAGGAAACCTAGTGCCTTTCAACTGTTCCAACCCTCAAGACTCTTCTCAAATTCCCTACCTTGTCTCATAGAGCCCTGCAAAGATGAGCAAAGCCATCAGGCTCAACTCACTCAAACACAAATTAATCTCTGCTTACCCCTCTTCACATCCTTACCTCCAATACAAATCCAATCCTTTCCCATCTCTTCTGGGAACTTGCTCCATAAGTTTCTCTCTTTTCTATAGATTTTTCATTAAAATAAACGTTTAGTATTAGTACATGCCTGCACTTGACAATTTTGTAAAACTTTTTCCTATATTTTCAACCCCTTTCTCTCCACGGATTCAACCTCAGCCTAAAAATATCTCCCCAGGTTAAAAGACAATCTTTCTCCAGTAATGCTCTCTAATTATTATTCATTCTTTTTCATTTTTCATTCCAAAGAATGGTCTTCACTTCTTGTCTCTACTTCCTTACTTTCCACTCATGCTTCAATCAGCCATCCCCAGGCTTCTGACCTCATTTCCCCCACTGAAACTGCCAAGCAAAAATCAACACTGATCCTTTAGATACCAAATGCAAGAGACATTTTCAGTTCTTTTCCTAAAACATCTCTTTCTTTGGTATCTGGCACTATATTACGTGCCCTTCTTCTTCTTTTTTATAGGTTTCCTTATTTTCTCTTAAAGAATATATTTGTAATGTTTTGATTACTGACTTGATCACCCAACTGTTAAACACTGGTGCTTCTCAGGACTCTGTCTTCAGCCCTCTTTGTCTTCAACCTATTCTGCTTTTGTCATTTCATCCACTTATATGCTTATATCCACAAAACTGCTCCTAACCAAAATCTCTTTTCTTAAACTAGATATTGCAAATACCTACCATGTTTCTACCCAGATATACCCAAATCCTTTAAGGCACATGTCTAAAACTGAATTCTGGTAGCACTGAAGATGGTTTGGAGTAGGGAGAGACTTGATGCAGTTATTTCAATAGCATAAAAAGAGAGAAAAGACTTTTAAAAAAATGCTGGCAAGGATGCAGAGAAACTGGATCACTCATATGTTGTTGGGGGCGGTTTAAAAGGATACCACCTCTCAGAAAACAGTGGTCAAATAAACTGGCACACCTATACCATGGAATACTACTGAGCAATAAAAAGGAATGATACATTTAACAACCAGGATGGACCTTCGGAGAAGTGAAAAAAGCCAATTCCAAAAGGTTACATACTATCTGATTCCATTTATATAACTTTTTAAATATAACATTCTTAAAATAACAAATTACAGAAAGAACAGATCAGTGGTTGTGAGGGCTTAAATGGGGCTGGGGACAAAAGGGAAGTGGGCATTATTATAAAAGGGCAACATGAGGGATCCTTCTGGTGATGGATATGTTCTTATCTCTGCTGTACCAATCTCAATATCCTGGTTGTAATATTGTATCATCGTTTTGCAAGATGTTACCATGGAGGAAATTAAAGGGTACACAGGCTCCATCTGTATTATTTCTTATAACTGCATGAGAATCTACAATTATCTCAAATAAAAAATTTGACAAAATACATAATTAAAGAGAATTGATGCTCCCATTAAACCTCTGCAGACATTGGAAAGACTCAGTGAAGATAAATTACTAAAAAACAATGTTGTCAAATTAGCAGTGTCTAAGGCAACAGGAAAAAAAAAAACATAAGTATCTATGATTCTGCTCTCAGATTTCTTTGCAAGTATTTTAAAATAGCTTTCCCTAAACTATAACTCATATTTAAATTCTATATGGCTCATTGTTTATGAGTCCCTTTTATTACTTTACATGAGAGGATGTCTTTATTTCTTGATACACTCACATTATTTATGGTAGAATTTGAGCCAGCTATATTGTCTTGGACCATCATGGTTTGCATATGCCTCTCCTCTTTGTACCTCTGTTTCCTCATCTGCTTCCAAGAGCTGTTGTGAAGACTAAATGAAATAGGCACGTTGTCCATGGTATATGCTCAGTATTAACTATCTTTGTATTCTATTTAAAAGAGAGGAGAGACCTTGTTCAACCTTTGTTGAAAGAGACATAGTGAGACCTAGTCTCACACTATGCATGGTACATAAAAAGTAATCGATAAATGGTTGAACGAATAAGTAAATGCATGTGAGAGAGGTAAGGGTTCTGAAACGGGATATCTACAATAGAAATTAAGAAAGTAAGACAGATATGAGACATTTCACAGGTTGAATCAACAGGAATTTGTGACTTACACAACATATAAAGTAACAATGGGAAGTCAAGAGTGATTCTGAAGTTTCAAGCTTTGATGACCTATGGAAGTCATTAACCAGGGAAAACAGGAATATTAAGTTTTGGAGAGAAGATCAGTTTGCCTTTCAACATGTTGAACTAGAAGCGCTTATGAGTTCTACAGCTAGAGGTTTCCAGTGACAACTGGAAATTCACATCTAGCTCTCCCTAAAGAGCTGGGTGAGGAGGTAGGAAACTATGGCAGGGATTAGAGGAAGGAATGCAGGGATGCTGTTAGAGAACTAGGAATCATCTGTCTATATAGGTTACTTGGCACAGAAACATGGACATTACCCAAGAAATACAGCATAGAGAATCACTGGCATGATTACAACTCAAATTACAGGAAGTAGTTTTTACTCCAAGCACTGCCACTGTAGCCTTTGAGATTTAATATGTTTAGTCCTCAAAATGGAATATCACACAGCTGTCCTCCCCATCTGCTGGTCTATGTTAGTAGACTTGAATCTAGTCCATACCGTAAAGAGAAAATGGGAGTAAAAACTCAACACACAAAAATCCTGATCTGTAAGTTTAATAATACATCTTTTAAACCATGATAATCTGTAAGTGAATACCTCTACCCCAAAAGTATCTACAATGGCATGGTTCTACATCATAGCATCTGAAATATATGCAAGAGTATATACACACATTTTCTAAATATAAGACCCTTAGTATTTGGGTAATAAAAGTCAATGACAGTCTCCTTTAAAATGTCACATGTAACCAAAGGTCCTAAATGGACTTTTCTAAAAGAATGTGACAGACCTCTCAGTTTTAAAAATAAAAAATCAGGGGAGCCTGGCTCAGTCGGTTAAGCATCTGACTCTTGATTTTGGTTCAGGTCATGGTCCCACAGTTTGTGAGATCAAGCCCCACATTGTCAGGCTTTGCACTGACAGCACAGAGAGCCTGCTTAGGATTCTCTCTCTCTCTCTCTCTCTCTCTCTCTCTCTCTCTCTCTCTCTCTTTCTGCCCCTCCTCCTGCTCACTTGCTTTCTCTTTCTCTCTCAAAATAAGTACACATAAAAAATAAATTTTAAAAATAAAAATAAGAAATCAGTGATAAATAAGCTAAAGCAATAAGGGATTAGGAAATTTCTGAAAGAAGCCAGAAACTTCCTTCTCCAAGAGACTGAAACAGTAGTGGTATGGGGAGGGATAAAGGCTAAAGATAGTAGTATTAACTAGAACTAAAGAAGAAATATTTAGTTTCAAATCAGGCATTTTTCTCAAAATGTCATTTCTTTACTTCCTCAGGCTTTCCACATTTCGCACTGGAAAAGGAGTCATCCTGTCTCAGCTTCAGAACCTACTGGAGTTACAACTTAGGACAGTCTCAACTGAGTCCAGTTTATCCGGTTCACAAAGTGTTTAATTAATTATAGCAAAACTGAGTAGTGCACCCAAAACGTGTGAGTTCAAAATGATGGGTAATCGCTTCTCGGCCTTTTGGCTAAGATCAAGTGTAGTATCAAAATGATGGGTAAAATATGGTAAAAGCAATAGCACCTGAGAACTGAAGACAAGGAAAAAATACTGTAGAAATTCTAGGCTGGGGCGCCTGGGTAGCTCAGCCAGCTAGGTGTCCAACTTCAGCTCAGGTCATGATCTCATAGTCTGTGAGTTCGAGCCCTGCGTCAGGCTCTGTGCTGACAGCTCAGAGCCTGGAGCCTGCTTTGGATTCTGTGTCTCCCTCTCTCTCTGCCCTTCTTCCGCTTGCACTCTGCCTCTCTCTCTCTCTCTCTCTCTCTCTCTCTCTCTCTCTCTCTCTCACAGTCAAAAATAAATAAACATTTTGAAAAAAGAAAATGCTAGGCTGAATTTGGACTTGAGAGAGCGAAGTCTGGCCCCAGCACTTCTGCTAGTGGCCTTAGAAAGTCAATCTCCAAAAGACTCAATCTTCTTATCCCAAAGCAGTGTCTACCTCACCAGGGCCATTGTGAGGATCCAATAATATCATACATGAGGGAAATGCAAATATTAGTGGGAAGTGAAAGTAGTTAGGTTTTTACAGTAAAACTCTTCCATGTGCTGCCCCGGGCTTAATGATATAAAAACAAACCCTCAACTTCTATCCAAGACAAGGTGGTATAAGAACCATGAAACCTACCACTTTTTAACAGGGGCTTCTGGCTGGCTCAGTTGGTTAAGCATCCAACTCTTAATTTCTGCTCAGGTCATGACTTCATGGCTCATGGGTTCAAGTCCCCACTTCAGGTTCTGCATGCTAAGAGTGCGGAGCCTGCTTGGGATTCTCTTTCTTAGTCTCTCTCTGCCCCTCTCCCACTCACACTCTCTCAAACTTTAAAAAAAAAATTTAACAAGTGATATGTACATTTCAAACTCTACAGCAAGGTTCAGAATGAAAAGTAAAAGTCTTCTTCCCTCTTACAACCCCCTTTCCTTAGAGGCAACATTATTAAATTTCTTGTACATACTACCAGAAAAACTGATCCAAGTAATCATACATACATTCTTTTGGAAATGTTTACAGGAACAATATTGCACTCCATAACTTCCCTACTGGCGGGCATCTAGGTTGTTTCTCCAGATTTTGCTTTAATCGTTCATACTATACAGAATATCTATAAGCATGTATCATGGCATAATTCCAAAACTATCTGTAAGATTCCAACAGTGGAATTTCTGGGTCAAAAAGTATATGCTATCTTGAAAGCTATTGCCAAGTTACTCTCCCAAAATACCAATTTTATTCCCATCTATAGTGAGTGTCCATTTCCCCAAATGCTTGCCAAAATATGCCCTTCAAAACTTTATGTATGCTTATTTCTCTGTGTATGTTTGTACAAACTGCCTCTCCACACATGTTGCCCTTTTTGGGGGGCCATCTTTTCCTTGATTTCCTCTGATTGCAGGTGGTCATTTGTCTCTTGACATTATTTCCACCAAACAGAAGTTTTGGAGAATAAATTCTATGTGTAAAATTTGTTCATCTTTTATGGCTTCTGGGTTTTGTGTCCCATCTAGAAAGCTCTTCATTCCCCCACATTAGTGCCCCCATCCTCCGCTCCAAATCACACTACCATGAAGCCCAAAGTCAACTAGTCCCACCACTGTATTCAAAGCTTCCAATTAAATTTTTGGTGCCCCACTCTTAAATATGAACAGTCAACCAATTATCACAAGGTTCTAAGCAAATATAACAACACAGATAAGAAACTAGAACCAACAGAAAAAGCGTAGGGAATAAACTACACAGGGAAGAAAACTTTATCCTTAGAGTTAGAAAATAATGCAATCGTGAAACAAGAACAGAATACATACATGTAAGGAACATCCAGATAAAAGAAGTGTACTTATAAATTTTAAATGTAGCAGAAATTTAAAACTCTGTGAACAGACAGGAAGATAAAATCAAGGAAATCTCCCAGAAAGTGAAACTTGAGAGACAAAAGATGAGAAGATTAAAGAACTGGTCCAAGGAGGTCTAGCTTTTTTTTTTTTTTAATGTTTATATATTTTTGACAGAGAGAGAGAGAGAGAGAGCGAGCGAGCATGAGCAGGGGAGGGGCAGAGAGAGAGGGAGACACAGAATCCAAAGCAAGCTCCAGGTTCTGAGCTGTCAGCACAGAGCCCAACGCGTGGCTCGAACTCACAGACCACGAGATCATGATCTGAGCTGAAGTCAGACACTCAACTGACTGAGCCACCCAGGTGCCCCAAGGAGGTCTAGCTTCTATAGTTAAGAGTTCCAGATGTAAAACAGGAAAAAAAAAAAAGTGTAACAGAATCAAAGAAATAATTCGAGATTCTCCTTTGACAATATTTATAATAGCCAAGATGCAGAAGCAATCTAAGTACCCACTGATAGAGTAATAGACATATAAGTGATGTGTATTTATACCATGGAATATTACTCAGCCATAAAAAGGATGACATCTTGCCATTTGCAACAACATGGATGAACCTAGAAGGCACTATGCTAAGTGGCATAAGTCAGAGAAAGACAAATACCATATGATTGCAATTATATGTGGAATCTAAAAAACAAAATGAAAACAGAAACAGACCCATAAATACAGAGAACTGGTGGTTGCCTGAGGGGAGGGAGTGGGAGGATCAAAGAAACGAGTGAAAGAGAGTGGGAGATACCGGCTTCCAGTTACAAAATAAGTAAGTCATGAGATGAAAGGCACAGCAGAGGGAATAGTCAATGGTATTTTAACAACATCGTATGGTGGCAGATGGCAGCTACACTTGTGATGAGCACGGCATCATGCAAAAGAGTGATTTGCTCTCAGCAAATGAAATGGATGAAATTGATACACCTGATGTGTCTGAACATCAGAATGTCATTCATCTTTGTAGCCCCAGGGCCAGGTACAAATTACATAACCCACATACTTGAAAGAGTAATCATTTATTTCAAAAAAAGAAGCCACTGAAATAAAATGAATAAAGAAATAATGTTTGGAAAATCTAGAATGAGTGAGCCTAAGGCCTCCTGGTATCGATAATGGGTTAACAGTTTATAATCTGACATTCAGCATCTTGCACTGATCACAACTGTGATATACCTATCAGTTGTCAACAGTTGCCCAAAAGCTGAAAAATGGGGACAAAGCTATTGGCTAATCATTAAAGTGGTGATTAAGAATAACCCTGAGATAAATTATCAAGTAGAGGACCTAGGGAGACAAATCTAAGGTTTTCATCAAAATGAAGTGTATGGCAGGGAAGCAGAGTGGAAACCCTATGGAAAAACTTTGATGTCTATATGCCAACAATTATTTCACTTCATAAAATACATCAACTATCATTCTTCCTATCACGAGAATCACAATAGAACATTAGCCATTAGAGCTAAGGAATTAAAATTTGTAATCAGGAAAGATTAAAGTATAAAAACACAGTATGTGATATCAAAGCAGTGTAAAAATATAGCGATTATGGAGTTGAGAAAGTTAAAACAATCAGGTGGTTGACAAATAATTGGTACAGGAAGCAAATATGCAAATCTGCCAAAAAAACATTTCCTGCTTTAAATACCTGAACTTATTCATTAAACCATTATAGAGAAGGTAACAGTAGCTCACAATTCTTGGGGGACAGTTCATTCACAAAAGACTAAAAAATTTAAAGTCAAAGAAGAAAACTCCAGGGAGAATTCAGTACATAGAAAAACTTTCTCGGGGCGCCTGGGTGGCGCAGTCGGTTAAGCGTCCGACTTCAGCCAGGTCACGATCTCGCGGTCCGTGAGTTCGAGCCCCGCGTCGGGCTCTGGGCTGATGGCTCAGAGCCTGGAGCCTGTTTCCGATTCTGTGTCTCCCTCTCTCTCTGCCCCTCCCCCGTTCATGCTCTGTCTCTCTCTGTCCCAAAAATAAATAAACGTTGAAAAAAAAAAAAAAAAAAGAAAAACTTTCTCAAAGTCCCTGGGTGGCTCAGTCAGTTGGGTGTCTGACTGGCTCAGGTCATGATCTCAGTTTGTGAGTTTGAGCCCTGCGTTGGGCTCTGTGCTGACAGCTCAGAGCCTGGAACCTGCTTTGGATTCTGTGTCTCCCTCTCTCTCTGTCCCTCCCCTGTTCACACTCTCTCTCACTCTCTCAATAAATTAACATTAAATTAAAAAAAAAAAAAAACTTTCTCTCTCCCACAGTAAGAGAGCTAAAAATCTATATATATTCAGGGACTACATGGTAACTATATGGAATGCTTTTCCTCTTGTATCTACAAGAGTTTCCCAGTAAAATATAAGTTCTTTACATGAGGTCCACAAATAGGCTTTACATATCTTTCTATAAAGATATCTGGACTTTTACTAAAACCTTCCAGAAGAACTTCCGAAAGTTATATTATTTCAGAATGAAAGATCTTTTCCATTCATTCTCAGAAGTCTAAGAATTGTCCATTTCTAATCCATTGTCTTTACACTTGGGGAAAATAGTATTCCATTTAGAATACTCTCTAAAACATGACTATCATCATAAGGGGATACCCTAATGAATCTCTTTGTCAGATACTTTCAAAAATATAAAAAAGGAGTTACTCACAATATTTTAAATAAATTAACAAAAATGGTCCCGATTGTGTGCAGGAGAAAAGACTAAGCTTAAGATCCTAATGTGGTAGAAAACAAAATGGCTAAAAAAAGCTGAGAAAGGCCTTGTTGAACTTGATCCACAACTCTTCTTAAACATCAAGTTTTCCAAAAAAACCAAAAACACATCGTTTTCCCCTTAGTCATTTAATATTTGTTTTTCCATATATTTCTTGGTTTGTATTCTGTATATAAGAGCCACCAATTTATTTAACTGGAATCCTAACATCCCTAACCCACAAAATACCTACCATGAGTTTAAAAAATTCTGTTAAATAGTTAATGACATTACATCCTCCATCTTGAGAACATTATACTAACATGGAGAGTTAAAAGTGGCCTAAGGGTTTAATTGATGAACCCACGCCCAGATAAAAAATATTGATTACAGGGGCCCCTGGGTGGCTCAGTCAGTTAAGTGTCTCTGACTCTTGATTTCAGCTTAGGTCATGATCTCACGGTTCATGATTTCGAGCCCCACACTGATAGTGTGGAGCCTAGGTGGGATTCTCTCTCTCCCTCTCTCTCTGCTCCTTCCTTACTCACACTGTCTCCCTCTCTCAAATAAATAAAATATATTGACTATAAGAGGGGCACCTGGGTGGCTCAGTCGGTTAAGTGGCTGACTTCAGCTCAGGTCATGATCTTGTGGTCCGTTAGTTTGAGCCCCACATCGGGCTCTGTGCTGACAGCTCAGAGCCTGGAGCCTGCTTCCGATTCTGTGTCTCCCTCTCTCTCTGCCCCTCCCCTGCTTGTGCTCTCTCTCGCTCTCAAAAATAAACAAACATAAAAAATTATTTTTAATATATTGACTATAATAATTTAATGCTCTTATACCATCTCCTTGAGATTACTTACCACCTCAGAGTGAGATTACTTACCACCTCAGAGTGAGATTACTTACCACCTCAGAGTGAGAGGTGTTTAACAGAAAACTTTCAAAACAAGATCAAAACGAGAAATTTCTGCCTTAGCTAGTAACTTGCCTTGGTTGCAGGTTAACAATGCCCTTCTCCAACCCTTCCTATATTCCAGAATACAAAATGCTTACTTTTATTTTTTTTTAATTTTTTTTAATGTTTATTATTTGAGAAAGAGACAGAGAGCAAGCAGGGGAGGGGCAGAGAGAGAGGGAGACACAGAATCGGAAGCAGGCTCCAGGCTCTGAGCTGCCAGCACAGAGCTCAACGCAGGGCTCGAACCCACAGACCGCAAGATCATAACCTGGGCTGAAGTCAGCAGCCTAACCGACTGAGCCACCCAGGCGCCCCTAAAAATGCTTACTTTTAAAAACTATGCTTTAGGGGCGCCTGGGTGGCTCAGTCGGTTGAGCGTCCAACTTTGGCTCAGGTCATGATCTCACAGCTCGTGAGTTCAAGCCCCGCGCTGGGCTCTGTGCTGACAGCTCAGAGCCTGGAGCCTGCTTGGGATTCTGTGTCTCCCTCTCTCTGCCCCTCCCCCGCTTGTGCTATCTCTGTTTCTCAAAAATGAATAAATGTAAAAAAAAAAAAAATTAAAAAAACACTATGCTTTAATTAATAAAATTATTAAGCTCTTATTCATGAGAAACATAAATAAGCTTAAATTGTGAAGTGTGAGAATATATGCCTAAAATGGTTACTAAACTCTGTCAATGCCTGCTATACTAATACTACATCTCACACACACACACACACACACACACACACACACACACACAGACACACAATTCTGTAAGTATGTGGAATGAAAAAAAAATCATAGCACCTAACATTTATTAAATGCTTACGTGCCAGGCACTGTGTTAAGTCTTTTAGATATTCTTAGTTGAACTTCACATTTGCCCTAGGAGGTCGTGGAAATGGTCTATTAAAAAAAAAGAGAGAGAGAGAGAGAAAGAAAGAGAAGGTAGGGGGGATCTTAGAGGTAAAATAACTTGCCCAAGATCAGTAACTAAGTGGCAAAATCAGGACTCAAACACAGCACTGCCTGACCAGAAATCTTTTAAACACTCTACCTAAATTGAGAATCCACTAGAAGGTATAAGCTTCACTGATGTCAGACCAGTAGTATTAGCTGTGTACCTATCTACTATTGTATCCTGTATTATTATACAAGTAGTAGGTACTTAAAAATAGCTAACAGATAATAGCATGTCCTAATGCAAAATAGCTTCAAAAAGAAATGTTATTTAGCCAAAGGAAAACAGAGGATATCTTCTGATGAATGACAGCTGTAACATCAGAGAAAACTCTAAAAAGAGCTATTATATATAGTCTTACTTTAAAATAATAGTATGAACCATGAATTAACACCCATCCAAAAGTTATCAGTGATGCATAGCAAAAAATTCAATACTTTACCCCTTAACTAAATGTTTAATCAAATAAGAACACTGAAGGTGCATGTAACTTTTTTATTGAGGCACAACAAGGCATTATAACTTGCCTGAACTTGAGGCAGTCAGTTTAGTAAGCTGAACGTTAATACAGTTAAGGATTAAGTGCAAACAATATACATTCACAGCTTGACTAGCGAGGCTACATCACAATTTATAAAGTGCCAGATTAGTGCTAATTGTCATTCAGCTTGAAATTTTTCACCTTGGGGAGGAAAACAAAAAAAGTAAGGACCTCCACCTTCCTCTAGGAAAGAAAACATTTTCCTAAACCAGTCACAAGGGCAAAGACTACTTCTCCTTTAACCCTACTAATTAGAACACCATTCTTTTACTGTCAATTCTGTACTGACTTTCAATCTTGATAAAGAAGATAGCCTGAAAATGTAGAATATTTCCAACTACTTCCATAAATTGCTCCCCTGTGCAAACGTAACCATATCTGGTCTCCCTGGAAGAGCTGAAGAATTGCATGATTGCTAGCAGTTTCATGGTCTGGAGCACCATCATTGGCATAGGCAGATACCAAGACCTCTTCATTCTTCATGAGGTTGACATATAGTGGCACATTCACTGCCAGCTTTAGCATGTGAAAAATGAAAACATAAGTGCCATTCACCGGGCAATTAAATCTACCAAGCTGAAGATCAAAAGTTTCTCCCAAGTTGTTTAGAAGAAGATCAAACACGATAGGTTGGTCTAAAGTTCCAGGGGCGAGATTAGAGGTTCTGGCTGCTGAGAAGGCAACGCGCATCTGCTGAGGCAGGGGATAGACGTGTACTGGCAGTATGGTGGCTGCTGGATTTGTCACGGGCACATCCACAGGGGTCATGCTACGGGAGTCTCCTTGTCCAGAGTCACCACTGTTAAACGTTTCGTTGTCTCTTTCTGGGCTGCTCACCTGAGAAGAATCACTCCACCCTGCTGTTTTATTAGCAACAGTGAGTTTCTCATAATGAAGCAGTTAGCTTTGAACACAATATTTAACATTAGTCGGCTACTGAAATACAGATAAAAATACATTTTATAGTAAATTCTAAAACAAAAACAACAAAGTATAGCTACAGTATATTTTTCTAAAGTTTTCTAGCAATAGGCTTTCATATTACTATTAAGCCAAAAAGGACCTAGATGATCTTATCTAGTGGGCCTCATTGTTTTTTTAAGATTTTTTTTTTTTAAGAAAATAAGCCTCCAGGAAATGCTAAGTTACTAGTTAAAGATTAGCAAAGTCTGAAACCCAGGTTTGAACACTCTTTTTACTTCTTTTATCTTTCTTCTGTAATTCTCACTCAGTTCTTTATTCCTCAGTGATAAATCTACTCAAACTATCTAATGTACAAGGACTCAAGAAAACTGAGATTACATAAAAGAACCAACTTTTAGAACTACTTGCCACTCAAAGATACTCTGTTATGATACTAAGCCCCATGATGAATGCCTGTTCTTCATTTCCAAGTTAATGTGATATCATGAAATCTTAACGTTTTAAGTACTACACAAAAACATAGCTCAGATAGAAGGCCAAGGCAGTGTGAATACTGATTGCTTTCTTAAAAGGAAAAGATTGTTTTTCTGTGATAAAGTTAGTTAATCTTCAGTAATTCTTGATTTTCTCAGTTACACTGAATCTTTTCTACTAAAGGTCCTATTAAACCTTCACATTTTAAAAAGTATTATAATATCTTCTTAAATTTCAAGTCATGGTGTCTTAATTGCTGCTTTTTCCTATCTTTCAATGTAGTGACACTAGAGTATCTAGAAATGTCCATTATTATAAGAAACATCATCCTGAATCATCACATGAAACTATTTGAAGTATGCAAGATGAATACATATCATAGGCTGAATTATGCTGTGGTGTCAATCAAACTGAAAAAGCACACACATACACTTCTAATCTAAATGGACAACTGGTTTCCACAGCCATTCCAGTAGTCTAGTATTTCCCTCAGGTCTTCAGTACTACATTTATGCAAAATGAAAACTTTAAAAGCTAAATGGTGAAAACAATGTACTCTGGGGAGAACTTCACAGAAGACAAAGAAAGATCTAGAGGTATGTTCTGTGCAACCCAGTTAATCATCCTTACCTCTTGAATTTGTCCGAGGACCACCAGATGTCCCTCCTCGCTTGTAACACTGCTGGAAATTATCCTGAAACGAACACGTAATATTTAACATTGGCACCAAAAATGCAAGATGATAGTCCTTTCCCAGTGTTATTGGCTGGTAAATTTGTAAGATTAAAGTCCTCTTAGCCTTTTCTCTACCCCTCCCCAGCAGCCACAGAGGCTCAGATGTTTCCAAATACCAAGAAAGGCAAAAAGGGCAACAATAGCAATACTTGCTTCATCTGTGAATTAACCTGACCAACTAGGTATGCTAATAATTGCAAAAACAAGAAGGCATCCAGGAAACACTATGTAAAAGATACAATGTGAGGTAATGAGGGAAATTCAGAAATATGGCCTGGTCCTCTATCCCTTATCACAAGATAAAGGGAAATAATAAGGCAAGAACACAGACTATTTCAATTTTGCTCTATTTATAGATCAAAC
Source organism: Lynx rufus (assembly GCF_022079265.1). Lineage (NCBI taxonomy): Eukaryota > Metazoa > Chordata > Mammalia > Carnivora > Felidae > Lynx > Lynx rufus. The sequence continues at coordinate 63,506,735 of NW_025814889.1, forward strand.
TGTGAAGACAATTATGAACTACGTCAGGATTTTGTTTTATTTTGACAGAGAGATTGGTAAGAATTATACCATATGAATGTACTATTGCCTGAAAACATAATTTAATATCCTCAAGAAAAAAATGTTCACGAGGCAACATTTCAAACAGACTCCCAGGTATGTTGAAAGTCCGCCTCCAGACAACGCATGAAAAGAATGATCAGTGGCATGATCAAATTAGCACATACAATAAAAATAAACACATGCAATAAAAAATTTAAACAGGACAAGAAGCCACACAATAATTAAGTCTCCTACCCCAAACTCCTAATCCTTTTCCCAGTAGCAACAACTATCTCATGTTTTCTCAGCAAGAAATTGACTTTCTTTTTTTTTTTTTTTAATGTAACCTCTATGCCTAATGTGGGGCTTGACCTCATGACCCTGAGGATCAAAAGTCACATGCTATACTGACTGAGCCAGCCAGGCATCCCAGCAAGACATTTAAAGCAGCACAAAAAATCCCAGAATATTGGTGTTAACAACAGCTCCATTACAGGCACCTGGGTGGCTCAGTCAGTTGAGCGTCCAACTTCAGTTCACGTTATGATCTCACGATTCCTGAGTTCAAGCCCCACAGCAGACTGGCTGCTGTCAGCCTGTCAGTGCAGAGCCTGCTTCAGATCCTGTCTCTCTCTTTGCCTCTCCCTCCTTACACTCAAAAAATAAATAAAATATTTAAAAAAAAAAAATTTTTTTTAAAGGAGCTGTTCATTACTGTCTGACATTACCGTGCTAAGCCTTCATGTATGTTAATTCACTTAATCCTCAGGATATCTCAGAAAGTAATCCTCACAACACTTCAGAGTAAGATGAGTCTTCATCCAACAGATGAGGAACCACAGATCAGAAAGTTTACTCAACATACCCAAGGTCACAAAGGAAGTGATGAAATCAGGAATCAAACCCAAGTCATTTAAGTGATTTGGTGTGTTCTTGGAGGTGTGTTCTTAACCCCCTTTTCAATACTGTCTCTGTATAGACATCTACCTTACCTCATTTAACTAACTGTAAGCTCCTCAAAAACAGGTACTTTATATCACAACAGAATTCAGTGGGAAACCACATACTTAAAAACTTGTAGAACTTCAAAACTGAAAATTCTGACGTATTCAGTCATATCCATAGATGATCAATGACAAAGAGGTCCCACGGTTTGTTAAAGTAGAATGTCTAACCTCTTACCAGTCTTTTATCATATGTAGTAAAGAAAATCTGAGCTATTCAAATAAAAATTAAAAAAATAAATTTTTGAAAAATACTTTTGCTACACCAGGTACCTAGAAAAGTTAAACTGAAAGCAACATAATGAAGTTGGGGCGCCTAGGTGGCTCAGTCGGCTAAGCACCCAAATCTTGATTTCAGTTCAGGTCATGATCCCAGAATCGTGGGATCAAGCCCCATGTCGGGCTCCACATGGAGCATGGGGACTGTGTGAGATTCTCTCTCTCCCCTTCAAAAAAAAAAGGAAAAGAAAATAATAAAGTTAAGCTCATAGGGTCTGGAGTTAGGAAACATGCAGTCTCATGTTAATTCTACCATTCATTTGCTGAGTGACCTCAGATAAGTAATTTGTTTCTGAACCCCAGTTTCTCTCAAAAGGTGGAGGAGTGAATGAGTTAATGCAAACAACATGATAAAGTTCTTAAGACCTTCTAAGTTCTGTGTAACAGACAATTGTCATTTATCTTCTGTGGGTTACTTGAAAAGCTTCCAACTCAACTCTCCACAGTACTGACAAGTAGTTCTAAAACAAAGAGTGCCTTGGGGTGTCTGGGTGGCTCAGTCAGTTAAGTGTTGGACTCCAGCTCAGGTCATGATCTCACGGTTTGTGGGTTGAAGCCCCGTGTCAGACTCTGTGCTGACAGCTAAGAGCCTGAAGCCTGCTTTGGATTCTGTCTGTCTCTGCCCCTCCCCTGCTCACATTCTATCTCTCTCTCAAAAATAAACATTTCAAAAATTTAAAAAAAAACAAAGAGTGCCTTATACCAAATACACTGTGACTCGGCTATAGTTTAATCACAGCTTAACATCAACAACTGTACTATATTATTCAACTATGACAGCTATTCTTACCCTTTGGGAATAAGGTGTTCCAGGATACTCTCTAGCTTGGAACTGTAGCTGGCTATAATTTCCATTGGTAATTGAAGGTGGTCCTCTATAAGTATCAAAACCTAATAAACAAACAACTTAAATAAAATTATGGGCAAAATTATACTAAACTTTTAAATAGTCTAATTCTATACCACTTTAAAAGTTAAACTGATCCTATAATACCATCATTAGATTTATGCCTTCTTTAAGCAAACTCTACTAATATTGCTTCCACAGGAAAACACGTATTTATAAAATACTGCTAACTTCAAATAAGCCAAGGGCAGAGATTTACTACTGCTGCAATGCAGATGGGGTTCAAAAAGGTGCATGGTTAAGGCCTGTCTAGCGCAATTCTGCTAATACCAAGAGAATAACATGTGGAACCATATCTAAGACTTAAGAAAATATCACTATTATAGTCTCAAAATTTATATTTTTATGTATAGTATCCTCTCATAGAAAAATAACTAGAAAATGGGCACTGATTATGACACATTTTGAGACATATTTTTATTTGACATAGTTTGACTTGGGGCAGTCAAGTCAATTAAAAAAAAGTAAGTATTCAAATATGAAAACCCAAATTCATCCCCGGAAAAGAAAGATGCTCAACCTTTCACTGCAGCAAGTCACAGGATCAATCTGCTTTTCATACAAAAAGTTCCTCTGTTATATAGGCAACAGGTATATTAGAAAAGCTATATTTTACAGAAATAGGGAATTTTCTACCACAATATGGAGGGCAACTAAAAAAGGAACAAGGTAAAGTAAAAATAGTTTGAGTTAAGTAAATATATAAACAAAATAATTCAGTATAATTAAATTTTGTTCAGAGCATACCTTTATAACCACCAGGGGACCGATACGAATTGGTTAGTAATCTCCCACCACGAGTACATCCTCTAACAGATCCCCGGCTATTGACAAATGGTTGAGAGGGTCTGGGAAATACATTCGTCTGTGCTGGGTAAAAGGCAAGGCTACCATTGCTTACTTGAATAGTTCCATCAGGATAACTTGCTGCTTAAGGAAACAGTTTTAAGTCCAAGAGTTAAATGGTAACAAAGATTTAATATTCTTTATACTTAAAAGTCACTGTATATCAAAACCTTTAATATAATTTTCTCCCTTTGAAAAAAAAAAAACAACAGGTGCTATATATACATGTACGTATATATAGAGATCCTGGTATCTATACATATATTTAGGTAATAGAATATTATTCAGCCTTAAAAAGGTAAGAAATTCTGACACATGCTACAACATGGATGAAATCTTGAAGACATTATGCTGAACGAAATAGGCCAGTCACAAAAGGACAAATACTGTCTGTTTCCACTTACTCTAGGTAAGTACCTAGAGTAGTCAATTCATAGAGTAGAATGGTAGTTGCCAGGGGGCAGTAGGAAGAGGGGGAATGGAGAGTTAGTGTTAAATGGGTACAGAGTTCATTTGGGAAAGATGAAAAAGTCCTTAGAGATGAATGGTGGTGATGGCTACACAACCATCTGGCCATACACTTAAAAATGGTTAAAATGGTAAATTTTATGTTATGTATATTTGGCCACAATTAAAGGAAAAAAGGCTAAACACCCCAGATCAAGGAGTAAAAGACAATGAATTTTAATTAATACTATACCTAAGAAGGCACAGGACAAATATCCCTTATGTAAATCATGTACACTATGTTTTCACTCAGTACAAGTGAGAACAGAATGAGGTCATTGGTGGCTAGGTCCAAGGATTTACATTTAGTATCTCTTGTGAGTAACCAAATACCTCTAATGTTCAACTCATTTACTCAGGCTTAAGTTTTAGAAAACTCAATGGGGATCTGAAACACCAACACTAAAAATCTACAGGTGTTTATCAAATTAGGAAATAACTACAAAGTTGCCTATTCTTTCATGTATTTGGATAGCATAAAAGAGCAAAACAGTTTTTCATCTCTAAGCAAACAATGGAAAAGCATACTAAATTATACCTTTGCATTAATCAATGCTTTATTGTAAGAGGGAAAAAGAGAGAAAAGGCCAGATAGCTATCTGTCTGTGCTAAAAGATTTAACGGAGTGATTTCAAAACTCTTCTAGTAGAAGAAGGGCACTTCTATAGAAGGGCACTATATATATATCGCCCTATCTACTTCTATTACTGTCCATGGTAATCAAAGCAATCAGATTTAAAAATATGAACCTACTTCAAGGTTTAATCAACCATCTAGGTTCTACCTCTACAAAAGTTAAAATTAATAGGTGAACTTAATTAATAGAAGAAAGGCATTTAAGTGTTTCTCAACACTTGAACATGCGAAGAAATAATGCTTACTAGTCAAGAAAGAACCCTTAAAGTATCACTACTGAATTGCTTTCCATTCTACTAGCTGTCATCTAAGTCTTCAAAATATCATATGCAAAGATCTTACCAGTCTCTTGAGAAAGGACAGTTTGTTCTACATGTATAGCTGGCAGTTGGCACTGGGGTGGTGTTTGTGTACTTGCTGTAGTAAAACTTTGATTGTAGCCAGGTGAATAAGGGGATTCTTTTACTTCTTGTTCTTTCCGTGGAGGCAGAGGTGCATTAACATTAAACACCTTAAGAGACAAAGGGTATACTAAGTCCTGTGTAATGTTTCATAGAAAAGGATTAAGGATGACATCCAACAAAATTCTCCAACATTCAAAAAGGCAAAGGACTTGAATGGACATTTCTCCAAAGAAGAGAAATGGCCAATAAACACATGAAAAGATGCTCAGCATCACAGTCATTAGGGAAATACAAATCAAAACCACAATAATATACCACTTCATACTCATTAGGATGGCTGTTACCAAAAGAAAAAAAAAAAGGGAAAATCTAAGTGTTGGCAAAGATGTGGTGTAATTTGAGCCTTGTGCATTACTGGTAGGAATGTAAAATGATGCAACCAACTGTAGAAACAGTGTGGTTGTTCCTCAAAAAGTTAAACATGCAATTACCATATGATCCAGCAAATCCACTTCTAAAATATAACCAAAAGTACTGAAAGCAGAGGCTCACATTTTGTACATCAATGTTCATAGCAGCATTATTCACAATAGGCAAAAGAGGGGCGCCTGGGTGGCTCAGTCGGTTAAGCATCCGACTTCAGCTCAGGTCACAATCTCACAGACCGTGAGTTCGAGCCCCGCGTCGGGCTCTGGGCTGATGGCTCAGAGTCTGGAGCCTGCTTCCGGTTCTGTGTCTCCCTCTCTCTCTGCCCCTCCCCCGTTCATGCTCTGTCTCTGTCTCAAAAATAAACGTTAAAAAAAAAAAAATTAAAAAAAAAAATAGGCAAAAGGTGGAAACAATCCAAATGTCCAACAGCTGAATGGATAAACAAAATGTGGTATAGACATACAATAGAATATTATTTAGCTATAAAAAAATGAAATTCTGATCCATAATACAACATGAATAAACCTTGAAAATATTTTGCTAAATGAAATAAGTCATATACAAAAGGGCAAATAATGTGATTCCACTTATCTGAGTACTTAGAACAGGTAATGAGGCAAAAAGAAGATAGGTTACTAGAAGCTGGAGAGAGGGAGGAATAAAAAGCTATTATTTAATGAGTATAGTTTAATGGTTTGGATGATGAAAATGTTTTGGAAACAGTGGAAATGGTTGTACAACACTGTAGATGTACTAAACATCACTGAATTATACACTTAAAAATGGTTAAAATGGTAAATTTTATGTCATACGTATTTTACTATGGCAAAAAAAACCTATTTGGTTTCTAGTAGATCTAAACTCAAATACAAAAATTAATCTTCCTGCTATTATGATATAATAATGCTTACTGAGCATGAAAGCTACACAGGCCAAGACAGTACTTTTTCAAAAATTAAAGATGAAAAAATCTGCCACCTACCAAATTTCTACCACATGGCAGGCAAATGACCTGTCCAGACTCTGGCCATTGTCTATAAAATAGCACTTCCATTACTCTCCAGCTCCCTTACCCTGCTCCATTTTTCCCCATGACACAGGTGACATTTCCCCATGACACAGGTGACATTTCCCCATATGTATATACACATATATATGTATACGTATACACATATATATGTGTGTGTGTATATTTTTCTCTCTAGCCCTCTCACCTCCATTATCACATGTAAGCTTCTTGAGCACAAAGACTTGTCTCTTTTTCACTGCCAATACCCAACCCCAGTGATTAAGAACAGTATCTGATTTCATTAACGAGAAAAACTTAATAAAACCAATGTGGCAATACTGTGCAGGAGGGACTGACAGGGTAAGAGGGAAAACAAAGAAACTAATCAGTTCTAAGAGGCCAAGCATGAAGTGATAAAACTAGTGAATTTAGGTGCCTGAATTCAAAAGCTTATCTCCCTGCATTGCATCTGCTTTCCATTGCCACTCCACTGGCCCCACCCTACCACCATCACTGAAAAGTATCCAGAGTGGGGCATTAAGCATCATCAGATACTTACTGGCTAAGACTTTTTTTCTAAAGAACTGTTCTATACTATTCTGTTTTAGAGAGTAAACATATAAACCTAGTTATATTACCTTGAAAAACGTTTTAAGTTTAAACAATTTGCAGAGGAATGTGTAATTCAGAATACCACACAAATCGGAACAATTATCCAAAATCAGCATAAGATCAAAATAAAATCAAATGAAAGTTTCCAGAATGACAGAACACCCAAGTATGTGCCCTATATTTCAGGCTATTGATGCTATGGAACATCACTAGTGTGGTATTAGTAATGGTTAGTATTATTAAGCTGTTCACAGAAAATTATGTTTCTCACCCACACTTTTTTTTTAATTAATATGAACCCTCAGCTTTGCCTGCTACTAATTTTCTGAGTGGGGAAAATGTTCTGATAAAATATCCATTCAAAATTCTCAAGGCTTTGGATTTAATACTCTTTTACCACAAACAATATTTGCATTGGACAAAGCAAGGATCAACCCAAATAAGAGCAATACAAAAGGCAAAGTTTTTCACATAGTAAGTACCCAATAATGGACGTAAGAGAAACAATGGCTTTTTAACAGGAACAATGAACTGTAATCACCATTCACGTTTCATACTCACTGTCTGCATGGCTTGAAAGGGCGCTGTGTTAATCGTTACTGAACTACTACTTGCTGGAGGTGACTGGAAGCCCTGTTCAGAGCCCTTTGACATGGGAGGATTTGAAGAAGCTAGTGAAGATGGTTGCTTGCTTGGGGGAACTGCTGCCTGGGAAGGAGAAATGCAGCATCAGCCAATCACCTGCCATATAACAAGCAGTTAACTTACACTAAACCCCAGACTGGCCTAAGTCAGCAAGTTCTATAGGATGACATTCGGACACAGGAATGCAAAAGAATAGCTTCTGCTTACAATTTCAAATCACAACTGCTGAGGATGCACACTAGCATTTGCTGTGCACAGCTTGCTGACTAAGTGAAAGAGTCTTACTATTAATCAGTCTAACAGATGAGGTACTGAACTTTTTATGAGTACCTAGTCAAACCCTGAAACGGTAGTTTCCAACTAAGAATCTAATATTATTCCAAATCTATACAGAAGAATTACGAAAAATCTTGGGTTAGTTGCTTAGTCAATGTTAATTTTTCTGAATTTTAAAGTCTTATTCCTGGATTTCTAAGTCAGCTGCCTTTAAAAAAGAAAATCAAACCTGATCTAATTTAAATAATACTTATCTATGGTAATAAGCAAATCCTTGATGTAACAGATTACAAATCCAAAGGCTTAAAAAGATACCAAAAACCAGTCCTAATCAGATTATGAAACAGAGCTGTGACTCACTTGGTCACACCTTCCTCTTCTTAAAATGAGGAACGAAGTAATTTTAATTTAGACCAAGTCTACACCATAAAAATTAATGTGTTATCTATATATTCTTATATTCTGTAATGAATACATTATCTTGTATAATAGCGAACCAAAAATAGTAAAATCTAAGAGCTGCTAAATTAATCTAAAAAAATCATGCTATCTTGCTATACCTATTTCAAGGATTTGCTCAAACTTAGCAAAAACTATCATTTTAGAATTGAAAGCACAAACATAATATAGTTGACCCTTGAAAAACACACAGGTTAGGAGTGCTGAACCCCAAAGTCAAAAATCCACATATAACTCTTGACTCCCCAAAAACTTAACTACTAATAGCTTATAGAGATGGAAAGGAAGCCTTACCAATAATATAAACAGTCGATTAACACATATTTTGTAAGGTATATGTATTATATATTGTATTCTTACAACAAAGTAACCTAGAGAAAAGACAATGTTAAGAAAAGCATAAGGCCCAGTGTCTATCAGTAGATGAATGGATAAAGATGTGGTGTGTGCATGCGTGTGTGTGTGTAATGAAATATTATTCAGCCATAAAAAAGAATGAAATCTTGCCATTTGCAACAACAGGGATAAGCTAGAGAGGATAATGCTAAGCAAAAGAAGTCAGCCAGAGAAAGATAAATACTGTAAGATTTTACTCATATATGGAATTTAAGAAACAAAACAAATGAGCAAAGTGGGGGGAAGGAGAGGAAAAAAAGAGAGACAAACCAAGAAACAAGACTCTTAACTACGCAGAACCAACTGATGGTTACCAGAGGGGAAATGGGTTAAATACATGATGGGGATTTAAGGAGTACATTTATTGTGAGGAGCACAGGGTGATTTAAGGAAGTGTTGAGTCACAATATCGTACACCTGAAACTAATATTACACTGCATGTTAACTAAATGGAATTAAAATTAAAACCTAATTTTAAAAAAAAGAAAATCATAAGAACATACATTTACAGTATTGTAGTTATCAAAAAACTAAAACGTATAAGTGGACCTTCACAGTTCAAGACCATATTGTTCAAGGGTCAACTGTGCTATCAAAATGCTTTTGATAAAATTAGCCAAAAGAAAATGTAATTCATTCCTATGGAGGTAGTGCTAATATTAACACTATAAATTTATTGAGTCTCAGTTATATAAGTAGATTTTTCTGCTAAGGATTCCGTCAATATAATATATATAGTGAGAAACTTGACTTACTCCTACCTAGAACTTTTCATCTTTTTTGACAACAGCAATTTAGACATATTTATTGTATGTGATAAGGCATTACACTACTAAGTTTACTTATATGGCAAAGTCACAGCAAAGTTACCTGTAATTCCAGGACAATATCTACAGAAAGCAATACATTAGTCAAGTATAAATGTTAAATAATTCAACTGATCATGCCTGTAACGCATAAGGTAAGCTTGTTCTGCTATTATTTTAGACAGAAAAGAAATTAACACAATTGGCCTCTTATTACCTCAGGAGTCTCTGAGGTCATAAACTCTGTTTCAGATCCCGAAGAAGCCTGATCAGTAGTAACCAAGCAAGCATTTGAGCTACAAGTAACTGAAGAAGAAGCAGCCTAGACACAGGAAGATATAAAACATGATAAAAGGCACATTTTGTTCACTTTATATTTCTTGAGTCCTGAGCTTCATAACATGTAACTCTTACCAAGCACTCACTAGTGCCAAATACTATGCTAAACACTTTATACATATTCACGTGTTTAGTCCTAACAATAACCCTGTGAGGTAGATACAACCATCCCCATTTTATAGACAATAAGGCATAGGCAAAGATAAGTTAAGTAATGGATCCAATATCACACAAAAATTAAGTTAGTGGTGAGAGTCAAACCCAAGCAGTCAGCTAAATTGCCTTTCCAGGCCTGGTCACCAAAGCTACACATCTAATCCCATCCTCATTTATCAAGATTCTTGGCCCTAGAAACCTGGGCCTCAACAGCAGATGGAACATCTGGCCCTCAACAGCAGTTCAATGGAAGCAGCTCAGGGCACATTCAACACTGTGGGCACAGCTCTGCCAGGGATCACAGTAACTGTGGTTTGGCTCTCTGTGCTCCCACTGTCTTAAAGAGGTAGGCAGAAGTACAAATAGAAATGATAAGCTTAGGGCGCCTGGGTGGCTTAGTCGGTTATGTGTCCAACTTCGGCTCAGGTCATGATCTCATGGCTTGTGAGTTTGAGCCCCACATCGGGCTCTGTGCTGACAGCTCAGAGCCTGGAGCCTGTTTCAGATTCTGTGTCTCCCTCTCTCTCCGCTCCTCCCCCATTCACACTCTGTCTCTCTCTCTCTCAAGAATAAACAGAAAGAGAAAGAAAGAAAGAAAGAAAGAAAGAAAGAAAGAAAGAAAGAAAGAAAGAGAAATGATAAGCTCTACATAAATTACAGAGGCACCAAAATTCTAACATAATGTTAAAGCTAATAACATAAAACAAAAACTGGAAGAAAGCAAGCACAGGAAAAACTAAGGCTGTGACAACTGTAACCAATAAAAAACTAAGAAAGTGGCTACAAAAGAATTCTATGGCACAAAGATATTAGAACATAACAGGGAGAGATCTATAAAAATCCAGCAATCACAAGGTCTGAAGTGTCCATGACATGAATCAACTCCTTTTATCTCAATCTCAGAAGCCCAAGTAATAAAATGGGTTAATTGGAAACTAATTAATGGCAACCAAATATCCAGAGCAGTTACATTTCAGTGACCTTCTAGAGAGGGTCATCATAATAGGCCACTTCTTGGGAAGGAGATGGGGACCAAGTTTTAAAAGAGATCTTAAGAAAAAAAATTTTTAAATCCTTTTGAAATTTTATATACCTAAATAAATAGGTATAATTTAGATCCGACTAAAACATTAGAACTATTATGATACTGTAGTGTTTCTAAAACTAGGTCTTTCTTCTGGTCCTCTTTTTAAAATAACAAGACAACTGCCCAAAATAATTGGAACTGGGTATTGTGGGGACAGAAGTTTCCTGCTGCGGAAAGATTTACAAATGTTAAGCTAAGACATTGATACCTGAGCTTTTGAATTTAAAAGGTTCACTTAACAACAACAACAAAAAATAAAGATAAATTCTTCACATTAGTATTTCTTTAGAAGTTATGGCACTTCTTGCTTCCAAATTACTGCTCTTTAAGCAGACCAGCTGAAAGCAGTTTTAGGTATTGGTGAGTAAACATGATGCTGGGGACCTGTGATTCCCAAACAATGCAGGTGCAGATTCACCCAGGAAGCTTATTACAAATATAGATGTCTAGATAACGTCCCTGGAAATTCTGATCCATTAGGTCTAAGGTGATATCTAGATATATATATCTTTAGGGGCACCTGGGTGGTTCAGTCAGTTAAGCCTCTGACTTCGGCTCACGTCATGATCTCGTGGTTCATGAGTTCAAGCCCTGCATCAGGCTCTGTGCTGATGGCTTGGAGCCTGGAGCCTGCTTCTGTGTCTCCCTCTCTCTCTGCCCCTCCCCCACTTCTGCTGTCTCTCTCAAAAAAAAAAAAAAAAAATTAAAAAACCTTACAGATAGATATATAGATATATATACAGAGATATATATAGATACCTTTATTAAAGTGATCAAGTGCTTCTGATGCAGCCATCCACAGACCTGCCCCTGAGAACTACTAAACTAGACCAACAGCTTTTTGAAAACCTTTAACTTATCCATTGAAAGCCTCATGTAGAACCCTAACAGCTAGAACAGGTAACATGGAACCCTTAAACCAGTGAGTAGGGTGAGGGACTCAGCTCAATAAATACATTTTGAAAACTGAGCCATACCTTATCAAACTAAATATAAACCATTGTAAACAAATGGTATTTACTCAGAAGTTTTTGGACAGGAAGGCAACAAATGTTGAGCCATCTGGTCAAAATACTTAACCTATCAGGGATGCTACTGTTAAGAAAATTGCCATAAAGTTTTCAGAGGGATCCTGATAATTTTTTTTAAAGGTAATGACCAGAAAACTATCAAACCTTGTACTTTTTTTTTTTCTTGAACTTACTATTGATAGAAGTGCAATGTGGCATCAGAGATCTCAATGATCTGGTTCCTTTGTAAATCTAAGGTGTTCTGTGAAAATCAGTTCCTCAGAATGTCAACTCTTATGTGTGAAGGGAGGCAGGAGATTAGCTAACCATGTGCTAAACAAAATTAGTATCTTTCTTTAGACTCTTGACTATGCTGCTCTACCAAAGTGACTTAAGTAGCCAATGGCAGAGTAAGATTCCCAGACAAGGTATCTCTGAATTCTTCAGGCTTGCTCTTTCCTTATTAAAGTCTGCCAGCCTTCTCTATTTTAACAGATGTCTTCCCCATGATCATTAGGTAACCTTTGGAGGGCCAGTTGTACTTAATCTAAAAAACTAGATATCCTTAGAACATTTTCAATAATTTAGTTAGGTACATTAGAATCAGCAAGTCTGATCTATCTTACCAAAGCAAGAGTTTCTTCCCTGAATAACAAAGAAATTAAAAATAGCAAAGAAAGATTACTTTGGAGAAGTTACCTGTAATGGCTCTTGAAGAAAATCACTTTGACTGGAAAGATTTTGTTCTGTAGATGCTGCAGAGAGTGAAATCAACAGTAAACTATTGAGGGAGGAGAAAAGTTTATGCCTATCAACTGGGTGGAAACTAAAAGTTTATACTTTACAAAATAAGCCATAGCTAGAAAAACTAGGTCTCAAGGCCATCATGAATTTTCTGTGAGAGCTCTAAAGAGTCAGAGAGGATTTGGGAGACACTAGTCCCATCTGTGACACTAATGATGTTTTAAGGTTAAAAGGGCAAAAGCAGCATTTCAAAGCTTCCAAAAATCTATTACTTTAAAAAATGACTAGTAATAGTAAACTGGAAGATAAAATCTAAGCTATCATGAATAGTAATCAAGTGATACACTCAAATTCCAAGTTTCAAAATAACTCTTAGCTGGGTCATATGTCTTTTCAGGTTTTTTTTTTCCCCCTTTGGTCATGTATATTAATATGCTTTTCAAGTATATAGTTTCGGTTTGGTTTTTTCTTGTTAATGTCTATCACTTTTGTTAATTACTCTTTATTCTCCTTACTTCATCCAGGAATTACTACACCCATCTTCTAGTTGGTGTCTGCTCACTACAACTGGACTGTGGCTTCAAATACCTCATTCCTCCCCTGAAATAAATGAGTGTAGAGCAAAAATCCTAACATCAGGCCAGATTCAATTCTAGGTTCCGTCATTAGGTACTGTGTTAATCAATGTACTTAAATATCACTGATGTAATTTCACTCATAATTGGGATCAAAAAGTTTCAATACTAGATTTATAGAGTCAAAAGGACCCCAATCACTTCAAAATTTGCAAAACCAGCTTGTGTTTCTCCATTTAACCATCTGGAGACCTTCTATAAAAGGCAAACAGGTCAGGTGAGCACACTAATGTCTTAATGGTAATTTACCCATATATAACTGATGACACATAGATACATTTAGAATTAACACAGAGACACAATTTAACCCTTAAGATATCTAGAGTAAAATTATTTGTAAGAGGTAACAAATGTTAGACCTATGCATGTTTACTCTCAGTTATGATTACATACCTACTGGGCTACCTGGAGTAGTTGAAGGCGGCTGTGACGATGGAATTGCACTTGAAGGTTTGTCAAAATCCAGAATAGATTCCTAAAGACAAGATTTTTTAAATCATGACTAGAAACAATTATTCATTTAAAAGCTATTACCATTGGGGCACCTGGGTGGCTCAGTCAGTTGGGTGTCTGACTCTTGATATTGGTTCGGGTCATGATCTCACAGTTGATGACATCAAGCCCCATGTTGGGCTCTGTGCTGATGGTGTGGAGCTTGCTTGGATTTCTCTCTCTCTGCCCTTCCTGTGCTCTCTCTCAAAAATAAACTTAAAAAAAAATAAACTGTTTAAAAGCTATTACCATTGCATTATTCACAACACTGTCCATAGCTATTAGCTATAAGAATCTAGCTAATAACTATCTCAAAATGTTGATAACTTACTCTTTATTTAAAAAAAAAAAAAGTGTTTATTATGAGAGAGAGCACTCATGAGCAGGGCAGAGGCAGAGAGAGAGGAATAGAGAGAGAATCCCAAGCAGGCTCCATGCTATCAGCGGAGCCTGATGCAGGGCTCAATCCCATAAACTGTGAGATCATGACCTAAGCCAAAATAGAGAATTGGACGCTTAACCAACTGAGCCACCCAGATACTCCAACAACTTAGTCTTCATAAGAGAAAGAGTTAAGAGTTAAAATCTAAAGTAACTGTCAAACCTTAAAATTATGTCAAGTAATTCCAAGGCTTAACTATGAAAAAAAAAAACCTCCTGACTTAAGCTCTTAAACACAAGCATTAATTCTGTAACCTTGCTTTTATTATGTCCAACAACTGAGGGTTTAACAGTCTCATCTCAACCACTAATCTAGCTCATTCATGCTCTCTGATCTTTCATAATGAGTAACGATTCTCTCTCCCATCTGCCTATCTTAGTTTTCAAATGTTTCCAACATTTTGAATAATTAAGCTACCCTTGTAGTAATCACTTTTCATCTTCAAATAACCTAAATGGGTAAGGAATTCCCTCATTTTATAAGTAGAGGATTACAGGCTAAATAACTTGCCATGGATTTTATAGCCAGTAAATAGCAGAACCGGGATTTAAACACAAGTCTAATTCCAAAGCTCAAGATCTTTTTACTACACAAAAAGATCTTATTTGTCTACTTCCTCCTTCAATAATATTGTACTATTCTGAAATTCTGTAAGACTCTGTATGACACAATTTAGCACTTAACTATTGCCACAAGTTAAAATCTTATACAACTGGAATATAAACTCCTTGAAGGCAATAAATGTCTTATGATTTTCTACATACAATAGCACCTACCAGAATGCCAAGCACAGAGTAGGTTCTCACAGTCTGAGTGGAAACTACCAATGATCTACAGCAGAAAATATATTTGAACACTTATACTTTTTACATGTTTAATTCATTTCATTACTCACAACAAACTTAGGAATAAGAATTATTATCCTCATTTTTCAAAAAAAGAACTAAGGCAAAGAGTAAAGTAACTTGCCTGAACTGTGAGACCTAGGAAGTGGCCAGAATTCCCATGCATTCTGAACACCAGAACCTAACCTCTTAGCAACTTCATTACAGGAGCGCCTGGGTGGCTTAGTCAGTTAAGCATCTGACTTTGGTTCGGGTCAGATCTCACGGTTTGTGAGTTCAAGTCCTGCATCAGGCTTTGTGCTGACAGCTCAGAGCCTGGAGCCTGCTTCAGATTCTATGTCTCCCACTCTCTCTGCCCTTCCTCTGCTCACACCCTGTGTCTCTGCCTCTCTCTCTCTAAAAATAAATAAACATTAAAAAAAAACAAAAACACTTCACTGTAATACTTCTGATTAGAAGCGAGTAGCCCCAGGAATATCATTTAAGATTCATTTAAGAATGGCTCATACTTGCATAAAGTTACAAGTTCCTTGAATCTGGGTCATCAGATCCTGCAGTTTTTCTTTCCTCAATACTGGATCCTTTGGAAGGGTCGAGGAAGAACCTACAGGCTGATGCATAGGCTTAGGCACCTACAAAATAAACCCACAATGTATAAGAGCGAAATTCACATTCAACAGCCTAATTCAGGAAACTCACCTTATCACTACATCTTAATGAAAGCAGAACACATAGCAAAGCCCATTTATCAGATCTATGTCAGGTAAAGAATTTCCACAACGATACATTTTCTAAATAATTTAAGCAAACTTTATAAACACTTTTTCCCTTTCACAATACCTCTAATGGATATCTTTCTAAAACAACCTCTTTTCAAAGGGAAGACCCAGAGTAACAAAACTTCCTTGACAGAAAGTTTTTTCATTATGGACAATCAGCTGATGATATTCTTTATAAGATACCACTAACTGTAAGACACGCAAATGATTTTTTTTCCCCAGAGAAAAAGTTACTATCACCACATTCCACTTTTAAATGTCTGCTTTCAGAAACATTAAGAAGTAAATATGTATACAAACACATCCAAGGTTGAAGAAATACACTACTATATTTTGTTATCAGATTAAGTACTTCGGGGGACTAATGATGTTTATAAAGTGGTTAGTCCTCACGCTAAGTTGCTTATGAAAGCTGCATACCCTGAATTAGACCTAATGCTGATATGGTTAACATCTTACAGCTGCCAGTATGTCTCCACCAGCTCCTCTTCTCCACCTTCTAATTCACTGGGAAGTCACACAGCTAAGCTTGTCAAAAGTGCCATACAAAATAAGAGTTAATAAATCCTAAGTAAATATACGAAAGACTCTTTTAGGAGAAAAGTATGAGCTTTAGTGATTAATTTCACATTATCTAGTCTTTTAGCTTTGAACTCTATTTTGTCCTTGACTGTACTTAGTCATGTTCTAGAAAGCTGATACTGCAAGACAGTGTACTATATAGAGAAGTGTCCTCTCAGTCACTGAAAGGCCCTGCAAATTCAATATAATGCAGTCTGTACCATAAAGACAAATTAAATGAGTTTTGGCCTTTCCAACTAATTCTACATACTATCCAACATATACTATAATATTCTGGTAAGGTAAAGGCTCAGTACTACTATACTTAATGGAATTTTAAATTGGGTTTCTTAAAACAGCTTTACTGAAATATTAAATTGGGTTTTTTAAGTAAGTTTCTCAAAATAGTTGTCATATTACAATTACTGTTGTGTGATACCTGGTTAATGAAATAAGGCTATCAATCTTCTATAGGGTCAGGAAGAAGCTAAAATTGATATTAGCACTTGAAGAAAAGAGGAAAAAAGGTGAGCAAAGGGAGACAAGTAACTCTGAAGTTCTCTTCCCGTAAGGCAAAACTGAAACAGTGGCAGGTTTTTTTAATTTTTTTTAATGTTTATTTATTATTGAGAGACAGAGAGAGACAGCACATGAGCATGAGAGGGGCCGAGAGACGGGGAGACACAGAATCTGAAGCAGGCTCCAGGCTCTGAGCTGTTAGCACAGAGCCCGATGCAGGGCTCGAACTCACAAACCGTGAGATCATGACCTGAACCGAAGTCGGATGCTTAACCGACTGGGCAACCCAGGCGCCCCTTTGGCAGTTTATTTATAAAAAGCAATGCTTTGATTTCTCCAAGCAAAAGTTTTTCACACTGTTAGGGGACCAAAGATTTATCAGAGAGCCTCTGGCTAAAATGGCATGAAGTGCAGGGAACACTACTAGACATAGATGGAAAACACTGGGAAGATAAGTTCACATTTCTTAGCAAACAAGGTAGTAACAAGTTCATATTTAAATAGAAGTAAATAACTTGTAATTTAATAACCTTAATAGCAGTGTATCCAAGGCTTATTCATTATAAGCCTTCTTATCTTCCTGAAATAGGTTATCATTAACAGAATGAGGTCTTCTATTTGAACTAAATCTCATATTCCAAACTTAGTTACAGAATATTTAAAGCCTATAGTTTCCACTTCCAGAAAAATTCTCATTTTGAAACAGAAATGGAGAACTAATTCAGATCCTACCCGACCTACTGGAATATCTGCAACCACCATGTACCTTCTTCAAAGAGTGCAGGCTAACCTGAGTGATTACAAAGAGTGAAAGAAACTCAAGAGAATACAGAAAAATGTAACTTCTGTCAGAAAAGGTCATCCATGTGCCAGGCGGAAGATGATGAATGAAACACAGTAAAACAAGCCCCTCGTCTTGTGACATGCATTTACATTTCTCATGTGTTCACCCTAAGGTCTTGTCTGAGCTATTCACTATTTTCATATCACATCATGTCATTAAAATTTTGGCATTCAAACAATAGTTTCTAACTGTGGAAATTTCACCTCAGCTTAGGCTTAAAACACAGAATAGGTCTACTTCCAGTTTCAAGGGGAAAACCAATTACGTATTAAGGAGTTAAGTGAAATACTTTATACATGAATTTAACACAGATTTCGGAGATTCTTTTTAAAGAGGACTAAAAAGTTATGACTACCACCAGTCCTTATTTATGCCTACATTGACCAGAGCAGACTGATAAAAACAAACTCACATCTTTGGGTTCAGTATTAAACTTCCTGGGCAGGAGCTGGTCATTTGGTATGAGGCTTGCTGGAGCTACCCCCCAGGACTTTGGAGAAATCTGTGATTGTGGTGTTAAAGGGCGTTTTTGACTCTCAACATTATTTTCCCAGGATTTTGGAGTCTCTGGCTGTCTTGAATCCTGGTCTTCACACATGGGAGTGGTCCATGACTTGGTGATGTCCTGTTCATTCTGCACAGAAGGTGTCCAAGACTTTGGAGATTGCTTCTTTGGATCCTGTTCTTTCTGCAGCTGAACTGGCCAAGGTTTTGGTGTCTCCTGCTTCTTCTGTTCTTCTTGAGTATATCCTGTTTTGGATTTAGGAGTTTCTTGCTTCCACTGGCTAGGAGCTGGCTTAGGTTTAGAGACATCCTGCTTCTTCTGCTCTTCCTGCAGAGTAGACCTGAGTTTTGGATCTTGTTTCCTCTGTTCTAAGGAAACTGCAGGCTTTGATACCTCCTGGTGCTTAACAGAAGGCTCCCAAGACTTGAAGGATTCCTGTTTCTTCTCCTGACCATCGGGTTCAGTAAGCATATCCCAACATTTGGGGAGATTTGGTTTTCTAGCATAATCTGCTTCCCAAGATTGCTCTTCATCTTGTTTGCTTGAATAATCTACTTCTGTCATGTAACGTCTGTTAAGAAACTAGACCAGAGGAAAATACGTGCTTGAGTCACAAGATTTATAAAAGACCTTGAGAGACCTTGAGGGGAACACTGAACTCTATTAGTATTCCTATGTCCATTGGTCTGAGTCACCATACTAAACTAACAGGAAATTTCTGTACTTATCCTACTTGAAAAGACCATCCTATGTTTTTGTCCATTCCTTTTCCCTCAGTTAACAGAAATACAACCTTTGATACTTCAACAGTAGCAATGTATACTTGACCTACCTAAGAACTGCACATCACCGTGCCACGTTTGCTTGATTCAGGCTCTTTGACCAAGGTTATTCTGCCTCTGCCAACCTTAGACCACTCTACTACCCGACTCCCTAAAATGTTAAGGCAGAGGATATAGTTCAACTACACACATTTACACTATTTAACCTTAAGCCTTATGTTTCCTGAATTAGCAGCCTTTTCTTTATTTCTCTATCAGTCATACTGTGACTTTGACTCTTTGTTTTTTTTCAGCTTCCATGAATTTCAATGTCACTTCAAAAAGAGAACAAATACTTTATTACCAACGTGAGTAAATTCTAACGAGAGCAAAATCCTACCCATCTTTAAAGGGCCAAGAACAGTAGCTAACGCTTGAGCAGTTTACTGTGCACCAGGTCAAATTCAAATTCTAAGTAATTTAGAATTTGACTCCTTTCATCCTCACAAGATGCCTCATAAGGCAGGCATTACTATTATCCCTATTCTATATATATGAGGAGAGCAGACACAGCTGGGCTAGACATCTTAGCCAAAGTCACTAAGCTCATAAGCTACAAAACTAGGATTCAAGTTTAAGAAACCTAGTTCCAGAGCCTCAGCTCCTAAATGCAACACAATACAAAAGTCTCAAAAACCAAAATCAGCAAATTACCTTTCAGAAACTTACCTCTTGTGGTTGTATCTCTGGCTGTGCAAGTTCCATAAGAGACTCTGAAAAGATAAAAGGAGTATTAAGCAAATACTAAACTACATTTTTAGACTTATTACAACTGTAATTCATTCTAGTAACATATTTTTTTAAAAAAAGGGACAGTACAATGAAATATATTAATGGCAGGAGTAATTCTCACTATTGCTTTTTGGTCAAAAGCATGTGGTCTGAGACTAGCTAAAGCTAGTAGTTCTCCTTATATATATATAACACTTTTCTAAAGTCAAGTTGCAGTTAAAAACTGACTGAAAATAAGACTATCTCCTCTTACACACAAATACAGCTTCTTTCAAGTTGAAATTATACCTCTAGTCCCATGGGGTAAAAATTAGTCATTGAAACAGGCCTTAAAGGTCTCCTATGAGCCAGTTTAAGGTTGGAAGGTAGTAAGGGAATGGAAACCCTAAAGCATTAGATGAAGTGTTAAGAACTAATAGAAAGTAGACATAAGAAATGACTTGAATCATGCTAGTAGTGGCCACTGGAACTCTGCCTTCTCTACCCCCATAGAAATGACTTTTTTTTTTTAATAAATTGAGCTTCAACAGACAGGAGCAAAACTGTCATTCACTCAAAATATTTCTTCCCTTAAGAAAGGTGGAATTTTGAAAAGTACATTTACTGATTTTGGCAAACATTTTCCAAATATGTTAACCTTAGATTATTTACATTCTCATTCTACTACCATATTGGATTCTACTATAAACATTTTAAGTGACAATTTTAAATGGAATTATCCTACTAACAATTTAACAAAGAGGTTCATTCAAATTCCATAAGGGCCTCATTTGAGCAGGGTATTCTCCTGTAACAAAGGATAACCTATGTTTCTGTTAGCATTCATTCTGTAAATCACAGTAATAAAACCTAGAGACCTATTCTAAACCTAAGTTTATCCTGCAGCAAGTAAAGATTTCCATGCGTGTAGAAATTAACAAATTAAAATAAGGCAATCCTTTTACAATGATTTCACTCATTCTGTGTAAATATTAAAAATGCAACTACTATAAAGAATTTCCGAGATCACAACAAACCTGACTCTTTGACAGATTCAGTTTTCAATAATTGTTTTTTCTTCTCTGATTTTATTAGCATTTCTTCCTCCAATGATACTTCTTTCTCCTTAGCATTTTTTGGGACTGGGATACTTTCAAAATAGCCTGAGTTCAGCAATTTAGACAGCAGATCTTTCATGTGTTTGTCTAAGAAAGAGTGATTAAGACTTAGTTATCACATAACCTAATAGTTCATGGAAAATTATTTGGAATAGAAATCCTAATATAATTTTATCTTAGTTACAGTATGTCAACACCCCACATTGGGGGGATTCAAAGAACTGGTCAGTATCATGAACAGCAAATGGGCAAGCCATATTTCTGTCATGCTGAATCAATATAAATTTTAAAGATCAGAATCCCAAAGTTTAGCAAGTCACTTAAGTTTCTCTGGGCCTCCATTTCCACCATTTGAAAAATGGCTAAAATCAGAGACCCTAATCAAAGGCTATGTTACAAAAGCACACATCTGTTCCCTGAACTGAGAGAAAAGCCATTTTTCCTATCTGTCCCAAAGACATCACAACCAGCAATTATTCTACCTTCCAAGTAATTAAGGCTTTATAGAAGTAAAAGTTCCTCAAACATAACCATTAGAAAACCCTAGCTTGGACCATCTCTAAAGGATTTTTAAACTCCAAAATCCCATGATAAAGATTTTACTCTTGAATTATGCTGTGACTCTTAGCATATCACCATTTGATGAACAAGAAAAATCTTAAAATGATGTTAAAGTAGCTGCACCATAAACAGATCTAAAGTCTATTTCACTTTTTTTTTTTTTAATTTTTTTTTTTCAACGTTTATTTATTTTTGGGACAGAGAGAGACAGAGCATGAACGGGGGAGGGGCAGAGAGAGAGGGAGACACAGAATCGGAAACAGGCTCCAGGCTCTGAGCCATCAGCCCAGAGCCCGACGCGGGTCTCGAACACACGGACTGCGAGATCGTGACCTGGCTGAAGTCGGACGCTTAACCGACTGCGCCACCCAGGCGCCCCTATTTCACTTTTAATATCCCCTAAAAACATAATTCCCAAATTACGTTTGGGTGCCCATACTTGATTTGGGTCTATTATTCCTTTCATAGGAGTACTATGACAGGTTTTTAATATATTTTTTTTAATATTCACTTATTTTTGATAGAGAGAGCACGAGCAGGGCAGGGGCAGAGAGAGGGAGACACAGAAATCGAAGCGGGCTCCACTTACAAACCATGAGATCATGATGCAAACTGAAGTCAGATGCTTAACCAATTGATCCACCCAGCTGCCTTGTTTATTATTTTTTAATAAACTTTGAGGTATAATTTTAGTTCATTCATTTTAGTTCAGTCATTTTAAGTGTACAGTTTTAGCAGGTACATAGTCATGTTACTTCCACCAGAACCATGATATAAAACATTTTCATCAAAAGTTCCCTCGTGTCCCTTTTATATCAATCCCCTCCTCCCACTCCCTGGCAACAACTGACCTGCTATCATTCTAGTTATGTCTTTTCTAAAATTCCATATAAATGGGATCCATTTATCCATATAAATAAGTATCCATTTTTTGGTCTGGCTTCTTTCACTCAGCATAATTATTTTGAGATTCATCCATGTTGTTGCATGTATCAACAGTTTATCCTTTCTTTATTCCTGAGTAGATTCTATTGTATGAACATACCATATTTTGTGTATCAATTATCAGTTGATGTACATCTAAGTTGTGTTCAGTTTGGGGCTATCATGAATGAAGCTGGTATGAACATTCATGTCAAGTACTTACGTGAACATGTGTTTATAATTCTCTTGGGTACTGGCAGTATAATCGCTTGGTCATTTGGTAAGCATACACTTGTAAGAAACTGTCAAACTATGTCCCAAAGTTATTTGTATCATTTCGCATTCTAACCAAGAAAAAAATTTCTATAATTTAAACTTGAAAGGACATAGAAATTTTGAAAGCATTATACTACAAATATATTTCCAAAAAAGGAAGCATTCACTACTAACAAAAATGTTTACCAGCTTGTAGTGTTCTCATTATCCTAAGCCAGTACACAAAACTATGTACTTAATGTTCATTTGTACTTGGTCATTTGGCTGAAGTCTATTTAGGAAGCCAAAAGCCTCTTTCTCTCCAGATCATTTCCAGATTGACAGACAACAATGCTTCAATAGACTATGTAGCCAAGCCATCCCAATTTTCTTAGGCAGGTCCGATACATAACAATGTATGTATTTAAGATTCTTAAATAGAACTAGTACGGTACTGCTATGCAGAGAACTGAACCCCAAAATGGTCAAGCCGGTGTTGAAGCCAGCACTAGTCTTTAGCTCTTATTCTCAAATCATAGTGACTTGCCACTTAAAAACTCTCCCTAGGTTCCATTTAGTGAGTATGATTATACAGTAGCTGCTTTTAACCAAACTAAACAGAGATCTTTTTCCCTATGAATATAGCATTGTCAGACATGTAAGTTCTAATGAACTGACACAGTTTCAGCCCTCAATATCATACTAAACTTCTAAACATAAAGTCTAGTATTTACTGCATAAGTCCAGAGTAGAGAAAACTCACATGTCGTTCCTACCACTGCTTTTTCACTACCTTCCAAAAGGTCCCAAAAGTACAAGGATGACTGCTCCATCTGGTCTTCAACACTGACAAGGAAAAGCAGAGCAGAATGAAGTAGCTTTAGAGGTACACACATATACACGTGGAGCAGTACAACTTATACGGTAGAACTCGTCAACAATCAGGACATTCAAGGTTAATTTTGTCTTTTTACTCTCTCAAAAAGTTAAAATTTTGTAAAAGACGACTAAATGCCTATTTATGGATATCAAACGTAAGCATTTTCTCTTAAAAACAACTAAAATATTGTATCAAATAGACCCACTAAGGAACAGACCAAAAAGAGTTTGAGGCTGTCAATGCAGTGTCATTAATTATCAAGTGTATGTCCTAGAAGGAAGAACAGTGGAATGGCAATATTAAGAGCTGCATTTGACTTTAAAGAGAGCAGGTTATTTTTCAAATTATGATTCACTTACACATATTAAAGTAAGCTACACTCCCTAAATTCATCAAAGTGAAGAGAAGGAAACAACCACATAGGTGATGATGATGGGCTACACTATCAGAATGGGAATTAAAAAAAAATACATATGACTATAGAGATAATTGAGAGTTTTATTAGATTTTTTTCCTGATATAGGGCTGATTTCCAGTAATGGTTGAAATCTGACCCTGCTTTAGCATGGCCAAAAGACACAACATTGGAAGGACCCCATATCTAACAAAGCAGAAGCACAGAGATCTGCTCATTAGATGATTTCCCCCATCAAAGCAAAAACAGGATAACTGGGAAAAACTAGGTAGCCTCAAGTTGCTGGGTTTGTATTTGAAATTATCAGATTTGCTTCTCAGTATTTATTCACAGTATAAGAAGACCACCAAATAATTCTCACTTTGGAAGTTTTTTTTTTTTTTTTTTTTTAACGTTTATTTATTTTTGGGACAGAGAGAGACAGAGCATGAACGGGGGAGGGGCAGAGAGAGAGAGGGAGACACAGAATCGGAAGCAGGCTCCAGGCTCTGAGCCATCAGCCCAGAGCCTGACGCGGGGCTCGAACTCACGGACCGCGAGATCGTGACCTGAGCTGAAGTCGGACGCTTAACCGACTGAGCCACCCAGGCGCCCCTATCCCACTTTGAAAGTTTAATGATACTGGCCAAGTTAAATTTTATTAACCTCCACTTAAGTACAGCAGTAGTAAGAAGACAAAGACTCTCAGGTAATACAATAGCCTGAGACAATTACAAAAAAACCTTTAAGCATATACATAATTAATACTTGTATAGGGGCAAAACTTGATGAGACATCATTTTTAAAATCAATGTTACAATAAAAAAAGCACATTAATGAGATCATTCAAATTGACTTTCCTTCTAGACAGCCTATCAACCCTATCACAGTCTGGTCTGGCCAACGTTTCCCATTGTGAATCACAATAATGTTTTCTTAATTATTATATACGTATATATGTGTGTGTACATGTGTGTGTATGTATAAATACTATAAAATATATAAAACTAAAAAACTAGGCTAAAATGTTATGTGTTCTCTTTTAGGAAAATATTTTCTCCGGCTTACCTCAGACTTTCATTTCTTTCAGGGCAGGTCAGTTTTGAAAATTTAATGAGGTAGTCAAGTTCTTTTAAAGGCAAATACACTGCACCATTCAAGCCCCCTTTGAAATCCTTCTGTACGTGTTCCTGTGTCAAGTTCTGTAATACATACTGAACTTGAAGTATAGTACGAAGCTTTTTCTTCTCAGCCTCGAGCTTTAGCATGTGTTCCCTTCTCTGGGCCTTCTTCTGCGCTTTAAGTAGCTGTTAAAAAAAAAATTCTAATTAAAATTGGCAACTTTCTACCATCTCATATTAGCAATTCATAGTGCACAAAAATCTAATGCCAAAGAGCTGAGATTAGATGATGAATCTTATTTTATATATATATGTATATATATGTATGTATGTGTGTGTGTATATATATATATATATATGCACACATATATACACATATATAACACTGACTGTGAAATTGACAGGTTCATTTATCCTCTTTTCTTTTTCAGTTGAGGAAGGGACTGAGTAATAAACTAGTATGTCTCAAGTAACCAAAGCTAAGAAAGTCAAAATATCTGACTCCCAACTCTAGGCTATATCTAGTACCTCTGATATCACTATGATAAGAAATAAGTACCTATCACTGATGCACATATTAATCCCCAAATTTAACTTTTCCATATTTATGTATATAAGCCTTTTTAAGCCAAAGATTTTAAGAAAATGCTCCAGTTTAGTTTTGAAGTTTTTGTTTTTGCTTTTTAAATTCTTGTTCCAGGGGAAGAGTATTTAAACTAAAAAGGTCATGGGGTGCCTGGGTGGCTCAGTCGGTTAAGTGTCTGACTTCAGCTCGGGTCACGATCTCGCGGTCCGTGAGTTCGAGCCCCGCGTCAGGCTCTGGGCTGATGGCTCAGAGCCTGGAGCCTGCTTCCGATTCTGTGTCTCCCTCTCTCTCTGCCCCTCCCCCATTCATGCTCTGTCTCTCTCTGTCCCCAAAATAAATAAACATTAAAAAAAAAAAAATTTAAACTAAAAAGGTCAATTTTCAACCAAAGAATACTGGCTAAAGCATAAGGAATTGAAAACCAAACAGAAATAAAATGTCTTACCAATGTAATGCTAAAATACATACACAGCAAATAGTTTTGTTTTTGTTTTTGTTTTTTTTAAGTAAAACTAAGATATTTTCACAATAGTTTGTCAGTCTGGATGGAGTTTTATTTTTCAATATTCAGCTGACAAAACATATAGTTAGCAAAACATAAATTTCCCCTCAAATAAATGTGTATGTAGATTGATCAGACTGAATCTACTCTAAAGCTCAGAACTATAATACCTTAAAGTCTGACATAACACATGGGTCCCAGAAGTGGCTTCCCATTTGTAAAATACCAATTAATAAAAAGTACCATCTATTTCCAGTAAGAAACCTAAAAGTCTTTTCTCCCCATAGTTGCTTTTCTGATTGTAATGTTTCCATCATACTGGACATTTTCCAAGTATGAAGATTAAGAGAATAAAACAAAAATCTAAAAGAGTTTTCCTATACGTAAGTTAAAGTACTTTGATACACCATCATATTTAGGACTCTACAAAAGACATGTTCATAAATCCTAATAGATTAAGAAGGGGGGAATCTCTGGAAAAGATTCATTATGGCATTATTAATTCCTTTCTAGGAGGTATGAAGATCACTTAATAAATTTAACTTGTGCTACTATCAGGGACAAGAGATCATAGGTGAAGGTAAAATTTCAAGAATGAGAAATGGACTGGCTGGAGCTTACAAGGAAGGATACTTTCAGGACAGCAAAGGCTCAGAAAAGCTTTTACCAAGATCTCAATATGGACTTACACCAGTAACATTTACCAAAACTGCATTATCCTCAGTTTCTGTTTGAGGATGATGGAGAATAGAGGTGGCAATTCTAGCTCTCCAAGACAGTGGGATTCTCTTGGACGGTTTCATGATGGTACAGAAAAAGGCAACTGACAAACTTATATCCCAGGATTAACGCAGACCTGTCTTTAACCATTCCCAAGGCTGGATTAAGTATTCTTATGGGCTTAAGACACCCTGAACTCCCCCTATCAAAGTACCTATTACATTAAAAGGCTATCTTTTTATTTACCTGCATCACCATAGGTTTCAGCTTTGTGATGACTAGATCTCTGTTGTTTACCAATATATCACTAATGCCCAAAATAAAGCCTGACAGATGACTATCACGTATCAAGTAAGAACGTACAGTCTCCTAGATCATAATCAGAAAACTACTGACAACACGCTATTTCTCCTTATTTATATAGAAACTAAGAAGTCAGGTTACGTTTTCCTCTCTTCTACCAGTTGAGGACTGGTTTGTAAAGAAGCAGAAGATACAGGCACCTGGGTGGCTCTGTCAGTTAAGCTTCTGACTTCACCTCAGGTCATAATCTCACAGTTCATGTTGGGTGAGCTCCAGGCCCACTTCTCTCTCTCTCCCTCTCTCTCTGCACATCGCTCACTTGCACCCACTTTCTCTCTCTCTCAAACACACACACACAAAAAAAAAAGCAGGGGTGGCAGAAGATATGAAATCAACCACTATCAACAAATCACACTGAATAATAAAATTTATTTTCTGAGGGCGCCTGGGTGGCGCAGTCGGTTAAGCGTCCGACTTCAGCCAGGTCACGATCTCGCGGTCCGTGAGTTCGAGCCCCGCGTCGGGCTCTGGGCTGATGGCTCAGAGCCTGGAGCCTGTTTCCGGTTCTGTGTCTCCCTCTCTCTCTGCCCCTCCCCCATTCGTGCTCTGTCTCTCTCTGTCCCAAAAATAAATAAACGTTTAAAAAAAAAAAAAAATTTATTTTCTGATCCCTGTCTTAGAATGATAAATCCCCACCAAGGGAAAGAGCTTATGTCATGAAGACAAAGAGAGATGTAATTGAGATGAACAGAAAGGCTTCCAACTTTAGTTTGTAAGTAAAGAAAATGTTACACCCTATAAAACTGACTCTCATTAAAAGAGGTTTGACAAAAGAAAGGCTTTAATAAAAGGAAACTCAAAAAATTACTAGGCTGGAAGGTATTTGGCAAGCACCTTCGGGGTCTTTATTCATTAAGGCATGTTCCAAAGTACCTTAATATCTCACCTAAAGTGAAAGTAAATCCACAGTACAAATTAGAAAAAATAACCTCATGGATAGCAACAAAATTTGGTGAATTGTTAACTACCTCTAGACAACAACAGTGGAAAAGCATGGAAATAGATAGATACTATATACTTGTATAAAGAACACAGTTTTTACAGATAAAGAGTAGTTAGGGTCCTACCCTCACTCTACCACTTACTGGCTATATGATTTTGAAGAAGTTCCTTTTGTTCTGAGCATTGGATTCCTTATCTGTAAAATGGGGCTATATACATCTATTTCCTGGATTGCTGTAAAAATCAAGTTGACTTACAGAAGTACCTGGCACTTGGAAGGTGTTTAAAAAAAGATTTAAATATAAAAAGAAGGATAAAAGAAACAAAACATACTTTGAAAAAATAAACACCTGAATGAAAAAATAAATTATCAAATAATTTTGAGTAAAAAAAGTTAATAGAAAATTTTAAGTATTATAGAAGTATACTTCCAAACATCCAACCAGAAAGAAGATATGAAATATCTTTTTATAAAGTGGGTCAAAACTAAATAAATTTAACAAATGGGGGAGTGATTAATCATAAGGAAAAAAATCAATTTAAAAGTATCTAAAATAGCCTAGAAATATTTAACAACTGTGAAATTCACAGAAAGCACTCAAATTAAGTGATAAATGAGTAAACATGAGTTAAAATATACTATGGTTGACAAAAAGAGCTCATGTCATCTTAGAGTTGCATTAATAGAATTTTCTAGAAAACAGAAGATAATGGCTCTATACTAGGCTATTTCAGATTTACACACTACCTTTTAAGAGTTAAGTAAGTCAAACATCCAGAGAAAGCAATGATATTATAAAAAGATGATAGATGTCCTCAGCCTAGAAATGATGTGTTGGGTTTATTTGTTTTTGGAGGTTTTTTGATGCCACAGGAATGGAGAAGAGAATTTTAGTTCACTATACAAGAAAATACCCAAAAAGTGAAAGAGACTATGTTATGAAGCATGCTCCCCATCCCAGAAATGAATTTACAAAAATATTTCTTAATTGTTAAAAGATGATCTTTAAAGGGCCTTCTAATACAATTCTAAAACAGGGAAGGATATTTCATTAGTGAATGCTTAAGGCTTCATATTAATTACTGACTAAATCTGTCAGAGACAGAAGTTTGGACTGCCAACATAGAGACCCTAACAAGCTGTGAAACCAGACTTAACTCTATTTACCATGAATCACAAATCTTCCTGGTAATAACTGCCATGGTCTCAAGAAAAAGAGTCTACCAATTCTGTTTCTTTATACGTTAAATAATGCTAAACTTACAAGCCTGTGTTATACAAATTTACAAGCCTATATTCTAAAAAATCTTTTGTAAACTGTGTCCATCAAAATAGTTTTTATTCCCCTTCTCAATGATTTCTAAAACTCCACAGCGAATACACATTGGACAACTAATACTTTATTCACAGTGTCTCATGTTCGGACACCATTTGTGCTCTCTTGAGACTCCAGAAATCTGAAAACACTAGTTCTTCAATAGCTATTGTCAACCCCCTCACCCCCAATAAAATATCAGCAGGAATGAGATGGATGGTAATAACTGAACACCATTAATGAACGCTAATATTTTCTTCCAGATCCGTGGCTAAAGTGGTTTCAGGAATAGCAAAGAAAACGTACTCACATCTTGGCTCAGTCCAGAAAAGGTTTTCTGAAGTTCCTTGGCAAATTCTAAGTTATGTAATACTTCTTCATATTTCTCCACCGCTTCCTACCAAATAGGATAAGAAAACATCAATTCTGTTAACTTCTAAATATAAATATGTCAAAATAAGTGTTCCTATAAAAAGAGTAGAAAAGACTTAAGACTTTATGGACTAGCCATACTCAAAAAACGTAGGAAGAGAGAGCATTTAATAGAAGTTATATAAATTTTAAGATTCAATTTTTATGCTAGAAATCTGAGCCATAACAACAGACTTGAGTTCCTAACTATGAAGTGTACAGTATAAGATCAGAGAGACCTGTGTTTTTTTCTTTTTTTAATGTTTATTTGTGAGAGACAGAGGGAGAGAGAGCATGAGCAGGGAAGGGTCAGAGAGAGAGAAACAGAATCAGAATCAGGCTCCAGGCTCTGAGCTGTCAGCACAGAGCCCGATGTGGGGCTTGAACACATGAACCATGAGATCATGACCTGAGCCAAAGTTGGACACTTAACAGACTAAGCCACCCAGGCGCCCCAGACTTGTGGTTTTTAAAAATTTTTTTTAATGTTTTATTTTACTTTTGAAAGAGAGAGACACACACACAGAACATGAGTGGGGGAGAGGCAGACACAGAATCCGAAGCAGGCTCCAGACTCTGAGCTGTCAGCACAGAGCCCCAATGTAGGGCTCGAACTCACAGACTGCAAGATCATGACCAAAAGTCGGATGTTTTACCGACTGAGCCACCCAGGCACCCCTAGAGCCTGTGGTTTTCAAGAGCAATGAGCCAATAGTATTCCTCTGTCAACATTCATTCACTACTCAAATATAGTACACAAGTAGCAGAATGAGGATCACAAATACGCAACTTCAAGAAATTTATACTATGGTAGAAAAGACTTGTAAACAATTCCTATAACAGACAAAATTAAGTATTATAACAAAAATATTGTAAAATGTTTAATGTTTATTTATTTTTGAGAGAGAGAGAAAGAGCGAGCATGAGTGGAGAAGGAGCAGAGAGGGAGACACAGAATCCGAAGCAGGCTCCAGGCTCTGAGCTGTGAGCACAGAGCCCAACGCCGGGCTCAAACCCACAAACCGTGAGAGATCATGACCTGAGCCGAAGTTGGACACTCAACCAACTGAGCCACCCAGGCACCCCACCGACATTCTTTTTTTTAATTTTTTTTAACGTTTATTTATTTTTTTGCGACAGAGAGAGAGACAGCATGAACAGGGGAGGGTCAGAGAGAGGGAGACACAGAATCTGAAGCAGGCTCCAGGCTCTGAGCTGGCAGCACAGAGCCCGATGTGGGACTGAAACCCATGAGCAGCAAGATCATGACCTGAGCCAAAGTCAGACACTAAACAGACTGAGCCACCCAGGAGCCCCCATATTGTAAATTTTTTTAAGTAGGCTCCACGCCGGGCATGGAACCCAACACAGGGCTTGAACTCATGACCCTGAGATCAAGACCTGAACTGACTGAGCCACCCAGACACCCCCAAAATATTGTAAATTCAAGGGGCATTTTTTTTTTTTAAGATTTCACAGATTAACAAAGTTGGTAATTAGGAAAGGCATAGATTTTTTTTTAATGGGACTTTAATCTGTTTGGAAAAACAAAGGGCTAACATGAAACAGACCAAGGTGGGAAACTTGTCTAACCACATAAAGATATACAGTAGTTTAAAGTCTCCATATTTAAAGTAATATAGTATCCCACTTCTAGGTACCTACCCAAAAGAAATGAAAACATATATCCACATAAAGACTTACATGCAAATTTGTATGGCAGCATATTCATTATGGCCCCAAATAAAAACAATCCAAATATCCAGCAATTGGTAAATAAACAAAATGTGGTATAATCATTCAAAGGAACACTCATCAGCAATAAAAAGGAATGAATTAATGATACATACTACACCAAGGATGAACCTCAAAAACATAATCATAACTCGAAGAAGCCATATGGGAAAGACTATCTTACGTGACATATCCAGAAAAGACAAACTTATAGAGATAGAAAGCAAATAAGGAGACAAAAAGGAATTTGGAAGGGTTACAGAAATGTTTGAAAACTAGATTGTCATGGAAGCTGCATAACTCTACGAATTGACTATAAATCATTGTCTTATATACTTAAAATGGGTTAATTTTATGATCTATATATGATACTTGAAAAAATCTGTTTTAAAAACAATCTGATAACATAAGCTTTTACAAAAGTATAGAGTCTACCTATATACTGCTATATAACTATGTACTACCAGCATTAGCATAAATTAGTATAATAATTTTGGAAAAGTTTGGCATTTTTACCTATGAAGTTAACTATGGGCATACCGTACAGCCCATGATAGGTAATTTTTCAGGTGCACCCTGAAAAATTTCACACTTGTGTCTCAATAACACATATAAGATTGCTCTAAGTAGGACATCATCTACTCACAAACTACTACTAAGTAGAGAAAAACAAATAAAATATAACTACTTTCCTTAATATAAAAATCCTAAACATAATGAGTGAAAGACAAACTGCAGAACACAGTATGATAACATTTATTATAAGGTACGAAAAAGCAACTCTAACAGATTCAAGGGCAACAAACAAGTGCTATTAAAATAAAGCAAGGAAAAGGCAGTGGGCAGCTCAGAGTCAGGTTACAGTAAAGAGAAAGAACTGGGAAGGAGCTTTGGTGGTGTTGGTAATGTACTACTGGAGTTGAATGGTGGATTCTGATGCTTGCTTTATTATGCAGTATAACCTAGAAGCGACACTTAGTTGCAGCTGTATTATTTCATAATAAAAAAGACGAAGAGGTTTTCCAACTATAGAACCTTGCACAGATGACATAATCATAGTATACAGCCCTCAGAGGTATATAAAACCAGAAGGGAATACTCCCTCATATTTACTCCCAAATGGTATTAACTTTAATTCAAGAAAAGCAGCATCAAATGGGAACTACCTTAACCTCCCATCATCCAATGTGAATACATCCTTTCTTCCTCCCTTTTTTTGCTTACTGGAGGAAATATCCTTCTACTTTCTATCCTTTTCAATTACGTCTTCATAAAAAAATCTTACTCTATGACTCCCTTTTAAAAATCTTGAATTTCTCACTCGCTGTTGATGCTTAAACTAGTACTTAACAAGTTCAAGTCTTGGGAGCCTGGGTGGCTCAGTTGTTAAGCATATGACTTTGGCTCAGGTCATGATCTCACAGTTTGTGAGTTCGAGTCCCACATCAGGTGAGCTCAAGCTCTGCTTCAGGTGAACACAAGCCCGCTTCTAGTAAAACACGAGCCCCAGGTGAGCCCCACTTCTCTCTGTATATCTCTCTGTCCCTTGTGGGATTCTCTCTCTGTCCCTCGCTCACTTGCGCCCTCTCTCTCAAAAACATAAATACAAATAAATATAATATATAAATAAATACAAGTTCAAGTCTCCCCCAATCTAAATAAGAAAAATAAAAAGCGCCTTTCTGGCAACCCCCTCCTTTCAGTCTCAAAGTTTCAAAAATGGCTACACAGTCTCCATTTCCTCTTCAGACCTTATCAACCTGGATTCTGTTTCCATCATTCCACCAGAACTATCCTGGCTAAAGTAAGCATGTCAATACCACCTTTTAAATCCATAGATCTTTTATAACTCTCATTCTGGTTTCTCAGAAGACTTCCACACAAAGGCACCTTCTGGCTCTACAAACATCTCTTTGTTTTTAGTAACACTAAACTTCCATTTTTCTCCCATTTCTCCAGCTTTTTACTTACCAGTAATTTTTCCATAAACTTCTCTCACCCCAGTTTTTAGCATTTACAAAATAAACAGGACCTACATCACAGAGATGTTGGCCAATTCAAATCACTCAAAATGATACCTGACCCTAAAGTTGGCTATAAATATTTTTAGCCTTTATTATCCAAACATTAAATGTCAAAGTTCCTCTGTCCTAGGCTTTTCTCCTTTCTATATTCTCATCCAACACAGTCTCATCTTTTCTTATGGTTTCAATTAGCAACCACACAGATGAACTTAACTGTAGACTAAACTTCTTTGTGCTCCAGACCTGTAACTCAAACACTTATTCGATATTACCCACCCCTTAATGTTTCAAAGCCACATTAAAAAATCAGTGGTCCTGGGGCACCTGGGTAGCTCAGTGGGTTAAGCATCTGACCTTGGCTCAGGTTATGATCTCATGGCCCATGAGTTTGAGCCCCGCGTCAGGCTGTGTGCTGACAGCTCAGAGCCTGGAGCCCACTTCGGATTCTGTGTCTCCCTCTCTATCTGCCCCTGCCCCGTTCATGCTCTCACATGCACTATCTGTCTCTCTCAAAAATAAGCAAACATTAAAAAAAAATTTTTTTTGATCAGTGGTCCAAAATTGAGCTTTTTATCCTCTCCTCCCAAAACCATCTTCTCCTCCAGGGTTTCCAGGCCCAATAAATGGTTCTGCCACCCATCCAAGTGTTCAAGCCAGAAACCTGGAACCCATTCTTGGCTCTTCCTTCTACTAGATCCTATCACCAAGCTATGCTAATTCTATCTCTTGAATCTACTTTACCCAAACTCCTTTGCTGCTACTTTGGTACCAGCAAGATATCTATAACCTCTGACCAAGACTACAGCCAACCATTATCTAGTCTTCTTACACCCACACTTACCACCTCCAAACCATCACTCACCCTTAAAAGTGATTTTATTACAAATCTAGTTATTTTCTGCTTAAAACTTATCTGTATCATTTATGATGACCTTAAGAAAAAACAGTCTTTAAACGGGAAATAAGGATGTACATGTAGCTTTCCCATTCCAACTACATCACTCCATCGATACTGGCTTTCTTTCCAGTTTCCTCTTTGTAAAAACATTCTTTCCCTACTCAGGACTTTTACACATACTAGCATCTGCCTAGCCTGCTCTTCTTCCTCCTTCCCCATTTTAACTTGCTAAGTCCTTCTCATTTTTTAGGTCTGAACTGAAGCACTTCTTTCTCAAGGAAGCTGTCCTCAATTCTCCAAACTAGGTTAAATTCCTCATTACAATCCATTATCACTCTGTACCTCACTCTAACACCATCACATTTTTATTTACTTATTTCCTACCTCTTTCTCATCACACTGTATCTTTGAGGGCAAGGATCACATTTGTCCCTTACATCATAACCCTAGCATTTAAGCCCAGAATCCCCCAGTGTAAGTACTTAATATATTATGGTTGAATTAATAAAACACAGTTCAGAACATGATTTTAGGCTCAAATATGCTAAAGATTCTTGGGGCACCTAGGAGGCTTAGTCAGTTAAGTGTCCAACTCTTGATTTCAGCTCAGGTCATGATCTCACAGTTTGTGAGATCAAGCCCCAAGTCAGGCTCTACGCTGACAGCACAGAGCCTGCTTGGGATTTTCTCTCTCCCGCTCTCTGCACCTCCCCTACTGGCATGCACATGCACATGCTCTTTCTCTCTCAAAATAAATATGCTTTTAAAAAAAAAGTTTTAAGAAAACATGTTAAAATTCTCAATAGAATTTTTAAACTTTTGATTAGAATCCTATACTGAGATTTCCGTTTCAAAAAAAGAACACTAGAGGGAGTAGGGCTGATGAACTGAAAAGGAAGGTCTCAAAACAAGGATATTAATTAGGAAGCCCATGTAACATTTGAGTGGTTTGCCTTGACAAGGCCAACTGCTATGGGACTACAAAGCAGAAAAGATTTCATATTATTTAATAAAAGAGTTTTGGGGGCGCCTGGGTGGCGCAGTCGGTTAAGCGTCCGACTTCAGCCAGGTCACGATCTCGCGGTCCGTGAGTTCGAGCCCCGCGTCGGGCTCTGGGCTGATGGCTCAGAGCCTGGAGCCTGTTTCCGGTTCTGTGTCTCCCTCTCTCTGCCCCTCCCCCGTTCATGCTCTGTCTCTCTCTGTCCCAAAAATAAATAAACGTTGAAAAAAAAAATTTTTTTTAAATAAAAGAGTTTTGTATTATGCATTAAATATAACATAGGGTCAGAGTTTAGCAACTAGAGATGGCTGCCAAATCTTAATTTTTTAAAACTAAAAGTTTCACTGAAGCTGAAAGTACCCATTTGCCTTTTGCTCAAGCACTCACTTGAATCTCAGTTCTCTATTTCAAATCCAGATCTGAACAAAAATAAATATTAAAATTATAAATGGGACTCTAAAAAAACTTCATTAAACAATCTTACTATTTCAAAGGAAAAAAATCTAGGTTTATATTAGAAATCTCAATGAAATCTTATTAGTCTTTAGCTTAGTCTTGACAGGTTACTTAAGAGTTACCATTAAAAGGATTACAATAGCCATGCAGATCATAGAAAGTTTTATTTACAATATTAAGAATATCTGTTGGGTTAAAGAAGATTTACAAACTGAAATTACAAAATTTTTAGCCAACAATATTGAAAATACAGTATCAAATGTATAGCTAAAGCAGTACTTGAAGGAAAATTCACAGCCTTAAATGCAAACCAATGGGGGGGAGAAAAGAAAACAAATGAATTAAACACTTAATTCAAAGTTAGAAAGTGAAGCAAATAAAACAAAGGACAGCAGAAAAAGAGAAAAACTAAAACAAACCCAGAAGCTAAAAAAAATTAAAAAAAA
The DNA here is from genome assembly GCF_022079265.1 of Lynx rufus. Lineage (NCBI taxonomy): Eukaryota > Metazoa > Chordata > Mammalia > Carnivora > Felidae > Lynx > Lynx rufus. The sequence goes on from NW_025814889.1 coordinate 63,543,133, forward strand.
AAAAAAGAAGCACTAGCTAACTTAATTAAAAGTAAACTGGGAAAATACAACCACACAAAATTAGAAATAAACAGAAAGTGGGGCACCCAGGTGGCTCAGTCATTTGAGCATCCAACTCTTGATTTCAGCTCAGATCATAATCCCAGGGCCTTACTTTGTAAGATAAGAACTGAACAGAGGAAGGACAAGGTGAAAGAAAAACTGTCTTTTAAACTATTGCCTAATTTCTGAACTATGTGAATTATTACCAGCTTTAAAAACTAAACTTAGATTTTTCTAATTAAATACACTACTAATGACAGTTCTGAGGGATCAGATTACAGATTTTTTTTTCTTCCAATTTATCTGCATTTTCTGAATTTCTACCTTAAATATATATTGCTTATATGAAGAGATGTTCATTCCCATAAGAACCACAAACTAAGGGTGCCTGGGTGGCTCAGTCAGGTAAGCATCCAACTCTTGATTTTGGCTGTCATGATCTCACATTCATGAGACAGAGCCCCATGTCAGGCTCTGTGCTGACAGTGCAGAGCCTGCTTGGGATTCTCTCTCTCACACTCTTCCACCGCCCCTACCCTGCCTGCACGCTCTATCTCTAAATAAATAAACTTAAAAAAAAAAAAATTAGGGGCACCTCGGTGGCTCAGTCAGTTAAGCGTCCAACTTCAGCTCAGGTCATGATCTTGCAGTCCATGAGTTCAAACCCAGCGTCGGGCTCTGTGCTGACAGCTCAGAGCCTGGAGCCTGCTTCAGAGTCTGTCTTCCTCTCTCTTTACCCCTCCCCCACTCACACTTTGTCTCTCAAAGATGAATGTTAAAAAAAAAAAATTTTTTTTTAAAGTACCACAAACTATATGCTTAATTTTATCTAAAAACATAACATTCATTTTATATTTAGTAAATCCTTTTGTAATAAATATTTTACATGTCTGCTATATTCTCTAAACTATTCTAAGTACTAGGAAAACAGCAATGAACAGACAGAATCTCTACTTTAATGAAACATACATTTTAAGAGAAAGAGAAACAAAATAAACTTTATAGTTTGTCAGAAAAGCACTACTAGTTAAAAAATTAAAGCAAGGCAAAGAGCTAAGGAGTGTGAATGGAGGAATGGAGGTATAGCGTTGTCAGGACAAGCCTCACTGAGATGACTTTCAAATAAAAAGCTAAAGGAAGTTGGAAATTGAGCCATTTAGACACCTGGGAAAAAGCATCCCAGGCAGTAGGAACAGCACACAGTGCAAAAAGCCCTGAAGCAAAAGCGTGCCTGGGATGTTTGAGGAACAGCAAGAAGGCCAATGTAGCCGGAATGAAGCTAGGAAGGGACAGAAGTACAGGACATGAAATAAAGATGTGAAAGGAAGTAGCAAGCATATTTTGTAGGACTTTGTAGGCCACACTAAGGACATTCTGCCATGATGGGAACCAATGGAGAGTTGAACAGAGGAATGACCAACTGACTTGCATCCGAACAGGATGACTGAGGCTACCATGTTGAGAACAAGCTTGGAGATACAGCAGAAATAGAAAAACCTGTGAGGAAGCTATTACAGTAATGTAGATGAAAGATGATGTGGCCTGGACCAGGATGGCAGAAGCGGAATTTGAGAAATGGCCAGTTTCCGGATTTACTTTGAAGGTAGAACTGACCTTGCTAATGGGCTAGATGTGTGGTATCAGGAAATAGATGAGAAATTCTCCAAGGATTTTGGCAACTCCATCCTTTTAGTTCCCCAAGCCATTAACTGACATCATTAAGATTAGAGGAGGAACAGGTTTTGGGGGTCGGGAGATGCCAAATAAGCAACTGAACACAGGAATCTCGAGTTCCAAGGGCTTATCTATTGGCAACATAAATTTGGCAGTTGTCAGCATTTAACTCAAGAAATAAAAGTTAATGCTACAGAAGCAACATGTAGTTATAAAGACAGTAATGAAATACTGAGACTACAGCTTACCTGGCCAGAGCTCTGAAATAACAGCATGTCCTTGACCTTTGCTAGAGATCTTCCATGAGAACCACCAACCTCCCTCTCCCTAACCCCCATATTTCCCCAAAATCAAGAATACTACCATATCAGAACACTTCCTTCAAGGATATTTACACAAAGAAAAATATTATCACTTCAAAAGTTACTGAACATACCATGACTACTTTGAGAACAAAGCTATGTTGAAATGCTGGATGCCCAGCTAAGTCCTCTCACCGACTATGTGAGCACATCATTCTCAGAGCTCACACAATTCAAATCTGTGCCTCAGCAAAATTATAATTTACTACATCACAAAAATTCTAGGTCAGTGAAGAGGAGTCAATAAGGGAAAAGATCTCGAATGCCAGTATCTGTGATACACAACCAAAAATCTTAGTTGAAAAAGATGAAGATGATAGGTCTACAGACTAGATCAAATAACTTTTAATTCTGTCCCTTCTCAGCCAAGAGATATCAGACAAACATCAATTAAGCATTTTTATTTCCATATTGCAGAAACTTTCACATTAGATAAAACTTGCAGATACCAGGTATACCACAGACAAGTTAAACAATATTTTTAAAAGTTGCAAATACTCTTTCATACTAAAGTTAAAAAAAAAAAAAGGCCAGGTATCAAGTAAACATGCCTCCTGAGAGGTGACATAGCAATCTAAGATAGAAAAGTAAGGAGAAAATACAAAAGGATTAAGAAGCAAAAGGAGAAAACCTAGGCAAGCTAGAATAAATACTCTTTTATATTTTAGAGCAGAAAGATGTCAGGTTTATATATACCAGTGAACAGTGGAAAGCTAGTCGTCCCTCCACCTCTTTAGTTCAGCCTAACAAAAGTTTAACTTAAATCCGTATGTTTAGCAATAGTCTATATTTTCACTCTTATTTAGCAACCCATACCTCCATCCATACCATCTGCTAGTGCAAAAGAAGTCTGTAAGATCTCATAAGTGAAGAAAAAAAAAGTCTTCTGAAAAATCCAGTGGATTCTAGCTCTTCTTTATTGGCCTTATCAAATCTTTGCTCTCACCAATCCCGTCTAGAGTTTTATTAAGGAAAAAAAAAGAAAAAAAGAAAAAAGCCAACAAGTGTGACCCAAGGATTATACACTACTTACCAACTGATCTGGATTAAGTTGCTCTCCATTTTTCAGGCGATCCTTGTAGTCCTCCAGTTTGAGCTACAAAAGAGAAACTTGTATCTACTGTAGTCTCATACAAAATTCTGAAAAAAATAAACTAAATACCAGACTGTTTCTTATGAAAACAAAGTTCTTGAAGTATGCTATCAATCTGTAAGAATACTGGTTTACTACAAGGCAGGCAGCAACTGTAGATAAGATCCAGCCAGGGAAAAAATGTTACAATCAACATTAGTGTGGAATTAGAAAAGTTAAGCAGTAATAAAACTCTTCTCTTCATGGCCTCTACTTACAATCAGACTACTTAACACACAGACACTTAACTAGTCAATCATATGCCCCTACCCCAGTGGTGCTCAATCAGAGATAATTTTGACCCCCAGGGATCTATGGCAGTGTCTGGAGATGTTCTTGGTTGTCACTACTTGAAGGATGAGAGGGAGGTGGAGAATGCTACAGGCATCGTGTGACTAGAACCCAAGGATGCTGCGAATCATCCTACATTCCACAGGATAGCCCCCCCACCCCACACACACACATACCCTGTCTGCAACAAAAGAATTATCTGGCACAAAAACGTCAATAGTGTTGAGGCGGAGAAATCCTGTTCTAACCTCATGCTTAAACTATTAGTTACCTGTTGAATTATGTGGCATTTGTCGAATAGCAAACTTCTTCATGGAAGTGTAGAAATGTAGAAGATATCTTCTCTAGCATTATAATAGACTTAACTCAAAGCTTTTTTTCCTATTGAGTTTCATATTTCAGTGAATACATGACAAATTGCATTTATTGTCCCCAGAATAATGACATGACCCACTACAGTATTCTAAAAGCAATGTTTAGGCTTCTCCCATATTGGCTTTATAGTTTTAAATTGCTTTTCCAGAAGCTTGAAACAAAAGCATTGTTACTGACCAGGTAAGTATTCAAACTTAAGGAGGTACTCTAGTTACACTAGAGCATGTAAGTATATACATATATGTAGTTCCTCCACCTGGGAAAAAGACATTAATGAGTCTCCATCAACAGATCCTGCTTTGAATAGATCGTGCTTTGACTAGTTTCCCATAGTGGCAGGGAATTTGTGCTGACCCAGGCACACTCACCTTATCACACTTGTGATCAACTGCATGCATTCAAAAGACAACTGATGAGAGCTAGGGTTACAGAGAAGCTACTAGTAACTGGTCTTTCTTCCCTACCTTGGCATGGGGGGTGGGGGCTGGGGGGAGACAGAGTCAACCAGACTCTTAAAAATCTCTTCATACTCCTCCATTAAAAGCAACTTTCCTATGGTTGAACTAGATCCTGGAATAAAAATATGTAAGTGTTCCCAGGTCCAGATAGTCAATCACTCACCTTACTATCACAAGCAAAAGAGAATCATGACACAACAAAGCAACGTGCAGCACTGTTTCTCAGGCTACATGACTCAGGAAATAAGGAATGATTTGGATCTTTACATCAGCATTTACTGTAACATTGGGCTGATTATAATTTGAGTCTCTTTGTAAGGCTTTCTACAATGTTAACCTACCAATCTTAAACGATCACCTAGCAACACAAAAATTAGTGCTAAAACCTTTTCTGGCTCTCCCATCGCTGAAGCTTCCAATGACTGCAGCAGCTTTACTGCAATATCAACTGCTGCAGAAAGTCACAAGGAAAACAAGCTAAAAAAAAAAAAATCAGGCTATTACTCATCTATGAAAAGAAACATTAATACTACACTCAAAGAATTAATCTGACTTAAAGTTGCTGGCTCTTCAAGTATTTCAACAGCAGCATGCATAGTAATTTTACTATGAGGAATATTTTTATTTAGTTATGCTGAGAAATCAAATAAAATGCTTAATATACCCAATATTTAACCTACTTGTACGTTTTCGGCCAGCTAAATCCCAAGGTTAGGTAAATCTTTTAGGAAAGAGTACCTCTGAGCCCTGACAGAAAGCAAAAATGCCAGTTCCCTAACCCTTATTAAAGATGGTACATATACAGGGATGGGAGGGAAAAAAGTTACCTTCTTTTTCTCGATGTTTCTAATTTTGTGTTTAAGGCATATGAGTCCATTATCGATATATGTCTCATATGCTTGGGAAGGAGAGGCAGCAGAACTGAGAGCAGACTGCAAAGGGCTCATGGCCCGCTGGCTTTCCCCATGCTGACTGTGGTTCACTTGGGGCTTGGCTGACTTCATATTCCCCTCTCTTCCCTCCTCTGAATGGCCTGAAGGTGACTGGTAACCAAAAGGAGATGAAGAGAGTTGCACCATTGAAACAGATGAAGCTGAAGGAAGGAAGGAAAAAAAAAAAGTTAAAAGTAAATTAAGACTAGAGGAGACCATGGAGATTCGAACTTCCCTGAAAAATCTAGACCCACTCCCTCAAAATTCTTTTGCACAGAAGTGAGCTCAAAACCCAGCGATGCTAGGTACTGTGTTTCCATCTTACTACTTTTAAGGAGATTAGTGCCAAGTGCTAGCGCCTTTACATGGGCAAAATCTACAATACGGGGGATGTTTCCAGAAATTCAACTTTCCACATAGGGAGAAGAACTGCTAATCAAGCAATGGCTTCTGAGCTCCTCTCTTCTCGTAAGGGCAATCCACATTCTGAATAATTTCTATGGTCGAATGATGACACACAAAAAAGCTCTCCCCATTAGGACCTTAAGGCAGCCTTTGTAACCTCTTTACGTTACCCTCACCACTAGCCCCAAACGCAACCATAAAAACAAGCCCATTTAAAAGAAAAATTCCCAACACACAATTCTTTTAGAGCCTCATTCACTAACTGAGGAAGGAGTAGCTTCTTGAACAAGACCCCTAACTTCCCTTTGATTGCTCTGGGGCCTACAAGGCAAGTCCGTCACTGCTGCACATTTGTAGCGAGGTACTTGCGAGCGCCCCGAGTTGGTTTTCTGTTCTGTTTAGACTAACCCATAACCACTCACACCACACGGGTTTAAAGGCTCATCCTCCCGAGCCTCACACCGCTCTGGTCATTGGTCCTCGCAACCTTCACCCCCGCGCATCCCCTTACGGAGCACCCCAAAGCAAGGGCATAACAGGCCCCATGCACGCCAGCACTGATCCTCAGTCCCCGCAGCGCCCCGCGCGAGAGTCGCCTCTTTTGGGTGGTCACTTAAGGCCCCGAGGGCACCGACCCCCGCCCTTCCCACAGCCTCCGGACGCCCCGGCACCAGGCTGGGGCCCCGTGTGCAGGTGCCTCTGGGGAGGCCGACCCGGAGAAGAGCGCACGGGCCACCTGCCCTCGACGGCCCCGCCCCGGGGATGCCGAGCTGCCCTTCCAGCTCACCGCGGCGGCGGCCGCCCAGCCCTGCCCTGCCCTCCCTACGCCGCGTCGACCCACAGGCCGCCGCAGCTCGGCTTCACCTCCGCTGGCCGCCGAGGCCGCTGCCGCTGCCGCAGCCCGGGCCCGCCTTCGAAAGCCGGCGGGAGCCAGGAGAGCTGCGGAGGTGGACCGGCGCCACCCCGCACTTGCGTCTCCTCCTCCCGCCTCCTCCCTCTTCCCTCCCTGTCCTCGCTGGCGGCGTCTGCGGCGCCGGGCGCTCCGCCGACTCAGCCGCTCTCGCCCAGGCCCGCCCTTTCCGCCGCACGGAGTTTATATAGGCGCGCCCCGCCCCCATCCTCCCGCACGCGCAGCCTCGGGCCGCCCCGGCACCGCCTCCTTCCGGGGCCCCTGCCCCGCCGCCGCGGGTCGCGGGCCCCGGAGGGCGTTTGTTCCAGGCCGGGCTGCGGCGGGAAGTCGGTCGCGAGAGGGCGCGTTCTCCCCGCGATTGCGCAGATTGCAGGGTACCAGGTGGGCCCGGTGTGTCGCCGAGAGCCAACCGGCGGTAGACCCAGCAGCCCTGCCTAACCTTGCTGATTGCATGCGGTACCTAGAGGATGTGCGACCTTGAACAGGTGATTTCGATCGTCCGAAAAGGGCGGCGCGCCCTTTGTGGAATTGCCAGTGAAATGAGCTTGAGCTTCCCTGGTGGTTTAGGTGGGCACTCTTGAAGTGCTGGCGTGCCTTTGCCCTGTCAGATTCCATCCTTCCTGGTCGGGTAGGGAAAAATCACTGTTTCTCCCGAAAGGACTCAGCCTTTGACAGCAGAATGCCCCGAATCAGCATGGCCATAAAAATGGAGTGAGTGACTCCGCAACCTTCAGTATAAGATTGTTTATTTAGGCTGTGTCATTTGTTGCTTTGAAGCAGGTGGATTTGTTGGCACTCAGAGAAAAGGCTGATAAAAATTTTGGTAAGGTTGCATAAAATCAAGAAAAAAGGCTGGAAACACATCAGTGTTTCTGAAGGAAGGCATGGTGTTTAATGAATGGGGGGGAGGGGGGAAACATTCAGCAACATCTGGGCCTCAACATGTGTCCAGCTATTACACCACATAGAATTGATTTAGCTCCTGTCCCTGAGGCTCTGATAAGATTTATTTAGACTGGCAAGAAAAGAATAGAGAAAAATCAGAAGTATTATAAAGGAAACAAAGGTCCAGTTTAAAAAGTGTTAGCCAAGCCCACACCAAAATTATCATGATTTTTAACATTTCTTGATACAGTATTTTGCCACTTATTATCTGTGTTCTTTTAGGTCCCTCCTGAAGTAATGTACGTTAATGTTGCATCTTAACTTTGAAACTCTGAATCCCACATGTGACCTTGAGGGTCAGACAAATATTAGATTGTCCATTTGTTTCATTGTTTATAACTAGAGAGAACAGAAGCTGTTGAGCATGAAGGGAAACAAAAAACTGGACACAGTTTTTTTTTGAAAAAGTGAAGGACACACTTTTGGATCAATGAGAAGGCACAAAGTTACACCAGAGATTATGACTGTTGTAGCAACTGTTGTAGTCTACACTAATTAATACCTAAGAATGTTATTTCAGCCATATTAATCATGAAATATTTGCCTTCTAATTGATGAGGAAAAAATAATCTCCTGGGTCAGATAGATCTGGCCATAGGTCCTAAATGTCCCATTAGTGGAATAATTTTGAATAAACCTGTATGGATTTATTTCCCAAAATGGAGTCAAAAAGTGAACTGAGAAAGAATACAAAAACAAAAATAATTAAACGTCAAGTCCAGTAAGGTACAGTCTGTATAAGCATAACATAACATTTGTAGGAGATTGTATCTCAGTAGATAAGGTTGCAATAATGTCTTCTGACATAATTTAAAAAGTGATTGAGGAAAAAGCTTTCCTGCCAGAGAAGATCTTTTAAGCCAGTAAATCTGGCTTATTTTAGAAGGACATGCCCAGGGGCACTTGGGTGGCTCAGTCAGTTGAAGTGTCCAACTCTTCATTTCAGCTCAGGTCATGATTTCGCGCTTTGTGAGTTCGAGCCCCACATCAGGTTCTGTGCACTGATTGCAGAGCCTGCTTGAGATTCTCTCTCTGCGCTTCCCCTACTTGCTCTCTCTCTCTCTCTCTCAAAAAATAAATAAACTGATAAAATTTTCCAAAAAAAAAAGGACATGCTCAAAGCACAAATTTATTATCTATTTTCCTCTCCCCACTCCCTGTTTTCTACTGCACCTTGATTTGTCTCGCCAACTATGAGGCAGTATTTGTGGAAAGTCACCTCCAAGCTTAGCAAAGAAATGCTGTATTTAAAATGTGAGTTTAAAAGAAGTGTTTCAGGGGCGCCTGGATGGCTCAGTCAGTTAAGCGTCCGGCTTCAGCTCAGGTCATGATCTCACAGTTCATGGGTTCCAGCTCCACATCGATCTCTGTGCTGAAGGGTCAGAGCCTGGAGCCTGCTTCAGATTCTGTATCTCCCTCTCTCTCTGCCCCTTCCCTGCTCGTGCTTAGTCTCTCTCTCTCTCTCTCTCTCTCTCTCTCTCTCTCTCTCTCTCTCAAAAATGAATAAACATTAAAAAAATCTTTTTCATAAAAAAAGGATTTCAAATCAATAGGGGAAGAATATATAGATTCATTCATTCAACAAATATTTATCATTATGTCAGTTATATCTCAATACCTGAGGGGGGTGGGCAGAGGACAAATAATTATTGGGTATCTGCTATGTGTTGGGTGATAGAGATATAATGGTGAGCAAGACAAATATAGCCCATGCTCTCCTGGAACTAAGCACGAATTCAGTAAACACTACAGGAATAACTAGCAAAAACAACTATGTCAATAAAATAGAAAAACAAAAATACTAAAGACTTATGATGGATGGTTTGTTTGATTTCTGTAAAAACAGCCAAACTTTACAACCCTTGAAAATGTGAAGATTTTAAATATGCATTTTCTGGCAAATGTATGTTTCATCCAGGGATGGTTATGCTGTAGTCACTTAAAGTTAATGTAGCTTCATGTTGTTGAAACTGGAAAGATTAATTCACCAAAGGATGCTGAAGTTGGTAGCATGTGAGTGGAGATACGAGAAATGATCTTAGGTATTTTGTTATAGGTGATGGAAATCTGCTTCTTAGTGGCTCTACAGAGCTTTGTAAAGTATTAACGTGGGGGGGTGGGGAAGGACCAAGAAAAATAACAAGAGGGCTGAGAAAGACAGAGATTCTCAAGGAACAGTTAACACAGTAAAATTGTTTAAAATGTTGTACGTTTGGGGCACCTGGGTGGCTCAGTCGGTTGAGTGACTCATGATCTCAGCTCACAGTTGTGAGCACAAGCCCTTTGTTGGGCTCCGTGCTGGGCATGAAGCCTACTTTAAAAAAATAAAATTAGGGGCGCCTGGGGGGCTCAGTCGGTTAAGTGTCCAACTTCAGCTCAGGTCACGATCTTGCGGTCCCTGAGTTCGAGCCCCGCGTCAGGCTCTGTGCTGACAGCTCAGAGCCTGGAGGCTGCTTCCGATTCTGTCTCCCTCTCTCTTTGCCCCTCCCCCGTTCATGCTCTGTCTCTCTCTGTCTCAAAAATAAATAAACGTTAAAAATAAATAAATAAATAAATAAATAAATAAATAAAATAAAACATAAAAATTCTACATTCACATGCTTGCGGATTCATAAGGTGTCTTTTCAAGTATTTGAGGAGAGAAACTTATAAAGGACTAGCCAATATAGACTTCAGGTAGGAAAAAAAGTTACCATAATAGTTTGAGGCATTTTTTGAAAGAATTCCTGCACCTTCTAAGGTTAATATTCGTGTGGGTTTATTTTTTCATAAAATTATAGTACCACATTCCCAGTGGTTTTGTTTATACTGTTCTTCTGGTATTGGAATTAATGCATCAATAGTGCTTCACCATTAAGTCCCTTTGAAATAAAAATTACCAGGGCACCTGGCTGGCTCAGTCAGAGGAACATGCAACAACACGAAGCTACATTAACTTTAAGTGACTACAGCATAACCAGCCCTAGAGGAACCATGAGTTGGAGCCCCATGCTGGGTGGGCTCACTAAAAAAAAAAAAAAAAATTTTAAATTCTTAGGAAAGAAATGATTAATGTAGAACTTATGAATGTGTATGTGGTCAATAAAATCAAGCCCATACATCTACAATTTCTGTCCAACTTCCAGATATTGTAAAGTGGTAACAACAAAGACTGTGAAGCCACACAACATTGGATCTCATTCTAACTTCTGCCAGGGGTGATCTACCTGAATGATCTTGGGCAAGTTACCCAAATTCCCTGGGCCTCAGATCCTTGAGCTATAAGACAGAGAGAATACTACCTGCTTAACAGTGTTTTTAAGGACTTTATTTAATTTATGAAAAAGCATATCTTGGGGTGCCTGGCTGGCTCAGTCAGTGGAGCATACAACTCTTGATCTTGGGGTTGTGGGTTTGAGCCCCACGCTGGGTATAGGGATCGATTGAAAATAAAATCTTTAAAAAAAAGAAAAAGAAAAAAGAAAGAAAAAGCGTATCTCTTGGAAGGGACCATGAAAACATATCGTCCACTGAGATATCTTCATTTGCAGCTTTTCTGACAGTGCAGAGCCCAGCATTTCTCCTGGTAGCCTGAGGAGACCTAGAGAATTTTAGGGCTGTGAAACCCCTCCCTTATCTTAAAGATAAGGTAAGTAGAGCTTCTGGGCATTTGGGAGTTTTCTGAGGACCTAAAGAATCTAGGTCTCCTGCCTACTAGAGCAATGGTCATTCCAAGTTTCACCCCTTTTCCTTGCTACTTCCATAGAAAATACAGAAATTTTAGGCAATTACACTGGCAGAATTGAAACTAAAAAGAATAAACAATTCAGTATTACTGTATCTTCAAAGGAATTCAGTCCTTTGAATAAGATATCTTAAAACAGTCATGTCTTTTGACCCAAAAGCCCTTATTTTAGGGACTTCACCCATGGAAATAATCAGGGATATAGACAAAAATTTATTTATAAAAATGCTAATTACAGCATTTTATTTTAAGTTTATTCATTTATTTTGGGAGAGAGAGAGAGAGAGAGAGAGAGCAGGGGAGCGGCAGAGAGAAGAGAGAGAATCCCAAGTAGGCTCCAACCTGTCAGCACAGGGCCTGCCATGGGGCTCAATCTTAGAAATCGTGGGATGAGATCATGACCTGAGCTGAAATCAAGAGTCAGACACTCAACCAGCTGAGCTACCCAGGCACCCCATAAGTGATGAAAAATTGTTAATGGCAACCTAGGCATTCAGTGATAGAATAATAGCTAAACAAGTTGACTCTGATCCATGAATTATAATTCAGGCAGTACAAATAATCTTTTTTTTTTTTTTTTTTTTTGAAAGCAAGAACAGAAGCAGAGGAGAGGCAGAGAGAGAGGGAGACGGAGAATTTGAAGCCAGCTCTGCCAACAGCAGAGAGTCGAATGCGGGGCTCAAACCCATGAACCATGAGATTATGACCTGAGCTGAAGTCAGATGTTTAACCAACTGAGCCACCCAGGCACCCCCAAATAATCTTTTTTAAAGAATATTCAAATAACATGATATTATGTGAAGTTTTAAAAAAGACAGAATAATAACATGATATAAAACATTATTTAGTACAATAGTGATTTTGTAAAATGTTTAATTTTAAATATGCATAGAAAAAGCTAGAAGGTATTTTCCTCTATTGTTTATAGCATATATTTATTCTATATAGCAAGCAAGATAGAAAATTTCACCCAGCAATGAAAACTACTCTTTCTAAAGATAACCACTATTAATATTTTTGCTTACCTTCCAGGCTTATTTACAAGCAAATACCTATATAGTTGTTTGTTTATTTTTTTATAAAAATGGGAATATACTAAAATTTTATGGTAATTCTATCTTCGCTCAAAATATAGAAAGTATTTTTCTACTAAAACAAATTGAAGGGCACTTTGGTGGCTCAGTCAGTTGAGTGTCTGACTCTTGATTCAGTTCAGGTCATGATCTCACTGTTCAGGGGTTGAGCCCCATGTCAGACTCTGCACTGACAGCACAGAACCTGCTTGGGATTCTCTCTCTCGCTCTCTCTTGCTCTTTCTCTGCCCCTCCCCTGCTCTCTCTCTCTGGCTCTCTCTCCCTCTCTCAAAATAAATAAACATTTTTTAAAAACAGACACATTGGACTTCATCAAAATGAAAATTTTCTGTGCTTCAAAGGACACAACCAAAAAAATGAAAAGAAAAAGTTAAGTTCCCTTGAGACATGTAACTTTGTTTTGATATGGAAAAAGTGTGATACATAAATGTTATTGTACAACAGTAGTTTTAAGAGTAAAATATGTAAGGTTGAAAAGGTTGAAAAAGAAAGCGAGCTCTGTCTTTTCTTATTAAGACATGTTTGTGTTTCCATTGTACTAGATAAATAAATGTGAATGCAAAATTGTATTAAAAAGAGTAAATGAAAAGACAATCCACAGAATTGGAAAAATATGTGCAAATCACCTATCTGATAAGGTACTTATATCATCAATAATATATATTGTATTATATTATATACTTTATATATTTTCATATAAGAATATATGAAGAACTCTTACACTAAATAAAAAGATAAACCAATTTAAAAATGGGTAAAAAAATCTGATCAGGAATTTCTTCAAAGAAGATACATAAATAGCCAATAAGTACATAAAAAGATGCTCAATATCCTTGTTCATCAAAAATTCAAATCAAAACACAGGGAGATTCCACTTCACACCTACTTAGGGTGGCTACAATCGAAATGACAGATAATAACAAACGTTGATGAGGATGCAGATACATTGGTTGGAACTCTCACACACTGCTGGTGAGAGTGTAAAACAGTGTAGCCACTTTGGACAACAGTCTGGCGATTCCTCAAATGGTTAAACATACAGTTTCCATATGACCCAGCAATGCCAAATAAATACTCCTAGATATATTCCAAGAGAAATGAAAGCATATCTCCACACAGAAACCTAAACACAAGTTTTCGTAGCAGCGTTTTTCACATAATCAAAAAGGAGAAATAGCCCAAGTGTCCATCAACTGATGAGTGGATAAGTAAAATGGGGTATACTCATACAAAGGAATACTAGTCAATCGTGAAAAAGAATGAAGTACTGATACTTGACATGGCAAAGATGAACCCGGAAAACACTACATTATGGGGAAAAAAGCTAGACACAAGGACCACATACTGTATGATTCCATTTATGTGAAATATGCAGAATAGACAAATCTATCGAGACAGAAGGTAGATTGGTAGTTGCCTGAGGCTTGGGGGTAGTTTTAGGGGGGACATGGAGAACGACTGCTAATTGTACAGGGTTTCCTTGTGGGGTGACAAAAATGTTCTAGAGTTGATAGCAGTGACGGTTGCACAATCCGTAAATACACTAACAACTGCTAAATTGTAAGCTTTAAATGGGCCAGTTGTACAGTGTTGTAGGTTGATTTGTGTCCACAAAAAGATCTGTTGAAGTCCTAACCCCCAATACCTGAGAATGTGCCTTTACTTGGAAATAAGGTCTTTGCAGATGTAATCAAGTTAGGGTGAGGTCATACTGGATGAAGGTGAGCCTTAAATCCAATGACTGGTGTCCTGGCTAGAAGAGAGAGATTTGAAGACACAGAGGATAAAGGGGGAAAGAAGGCCATATGAAGACAGACAGATTGAAACACTGGAACCACAAGGCAAAGAACACGAAGGATTACTGACAGCCATCAGAAACTAGGAAGAGGCCAGGAGCGATTCTTCCTCCAAACCTGTAGAGGGATCATGGCCCTGCTGACACCATGATATTGGACTTCTAGTCTCTGAACTGTGAGAGAATAAATTTCTGTTGATTTAAGCCACTTTGTTTGTGGTAATTGGTTACAGCAGCACTAGAAAACTGACATATACAGTGTGTGGATTTTAGCCTAATAAAACTGGTTGGGTTTTTTTTTTTTTAATGTTTATTTATTTTTGAGAGAGAAACAGAGAGAGCACAAGTGGAGTAGAGGCACAGAGAGAGGAAGACACAGAATTTGAAGCAGGCTCCAGGCTCTGAGCTGTCAACACAGAATCCGACACGGGGCTTGAACCCACGAACCACGAGATCATGACCTGAGCTGAAGTTGGACGCGTAACTGACTGAGCCACCCAGGCACCCCTGTTTGGGTTTTTTTTTTTTTAATGTTTGTTTGTTTGTTTATTTATTTAGAGAGAGCGTGCGCACATGTGAGTGGGGAAGGGACAGAGAAAGAGAGAGGGAGAGAATCCCAAGCAGGCTCTGCCCTGTCAGCTCAGAGCCTGACGTGGGGCCTGATCCCACAAACCATGAGATGATCATGACCTGAGCTGAAATCAAGAGTCAGATGCTTAACCGACTGAGCCACTCAGGCGCCCCTGTTTTGTTTTTTGGTGTTTTTTTGTTTTGTTTTGTTTTGTTTTCAGGGCTCTGGCTTTAGTTTTGTCATAAGTGGAAATTTGTATACTCTAATGGCAGAGAGCATTAGTGGTGTAGAAAGCAAAGGAAAGCCCTAACCATGCAGATTCCCCCTGGGGGGACATGAACTCATGTTTCATGCGTACAAACTATCTGAGCTGCCAGGCAGTGTAATTCATTGGTTCCTGGGTCTTTTATTCTTTCTTATCTCAGGAGCCCTTCTCCCACCTGGGTTGAATTCTGTAACTGGGCCACAAACAAAGCAATCTTGTTCTCTCCATTTTCTTACATCACTGAGTTTCTCAGTCTATTTCAGATTCTCAGATTTTCTAGGGAGAGGTTGGACTAGAAAACAGTCTGAGACCCTTTGCATTCTTCTACAACCAAAAATTTGTCCCAAGTAATGTTTATTATCCAAAATTAGATACTGTCGCATTTGTACCTTTGGGGTTTTAGTTTACAGAGGTGACTGAGTGACAACACAGAGAGGTCAATGCCATTGAAAGAAGATCTGTGTTACTTCCATTTCCCAAGAGGCGGGTGCCTGTCATAGTACACAGGGCCACATGGGGAGCATCAGGTTTTGGTGAGGAGCAGAAGTAGGAGTGAGGGGAAGGCATAAGGTCAGGGCCCTAGTTGGGTTTTCTGCAGGAAAGACAAGGCAGAGTAAAGTAAACGGTTTAGGATGGGTTAGTCTGAATAATTTCAGCAGGTTTTGGGCTATAGGTTGTGGTCTTTGGTTGCTGTGGATGATTTAGGGCAGAGGAAATACTGGCTTACTGTGTGAGAGTTAGTATAAGAACATGTGTGAGTTCCAGACAAGCTGACTTGCAGGAGATGGGTAAACACTGGCTGTGATTCACAAATGCCAAATAGACCTCTAGAATCTGAAAACACAGAACAGATACCCCATTAATTATTACCTTCAGACCGAGTGTCCCATCTCCTCAAGTACACTGTCTGAGAGGTTAGCAGCTGAAATATCCTCCCTGTTGTTTGGGAACCAAACTTTTGTTCCTACTTTATTCAGTCATTACCTCTGCCCTGCATCCCTCGTAACTGCCAGTGTGTCCTAACAGGTCTCATCATGTCACTGCTCTACTATCAGTCAGAGATCAAAACTTCAGTAGCTCCCTACTGCCCTCAAGATAAAATGTTTTTTGTAAATTACTTAAATTTTACTTTTGAATAGCTAATGCAGTACAGCCACTCTGCAGAAGGAAATGCCTCCCTTCGCCCTTACCCTCACTTCTCTTCCTCCACGACGACCAGCACTGTTTCTCGTGTATCTTTCTGTAGATTGTCATGCATATACGACAAGTACACACATATATTCTCCCACCACCAACTCTTTTTTAGCCAAATGTTTATATATAAACACTGCTGCACCTTGGGTTTTTTTTTTCCTCCTAACAGAATATCTTTGCAGTCATCCCATATCCCTGTACAAGGAGCTTCCTCATTCAAACCAACATAGTTTTGCATTGTTTAAATGTATCATTGCATCAGCTGATTTAACCAGTCCTCTAGTGAAGAATACTAAGGGTATTTCTAACCTTTTTCTATTACAAACAATGCTGTGATGGATAGTCTTATCCAATTAGTATTTTGCACATTTTTTAGTGTATCTGGCAGAGAAATCCTTAAAAGCAGAATTACTGAATCACTTGTACTTTTGATAGGGGTTTCCAAATCAAATCCAGTCCCTCCCCCAATAAAAGCGATAACATCTAGATTCCCATCAGCAACATATGAGGCCTATTTATCGTCGCCCTCATTAACATGGGTAGCATTTGCCATGTGCCCAGCTCACATTCCATAGACCTGTCAGTGTTGTTTATAACTGTCAGCATCTGCACCCTTGTGCCTGAGGGCCCACTCTCCCCATCCCCAATTGCAGAAGGTGTTTTTGGGGATTGGGGGGAAGCCAGATGCACAGAAAATTATCCGCCCGCCCCCAACACACGTGGACACACAGGGCAGCCCTCACCCATGACTTTTCAGGTCCTTCATCCCTCAAGTAGGGTAATTCTGAAGTTTATATGTTGCATTAACTCCCAGAATTTCCCACAGGCAGCTGGCTTAATAACCTACCTTTCCTTAGCTGCCTGACTTTTTCTATGTCACTTTCCTACTTCCCTTTCCAGTGTCCCTTCCCAGCTGTCCCACCCAGCCTTCCTTGGGTGTTTTTGTTTGTTTGTTTGTTTGTTTGTTTGAAATCAAAACAGCCAAAAGTGGGTGGACACGCTCCACCTCCCCAAAAGTGATTGAGCTACTTCTTGTTAATTGATGTGAATGTTCCATATCTGTTTCATGCTCATCACAATGTGGATATTTTTCAGTCTATTGCAAACCAATCTCTTTAAAACCATTCTGCTTTAATTAAAGCTTTAAAGCAGATTTCTGTGCCAGAATAAACTTACCTATTTTAAAAATAAGAATATTTACCTTAATCTCAGGAAGAATCCTGAGAGAATGCATACTGTCTTCTGGTAGGCTGGCCAAAGAAATGATTCCTGGCCATGGAGAAGAAAGGGAAATAAATATGTTGATTTTATAGGAAACTTTTTTGAAAGATGTAGACTTTTAAAAACTTCCTAATACAGTTGCCTGGGTGACTCAGTCAGTTAAGCGTCCGACTTCAGCTCAGGTCATGATCTCACTGTCCGTGAGTTCAAGCCCCACGTCATGCTCCATGCCGACAGCTCAGAGCCTGGAGGCTGCTTCAGATTCTGTGTCTCCCTCTCTCTCTGCCCCTTTCCCACTTGTGCTCTGTCTCTCTCTCTCAAAAATAAAATAAATAAAATAAAATAAGATAAATTTTAAAAAATTAAAAAATATATTAAAAATAAAAAAATAAAAACTTCCTAATAGTTTTTTTTTCAAAATGCCTAACAACTAACAAGTTAAACCACACAGGAGGAGAAACGACTAAAGGAACTTCACTTAAATGTTTCTCCATTGATGCAATTTCTTTTTTCTAAGAAAGAGATTTACATTCAGACACAGGTAGGTAAGAGCATTAACAAAGTGTAGGTCAGCTTCTTACAACTTTAGTTTTATTACCTCTAAAATGGGATAATAATTCACAGGGTTGTTTTGGTGGTTAAATGAGCTGGTAGACATACTTAACATATCGCTTGGCATGTAATAAAGATTCAGTAATTGGTAGTTATTCCTATGAAGACAGTTTCTGCTCTAATGACATTGTCTACTCTGGAAGACTAGTACGGAGTTGGAAGAACACATCCCATGAGAGTTCTTGACCATGAGGACAGCCCAGGGAAAGGAAGTAGGGCCCTACATAAAGCATGCATAAGAAAAACCCCACATGTCAGGAGGGTGCAAATCAAGAAGACAGCACAGAGTCTCTTTCCCACACTCTGCATTGTTCAGTCTGTCCAGACTTCCATAAATGTGTAGAAAGTACATCACAAGAGCTGCTACATATAAGAATCGACAGGTCTCTTGCCAATACTGGAGTAGGCATGTTCTCTTCTCTGAGGCTATTGCTTTTGCTACCCCCACTTACCACGAGCAATATTAATGTCACCAATTCCAAAAACATCTTTTAGAGTTGCAGCAACGCTGCCTCCCCTTCAAAGCAACCTGTGCTATATTTGTCAAAATAAAATTTGGGGGGGGTGAGAGGTAGAAGGTAAGAAATGGGAGTTGATGGAGAGAAATATGTACTGTATCTATCTATCTATCTATCTATTACAGATATATCATGGCATCTATAAGGGCATAATGTCATAGTAGAAAGAGACCTGGCCTAAAAGCCAGGCAGGCAGAGTGCTGAGTCTGGCTCTTTCAATGACAGCATTTGTAAACTCGAGTCAACTATTTTGTTTGCCTGTAACAAGCACCCAATAAGTCATCAGCAAGTGCTGTCAACTCTGCCTCTAAGGTATATCTCCATTCTTTCCACTTCCTTCTAAATATTCTACCACCTAGACCAGGCTACCGTCATCTCTCGTCTAGAATACAGCAATACTCTTCTGGAGTTCTTGCTTGCCTACTGGCCCCACTACAGTCTACCCTAAACACTGAAGCAGAGAATATTTAGGCATTTTTTAAATGTTTATTTATCTATTTTGAGAGAGAGAGAGAGAGAGAGTGCGCATGCACATGAGCTGGCAAGGGGCAGAGAGAGAGGGAGAGAGAGAATCCCAAGCAGGCTCAGTGCTGTCAGCACAGAGCCCCACACAGGGCTCGATCCCACAAACCATGAGATCATGACCTGAGCAGAAACCAAAAATCGGACACTTAACCAACTGACTCACCCAGGTACCCCCTATTTAGGCATTTTACTTATTTTTTAATTTGTTAATGTTTGTTTTTGAAAGAGAAAGAGAAAGAGCCTGAGCAGGGGAAGGGCAGAGAGAGAGAGGGAGACACAGAACTGGAAGCGGGCTCCAGGCTCCAAGCTCTCTGCACAGAGCCCGACGCAGGACTCAGACCCACAAACCGCGAGATCATGACCTGAGCGGAGTCCGACACTTAACTAACTGAGCCACCCAGGTGCCCCTAGGCATTTAAAATCTGATATTATTCTCTGCTCAAAACTCTGAATGATTTTCCACCCACTTAGAAAAAAAATCCATACTTACAATAGCTCTCATGATATTAACACACCCCTAACCTCTCTAACCTTACTGTGGCTGCCACACTCTAGTGGCCCCCGTAATCCCCACCTTCTGGTGTTCATGCCTTGCATAATCCTCCTTCCTTGAGTAGGTGGGCCTGGACATATGTTTAACCAATAGAATATAACAAAGGTGATGGATGTCACTTTCCTAATAACACTGTAAAACATCTGGTTAGGAGTCTCCCTCCCCCTTGCTGGCTTTGAGAAAGCAAACACCCATGATGGGAAGACCCACATAGCAAGAAATTGAGGGCTGCCTCCAGTGGACAGCAAGAAATGGAGACTCAGTCCAACAGCCCCACAAGGAACTAAATTCTTCCAATAACTTCCTGAGCTTGGAAGTAAATCCTCAGATAAGCCTCAGATATGAACCTCAACCCTTGATGATACCTTGATTGTAGTTTTGCAGAAGACCCAGCTAAAGCTGTGCCTGGACTCCTGACCTACAGAAACGGTGTTATTTTAAGCCACTAAATGTGTGGTGATATTGTTAGGCAGCAATACCTGATTCTTCTCTCCCACCACACTCCTCCTCATGTGCTACGTCTACCTACACTGGGCCTCTTGCTGCTGTCCTCATACATCAAGATTATTCCCTCCTCAGGGCCTTTACACTTGCCATGCCCTCTGCCTAGAAGGCTCTTAATCAGAATCTTCACTTAGCTGACTTTTTCTTGTCATACAGGTCTTAGCTCTAATGTTCACTCTCATCTACATAATCTAAACAGCCACCCTGACATTAGCACATCATACTGTTGTAATTATGCATAGAGCTTCTTACTACCTGTAAAAATGTATTTATTCAGTTTCCTCACATCAGAAAGTGAGCTGTTTGAGATCAAAGACTTCGTCCATCTTGTTTCCTACCGTGTGCTTAGAACCCAAAACTGCCTGGTACTAGAGTAACATTCCATAAATACTTGTTATTATAAAATGAGCTTTGGGGCAGTATTCAAGCCCTTTCCAGAGCTAAAAGGGACATATGCAAAGACATTCATTGCATCAATATTTGTGGTACAGTGAGTGGGAGACAATCTGGGTGCCCATCATTGGGAGAGTCCGTTAATAGAATGTGATAGATGCACATGTGAAGGGCTGTGTAGCAATTAGAAGCAGTGGGTCAGATGCACACTGAAACATGGCAGAACTGAAAATGTAGTACCCAAAACTAAGCTGTATAAGATGCACATTTTCTGTAAGCAAAAATCCACGTGCACACAAAAATGCATATTTTGTAATAACAATACAGGCAAATAAAACCACATTAAATAGAACACTGTGCTCTAGGAGAGGAAGGAGATGCAAGTGGCAAGTGAGGTTAAGAGAGAAGGAACTTGCCCAGACCAATGATGATAATGGGCTAGGAACTGGGAAGTACAATTAATTCAGACTTCTGCATCTGAGAGCCAAATCGAAGGCCAAACAGAACCATGTGATTCAGAGACCATAGGAGACATCATTAGGTGGTATCAGTCTAAAGATAAGCAGGGCTGGATTAAATACTAGAAGGTGATTGGGGCGCCTGGGTGGCGCAGTCGGTTAAGCGTCCGACTTCAGCCAGGTCACGATCTTGCGGTCCGTGAGTTCGAGCCCCGCGTCGGGCTCTGGGCTGATGGCTCAGAGCCTGGAGCCTGTTTCCGATTCTGTGTCTCCCTCTCTCTCTGCCCCTCCCCCATTCATGCTCTGTCTCTCTCTGTCCCCCCCCCCCAAAAAAAATAAATAAACGTTGAAAAAAAAATTTTAAATACTAGAAGGTGACTAGCAGTGACTAAAAGTCACTCTTTAGTGGATGACTCTGCCTTTCCCTCCTTCTTTTTATGGACCCAGGCATCTGGATGCTTCCAACATTTTTCTTGAATTCGTCTCCACCAGCCTTGGGTGTCCATCATGATCAGACTCAGGCTCAATGTTCTTGACACTGCTGCTTCCCAGATTCTGCCATGCTCTTCCACTGGGAAGTATGTTGTGTCTGGTGATCTCTCTTTGTGTAATGTAGAGCTATTAATGATCAATGCCATAGTTGATGTCAAGGTCTCTTGAATCATTTTGATTATCTGAGGCCAATTTTCTAGCATATTCCTCAGGAAGAGTTCATGGGAGCAATACTTTCTGAGTCCCTAAGAGTTTGTCTGTAGCCTTTCTACTTGAAAGTCAGCTTGATAGAATATAAATCTTGGCTCACATTTTCTTTTCTTAGCACACAATTTCAGACCTCTATATTGCAGCTTATGTTTTTCTCCACCTGGAATGTCCTTCCTACTTGTCATCTGTCAAACTCTGTTGAGCCTTCTGGGCCCAGTGGTGCCTCTCCACTATTAGGAAGCCTTTCCTAGCTCCTCTGACTGAATTAAGCTCTACTTTCAATAGTGTCCTTATGGAACTTTATACATTTCTCTGTTGTATCACTTAACACATTATACAAAGCTACAACATGTTAAGCACTTACTATGTGCCAGGCACAGCTGACCTATGTAGTGGACTGATTACATGTAGAGCACGATAATTGTATTTCTTTTCTTATACACATGTGTGTCCTTGCTTTGGAATTAAAAATTGCCTCATATTTTTGTTTGCCTAGATTTCACACACACACACAAAAATTTAAGAGTTTTACTTTTTCTTCAGGGACTTCATTAATTTTTAGTCACTATACCATCCCTAAACTCTCACTCAGTTGTCTCTATCTCAACACATGTCAACACTTCAGGTACTATAGGATTTCATTTTCAGGGAGATCTCCCTCTCAGAGGGAGGGTGGCTTTCTGGCTGGCTCCTGTGTGGAATGTTAGCTCTGGTGCTGCTATCTGAGATTTACCCTTACCATCATCTGGGGGTTCCCTTTGCCTCTTTTGCACATGCGTGTGTGTGTGTGTGTGTGTGTGTGTGTGTATGATGGATTTTATATTTTCTGGATCTTATATTATCCCTTTTCTTGAGTTCCTTTCCTGGTCTTTTTTAAAAAAGGGAACATGAAAGGTGAACTATTAGAGATGGAAGGACACTTTCTCTATCAATCACATACCCTCTATGTGATTGATGAAGCACCTACTTTATAATTTACTTTATAATTCCAGGTTGATAATATTTTTCTATCAGAATATTGAAGACATTTCTATTGTCTTCCAGTTTCAGTGTTACTAATGAGCAGTCAATGCTATTATTATTTTGAATCCTTTATTTTTTTCAACCGAGAAGCTTTTTATTTAGTTTTTTAAATTTATTGTTTATTTTGAGAGAAGGAGAGAGCAAGAGAGAGTGTGAGCGGGGAAGGAGCAGAGAGAGAGGGAGAGAGAGAGAATCCCAAGCAGGCTCCATGCTGTCAGTGCAGAGCCCAGTGCAGGGCTTGAACTCACAAACTGTGAGCCAAAATCAAGAGTCAGATGCTTTACTGACTGAGCCACCCAGGCACCCCAACCTAGAAGCTTTTATAATCATCTTTTTATCCCAGGGTTCTAAATTTTGAAGATGAAATGCTTTGGTGAACTCAGTGGGCCTTATCAATTTTTTAAAATAATTTCTCCAAAGGGAGCCTGTCTGGCTCAGTCAGAACACTGTGTGACTTTTGATATATCGAGGTCATGATTTGAGCTCCACACTGGGTATAGAGATTACTTAAAATAAATTTTTAAAAATAATAAAATAAAATAATTTCCCTAATAACTTCCTCTTTCCATCTATCTTATCTATATAGTCTTTTATTTCTCTCTCTCTCTCTCTCTCTCTCTCTCTTTCTCTCCCCCATTATTCAGGTATTGTATCTCCTAGGTTGATTTTCTAATTTTCTTATATTTGCTTTCATATTTTTCATCATTTTCTCTTTTTGTTCTACTTTTTGAGAGATTTCCCCACCTTTAATTTACAACCCTACTTTTTAAAGGTTTTTCAGACAGTTACTTTTATATTTCTTAAAGTGAGATTATGGAAAGAAAACAAATACCAGCTGCTAGTCGTGTTTGACATATGAGAATAGGTGCTAAACATATAGCTTTTTAAAAATGAATGGATTTCAACCCCAACCTGCCACTCTGCATACCTTGTATCCATGCTTCATAAAATTAAGAATATCAAGGACTTTCTACTCATAGCCAGGTGAAAAGACACCAAATCTGTCAAGGTCAAAAAAAAAAAAAAAAGGAAAACATGAAGTTTAAAGTTTGTTACAAGAGACACTTTCATACCTTGTTCATCACAAAGAGAAGGCAGAGAAACTGAAGCAATCCCTGCCCAGGTTTAGTAATGAATGAACTAGAATCCACATTGATTGGAACTATATTAAAAATTTTTTAATTCTTTTAAAAAAGAAAAAGAAAAGAAAAACAGGTGACAATAGGCTTCATGTATTTCCCATTGCTCTCTTTTCCTTAGAAAATAATTACTACTCACGTAGTTTTAAAAGTACTTTTGAGGGGAGCCTGGGTGGCTCAATCAGTTGAGTATCTGACTCTTGATTTCAGCTCAGGTCATGATCTCATGGTCTGTGGCATCAAGCTCCAAGTCGGGCTCTTTGCTGACAGCGTGCAGCCTGCTTGGAAGTCTCACTCTCCCTTTCTCTCTCTTCCCCCTGCTCAAGTGCACACACAGCCATGCGCACATGCTTTCTCTCTCAAAATAAATAAACTTAAAAAAAATTTCTAATTAAAAAAAGTACTTTTGAGTGGGGCACTGGCTGGCTTATTTGGTGGAGCATGCAACTCCTAATCTCAGGGTTGTGAGTTCGAGCCCCACATTGCATGTAGAGATTACTTAAAAGTAAAATCTTTTTAAAAAATAAAATAAAAAGGGGCACCTGAGTGACTCAGTGGGCTACACTTTCGACTTCAGCTCAGGTCATGATCTCATAGTTCATGAGTTCGAGCCCCACATCAGGCTCTCTGCTGTCAGTAGAGCCGGCTTTGGATCCTCTGTCTCCCTCTCTCTCTGCCCCTCCCCTGAGCTCTCGATTTCTCTCAAAGATAAATAAGTATTTAAAAATAAATAAATAGGGGCACCTGAGTGGCTCAGTCAGTTGAGTGTCTGACTTCAGCTCAAGTCATGATCTCACAGTTTGTGGGTTTGAGCACTGCATCAGGATCTATGTTGACTGCTCAGAGCCTGGAGCCTGCTTCGGATTCTGTGTCTCCCTCTCTCTCTGCCCTCCGCTGCTCACATTCTCTCTCTCAAAAATAAACATTTTTTTAAATTTTAATATATAAATAAAATAAAAGTACTTTTGAGTTAATAACATGCTTTTCCATGTTGTTTATATAAACTAATTTTTCTAAGAAACTAATGAATTAAAAAGTAGCGATTATTCAAACAAGCTTATTTAAGTGCTAAACCCAAACAAGAAACTGTTATCTGTTCTGCATTAATATGGTAAAATAGCAAGTGAAAAAATAATGTAATCATAACTATGTGCTCATTTCATGTAATCTAAGACTCATGGCAACCCTACGAGTTAGTTACCATTGTTATCCCCATTTTATAGAAAAGGAAGTTAAGACACAGGTAGGTTGAATAACATCCCCCAAAGTCATACAACTAGTATGTGACATTGACTTTTTAAGAATTTCTATCCATTGATTTTTTTATTTTTATCATAATTTTTATTTTCAAGAGATAGCTTTATTCTTTTCTTTTTTTTTTTTAATTTTTTTTAACGTTTATTTATTTTTGAGACAGAGACAGAGCATGAACGGGGGAGGGTCACAGAGAGAGGGAGACACAGAATCTGAAACAGGCTCCAGGCTCTGAGCTGTCAGCACAGAGCCCGACGTGGGGCTCGAACCCACGGACCGTGAGATCATGACCTGAGCTGAAGTCGGACGCTTAACCCACCGAGCCACCCAGGCGCCCCTAGCTTTATTCTTTTCAATATGTTTTTTTTTTAATCTCATTTTTTCTTCATGAATGCAAGACTCCTTTTATTGCTCTGAGACCATTACTTGTAGGTCTTAGTGTTTCTGATTCTTCTACTTAGTTTCCTCCAAGTTCTTTGGTTTATCTCTCTGTTTTCATGCTTGGGGACTTTCCTCAAATGTTTGGTAGTTCTTACCTATTCATGTATAGTTAAGAGTGAGGCACTAAAGCCTAAGAAGAAGAATCTGTGTGGCAAAGTGGTAGACTTCCTTGCAAAATTATTCCCTCGGGACACTCCCTGTCAAATGTGTCAGAATGTCTAGCTCCTTTTTCCTGGAGTGCTCATTTTCCCCAGCGAGAGGGTGTCCCTCCAATTCCTTACCTTGGAGTTAAGTCAGGGGAAGAGGCTTTGGAATCTTACTTTGCAAGATACTGATTTCTGCTTAGTCCCCCTGCTTTCCACAGAGCTCCCTGTTTTTCCTTTCTGCCTGTACTCAGTTCAAAACCCTTCCCTTCTCTGCAGGGGTGCGTTGCTGGCTTGCCTGTGGTGTGAAAAGGGATTTGGGACCTAACTGCTTCATTTCTAGGATTTCACCCCATCTTTCCAGTTTCAGCTCTACCTCTCACCCCTGCCTTCAGAGATAACTGGGACCACAATGCCCAAAATTTTCCAGGCTCCTAAAGCAGGGTTTTGCTTCTTGGCTTCCCTCTCTGCAGGCAGTACAGTTTCAGCTTTCTCTGGTCTGCTGGATCAGTTAGCAATTGCCCAGCTGGCTTTTTAGCTTCCAGATTTTGATTGACAGCTCTCAACTGTTCTGCTGTCTCCTCTGGAGTTCTCCCCTTCCTCAGAGGTTTAAGTCTTTTTAATCCCTTAAATATCATCTGGGTGGAGATCCAGGAAGGAGCAGAGGGGAATGCAAGTATCCAGTCTCCCAGGTTTAGCAGGAAGCCTGTGCTTTTAACCTCTGTGTTATGCTGCATGTGTGTGTGGCCTCCATGTCTATCCTCCACATAGATTATGATTTTCTTGGAGACAGAGACCTGAAAATAAAGAAGTTCCCACACTCCTAGGAAAAGATGAAATGTCCCGTGGTTATAGCAACAAGTAACCACCAGAACCAGTTCTAAACTGGTTTCATGGATCAATGACAGCTTGCCTCGGTTTAATGAATCCATGGCAACTTGCCCAAGTGAACACACTTCTGAAAGTCAGCCAGAAATGGCCCCATGCTTTTGAAATCCAGCCAGTTCACACCGTTCCCATCAAAACAAGCAGGTTTCCACAGCTGGTGTCAACCCACTCCTGCCTCTGAAAGCCCACCAAACCCCAGATTCCACACTTCCCGAGCACTGTCTAGATCAGCTCCTTGCTTTGCTGGAGAAGACTGTGCTTCAGTAAGCGTCAGATCTGGCTTTTTATTTAGGTATTTGGTGGTAGTCTTTTCCTTCGACAGACCTCAGCCATCACCGCCTGTCTGGCACACAGGAAGTGTTCGGTGGGCAGATTAGCAAAGGTGCCAAGGACAACTGTGTCTGAAATCAAAGGGCCTGAGCTGTTTCCCCTAGTGAGCCCAGTGGCAAGGTTAAAACAGTGATAACTATACCTTGGAGGCACGCCTTGGAGATAGTGCACGTTTGGTTCCAGACTACTGTAATAAGGCAAGTATCATAATAAAGTGAGTCAAATTAATTTTTTGGTTCCCCAGTGCATGTGAAACTTATGTTTACACTGTATTGTAGTCTACTAAGTGTACAATAGCATTATGTCTAAAAAACAATGTACATCCTGAGTTTAAAAATACTTTATTGGGGCACCTGAGTGACTCAGTTGAGTGTCCAACTCTTGTTTTCGGCTCAGGTCATGATCTCACAGTTTGTGGGATAGAGCCCCACATCGGGCTCTGCGCTGACCATTCAGAGCCTGCTTGGGATTCTCTCTCTCTTTCTCTCTCTCTCTCCGCCTCTCTCTCTTTCTCTCCGTCTCTCTCTCTGTCAACAAACTTAATTAACTTGGGGCACCTGGGTGGCTCAGTTGGTTAGACATCTGACTTGGGCTCAGCTCATGATCTCGCAGTTCATGGGTTCCAGCTGCAGATCGGGCTCTGTGCTGACAGCCCAGGGCCTGGAACCTGCTTCAGATTCTGTGTCTCCTTCTCTCACTGTTCCTCCCCTGCTCACGCTCTGTCTCTCTCTCTCAAAAATAAATAAACATTAAAAAAAAAAAAATACTAAGCTGCTTTCAGTGAGTTGTAATCACTGATCACAGATCACTGTAAGAAATATAGTAACAATGAAAAAGTTTGAAATATTATGAGAATTACCACAATGTGTCACAGAGACACAAAGTGAGCAAATGCTGTTGGGAAAATGGTGCCTATAGGCTTGCTCAACGCAGGGTTGCCACAAACCTTTAATTTGTAGAATAGAACAGAATAGAAATGCAATATCTGTGAAGTGGAATAGAAGTGCAATAAAATGAGGTATGCCTGTTTATATATACATATTCATAAAGGTATGTTTATGTAATATCGTTCAACATTCACTCATCGACCCAAATTTATAGGTACCAGAAGCCACTATGTTTCCCTGCCACCTTTAATATAGCCAACTGTATGTAACCTGATCAATAAGAAGGACATGCTAATGAATGGGCTTTGTTTTTTTACTACCCTCTATTTTCACTATTTTACACTCTTTTTTCTTTACCCTAGATTAAAGAAGGGAGGGAGAATCTTCCCTCCACAGGAATCATATTTACAGTAGCAAAACTGATTCTAACAGATATACAAAAAAAACATCCTCTGGGGAACTTAATTTACTGTAGGGTTAAATGTTCTCCAATAACAACTGAGCGCTGGGAGAACACGTGCCCTCAGAACTCTTCTGAGAATCGGAGTTCACCTGCCTCCAGGATCCCGGACTAGACGCTGCAGAAGTTTCTTGCAGGAAGAAAAACAGGACTGCAGGCTTAGAGTAGCGGAGAGAAGACAACTACTAGCACAAGAAGCTCCCATCCGCAAAAGAAATCTCAAGATCGTGGGCCGATGGGAAGGGGAAGATGTCGCTCCAGCCATCGTTTCTGCCACCCCTTCTGCCACCGCAGCCCTCCCTGCCTCCTTTTCTCGGCCTTTCCCGACATCCCTTCCTGCTCTGCCTTTGTTGCAGCCACAGATCCCGGCTCCGGCCCGCGGCCCTTCCCCCGGAAAGGCCGCCAGCATCTCAGGCCTGCCGCACCCCCCCGCCCCCCGCCCGCCGCGCCTCCGGACCCCAAAAGCCGCGCGGCCTCGCTCAGGCTCCCCGGACGCCCCTCGGCTCCAGGCACGTAGTTTGGCACCTCGCTGTTGGCCCTTCTAACAGCGGGTTTCAGAAGACTTAGAAGCTGTAGAAACTGCTAAGAGACCTCCAGCAGAAGCAGTCTGGCACGGTTCCGTCGGAAGGAGCTGTG
The DNA here is from genome assembly GCF_022079265.1 of Lynx rufus. Lineage (NCBI taxonomy): Eukaryota > Metazoa > Chordata > Mammalia > Carnivora > Felidae > Lynx > Lynx rufus. The sequence goes on from NW_025814889.1 coordinate 63,571,989, forward strand.
CCCCCTTGCGTATCCTTCATGAGGTCTCGCAAGCCGCGGATCGTGGCTTTGCCTACAAAGGTGAGCATGCTTCTGGAAGAAGCTCCTGCCACCTTAGGCGTCAGTGAGAATGTTTGGAGGAGGAATAACAGGTCAATTTTGCAAAAACAGGATCCCCTCTTCCTCTGTCCTTTTGACAGTTTTTCAGAAATGGAAGGACCAAAGACGCTCTCCAAACCCAGGGGGTCCAATCACCATCTACGTGGGGATGATTCGCAAAGCTTTCTAAGCACAAATCTCTCACCTGATTCCAGACCCATAAATCCAAAAGCCTATTAAACAGGTGCCACAAGGACACCCCCCCCAACCCCCCAAGACGTTCAACTTCTGTATATACTCAACATTGCTCTTCCAGTAATTTCCTGTCTCAGGGAACTGATACAGAAACGGACCTGTTCTTGCCCTATCTTTCATCTGAAATCTTTCAATGGCTCTCCATTGCTTATAGCATAAGGCCCCAAACTCATGAGAAAACTCACAGGACCCTTTCAGAGGGGGCCCCTCTGCAATCCTACTACTACTTACTCTCCCACTAGAATGAAGCCCTCCACCCATACTAACCCATTCCCTGGGGAATGCCTTTGCACACATCAGACCCCTAGCCTGAAGGCTTCTCCCTCCTCTCTTTTTGTCTGGCTCACTACAGTCAAGCTTAAGTCTCCTCTGAGGCATCACCTACTCTCCAAGAAGGATTCCAAAGAACTCTGACTTCACACTGCTGTTATCTCAACCCACTGCATGAAAAAAAATTTCCCTGTCTGCCCACCAAACTGAGCTTCTTGAAGGTAGAGACTATGTCTGGGTTAACATTTTAGTCCCCAGGTCAAGGGCTTGAGTGATCAAAGGCACTGAGCAAGCTGATGGAGTTAGAAATAAAGCCCAACACTTTGGTCCCATCAGCCAGCGTTCCTTCTGTAACACTAGCTGAGCAACTTGACTTCAGCTGCCCACATGTGCCAAACTGCTTAGAAACTACTGTTTAGGAAGCAGTGTGTTTGGCTCAGATCTGTATACATACACCTACCAGATGAAGCCTGTTAGTTAATTGTGTTAGTTGAATTCTCAAAAAATTGATTTTTGGCAAATACGATCTGTCAGTCTCCAAAAGAGAGTATGTTTAAAATCTTGTTCTCATTGTGAATTTGTCTATTTCTCTTTGTAGTTCCACCTACTTTTGATTTGTGTGTATCACAGACCTGTGGCCAGTTCCACATAACATCATAATTATTATATCTTCTTGGACAGATGTTCCTTTTATCACTATGAAATGTTTTTCTTGATCTCTTTTAATATTGTTCACCTGTAATACTGTTTTATTTTTTGCCTAATAAATATTTTTTAGATATGTCTTTTTCTAACCTTTGTGCATCACTTGAAAATAGCAGTAATCTGGGGTGCCTGGGTGGCTCAGTCGGGTAAGTGTCCGACTTCGACTCAGGTTGTGATCTCACATTCAGCGGGTTCAAGCCCCGCGTCAGGCTCTGTATTGACAGCTCAGAGCCTACAGCCTGCTTCAGATTCTGTCTTCATCTCTCTGTCCCTCCCCCACCCATGCTGTCTGTCTGTCTCTCTCTCAAAAATAAATAAACATTAAAAAAAATTTTTTAGGGGCGCCCGGGTGGCTCAGTCGGCTGAGTGTCCGACTTCAGCTCAGGTCACGATCTCGCAGTTCGTGGGTTCAAGCCCCGCGTCAGGCTCTGTACTGACAACTCAGAGCCTGGGGCCTGTTTCAGATTCTGTGTCTCCCTCTCTCTCTGACCCACCCTGTTCATACTCTATCTCTCTCTGTCTCAAAAATAAACGTTAAAAATTTAAAAAAAAAATTTTTTTTTCATTTAAAAAAAGAATAAATTCTTCCTGGAGCACCTGAGTGGCTCAGTCAGTTAAGTGTCTGACTTCAGCTCAGCTCATGATCTCGTGGTCAGTGGGTTTGAACCCCATTTCAGGCTCTGTCCTGAGAGCTGAGAGCCTAGAGCCTGCTTCAGAGTCTGTGTCTCCTTCTCTCTCCGCCCCTCCCCCACTCATGCTCTCTCACTCTCTCGCTCTCTTTCTCAAAAATAAACCTTAAAAAAAATTATTTTTTTTTGTAATTTTTTTTATGTTTATTCATTTTTGAGAGAGACAGAGACAGCGCGCGAATAAGGCAGGAGCAGAGAGAGAGGGAGACACAGAATCCGAAGGAGGCTCCAGGCTCCGAGCTGTCAACACAGAGCCTGACGCGGGGCTCGAACTCATGAACTATAAGATCATGACCTGAGCTGAAGTTGGATGCTCAACCAACTGAGCCACCCAGGCACCTCCAAAAAAATTTATTTTAAATAGCAGTAATCTTTTTCTTCTTAGGCCTATTTTTCATTCTTTGTAATGAATAATGAGAGAAAAAGTTTCAGGGCACCAAAACTTCAGAATACCAACACATACAAACCAATGAAAGGGAATTTGTTTTTCCCTATATTCTCAATCTTAAACCATGCTAGAGATTCCTCAAAAGTTATATGTAGAATTATCATACGACCCAGCAATTCCATTCCTAGGTTTACACCCAAGAGAAATGAAAACATGTTCACACAGAAACGTGTACACAAATGTTAACAGCCAAAAAGTAAAAACAACCCAAATGCCCATCAATGAATATATGCACAAATTATCGTATATGCATACAATGGAATATAATTTAGTCATAAAAAGTAAGGAAGTACTGGTACATGCTACAAGTTGGATGAGCCTGGAAAACATTATGCTAAGAAAGAAGCCAAACACTAAAGGTCACGCAATTGAATGGTTCCTTTATATGCTGTAGCCAGAAAGGCAAACCCACAGAGAGAGCGTCTTAGCGGTTACCAGTGGGTGACAAGAGGGGGCAATGATCACTTAAGTGTGTGAATGTTTATGGGTGTTTGTAATGAAAAAGTATTGAAACTAGAGAGGAGTGGTAGTTACACAACCCTGTGCATACACTGAACACCATGGAATTGTACACTTCATAACGGTTAATTCTGTGACATGTGAGTTTCACTTCAATAAAAAATAAATACACAGGCCAACACTAGATACCGCCTTTTGCTGGTGAGATGAATTACTTTTTGAGAACATGTAAGCAGTTCTGATATTTACTCACCTTGGCAATGAAACAGGGGGTTTGTCTGCAATTTACAGGCAAAGCTGTGACATGTCCAAGTCTGCTTCAAAGAGGGAAAATGTTGTCTTTTCATAACCTCTCTTGGGGCAACAATTATGGACTGCGGTAACAATTCAGTTGTAATTCTAGTACTTGAGTTACATAGAAGAACAAGCCTAATGGTCAGTCTCTTCTTTCATAGCGACATTAAATAACAAAAATGAGTAGCTTCTGAATAAAGAAAAGCTTCTTAAATATTTGGCAAAATTTACCCTGTTCCTATCTCATTTTCAAATATATATGATTTATCTTCTGGAAGAAGGGACCACACACATCTTCTTGGGCAAGATATTTCATGGCTAATGAAGAAACCTGCCCAGACCTATGAGGAGTGGAAGTTGGAGATATTTGCAAGGGTTTCCTGGTATATTAGTTAGCTTTGCTGCATCCCAAATCATCCCAAAGCTCAGTGGCTTAAAATAACATCCAGTTATTCAGCTCACAACTCTGTGGGTCAGCAATTTGGACTGGGCTCAGTGGGCAGTTAGTTCTTCTACGGCCCAGTTCATGCATCTGTAGTCAGCTGCTGGATATGCAGTCATTTGGCTGGTCTGCTTGGGTTTGGCTAGTCCTGAATGGCCTCACTTGCACATCTGACAGGTGGCTGGCTATCAAACTGTAGCACCTTGGTCCTTCTCTGTGTGATCTCTCATCTTGCAACAGGCTAGCCAAGGCTTGCTCACATGGTAGCAGTGTTTGGAACTCACATAGTGTTGCTTCCCTCACATTCTTTTGGTCAAAGAAAGTCAGCCGGGTTTCAAGGGGTGGAGAAATAGATACCATCTCTTGGTGGGAGAGGTATTGTGACCATTTTTGCAATCTGTTGCACCTAAAGTCACTATTCCTGCTATAGTAACCCATTACTCCCCATACCAGTTTGCCCTAGATACCTTTCTGGCCCGACAGCCTCTAGGCATGAGGCCCACTTGGTTACTAATCCTTTGTGATCACACTGTCTCTTACCTCAATCGTGTTCTGGGTCACTACTTCCCTCTCACGCCTGATTCCATGTGTATTCAGTCTCAGAACACCCTCTAAATTCCTGGTCCTCTGAGAATGTCTTTCTTATTTTTGAGCCTGGCTGGGGTCACCTAGAGCTAGTGTAACCATAGGATTTGTCATTTCAGTTGGGCCTTCTGAGGATGAAATGGGGAGCCATGAATAATTATGCTAGCACACCAAGCATAAACTGGGATGTCCCTATTTAAAGCCCCAGGGGTTAGAGGCACAGGCTTTTAGAATCACCTTACTTAGGTTTGAATACCAGGTCTGACAATTGTTTGCCACTTACTTAAACTCTTAGTAATGTCTCCTTATCTATTAAATGGAGATTATAAGTACCCACTTAACAGGGACTTTTGTGAAGTTTGAATGAGCTAACTTATATAAAATACTTAGCCATTGTTATTAAATTATTTCTAAGCTCTGCAGTGGATGAGTGAATTGCCTTCCTTTGTTATATTGCACATATAGTATGCACATATGCTAAAGCTATTTCAGGAGCACCTGGGTGTCTCAGTCAGTTAAGCATGTGACTCTTGATTTCAGTCAGGTCATGATTTCGCATCCTGGGATGGAGCCCCGTATTCAGGCTCTGTGCTGGCAGCATGGAGCCTGCTTGGCATTCTCTGACTCTCTCCCTCTTTCTCAAAATAATTAAACTTTAAAAATTATTTTAAATTAAAAAATAAAGTTATTTCAAAATCTTTGTATCTATCACTTTCAATGGGTATTTATAATTTCAGTAATTAAAGTTTCAATAATTCAGGGTGCCTGGGTGGCTCAGTCGGTTAAGCGCCCAACTTCAGCTCAGGTCATGATCTCACAGTTCATGGGTTCAAGCCCTGCATTGGGCTCTCTGCTGACACCTCAGAGCCTGGAGTCCGCTTCCGATTGTGTGTCTTTCTCTCTCTCTCTGCCCCTCCCCCATTTGTAGTCTGCCTCTTTCTCAAAAATAAACGTTTAAAAAAAATTTTTAACCTCCATAATTTACCTTAAAACTCTATTCTTATTAAGTATTTAGATCATTTCCAGCTTTTCTCTCTTAGAAATGATTAACCAACAAACTTCAATGTGGATAAATGTTTTTTTGTAATAAATTATTTCTTTACATTAGTTCTAGAAGTAAAAATGTTGGATTAAAGAATATGAAAATAGGGGCACCTGGGTGTCTCAGTCGGTTGAGCGACCGACTTTGGCTCAGGTCATGATCTCATGGCTTGTAAGTTCAAGCCTCACATCGGGCTCTGTGCTGAGAGCTCAGAGCCTGGAGCCTGCTTCATGTTCTAGGTCTCCCTCTCTCTCCGTTCATGCTGTCTCTCTCTGTCTCTCAATAATAAACATTTAAAAAAATGTTTTTTTAAATATGAAAATTTTAAGGAGCTTGGCATATATTGCCAAGTTGCTTTCCCAAAGGATCACATTAATTAACCCTTTCTTGAAGTATTAACCTTATTTTTCTTTAAAGAATTTTAATCATTTTTTTTCCTTCAAGACATGTGGAATATTGAATATATACTTTAAGACATTTTTGTCTTTTTTTTAAGTAAATTCTGTATTCCATGTGGGCTTGAACTTCACAACTCCAAGATGAAGAGTCACATGGTCTACCCACTGAGCCAGCCAGAAACCCCAGGAAGTATTAACTTTAAGACAACCTCATTAACGCTGTGTATTATCGGTAAAAAATAAAATGTGCCTGGCGCCTGTGTGGCTCAGTTGACTGAGTATCCAACTTCAGCTCGGGTCCTAATCTCATGGCTTGTGAGTTGGAGCCCCTCATCTCACTCTCTGCTGCTAGGGCGGGGCCCACTTCAGATCCTCTGCCCCCCTTTCTCTCTTGGCACCTCCCCCGCTCACCCTCTCTCTTTGAAAAATAAACATTTAAAATAAATAAATGAATAAAATTTGCCAATTTATTGTACCCACTTAAAACAGTTCTGACAAACTTGTTTTGTGGTTTCCCAGCCCCGTGAAATTGGAAGCAAAAAATTAAAGGTGAAGAATATTGAAAAAGATACTTGGACATGTTTGCTGAGAGCTTGAGGGTGAGAGAAAAGACAAAAATAAAGAAATATGAGGGAAAAAATGCCTAGACATCTAGAATTATTTAAGAGAAACATGTCTTTGATCTTCAATAGTCCATGATACTATTGTTTGTTGTAGGACACGACAGTTAATTTTTATTATAATAACATGAGATGATAAAGAAAAATCCGGAACGTACTAAATTTGTTTTAGAATGATTTCCGGGTTGCCTGGGAACCTCAGTTGGTTAAGCTTTAAGCTTCGAACTTCAGCTCAGGTCATGACCTCACAGTCCGTGCTCAGAGCCTGGAGTCTGCTTCAGATTCTAGGTCTCTGTCTCTCTCTTCCCCTCCCCCATATGCACTCTGTTTCTCTCTCAAAAGTAAATAAACATTAAAAAAAGAAAAAGGAATGATTTCCATTAAAAAGTAAAAAGAAAACATGTATGCTGAAAGGGGACATCATCTATCTCTTTATTTTATTTTTAGGCCTTGAGGTGCTGCAAAGGGTCATATGACTTTGCTAAAGGTAGAGTGAGAAAATGGGGAGGGTATGAGCTCCCTGCTCAGGAATAAAAATGGAGGATAAGAGGGGCGCCTGGGTGGCTCAGTCGGTTAAGTGGCCAACTTCGGCTCAGGTCATGATCTCAGGTCTGTGAGTTCGAGCCCTGCGTCGGGCTCTGTGCTGATAGTTCAGAGCCTGTTTCAGATTCTCCCTCTCTCTGACCCTCCCCCGTTCATGCTCTGTCTCTCTCTGTCTCAAAAATAAATAAATGTTAAAAAAAAAAATTAAAAAAAAAAAAAAAAAAGGATAAGAGACCAGGGGCCAGGACAGAAAGGCTTTTCTAAATTTTGGAATTCCTGCCAATTTCCCAGATTGGTTATCATTTGTATCCCCTTCCTGTTTTCCTTGAAGACAAAAAGGACTTCTCTATCATCTTCCCAAACATCAAGGAAGCAGGAAACGGAGGAGCACATTTCCCTTCTGCACTTCTTCAGGTATGCTAAGGGTAAAGAGGGGGGTAGAGCGGCTGGCTATGTACCCAGGGAGAAAAAGTAAGTCCTATTCCCTTAGCTCTGCAGCAAAGAGAAAACTGGGGCATCCATCTCAGTCCGGAGAAAAGGCCATGATTCTCTAACTTTATCAAGCAGTAAATTGCCAGGAGAGCTTGTTAAAAACACAGGTTGTTCTCTCCAGAGTCTTATGATTTAGTAGGGTGGGACTGGAGAATTTGCATTTCTAACAAGTTCCCAGGTGACACTGATGACTGCGGGTTCAGGGACCAGACTTTGACAACTCCGGCAGAAATGGGCCCTGGGCCTGACTAATCATCAGAATCACCTGGGAGGTTTAAAACAAAAACAAAAACAAAAACATTCCCAGGAGCTTCAGACCAGAACGTACCTATTAGAATCTTCAGAACTGGGACTGCAGGCATCTGCTTATTTCCTAAAGCTCTCCATTAGATCTTGGTGTTCTGTCACTGTGGTGTTTCACAGCTCCTGAGTACCAACAAGTATGCTAAGCACTTAGTCAGTGTTTAATAAAGCCTTCACTGATGGATTGATTTAGACCCAAGAACACTTTCAGCAGTTAAATATGAATCCTTTAGTATGCTAATTTTATTTGATTCGTGATGATGATATTCTTCGGAGAATATCTGTATTGGCCTCTTAGCCACATAAAAATGAACACTTTTGTAAAGGAAGTCTGTTCTAATAGACGAATGAAAAAGCTCTGACACAGTCATGTAAATTATCAGAATATTTCCATGGCAACAACGTGACTTTTTTTAATGCCCGAATGGAGCTATTGTGAGATTCTCTCAGACTTTTCCTTTAAAAATAGTTGTCTTTTATCAGAATATCTTAACAGTGTCACCAAACTGGTAGCTCATGTACCAATCAAAATTCAGGTTAGATTTTCCCAGGCAGCATTACTTCTTTCCTGATATTCTCTATCGATTGGTTCTTACAACCTATTTTTCTTGGAAATAGTCTAAATATTGAGCAGAACTTAAAAACAGAATATCATTCCCATTTTTTAGGTCTTCTGTTAAACAAGAATTAGGACAGTCACTTCGATGATCTTCTCCAACCATAAATCAGAGATTGGATAATGTGGTCTAAACTGTAATTTCCTCTTTTCTTCATTTCTGTGATGACCTATCTTGCTTCTGGGTCAGACTTTTTGCTAATGAACATCTAAATTCTGTCCAACCTATTTAGTTGAAGTAGATCATTAAGCTTTGGCTTCTTACAGATAGGCAAAAATATAGGAAAAGTGGCTTGTGAGCTTCATTCTGACTTGTGGTTAATTTGGAGAAATTGGTTACTATGTAATTTGTAGATTGAGTATTGAACTCATCTCTGAAATGAGATAATAATGAGCTATTATTGACCCAAATGGAAAAACACACCCCATATTCATGAAAAATATGCAAAACAGAATTTTATCATTCTACATGTGATGACAAAGAACACAAAAGCAACGTGAAGATTAACTTAATTGGAAATATTGTCAAATTATTTTCAACATCATGTTAAATTAAGGAGTTGCTTTGATTGCTAAGTAGATAATAGAGAAAACCAAAGTAGCAAGCCTGGTTAGAATTTGTGCAAATGCTTTACAAATTGCTTGTTTTCTAGTACTATCACAACACTTAATGGTGGTCCATTTAATAAGAAGACAGTTCAAGTTGAAATTGATAGACAGTTAAGTAGATGATTTCAGGGAAGACTACAAGTTGTTCAAAAACTTCTCAAAATGATACATCTTTTCTATCCAGAGAGCCAAAAAATACATTCCCCAGGATCTAGTCCTTTCCCCTTGGCACATAGCTGGCAATCAGTAAGTATCTGAGAAAGGAGGGAAGGAATACCAGAGGAAAAGGTTTAAATATATTTTCCCCATCTCCTGGGCTCTGGAGAAGTCTGGGTAGTAGAGAGAAACTGGAAATCAACCGTCATTCTTATCCTAGGATTAATTAATTTCATCTTTGAAATCTCTTCTGCCAGCCCATTCCTCTCCCGAGAAGTCCAGACAGACCTCAGCTCTTACATGTTACCTCCACAGGAGGCAGTGCAGCGGACTGTGCTCAAATGAACTACAGAAAGTATTGATGAGCTCAGAGCAGTCCCTAAGCCCTGGGCTACCCCAAAACACAGGGACCTAGCAGAAGGGGGTTGAGAAGCAGGAACCAGAGAAATGAGATAAGCTACCTTCACCCAGGGAACTCTGCAAAACCATCTGAAGTTGAATAAACACTCTGGGGTGGGGCCAGTAGAGAAACCTAGACATGACTGAGGTTATTAGGCTTCATACCTGGGCTGAATGAGGGCTCGGAGTGAGAAATTTTCCTGTGATAGAAAAATTTGTAAGCTATAGTTCTTACCTAGCTGAGCTTAGGGAGTAAGATCCCTACTCACTACTCATAAAGTGATTACATTCAATTTTACATTTACATAATTAACTAGATTATTTATATGTGTTTATATGAATGTTGCAAAATAATTAGTGTTCTGAAGGCAAAGAGAGGACCAGGAAAGAGAAGGAGAAGGGACTCACCTGAGATGCCGCCTTCATAAAGAGAAAATGATTCAAAAGCCTGAGGTCTAGTGATCCCAAAGCGACAAGGAATTCTTTGGCTGAAGAGTGAGAGAGCAGAGATGAAATCTGTTGTAGGTTTGACAGCCCAATTCAAAGCTTGAGAAACAGAGGTATGTTAGAATGCCCAACACCCCCCCCCCCACACACACACACATAATTTCTGAGAAGGTTGGGGGGAAACTAAGTCTTTAGAGGAAAGAAGTAAATTACTCATTATTGGAAAAGGTTAAGAAAAAGTTAAGGATATGGGTAGACTGTAAACTTTCTCAGCTGGAGTTCCTCATCCGAACCCACAACAAGCTTGGAGTAACTGTTTCCAGATTCTTCCAAGAGAATCGGGAATGGGTGGCCCGGTTCTAAAATATCAGGAAGAAGTTAACCTCATGCAACGGACGCCAGAAGGCACTGGGGTTTAATTGTTCTCGGAATCTCTGTGGAGGAAGACTCAAAAAACAGTAACAATAACAGATAACAAGAGTTAGACCTAACACGGAATAAAAATGGAGCTCTCACCTAATGGCATTTCAGGCCTCACGGAACCAAAGCGGTGTGTTTCTGGAGTGGGGAGAAAGCTGTTCCCTGACCCTGATATCCTGTTATTCTAGGTTGACAGCCAATATGCTCTCAGCTGCTCATTAAAGTAACCGCACCCACCTAGCTGATGGCAGTTGCACTCGGGCACCTGGCCTCTATTTCAGGACAAGCCCATCCCCATCACTGTCAGTGAGCTCAGCTTTGGAACAGCATCTCCTACCACCAACCCTGGCCTTCAGAGCTCTGGAGAGTAGCTACAAGACATATTCAGTGAGGGGAGTGATAACATTGATGGTATTTGAGGGTACAAACGCGTAAGGAATAGTAAATAAGCCACAGGGACCTAATGCACAGTATAATGAATATAGGTAATAATACTGTACTGTAATTATGTAATGTGATCAATATCACTACAAGAACAATCATATTACAACATATAAATGCATCAGAGTAACATGCTGTACACCTTAAACTTACATGTTATATGTCAAATTTATTCAACAAAAAAATAAAATTTTTTTAAAAGAACTTCTCATGGATACTGTTACCTTCTCACCAGGCCATGCTTCTAAGAGGCAAATTTACAGTATATTAGCGCCATCTCCTGGGGCGCTTGCCAACGTGTAAATCCTGTACCAGGAGAGAAGCTCTCACATAACTCTCCCTATCCCGATGTTATACTCTGGGCACCCTCAGGATCCAGTCCCATACATACACTCCAGCTTCTTGATGCCATGTGTGGACCAGGTCCTAAACTACTTCAGGGTGTCGTCCTTTTCTCCCTTAGCAGGCCCGGTACTTCTCGGCCAGGTTATGTTGCGATTTGACCCTAGTTAGGGGCCTGATGGCCAAGAGAGGAGATAGAGGTGCATCCTGAACAGAGCACAGTGTTCTTGCAAGGCAAGGTCCTCTGCATCTTCTACAAATAAACAAGAGGCACTAGTCTTTAAACAGGAAGGAGTGGGTCATGTCTGAAGGCCCAGAAGGTCCAAGGGAACTAAGGATTCAAAATTTTTTAGTGCATCACTCCAATGTTTATAGCAGCACTATCAACAACAGCCAAATTATGGAAAGAGCCCAAATATCCATTGACCAATGAGTGGATGAAGAAGATGTGGTTTATATATACAATGGCATATTACTCAGTGATCAAAAAGAATGAAATCTTGCCATTTGCAACAACGTAGATGGAACTAGAGGGTATTATGGCAAGCGAAATAAGTCAAAGAAAGACAAACATCATATGACTTCACTCATATGTAGAATTTAAGAAACAAAACAGATGAACACAGGGGAAGGGAAGCAAAAATAAGAAAAACAGAGAGAGAGACAAACCACAAGAGACTCTTAAATACAGAGAACTGAGGGTTGCTGGAGGGAGGTAATTAGGAGGATCAGCTAAATGGGTGATGGGCATTAATGAGGGCACTTGGGAGGAGCACTGGGTGTCCTATGTAAGTGATGAATCACTAAGTTCTATTCCTGAAATCATTATTACACTATGTGTTAACCAACTTGGATTTAAATTAAAATTTTTTTTTAGTGCATCAACCCAGAGATCCCCATCAAAAGTCTCATTCCTTCCAGGGGCACCTGGGTGCCTCAGTCAGTTAAGTGTCTGACTTCGGCTCAGGTCATGATCTCACAGGTCGCAGGTTCGAGCCCCGCATCGGACTCTGTGCTGACAGCTCAGAGCCTGGAGCCTGTTTCAGATTCTGTGTCTCCCTCTCTCTGCCCCTCCCCCACTGGCGCTCTGTCTCCCCCTGTCTCAATAAAAAGTAAACATTAAAAAAAAATAAAAAATAAAATAAAGTCTCATTCCTTCCAAATCAGGGCCCTGGCCTAACCACAGTCGAGAATTCCACATTCCCTGGAACTCTGCTACTCTTATCACTTATAAGCCTCCAGCTTTACTGCTCCCAGGCTACAGGAGATGCATTCATATACAGCCAAAGAAGCACTCTGGCTTCACATTTCCCACTATATTGGTGATTAATCCTCAACACTTTATTGTCCCTCTCCAATGCATTGATGGCTCCCAGCAACAGCCATCTAATTCCAAAATTCTTACTTTTCCCTTGAAACTCGCAAATCACTGAGACATTGCACCTGCCAATGCCCTACCTCCCATCGGAAGCCCATCCTAGTTTTCACCTGTAGACGTTTTAACAATTGCACGGGAACTGCATGCCTGCGGCTGTGTTTCTCTACTACCAGCAAGGCATCTTTATTACATTCAGCCAGGTGCAGCAACAAAATCCCATTTTAGACCTAGTTCCTTAGGACCACATCCAGGACCAACTGTCACAGGTTAGATTACTGGGAAACAGATTCTAGACACTGAAGTTTCCGTGCAGAGGTTATTGGAGAATCCTTGCAGAAACAGCCCCTGTGAATGGTGAAGAAAGACCCAGAAGACAAAAGAGCTGAACTGCAGCACAGCTCAGGGGAGCTTTGAAGCGGGAATAGCTCTAACAAGATACCCCAAATCGAGGCAGGGTGGACAAGTCTTTGTCCATCACAAGAACCAATCATCGGATATACATAGTCTCAGGCTGAGGGTTGCGTAACCTTGGGTGAAGTGTATTTCTTTGGCTGAGGACAATTCCAGAAAGCAGTCCAGCTGAGAGACGGCAGTCAATGACCCCACCCCCACCCCGGAACCCCAGAACTGGAGGAATGCGTACCTCAGCCCTGAATGGGAATCTGGGTAACAAAGCACAGCATCCACGGTGCTCTGCAGCACTGGGCATATCACTTCCCTTGCTGCAACTGTTCCCTGACCTGCAAAATAAGGGATAACACCTACCTCACAGGATATCCAAAAGAGCAAATGAAAAACGGTTTTGCAAACTGTTAACAAGGCTATTCTTTTCAGCCTGAATTCTGTAGCAGTCTCATCCTCATCTCTCCATTGTGCCCCACACTCAATTCTCGTCTCAAAACAGTTGGTATATCAGTTTTCTGCCAAGATTTACCTTTCAAGTCAACTTTATTCTCTAAAAAGTTACAGCTATGGTGTTGCCACATAGCTAATTTATTATGTGTGTCTTTGGATTGTTTTTCACTGTACCTTATTTCCAAAATAGGCCCTATGACAACAATAACAACAACAACAAATATATATATATAAATATGTGTATATATATATATGCACACATTATATATACACATATATACTATATATAGTATATAATTCAAGAATTGATAGTATATATGTATATACATACTATATATACATATATGTATATATATGTATTTCAGATTTTTCTGGAACTCTATAAAGAATATAATTCAAGAGTTTATAGTTCTTAAAAATTGAAAACTGCTCTTCAAAAACTTTTACCAGTTCAGATAGAAATGAACCATTCAATTTTAAATAATTCTCACTAGAGGGAGCTAGTTACAAATAAATTTTCACACATAGCCTCAATTTCTGAGCTTAAACATATTTCAGACATTTGTAAACTAATTTCAGACACGTGTACACTAAATTCATCTGGTCAATGTGAGCATGTTTTTAAAACTCAAAGAGAGGGGTGCCTGGGTGGCTCAGTCGGTTGGGCGGCCGACTTCAGCTCAGGTCATGATCTCACGGTTTGTGAGTTCGAGCCCTGCGTCAGGCTCTGTGCTGACAGCTCGGAGCCTGGAGCCTGTTTCAGATTCTATGTCTCCCTCTCTCTCTGCCCCTCCCCCGTTCATGCTCTGTCTCTCTCTGTCTCAAAAATAAATAAAAACGTTAAAAAAAAATTTAAAACTCAAAGAGAATTTTAATTGAGGATAGAAGATTAGACCTTACACAGAATTCTAAAGTGAGCTTAACAAAACTCTTTCTTACCTCTTTCCAAACATTTTGGAACAACTAAAATAAGTGTGCAGTAATTCTAGAGCATTCACAGATACGATGCCATGTTAGTATTTAGGAAGTGAAAACCAACTCTATGATCTGGAAATTTCCCTCCAACCTTAACTTTCTGTGACCTATGAAATGATCAAGTTTGGTATATGATGTATAGGAGCATGATTTATATAGGCAATATTTAGAAATATGTTAGTTTAGAATGACTTTTTAAATTATTTTTTATGTTTACTTTTCATTTTGAGAAAGAGAGAGAGAAAGAGGGAGCACAGGGGTGGGGCAGAGAGAGAGGGAGAGAGAATCCCAAGCAGGCTCCACACTGTCAGCACAGAGCCCATCACAGGGCTCGATCTCATGAGCCATGAGATCATGACCTGAGCCAAGACCAAGAGTCAGACACTTAACTGACTGAGGCATCCAGGAGTACCTAGAGCTACTGTTAAAGGCTTTTTGTAATGAATGGAGCTACAACACAATGAACTGTATGAAATTTAGCATGTCTTGGTTTGATTTGATTTTTTAAAACAAGGTAACAACTTGAGAACAGAAGACACTTTGTCAACACCATATTTAATTTTTTTTTACATTTATTTATTTTTGAAAGACAGTGAGACAGAGCACAAATGGGGGAGGGGCAGAGAGAGAAGGAGACACAGAATCTGAAGCAGGCTCCAGGCTCTGAGCAAGAGATCAGCACAGAGCCCGATGCAGAGCTTGAACCCACGAACCGTGAGATCATGACCTGAGCTGAAGTCTAACATTTAACCAACTGGGCCACCCAGGCGCCCCTATCAACACCATATTTAAACATGATTTATCCTAGTGATTTCGTGCCCTCTAAAGTGTCATTAGCTACAGAAAGCCCTTGCTTTCAAAAAGGAGCTGGGAGTGAGGGGCAGGGTGGGGAGAACTAGTTCCCAAAATTCGTCATGTGGAACTCTCAATTATTGCTGTTTTTCTGAACTATCTCAGAGTTATATCTGTTGCTTTTCTCCTCCTCTTCCTCCTCCTTATTAAAAACTGCATGGATTTCTAAAATCTGAACATATTCTAAATTTTTTTTAATGTGTATTCATTTTTGAGAGAGAGAGAGACAGAACACGAGCAGGGGAGGGGAGAGAGAGAGGAAGACACAAAATCCGAAGCAGGCTCCAGGCTCCCAGCTGTCAGCACAGAGACCCACAGGGGCTCAAACCCACGAACCGTGAGATCATGACCTGAGCCGAACTCGGACACTCAGCGCTCAATTTCAAGGGGCCCAGAGTTCCTGTGATCCACACAAACCCTCCCAGGTCACTGCAGTAACTGGCCACGGTGGATCGAGAGGAAAAGCCCTGGCCAGCAATAAGGGATGTTCATCACCCAGGATGGCCACTGTGAAGGCCTGAGGGCTCAACAACTGGGGTCATGGCTCCTCCTTCCCACAGGTTTTGTGTTCTAGAACCTTCACCTGTATCTTTCCATCGTATGTGCTGCTTATTGTGCGCTCTGGGCAAAAGAAACTGCTACTTTAGTTACATTTCAGCCCTTGAATCATGGATCCAAGATATTAGCTGTGGCACAAATTAGCTGATGTCAAAACGATCCTTTTTCCTAAGTCTTGCACTTTACACACTTTGTTCAATTTATTAAATGACATAAAACCTACATTCTCAAAATTGGTTGGTTTAACCTGGGACATATGGAAGTGGTACCAAATATGTGAATTAAATGACCCAAATGCAATGACTCATGTTAGTTTTCCCAAAATTCTTCTCTGGCATAATTTTGACAAACCATTTTTAGGGAGGGATGGAACAAAAAAGAGTTGTTCCACTATTTAAGAATGTAAAGAGAGAGGGAGTCGTGATCTGCATAGTGGGTGCTTCATTTGTTGTTGTTTTTATTTTTAGTAAAATAATATTGAATCAAAAAGGAAAACAAATATATTAAACTATTTGTAAAATAATGAAAATGAGAATAATACATAGAAAAGTTAGTTTTGGAGTTGTAACCAAGCTATACTCAGTGGTAAATAACTATAAACTTAAAATGCTTTTTTTCCTTAAAAAAAAAAAAAAAATTAAGGGCGTCTGGGTGGATCAGTTGGTTAAGAGTCCAACTCTTGATCCAATAAGTGTTCTAGGGGAAAAGATAAACAAATAAAATAAACATTTCCTGCCAAATCAATACACACACACAATGAAGAACAAAACATAAACGAGGGGCTCCTGGGTGACTCAGTCGGTTGAGCATCTGACTTCCGCTCGGGTCATGATCTCGCAGTTCCTGGGTTCGAACCCCATGTTGGGCTCTGTGCTGACAACTCAGAGCCCGGAGCCTGCTTTGGATTCTATGTGTCTGTGTCTCTCTCTGCCCCTCCCCTGCTCACGCTCTGTCTCTCAAAAATAAATAAATATTTAAAAAAATTTTTTAAACATAAATGAGCAATATACTGAAAATTTTCTATTACAAAACAATAAACATCAGTATACGCAGATAAGCAGAAATCTCAGTATTGGTTGAATACTGATTGAATGATTAACAGAAAAACTGTAATGGCCAGAATCGCCTCAAAAGTTGAAAAAACTAAAACTTATAACTGAAATATTGTTTAAATTGTCAAAAGAATGTCAACAGAAGCTTTCCAATCTCAGTTACTTTTGCAGTTGAATTCTACTTTCCATAGTTTGACAAACATGCACAAAAATATGAAAACTAGTTTACTGGCCAAACTTTGCTTGTGCAGCAGAACTCATTTAAATGTCTAGGTTTGAATCATATCATGACCTCTTTCTTCCATTTACTCATGGAAGTCTATGACTCTCATCCAGGCTGCTAAAACACTTGATTGCACTTTTCATTTCTGTGGCTCTTAGAATTTTAAAATGTTTTTTTTCTGGCCAGCTCCACAGACCTATAATCTTACGAAATTTTGCCCTCTTTCATATTCTTAGGTGAAAAGCCACCCAACTCTTCAACATTTTTGAATGGCATCAGGTTGCATTGTGGAAAGCTCTGCAGCTTTGAGAGGCCACGAGGTTATACTTAGTAAGGTCATTCTACTCACTAGACCTTCCAGTTACTAAAACATTATAAAGCACAATAATTAAAACAGAGTGCTATTGACACAAGAAGAGCTTTTCAGTGAAACAAGACAGACACAGAAACAGGCACTAGAATTTAAAAGAGCTTAATATATAAAAATCACTAAGTAACAGAAAAGAGGGAAATTGTTCTATTTCTTGCAGAGTGTTGTGGCATGCCTGGGTGGCTTAGTCAGTTAAGCGCCCGATTTCGGCTCAGGTCATGATCTCACGGTTCTTGGGTATGAGCCCCACATTGGGCTCTGTGCTGACAGTGTAGAGCTTGGAGCCTGCTTCAGATTCTGTGTTTCCCTCTCTCTCTCTGCACGTTTCCTGCGTGTGCTCTCTCTCTCTCTCTCTCTCTTTCAAAAATAAATAAATAAACTTAGAAAAAAAATAAAATAGCGTTATAAAAATAGCTATTTGGTAATACAAAAACAAAACAAAAGAAAAACCTCCAATGAATTGAAGATCCAAGCATAAAAAACCAAAAACTATAACATGAACTATAACATAAACATTTACCTTTTCTATGAATAGGAAAGGACTTACTAAACTTAAACACAAAAGAAAATATCACATTCACTCCATTTTTAAAAATTGTAAACATCTGTGTATCATTAAACATAAAACCAAACAACAACAACCAGGTGAAGAACATAATAAATGATTAATATCTTTTATATATAAAGAGTTCATACAGCACCAAAACCCATAAAATACCTAGGAATAAATCTAACCAAAGAGGTGAAAAATCTATATACTGAAAACTATAGAAAGCTTATGAAAGAGATTGAAGAAGACACACACACACAGAAAATGGAAAAATATTCCATGCTTCTGGATAGGAAGAACAAATATTGTTAAAATGTCAATACTACCCAAAGCAATCGACATATTCAATATAATCCCTATCAAAATAACACCAGCATTCTTCACAGAGCTAGAACAAACAATCCTAAAATTTGTATGGAACCAGAAAAGACCCCGAAGAGCCAAAGCAATCTTGAAAAAGAAAACCAAAGCAGGAGGCATCACAATCCCGGACTTCAAGCTATACTACAAAGCTATAATCATCAAGACAGTATGGTACTGGCACAAGAACAGACACAGATCAATGGAACAGAATAAAGAACCCAGAAATGGACCCACAAACATATGACCAACTAATCTTTGACAAAGCAGGAAAGAATATCCAATGGAGTAAAGACAGTCTCTTCAGCAAGTGGTGCTGGGAAAACTGGACAGCGACATGCAGAAAAATGAACCTGGACCACTTTCTTATACCATACACAAAAATAAACTCAAAATGGATGAAAGACCTCAATGTAAGACAGGAAGCCATCAAAATCCTTGAGGAGAAAGTAGGCAAAAACCTCTTTGACCTTGCCCACAGCAACTTCTTACTCAACATGTCTCTGGAGGCAAGGGAAACAAAAGCAAAAATGAACTATTGGGACCTCATCAAAATAAAAAACTTCTGCACGGCGAAGGAAATAATCAGCAAAACTAAAAGGCAACCGACAGAATGGGAGAAGATATTTGCAAAGGACATATCAGATAAAGGGTCAATATCCAAAATCTATAAAGAACTTATCAAACTCAACACCCAAAGTACAAATAATCCAGTGAAGAAATGGGCAAAAGACATGAATAGACACTTCTCCAAAGAAGACATCCAGATGGCCAAACAACACATCACTCATATCAGGGAAATACAAGTCAAAACCACAATGAGATACCACCTCACACCTGTTAGAATGGCTAACATTAACAATTCAGGCAACGACAGGTGCGGAGGCAAGGATACGGAGAAAGAGGATCTCTTTTGCACTGCTGGTGGGAATGCAAACTGGTGCAGTCACTCTGGAAAATAGTATGGAGGTTCCTCAAAAAACTAAAAATAGAACTACCCTACAACCCAGCAATTGCACTACTAGGTATTTATCCAAGGGATACAGGTATGTTGTTTCAAAGGGGCACATGCACCCCAATGTTTATAGCACTATTGGCAATAGCCAAAGTATGGAAAGAGCCCAAATGTCCATCGATGGATGAATGGATAAAGAAGATGTGATATATATATATACAATGGAGTATTACTCAGCAATCAAAAAGAATGAAGTCTTGTCATTTGCAACTACGTGGATGGAACTGGAGGGTATTATGCTAAATGAAATTAGTCAGAGAAAGACAAATATCATATGACTTTACTCATATGAGGACTTTAAGATACAAAACAGATGAACATAAGTGAAGGAAAGCAAAAATAATATAAAAACAGGGAGGGGGACAAAACATGAGACTCTTAAATATGGAGAACAAACAGAGGGTTACGGGAGGGGTTGTGGGAGGTGGGGTGGGCTAAATGGATAAGGGGCACTAAGGAATCTACTCCTGAAATCATTGTTGCACTATATGCTAACTAACTTGAATGTAAATTTTAAAAAATAAATAAATAAATAAAGAGTTCATACAAATTCCTAAGAAAAACACTAAGAGCCTAATAGGAGATGGAGCAAATTGTATATTAAAGAGGTTTCCCAGAAAAGAAAATACAAATCGAAAGGAAATATAAAAAAAACTAACCCAGCACACCACCAAGAGTGAACCCTAATGTAAATTTTTTTTTACGGTTTATTTATTTTTGAGAGAGACAGAGAGACAGCCCATGAGCAGGGGAGGGGGCTGGTTAGAGAGAGAGGGAGAAACAGAATATGAAGCAGGCTCTAGTCTCTGAGCTGTCAGCACAGAGCCCAAAGTGGGGCTCAAACTCACAAACTGTGAGATCATGACCTGACCCAAAGTCGGTCACTTAACTGACTGAGCCACCCAGGCGCCCCAAGTGAACCCTAATGTAAATATAGACTTTGGGTGATCATGATATATCAATGTAGGTTTGTCAGTTGTAAAAAATGTACCACTCTGGGGGTGCCTGGGTGGCTCAGTCGGTTGAGCGTCTGACTTCAGCTCAGGTCATGATCTCACGGTCCGTGAGTTCGAGCCCCGCATCGCACTCTGTGCTGACAGCTCAGAGCCTGGAGCCTGCTTCGGATTCTGTGTCTCCCTCTCTCTCTGACCCTCTCCCGTTCATGCTCTGTCTCTCTCTGTCTCAAAAATAAACAAACATTAAAAAGAATTTTTTTTAATTAAAAAAATATGTACCACTCTGATGCGTGATGTTGACAATGGGAGAGGCTGTGCATGGGTGGGGACAGGGGACATATGTGAAATCTCTGCACCTTCCTCTCAATTTTTCTGTGAACCTAAAATTGCTCCAAAAAATAGGCTAAAAAAAGACTATAAGAAAAAAATATTAACCTCACTAGAGATCAAATAAAGGCAACTATTGTAAGTGGCAAAATGCCCGCTTTTTTCTATGAAATTAACAAAGATTACAAAACTGAACAGTCAGTGGTGATGAAGGCATTATTATATAAGGTATTATATAAGGTATTATTATATAAGCACTCTCACATACTTCTGATGGGAATTAATCAGTATGTCATCTCTGGAAAGCCATTTAACACTATCAAGCATGTTTAAATGTTCTATCTTTTAATCCAGTACAAAGTATCCCCAAATTTAACACTTATAACACAATAACATTTTTATTGAGATACATTTGACATATAATAGTGTACATTTAAGGTGTATAACATGTAAATTTGATACATTTATAAATTTTGTGCTATTTATATATGTAATTGCCATTATAGTGATAATTAGCACCTGTATCACATTATATAATTGTTTCTTTTTAGAGATTAGAATAATTAAGTTCTAGTCTCTTAGCAGGTTTGATGATTATAATACAGTATTATTATCTATATTCCCTATGGACAATAACATTTATCTCACGTAGTTTCTGCAGGTCAGATATCTGGGAGTAACTTGGGCTAGACGGTTCTGTCTCAGGGTTTTTCTTTTTCTTTTTTCTTTTCTTTATTTATTTATTTATTTATTTAGAGAGAGGGACAGAGACAGAGCACGAGTGGGGGAGGGGCAGAGAGAGATGGAGACAGAATCCAAAGCAGGCTCCAGGCTCTGAGCTCTCAGGACAGATGCGGGGCTCGAACTCATGAACCATGAGATCATGACCTGAGCCAGAGTCAGATGCTTAACCAACTGAGCCACCCCAGTGCCCCAAGCGTTTTTCAACTGTTCACCATGGCTTCAGTTATCTGAAGGCTTGACAGAGGCTGGAAGATCTACAAACAGGACAACTCATTCACATAACAGTTGGCCAGTAGCTTCAATTCCTTACCACACGGACCTCTCCATGGAGACGCTGAAGTGTCCTCACAACGTGTCAGCTGTCTGCTGCTACAGTGAGTGATCCCACAGAGGGGGGGAAAAAAGAATGATTTTTGTAGCCTAGCCTCAGAAGTCACACTTCATCATGGTTTCAATATCCTACTGGTTAAACAAAAAGGCTCTGTTTAGTGTGGGGTTGGAGGTGGAAAAGACTTTGACAAGGGCAAGAAAACCAGAATGGGATCACTGCAGTCATATTGGAGGCTGGTCACCACAGTCTACTTGTAGAAAACCACTTTAATCAAATAATCTGAAATGCAGAAAAGACTTTATGCATTAAGATAATCATCAAAACAATATTGATAATAGTAACAATTTGGAATCACAGTATTCCAACAACAGAGCTGGTCAAGTAAATTAGAGCATATCTATCCAATGGAACATGATACCCAATCATTCGTTCATAAAGATAAATGTTTTAAATTATTGTAGAAAATGCTTACGCCCTGGTGTTATGTGATAAAAATTAAACTATAAATATAATACTGAGTATTTATTATGTGCCAGGAACTGTTCTAAGTGTTAACATGTATTAGTTAACTTAGTCCTCACAATAGCCCTACAAAGTAGATTACTGCTATTATTCCGTATTATAGCTCAGGAAACTTGAGTTACAACTGATAATAAGCAAATTGCCCAGATTACCATAATTAGAAAGTGTAAGAGCCACAATTCAAACCAAAATTCTCTGACAATGTTAGCCAGTATATTGCCTTAAAGTATCATAGTTTCATGTAAAATATACAATTTTCATATTTCTATATATATTTTTTTATGTATAGAAAAAGGACAAGAAGAAAACACACTAAAATATTAGTGACTACTACTTCTGGGTGATGGGATTATGAGTGATTACTTACTTTATTTTTTGCACTTTTCTTCATGTTCAAAATTTTCTAACATAGGTGTGTATCATGCAGGTCATCAGAAATAGTACTTTCTGGGGCGCCTGGGTGACTCAGTCGGTTGAGCATCCGACTTTGGCTCAGGTCATGATCTCACGGCTCATGAGTTCAAGCCCCGGGTCAGGCTTTGTGAGGACAGTTCAGAGCCTGCAGCCTGCAGCCTCCTTTGGATTCTGTGCCTCCCTCTCTCCCTGCCCCAACCCACTTGCATTCTGTCTCTGTCTCTCTCAAAAATAAATAAACATCAAAAAAAAATTAAAAAGAAAAAGAAATAGTATTTTCAAGGAACTACTGCTGGAACACTGTGCCTCAATGCTAGTAGCAAGAAAGCACACTTTTAAAAACCTCTTTGATCTTGGAAAAGCATTACCAAAATTATTTCATTTTCAGTCATTTTGTGGAAGGTGGAATGTGTTAGTCTATGTGCATGTATTATGTACACAAAACAAAAAGAATGACAATACTTTTGGAGTGTTTTGCGGAGTTTACAAAGCTCATTCACATAGTTATTCACTTGATAAACCAGCTTAATTCTGCAATTAACACCCTTTCCAGCTATTTCTATCACTCTTGAGATGTTTGGAAAATGCCCTTTGTTAATTAGAACTGAACACAGCCAAATTCTTCTAGAACATGAGGTTATACAACATTCACCGAGGAAAGCAACCGATTGTATGTGAGTACACCCCAGGCAGGATTTAAGAGAATTGAAGTATGTTTGAGTTGAATCTTTTCCTTCTCTGGCTAAGTGGTTATTTTAACTGTGTTCCTTTCAAAGCTTTATTACACAGCCACGAAAATACTGAGCTTTTAAGCCTGCTGATGGGAAGCACGTAATCTTATTCTTTAAAGGGGCACTCACTCTTTCAGGTCAATAGGGTCATGTTGCAAGATCCTGAACGTTAGTGCCCAGTTGAATTAGAAAGTTTATGGTTGAATTTGCCTAGATAAGTATCTTAACAATTCAGTTGTCCCCAGCAGAACTTTGTTGAAGGGGAGGTATATTTTCATCATTTCTTGCCAAATTTTAAAGCATGGTATGTTTTATTGCAGAAACTAAGTTATTCTCCCATGGGGCAGGGGGTGTGTGGAGGAACAACTTCCATAGCACATATATGTTTCAGTTTACTTATGTAAGAAAACATAAAAAGGTATTGCCAGATGAGTGGAATATTTTATTCTGAATCTAAATGATAAAGCAATCTTTTAGAGGGTGTATAATCAAGGAAAAGAAGGAAATGTGGGTATTTTTCTGACAGTTGATGGACCGGTTATGTGCATAGGGATAAAGGAAAGAGGCAGTAATTTAAATTGCAGATCTAAAGTCTTCAAAACAAAGGGCACAGTTGACAAGGTGTCTGGTTAATGTAATGGGAAAGCCAATAATTCAGGTTTCAAAGGAGTTGTTGTTGTTGTTGTTTTTAATGCTTGAATTAGCTGGTTTGTCTCATTTAACTACAGCTTTTTCCTTTATGTTAAAAAGTGACCTTTCCTTTATGTTAAAAAGTTTCACAGAATGGCAGGGAAAGCCCCATATAACCCCAAATATGTCCAGTTGGGTTCCATTGGTGTGATCTTCTGACTAGCTGCAAACTGTCATATGCTGCACATTATGTTCAAACCATTGTAGTACAGGAGAAAAAAGCAAAAGTGACTACAAATTCTTTGCAGAAACTTTATCAAGATGCTGATTCTAGGGGCACCTTGGTGGTTCAGTCAGTTAAGCGTCACTCTGGATTTCAGCTCAGGTCATGATGTCATGGTTCCTGAGACTGAGCCCGTGTCAGGCTCCACACTGAGCATGGAACCTGCTTGGGATTCTATCCCTCCCTCTCCCACTCTCTCTGCCCTTCCCCTGCTCTCTCATGTGTCCACACACTCTCTCGCCCTCAAAAAATAAAAAATAATTTAAAAAAACAATTAAGATATTGATTCTACTTCCCCACCTCTTGAACCTGGGCTGGCCTTATGACTTGCTTCGGACAATGATGGGACATTAGCAAATGTAATGCAAGAAGCAGCTTGAAAAACATTTATGCAGTGCGGCTGGTCCTTTCTTACTGTTTTTGGCAGTTGGTTTAGTCAAAATGTTCAAAATGTTTTGGATAAGAGATATTTATATTTACTCGACAAGGAACTATGCAAGATTTATGAAAGTCATGAAAATGAACACATTCCTATCTGTGGCCTGGAGGAAAATAAAGTAACTCAAAAAGAAATAAGGCAATAGTCCTAAAAATACTCAATAGGATCCCAACTAACAAATAGGTTATACTGTAACAATTATTTATAAGTCAGTTGTCAGAATCTTAGAATATGTATCCATGCATATGTCACAGTGTCTGGCAAAAAAAGAACAGTGTCTGGTGTTCAAGATATAGTTCTTGAATAAACAAATGAATTAATGCATGTATGAATGAACGCATGAATGAATGAATCAATGGAAAGTATAAATGGCTGTTATATTTCCTGACCTGTAGCAAGAAAGAAACTTGATGCGCCTTGTGATGGTTAATTTTATGTGTCAAACTGGCATGGCCATAGTACTGAGTTATTCAACTTAACACTAAATGAGGTGTTTTTATTTTTTTTCTTTTTTCTTTATTTTTTCAATATATGAAATTTATTGTCAAATTGGTTTCCATACAACACCCAGTGCTCATCCCATTGAGGAGGTGCCCTCCTCAATACCCATCACCCACCCTCCTAACTGAGGTGTTTTTAAGATATGGGTTTTAAGATATGGTTAAGATTTACAGTTAGTTGACTTTAAGTGAAAGAGATTATCCTGAGAATCGGGGTGGGCCTCATCCAATCAGTTCAAGGCCTTAAGAGCAAAACTATAAGAGAGGGATAGGGACAGAAACATCAAAAATTGGTGAATTTATATGAAGTTTATTGTACTGTTATTGTAACTCACTGAAAGTTTTTTCAGAATTAAAAATTTTTGTAAAGATAGGAGGAAGGTAAATGGAGTAAAAGTGTTCAAAGACCTCACACTATCCATGAAGTGGTAAAAGTACTTACTTACATTAAAATTTTAATTAATCAAGGATTCATGTTATAATTCATGTTATATAACCACTAAAAGAATAGTAAAAAAAATAATAATAATAACTAACAAGCTAATGGGGAAAGGGGTGGGCAGCAAAGAAAGAATAAAGAACAATTACTTCAAAAGAAAGGAAGAAGTGAGGGGGGGAAAATAGAACACACTGGATAAAATAGAAAACAAATAGTAAGATGTTATTTTTAAGTCCAAATGTATTAGTAATTACATTAATTGTAAACAGACTAAAAGAGAATGGTTGTCAGGCTGGATTTTTTAAAAAAATGATTGTTTTTATAATAAAAGTAAGACATTATTTGTCGTTTTCACTCTGTTGACACTTGCACTGACGGTGGAAAAGGCAGTGGTGGGAAAACTGCTGCTGGTCCCTTAGCCCAAGTCAAGGCGGCAACACCAAACTGTACTCACGCCATTGTACTTTGCCCTGACAGGCACTCACCAAAACAAAAAGTCTGTTTCACTTAAGAATGCCCTTGATGAAGCATTAAACATTATTCATTTTATGAAACCAATTCTCAAGTACAGTTCTTTCTAATTAGCAGTCTTTTCTGCTAGTCCTCTTCTCACCTACAAATCACCACTTTGGGATTCTAATAAATGGCCGATTGGTTTTGGCTTGAATGCTGCAAGGTGAGAGGGAATGTGTTTCCTATAATAGTTTATTGAGCAGTCATCTATTCCTACTGTCACATCCCTGACCAGCCTCTTAGTACTCACCACCCGCCCCCCCCCCCACAGGACACAGGTGCTCACTCCTCTGCAAAGCAAACGCCGGCCATCTTTAACTCTGCTGGTTGTTGAAAGCAACATTTCAGCAACTTTGTAATAGCCTGGAAAATACTTGGTAACAAAGCTGGAGATTTCACAAACATTACAAAACAGATAATACCAAAAGAGCCAGGAGTTTACCATGTTTAAGATAATCAAATCCCCATCTTGTGGGTTTATACATTTTATCTAACCTTACATTGAGCACATGCAAGTTAATAAACTATTATGGCTCATTCCAAATTTTACAAACACACCTCCTAAATTTGTTTTTAGAGATATAATGGGCACATCACTAACTCTGAGAATTATGGGAACTACAATTACACATATAACAATAATTACCTTTAAGCTTAGAGTGCTGTGCCTTTCCTATAGACTCATAGTAACCTTCACTCTGCCCTGTTTCACTAAGAAGTAAACTAACTGCTTTTCTGACGAGTAACCACCCTGGCAAGGAGGAACTAGCATCTTATAGAAAACAAACTAAACAGAGCCAGGAATAAAATAACCGACACTGTTTAGGTTGACAAATAATGTGAAAATGCCAGCCATATTTAAAATGAGGCACAAAGACTCAAGGAGTCAAAATTGTATCTGATGGTCTTTACGGTTATATTTTTGGAGACAATATTTCTGACATTCCAACTAATTACCAAGGATGTTCAGGGCAAAAACCAGTCTAACCAACTTCTCCGATGGATATTATTCATAAAGTGTGTCCTACCATCAAAAAGAGACAGACTTATGCACACATTCATGGCAAACAAGCAGCGGTTATTTACATTGTTTAAATGTTGGGTTTGCCTGTTGGATTTACCAAGAGGCACACAAGATTTCTAAAATCTCTGATGGCCAGTTCCATTCATCAGTCCCCAGTAGGTGCTTCTAATATAGAAAATGATGGAAAACGACCTCAAATAAATGGTCAATAAGCTTGGGCATGACACAGAAAAATCTAACCTATCTAATCTCTTAGAAAATGTTAAAAGCTGAAGAAACCTAAATTTGAATTGAGTAAGCTAACGAAGACAATATTTCTGGAAAATCCTTCGCAAAATAAAAATGCCTAGCTTAGCAAAAAAAAGAAAAAAATAGTTGATAGATTTAAGCTACAGACCTGAGAATCTTAAAAAGCAGAACTTTTAAATGCTGACAAAGAAGAATTCCTACGGGGCAGAGGAAGC
The DNA here is from genome assembly GCF_022079265.1 of Lynx rufus. Classification (NCBI taxonomy): domain Eukaryota; kingdom Metazoa; phylum Chordata; class Mammalia; order Carnivora; family Felidae; genus Lynx; species Lynx rufus. The sequence continues at coordinate 63,599,547 of NW_025814889.1, forward strand.
AGGTGAGTGGTTAAGAGAATACAACATAAAATATTTTAAAAATATTAAATAGGGGTGCCTGGGAAGCTCAGCCGGTTAAGCATCCAACTTCAGCTCAGGTCATGGTTTCACGGTTCGTGGGTTCGAATCCTGCACCGGGCTCTGTGCTGACAGCTCAGAGCCTGGAGCCTGCTTCAGATCCTGTGTCTCCCTCTCTCTCTTCCCCCTGCTGCCCATGCTCTTGTCTCTCTCTCCCTCTCAAAAATAAATATTAAAAAAAAAGTTTTAATGCATTAAATAAAATTTTCTGCCCTCAAAGAATGTATTATGTTCACTTCATGCACACTTTATTCTCCTCTCTTTGTTCTATTGTCTTTAACTTCTTTGCCAAATGCTAGCCAATATTTAATTTTTCTCTTCACAGAAGGAAACCACACTAAAACTGTTATTAAAAGAAAAATGGAATCGGTATATATGCACTCATATTTATATACCAGTAAAAAAGGACGGTGAAAACCAAGTCAGGAATAAATGAGAAAACAGTGGTAACCAAAGCTAAAAACTCATTTTTAAGAATCAATCACATAGTGCCAATAATATCAAACATGTATCGAGCACTTACTATGTGCCAGGTATCATCTAGCATCTGTCATGTACAACCCCACATAAGGCTTACAACCAATCTGTGTGTCTGCTGGATCCTCTGAGAAGCACATGGAGCTCAACTGGGGGACAATGCTGGTGAGAAATTAAAAAGGAGGATTGGGCAGGCAGTCTTCAGATCACATTGCCATCTGACACTTATCAAAGGAAAGGGGGAGGCGACACTTTGGATAAGGGGAGCCTCACTGAGACCTCGCTGCAGTTTGACAAATCCTTGACCATCAGGAACTCTTGAAGCAACATTTGCCCACCAGAGGGGTCTCATCCTGGGCTGAAATGCCTACACCCAACCCCCACGGAGCTCAGTCACTAGTTGGGGGCTATCCGGGAAGATCACGACTCAGCTTCAGAATCCAAGGTGGCTCCTGAAGGTGCTAGGAGCTAAAGCACTCCTTAGAGCTGAAGAGCAAGTCCCTTCCTGCAGGGAGATCTGAGCGAACTCACAGCCACCACCGTGAGGTAGGTTTTATCATGATCCCCGTTTTTCAGAAAGAAAAACAAAGGTTATGTAAATTTCCTGAAGTTACACGAGTAAAGAGCTAATAAATGTCTCTTCTGTTCCTTGTGGCTGATAGTAAAAATTAATTTATAGTTTATTGAAGTTTTTAGAAATGTTCAACTTTCATCAATAAGTCGTTTAAAAATGCCTATTCAGGGAACGCCTGGGTGCCTCAGGGAGTTGAGTGTCTGACTTTGGCTTAGGTCATGATCTCACAGTTCGTGGGTTCAAGCCCCGGGTCAGGCTCTGTGCTGACAGCTCAGAGCCTGGAGCCTGATTCGGATTCTGTGTTTCCCTCTCTCTCTGCCCCCCTTCTGTTCATGCTCTTTCTCTCTCTCTCTCAAAAATAAACAAACATTAAAAAAATTTTTTAATGCCTTTTCAAAATATTAAATGTTTGATATTGTTTTTAAACCTGCTAACTAAACAAAAAGACTGCCATGTAACAGTTTTCATTAAAAAAAAAAGCAAAATGATGGGGCGCCTGGGTGGCGCAGTCGGTTAAGCAACCGACTTCAGCCAGGTCACGATCTCGAGGTCTGCGAGGTCGAGCCCCGCGTCGGGCTCTGGGCTGATGGCTCAGAGCCTGGAGCCTGTTTCCGATTCTGTGTCTCCCTCTCTCTCTGCCCCTCCCCCGTTCATGCTCTGTCTCTCTCTGTCCCAAAAATAAATAAACGTTGAAAAAAAAAATTAAAAAAAAAAAAAAAAAGCAATGATGTGGGAGAATATATTCCAAGGTCCAGAAATGTTTAAATCTTATTTTCCTTTTCTCCTCAGTCAAAAGGTGGTGTTGTTTTCAACAATTAAATCTCTGGGCTTCAGTCAAAGGTGATAAGTTTCAATGTGGATGAAGAGTTTACAAGATAGTTCTAAACATCTGAAAACTGGAATTGCAGGAAAGTGCTCAGAGACCCGTCCTTACCGTAGCACTCCCAGGTGCTGTTATTACTATTTTATTGCCAACACACTGGTGTCTTGTCTCCTTCACGAGGGAGGTAGGAAGGGCCAGAGGAAAGAGTCAAGCAGCAGGCAGTCTAGCAGTGATAGGTACCATTTGCCTAACGACATTTTCTAAATCTATTTCTTTATTATCTAGAGACCCTTCTCCTCTCCCTTCAATTGTCAGGTTTTCTGGACTCTGAGGAAAACACTGCTTGGAGCAAGCAAGCTGGAGAGCCCAGGAGGCACGGGCCTTCAGAATTCCAGACTCCTCCACTCTTGCCCATGCTTTCACCACAGTCTGTCATGGGGAAGAAGAAGGGTAGAGGAAACCTAGAGAAGCAAATTTTAGACCTAGAGTTGGGATCACCTTTGCCTGAAATGTAATTCTTCTGGCTCTTTCGTTTTGTTTTTAACATAACTTTTTTTTTTAATGATTTTTTAAGTTTATTTATTTATTTTGAGAGAGAACGAGAGTGCAGAGGAGGGACAGAGAGAGAGAGACAGAGACAGAGAATCTCAAGCAGGCTCCACGCTGTCAGCGCAGAACCCAACGTGGGGCTCAAACTTACAAAACGTGAGATCATGACCTGAGCTGAAGTCAGACGCTTAACCCAACTGAGCCACCAAGGCACCCCTATTTTTAACATAACTTTTTTTTTTTTTTTTTTTATATGAAGTTTATTGACAAATTGGTTTCCATACAACACCCAGTGCTCATCCCAAAAGGTGCCCTCCTCAATACCCATCACCCACCCGCCCCTCCCTCCCACCCCCCATCAACCCTCAGTTTGTTCTCAGTTTTTAACAGTCTCTTATGCTTTGGCTCTCTCCCACTCTAACGTCCTTTTTTTTTTTTTTTTCCTTCCCCTCCCCCATGGGTTCCTGTTAAGTTTCTCAGGATCCACATAAGAGTGAAACCATATGGTATCTGTCTTTCTCTGTATGGCTTATTTCACTTAGCATCACACTCTCCAGTTCCATCCACGTTGCTACAAAAGGCCATATTTCATTTTTTCTCATTGCCACGTAGTATTCCATTGTGTATATAAACCACAATTTCTTTATCCATTCATCAGTTGATGGACATTTAGGCTCTTTCCATAATTTGGCTATTGTTGAGAGTGCTGCTATGAACATTGGGGTACAAGTGCCCCTATGCATCAGTACTCCTGTATCCCTTGGGTAGATTCCTAGCAGTGCTATTGCTGGGTCATAGGGTAGGTCTATTTTTAATTTTCTGAGGAACCTCCACACTGCTTTCCAGAGCGGCTGCACCAATTTGCATTCCCACCAACAGTGCAAGAGGGTTCCCGTTTCTCCACATCCTCTCCAGCATCTATAGTCTCCTGATTTGTTCATTTTGGCCACTCTGACTGGCGTGAGGTGATACCTGAGTGTGGTTTTGATTTGTATTTCCCTGATAAGGAGCGACGCTGAACATCTTTTCATGTGCCTGTTGGCCATCTGGATGTCTTCTTTAGAGAAGTGTCTATTCATGTTTTCTGCCCATTTCTTCACTGGGTTATTTGTTTTTCGGGTGTGGAGTTTGGTGAGCTCTTTATAGATTTTAGATACTAGCCCTTTGTCCGATATGTCATTTGCAAATATCTTTTCCCATTCCGTTGGTTGCCTTTTAGTTTTGTTGGTTGTTTCCTTTGCTGTGCAGAAGCTTTTTATCTTCATAAGGTCCCAGTAATTCACTTTTGCTTTTAATTCCCTTGCCTTTGGGGATGTGTCGAGTAAGAGATTGCTACGGCTGAGGTCAGAGAGGTCTTTTCCTGCTTTCTCCTCTAAGGTTCTGATGGTTTCCTGTCTCACATTTAGGTCCTTTATCCATTTTGAGTTTATTTTTGTAAATGGTGTGAGAAAGTGGTCTAGTTTCAACCTTCTGCATGTTGCTGTCCAGTTCTCCCAGCACCATTTGTTAAAGAGGCTGTCTTTTTTCCATTGGATGTTCTTTCCTGCTTTGTCAAAGATGAGTTGGCCATATGTTTGTGGGTCTAGTTCTGGGGTTTCTATTCTATTCCATTGGTCTGTGTGTCTGTTTTTGTGCCAATACCATGCTGTCTTGATGATGACAGCTTTGTAGTAGAGGCTGAAGTCTGGGATTGTGATGCCTCCTGCTTTGGTCTTCTTCTTCAAAATTCCTTTGGCTATTCGGGGCCTTTTGTGGTTCCATATGAATTTTAGGATTGCTTGTTCTAGTTTCGAGAAGAATGCTGGTGCAATTTTGATTGGGATTGCATTGAATGTGTAGATAGCTTTGGGTAGTATTGACATTTTGACAATATTTATTCTTCCAATCCATGAGCAGGGAATGTCTTTCCATTTCTTTAAATCTTCTTCAATTACCTTCATAAGCTTTCTATAGTTTTCAGCATACAGATCCTTTACATCTTTGGTTAGATTTATTCCTAGGTATTTTATGCTTTTTGGTGCAATTGTGAATGGGATCAGTTTCTTTATTTGTCTTTCTGTTGCTTCATTGTTAGTGTATAAGAATGCAACTGATTTCTGTACATTGATTTTGTATCCTGCAACTTTGCTGAATTCATGTATCAGTTCTAGCAGACTTTTGGTGGAGTCTATCGGATTTTCCATGTATAATATCATGTCATCTGCAAAAAGCGAAAGCTTGACTTCATCTTTGCCAATTTTGATGCCTTTGATTTCCTTTTGTTGTCTGATTGCTGATGCTAGAACTTCCAGCACTATGTTAAACAACAACGGTGAGAGTGGGCATCCCTGTCGTGTTCCTGATCTCAGGGAAAAAGCTCTCAGTTTTTCCCCGTTGAGGATGATGTTAGCTGTGGGCTTTTCATAAATGGCTTTTATGATGTTTAAGTATGTTCCTTCTATCCCGACTTTCTCAAGGGTTTTTATTAAGAAAGGGTGCTGGATTTTGTCAAAGGCCTTTTCTGCATCGATTGACAGGATCATATGGTTCTTCTCTTTTTTTTTGTTAATGTGATGTATCACGTTGATTGATTTGCGAATGTTGAACCAGCCCTGCATCCCAGGAATGAATCCCACTTGATCATGGTGAATAATTCTTTTTATATGCTGTTGAATTCGATTTGCTAGTATCTTATTGAGAATTTTGGCATCCATATTCATCAGGGATATTGGCCTGTAGTTCTCTTTTTTTACTGGGTCTCTGTCCGGTTTAGGAATCAAAGTAATACTGGCTTCATAGAATGAGTCTGGAAGTTTTCCTTCCCTTTCTATTTCTTGGAATAGCTTGAGAAGGATAGGTATTATCTCTGCTTTAAACGTCTGGTAGAACTCCCCTGGGAAGCCATCTGGTCCTGGACTCTTATTTGTTGGGAGATTTTTGATAACCGATTCAATTTCTTCGCTGGTTATGGGTCTGTTCAAGCTTTCTATTTCCTCCTGATTGAGTTTTGGAAGAGTGTGGGTGTTCAGGAATTTGTCCATTTCTTCCAGGTTGTCCAATTTGTTGGCATATAATTTTTCATAGTATTCCCTGATAATTGTTTGTATCTCTGAGGGATTGGTTGTAATAATTCCATTTTCATTCATGATTTTATCTATTTGGGTCATCTCCCTTTTCTTTTTGAGAAGCCTGGCTAGAGGTTTGTCAATTTTGTTTATTTTTTCAAAAAACCAACTCTTGGTTTCGTTGATCTGCTCTACAGTTTTTTTAGATTCTATATTGTTTATTTCTGCTCTGATCTTTATTATTTCTCTTCTTCTGCTGGGTTTAGGCTGCCTTTGCTGTTCTGCTTCTATTTCCTTTAGGTGTGCTGTTAGATTTTGTATTTGGGATTTTTCTTGTTTCTGGAGATAGGCCTGGATTGCAATGTATTTTCCTCTCAGGACTGCCTTCGCTGCGTCCCAAAGCGTTTGGATTGTTGTATTTTCATTTTCGTTTGTTTCCATATATTTTTTGATTTCTTCTCTAATTGCCTGGTTGACCCACTCATTCGTTAGTAGGGTGTTCTTTAACCTCCATGCTTTTGGAGGTTTTCCAGACTTTTTCCTGTGGTTGACTTCAAGCTTCATAGCATTGTGGTCTGAAAGTATGCATGGTATAATTTCAATTCTTGTAAACTTATGAAGGGCTGTTTTGTGACCCAGTATATGATCTATCTTGGAGAATGTTCCATGTGCACTCGAGAAGAAAGTATATTCTGTTGCTTTGGGATGCAGAGTTCTAAATATATCTGTCAAGTCCATCTGATCCAGTGTCTCATTCAGGGCCCTTGTTTCTTTATTGACCGTGTGTCTAGATGATCTATCCATTTCTGTAAGTGGGGTGTTAAAGTCCCCAGCAATTACCACATTCTTATCAATAAGGTTGCTTCTGTTTATGAGTAATTGTTTTATATATTTGGGGGCTCCGGTATTCGGCGCATAGACATTTATAATTGTTAGCTCTTCCTGATGGATAGACCCTGTAACTATTATATAATGTCCTTCTTCATCTCTTGTTACAGCCTTTAATTTAAAGTCTAGTTTGTCTGATATAAGTATCGCTACTCCAGCTTTCTTCTGGCTTCCAGTAGCATGATAAATAGTTCTCCATCCCCTCACTCTGAATCTAAAGGTGTCCTCAGGTCTAAAATGAGTCTCTTGTAGACAGCAAATAGATGGGTCTTGTTTTTTTATCCATTCTGATACCCTATGTCTTTTGGTTGGCGCATTTAATCCATTTACATTCAGTGTTATTATAGAAAGATACGGGTTTAGAGTCATTGTGATGTCTGTCTGTTTTATGCTTGTAGTGATGTCTCTGGTACTTTGTCTCACAGGGTCCCCCTTAGGATCTCTTGTAGGGCTGGTTTAGTGGTGACAAATTCCTTCAGTTTTTGTTTGTTTGGGAAGACCTTTATCTCTCCTTCTATTCTAAATGACAGACTTGCTGGATAAAGGATTCTCGGCTGCATATTTTTGCTGTCTAGCACCCTGAAAATCTCGTGCCAATTCTTTCTGGCCTGCCAAGTTTCAAAAGAGAGATCAGTCACGAGTCTTATAGGTCTCCCTTTATATGTGAGGGCACGTTTACCCCTTGCTGCTTTCAGAATTTTCTCTTTATCCTTGTATTTTGCCAGTTTCACTATGATATGTCGTGCAGAAGATCGATTCAAGTTACGTCTGAAGGGAGTTCTCTGTGCCTCTTGGATTTCAATGCCTTTTTCCTTCCCCAGTTCAGGGAAGTTCTCAGCTATTATTTCTTCAAGTACCCCTTCAGCACCTTTCCCTCTCTCTTCCTCCTCTGGGATACCAATTATGCGTATATTATTTCTTTTTAGTGTATCACTTAGTTCTCTAATTTTCCCCTCATACTCCTGGATTTTTTTATCTCTCTTTTTCTCAGCTTCCTCTTTTTCCATAACTTTATCTTCTAGTTCACCTATTCTCTCCTCTGCCTCTTCCATCCGAGCTGTGGTGGTTTGCATTTTGTTTTCCATTTCCTTTAAAGCGTTTTTCAGCTCCTCGTGACTGTTCCTTAGTCCCCTGATGTCTGTAGCAAGAGATTCTCTGCTGTCCTGTATGCTGTTTTCCAGCCCAGCGATTAATTTTATGACTATTATTCTAAATTCACTTTCTGTTATATTATTTAAATCCTTTTTGATCAGCTCATTAGCTGTTGTTATTTCCTGGAGATTCTTCTGAGGGGAATTCTTCCGCTTGGTCATTTTGGATAGTCCCTGGTGTGTTGAGGGCCTGCAGGGCACTTCCCCTGTGCTGTGGTGTATAACTGGAGTTGGTGGGCGGGGCCGCAGTCCGACCTGATGTCTGCCCCCAGCCCACCGCTGGGGCCACAGTCAGACTGGTGTGTGCCTTCTCTTCCCCTCTCCTAGGGGCGGGATTCACTGTGGGGTGGTGTGGCCCGTCTGGGCTCCTTGCACACTGGCAGGCTTGTGATGCTAGGGATCTGGCGTATTAGCTGGGGTGGGAAGGCAAGGTGCACGGCGGCAGGGGGGGCAGGCTTAGCTCGCTTCTCCTTAGGTGATCCACTTCAGGAGGGGCCCTGTGGCAGCCGGAGGGAGTCAGATCGCTGCCGGAGGTTTGGCTCCGCAGAAGCACAGACTTGGGTGTTGAGCGGAGCGGAGCGAGCAATTTCCCTGGCCGGAACCGGTTCCCTTTGGGATTTTGGCTGGGGGATGGGCGGGGGAGATGGCGCTGGCGAGCGCCTTTGTTCCCCGCCAAACTGAGCTCTGTCGTCCGGGGGCTCCGCAGCTCACCCTCCCTTTGTCCTCCAGCCTTCCCGCTTTCCGAGCAGAGCTGTTAACTTATGACCTCCCAGACGCTAAGTCGCGCTTGCTGTCGGAACACAGTCCGTCAGGCCCCTCCGCTTTTGCAAGCCGGACTCGGGGGCTCTGCTTGGCCGGCGAGCCGCCCCTCCGCCCCGGCTCCCTCCCGCCAGTCCGTGGAGCGCGCACCGCCTCGCCGCCCTTCCTACCCTCTTCCGTGGGCCTCTCGTCTGCACTTGGGTCCGGTGACTCTGTTCTGCTACTCCTCTGGCGGTTTTCTGGGTTATTTTAACATAACTTTTAAAAAACACATCCTAGGAGCATGTGGGTGGCTCAGTCGGTTGTGTCTGACTCTTGACTTAGGCTCAGGTCTCAGTCTGGTGGCTCGTGGGTTCGAGCCCCATGTCCGACTCAGCGCAGACAGTACAGAGCCTGCTTGGGATTCTGTGTCTCCCTCTCTCTCTCTGCCCCTTCCCCCTCTCGTATTTTTTTTCTCTCTCTCTCCCAAACATAAAAACAAAACAACAACAAAAATACATCCTAAGTTTATTCTGGAAAAATCAGAGAATACTAGGAGGGAAGGAAGGAAGGAAGGAAGGAAGGAAGGAAGGAAGGGAAATGAGGAAAGGAAGGAAGAGAAAAAGGAAAAGAAATAAAAAACCACTACCCAGAGCTGTCTGACATGTTACTGTAACCCCTTCCAGTCTCACTCTTGTGTATTTTGTTGTTATTCCTTAAATATTATTTTGTAACTAGCTCTCCTTTACTCAATATCATGAACATCTTTTTACGTCAATAAATTAATTTCTACAAATTTGTACATATGGCTCTAGCACAATGTATTCAAAGAACATCCCATTGTTGAACGTTTAAAACTTTTTCTCTTCCTTCTTTTGTTATATTAAAAGTAACTAGTGAAAAAAACTAGTGAACATCCTTGTAGCCAAATTTTCTTGTAAATTTTTTGAGATAAAATTCACGAATAAAATTTACCATTATAACTGTGTTAAGATAAGATGTACAATTCACAAGATTGTGCAACCGTCACCACAGTTCCAGAGCATTTCCATCACCCCAAAAAGAACCCCCATACTATTCACAGTCACTTCCAATTCCCCTCTCCCCCATCCCCTGGCGACCACTAATCTACTTACTGTCTCTATGGGTTTACCCATCCTGGACATTTCATACAAATGGAATTATGCTATATGTAGCACTTTGTGCCTGGCTTCTTTCACTTAGCAACACGTTTCAAGATTCATGCAGGCTGTGGCACTTCAGCGCCATAGGAATCATGGCGTGCCTCCTTCCTTTTTACGGCTGAATAATATTTGGGTGACATTTGGGTTGGGTAAATGTCAGATAAAAAAAGATGTTGGGTAAAAAAAGATAAAACCATAGGGGAAAAGCTGCTGTAGCTCTTCTGCCACATGCTCATGTGGAAAATGGCTTATGTAGCAGGGAAACATAAACAGCCACTGGGAAAGAACAGGACTAGATTGGGAGCTCCGCAGCCGAGGACAAAGACAAGGCTACTGGAAGCTGGGGTTGGGAACGGACAGTTGGATTGACAAGTCATTTTTTTAGTTTGTTTTTTAAAATGTTGTTTGGGGGCTCAGTCAGTGAAGCGTCTCACCCTTGATCTCAACTCAAGTCATGATCTCGCAGTTCCTGAGATAAAGTTCCAGGTCGGGCTCTGTACTGACAGCACGGAGCCTGTTTGGGATTGATTCTCCCTCTCTCAAAATGAGCAAACATTAAAAAAAAAAAGTAAAAATAAAAATGTTTTTCCATTATCTTTACAATGAGAATACAGCTTGGCTTTGTAGCTCTGGTTATTTGTTCAGAGGGAAGGACAGTAATGTTCAACACACCAATTGCACCCTACATAACCTGAGGAGAATATCGGCAGTCAAGAAAAACTGTGTGAACTTATGCACCTAATACATACATATATATTTTTAAATCAACAAAAGTAGAAACCTGTATCTAACCAAGTAATAACTGAGTTCTCTCACAATGTGAAAAAATAAATAACTAAAATGTGGGCTTTAAACAAAGTTAAGGTTAGGGCGCCTGGATGGCTCAGTCGGTTAAGCATCTGTCTTTGTCTCAGGTCATGATCTCATGGGTCGTGAGTTCGAGCCCCACATCGGGCTCTCTGCTCTCAGCACAGAGCCCACTTCAGATTCTCTTTCTCCCCCTCTCCCCACTCAAAAATAAACAAACATTTTTTTATAGTTTAAAAATAAACATAGTTAAGGTCTAAAAGCTCTCTTCTTCAGATGAGTAAAAATCAAGCAGCTTGGTTCTCTAAGCCCTCTGGCGAGGCTAATACCGGGAATATGCACAAGGGTCAAGTGGGCAGTATTTTCTGTCGAGTGCACTTTGCAGCTTCACTTCAGACCCTTTAAATCCCAAGCAGTGCTGCTTTCTGACCTCCTTTGACTGGAGAGAGACCACTCCACATGATACTGTTTTCCCCCTACTTCCTATCAATGGCAAGGCTCCTTTTCCATTACATATAATGTGCATTTCACAGGATACCTTATAGCAAAGATTTCTCAAACAGGACTTGAACAAAATAACCATGAAAGAAAAAGATGATAAAGTAGTTTGTATTAAAATGAAGATGATCTATGTTAATTAATCAATTGGGGAGTCCTTTATATATATATAAAATATAGAATATATATGTAAATAATATATATGATATATATGATATATAATATATAAATATAATATATAATATAAATATATATACTATATAAAACACTTTTATATAATGTATAATGTATGTATATATGTATATACATATATATATATACATATACATACATACATACATATATATATATATATATAAAACATTGTCTATTTTAAATATTTTACAATGCTACTTGTCAATTATACCTCAGTAAAGGTGGGGGAAAAAACCCACAATATTCCTACCCTAGTTATGTATTTGAAAGAATTTGGAATTACTATAAAAACTCAACACGGGACACCTGGGTGGCTCAGTCAGTTAAGTGTCCAACTTCGGATCATGATCTTAAGGTTTGTGAGTTCGAGCCCCACATCGGGCTCTGTGCTAATAGCTCAGAGCCTGGAGCCTGCTTCAGATTCTGTGTTTCCTTCCCTCTCTGTCCCTCCCTGCTCACACTCTGTGTCTCTCTCTCTCAAAAATAAATACACATTAAAAACAAAATTCTTGGGGCGCCTGGGTGGCTCAGTCGGTTAAGCGTCCGACTTCAGCTCAGGTCACGATCTCGCGGTCCGTGAGTTTGAGCCCCACGTCGGGCTCTGGGCTGATGGCTCAGAGCCTGAAGCCTGCTTCCGATTCTGTGTCTCCCTCTCTCTCTGCCCCTCCCCCATTCATGCTCTGTCTCTCTCTGTCTCAAAAATAAATAAAATGTTAAAAAAAAATTTTTTTTTTAAATTCTTGAAAAAAAGTCAACAGTGCAAAAAAAAACCCACAAAAAACAAAACAAAACAAAAAACAATAACAACAAAACAAACCTCAACAGTTCTACCTGGGTGGCTCAGTCAGTTAAGGGTCTGACTCTGACTTTGGCTCAGGTCATGATTTCATGGTTCATGGGTTCAAGCCCCACGTCAGGCTCTGTGCTGATAGTGTGGAGCCTGCTTGGGATTCTGTCTCCCTCTCTCTGCTTCTCCTCCGCTTGCTCTCTCTCTCCCTGTGACTCTCAAAATAAATAAAAATAAAAACTTAAAAAAAAAAACAAAACTCAATAGTTCTTAGGTCTCAGTTCCTCTAAACCTGGAACTGACCAAGCCAGGCACACCTCCCTACACGAATTAAATTAAGAACATTCGAAAGATACCATTAAGAGATCTAAAAGGCAACCTACAGAGTGGTAGAAAATATTTGCAATACATATATGTACACACACACAACTCTTACAAATCAATTTTTAAAAAGACAATCAAATAGAAAAAGAGAAGACATTGCAGATATGTCATTAGAGGATATACGAATGTCCAACACATCTGAAAAGTGCTCAACTCATCAGTCATCAAGGATATGTCGATTAAAGCTAACATGTGGCCAGAATGACTAAAATGATAAGATGCTAAATACCAATTGTTGGCAAGGATATGGAACAAATGGAATACTCATACACTGCTGGTGGAGTACAAAATGGTATACACACCTAGGGAAAGCATTTGCCAATATCTCTGAAAGGTGAACATATGCATATTGTATGATACATTAATTCCACTCCTACCATATACCCAACAGAAGTGCATCTATATGTTCACTAGAAGACACGTACTGCAATGTTCATCAAAGCTACCCAGCTAGCTAAGAAAAAGTTAATGTACATTCAGATGATGAAGTATTACACTGCGAGGAAAATGAGTGATCTAAAACTATTGCAACAACATAGATGAATCTCACAAACAAGGTTTAGCAAAAAAAGCCAGATAGAAAAGAATACGTGCTATCCAATTCCATTCCTATAAAGTACAAAAACAGGCAAAATTAATCTATACTGTTGGAAGTCAGGGGAAGGCAGTGACTAGGAAGGAGCACAGGGGGCTTCTGAAAAACTGGTAATGCTATGTTTCTTAAACTGGACACAAGTTACACGGTGTGCTCAGTTATCAAAAGTCATTGAGCTTTACATTTAAGACAGTGCCCTTCTTTTCAGGTATTTTACTTTGATGAAAAGTTTGAAAATAAATGTGCCTAAGGAAGCTTAAATTTGGGGGGGTTAACATGTTTCTTTTCTCTATAAAAGCTTTTCAAATTATTTTTTAGTTTTTCAGATTTCTACTTACAGAATTTTTGGTATTGGCATAGAAATGGTTTCTTACCAGTTGGCCTTTCCGAGCCTCTGTTTTCTCATCTGTAAAATGAGGATAACAGTAGAATTTAAAAGCCAGTGCGAGGGCTCCTGAGTGGCTCAGTTGGGTAAGCATCCGACTTCAGCTCAGGTCATGATCTCAGAGTTCGTGAGTTCAAGCCCTGCATCGGGCTCTGTGCCAACAGCTCAGAGCCTGGGTCCTGCTTCAGATTCTGTGTCTCCCTCTCTCTCTGCCCCTCCCCTGCTTGCACTCTGTCTCTCTCTCTCTCTCTCTCAAAAATAAATAAACATCAAAAATAGAATAAAATCCAGTGTGATTTTTAGGGGTGCCTGGCTGGCTGGCTCAGAGGGAAGACACGTAACTCTTGATCTCTGGGTCGTGAGTTCAAGCCCCATGTTGGGTGTAGAGATTACTAAAAAGGATAAATAAACTTTTAAAAAAAAATAAAAGCCAGTGTGATTGTTTGTTTGTTTTTTTTTTTTTAGTTTTTTTTTTTTTAAGTAATCTCTACACCCCATGTGGGCTTGAACTCACAACCCCGTGATCAAGAGTCACATGCTCTTCCCACAGAGCCAGCCAGGTGCCCCAGAGCCAGTGTGATTTTTAAAAGTGCTTAGCACAAGGCCTGGCACAAAATGTTCCATGGTAACTTAATACTTTCCTCTAAACCAGTGGGACTGGTTTAGAAACCCTTCCCATGTGGCTACTATAGCATCCTGTACTAATCCCTGTCTTAATATTTCTTACTGTCTAGTTTCCAAGATTGTGAGGCACTTGAGAGCAGGAATACTGTGCAATACACAATATTCCCAGAGTCTAGTTCAGCATCTGCACGGAATAAGAGCTTATTACTTATTTATTAAATAGATGATTGAATATAAATTTCGGACACGTTGCAACATCTATTTTATTGATTTCGGAATCACGTTCAGTTTCCTTGAAACAGCACTCTTGGTTTCTATCATCCACTAATAATTTCTCCCAAAATATTCTGACTTGATTCTATTCCAGGAGAACCTCTTTCTACTATTCCCTCATATTTTTCTATACCTGTCATATTAGGGCAGCCGTAGACCTTCATTTTTACAACTGCTAAATCTAAATAACTTATTTCTACCCTTCACTCTCAACCTTCCTTAAAAACTTCTGCAAGTAGCAATTTTTTTTTTTTTTTCTGTTCTGGCCTAAATGAATGAATAAGCCAGTTTGGTCATTCCCACTAATTTTTACAACGTTTCAACATGATTAAGAAAAAATAATCTGGGGCTAAGAATTGTAGGTATCCAACTGAATGGCAAAGGCAGAAACTAGAAGTCCCCAGGTAAAGCCAGGCTTTTGTTTCCTTTCCACTGATGAGACGGTATGCTTAATAAATTTATTCCTACAGGATGTCCCATTCTGAAAAACACACAATTCTACATGATAAAGGGAAAGGAGAAGAAACAAGCATTTGATAAGCATGTATTATAAAACAGTTCTGGCAACTGTCATTCCTCCTTCCTCAAATCTAGGAAAGGTCCACAAACCTACTTTCATGAAAATTATCTCTTGGACTTGAAAATAAACAGCCCTCACCTCCAACCTTCCATGGCTCTATGGTTTCCAGAGCACTCATCTTGAAATACTTTTAAACTTCTTATTGACATGTAATACACGGAGAGAAGCACACAACTCCCTAAACCTTTCTCATCTTTTTAGTTTTCATTAGTAAAAAAAATGAGTATGTACCTGTTTCATTTTTACATATTACACACATGTAGCACTGTGCTGATATTATGTGTACTATAAAACATAACACATATTAAAATTTATCAGAAGAAGAAAATTCTTGTAACTATGAAGGGTGACAGATGTTACCTAGACTTACTGTGGTGATCATTTTGCAATCTTTATAAATATCGAATCCTTGTGTTGTACACCTGAAACCACTACACTGCATGTCAATTATACATCAATACAAAAAAGAATGAGACAAAAATAAATAGAAATGGCAGTCTTCTAGGATAAAGACATGTAGAGAAGGAGAATACTTTCTTTCTCCCTTATAATAATTTAAAATTAATGGCAGAAAACAGTAGGGCTGGCTTTGAGTTCTTATTAAAGATGAAAATTGTCTTGGGTGGGACACCTAGGTGGCACAGAGCCTGCTTGGGATTCTCTCTCTCTCTCTCTCTCTCTGCCCCTTCCTACCCCTCTCTCAAAATAAATAAACATTTAAAAAAAAACTATCTTGGTAAAATAGATCTAGAATCTACAAATAGATTCTTCAAACATTTTAAATCTTACTAAGGCTTACATTTAACCTGAGTGACTACTTAGCTATGGATGATGCAATGGATTAACTCCAGTCTTAGTTCCAATAACTAACTACATTGGTGACCATTAGGCAAATTTCTTTTTTTCTTTTAACAATGTTTATTTTTGAGAGGAGAGTGTGAGCAGGGGACGGGCAGAGAGGGAGACATGGAATCTGAAGCAGGCTCCAAGCTCCAAGCTGTCAGCACAAAGCCCGACACGGGGCTCAAACCCATGAACTGTGAGATCATGATCTGAGCCAAAGTCAGACACTCAACCTACTGAGTGACCCAGGTGCCACAGGCAAATTTCTTCATTTGTAAAATGAGCATACAAAACTGGATGATCCTGAAACATCCTCAGAGTATTATGTGTGACTAGCATCACCCCGTGGACCTTGATATAATAAGGGGAGCTATATGGCCAGGATAGGAAAGCTGGTTAAAATAATAGTAAAGGGCTTAGTTCTTCCTGGCAGTTCTATATGGCAGCCTCCTCAATAATTCATAGTTTAGTAGGGATATAGGAATGGCTTTAGTGCTTCAGAAAAAAAAATGAAAATTATAATTTTTTTTAACGTTTATTTATTTTTGAGGCAGAGAGAGACAGAGCATGAACAGGGGAGGGGCAGAGAGAGAGGGAGACACAGAATCGGAAACAGGCTCCAGGCTCTGAGCTGTCAGCACAGAGCCCGACGTGGGGCTCGAACTCACGGACTGTGAGACCATGACCTGAGCCGAAGTCGGATGCTTAACCGACCGAGCCACCCAGGCGCCCCGAAAATTATAATTTTTAACTATGACAGGTTTCTTCCTTCTACCAATTGACAGTCTGACACCCCCAGGATGCTCTAGAAACAGCCAAACACCTCCCTACTGCCTTTCTCCCTCATCACTGGCTTATTTGGAAAAGAAAGAAAAGATTACAAAGAAATCTGACATCTGTTTAATGCAGAGTTTTAAGAAGCAGAGTCTCGAGCTGCAGGAGCTTAAAGCAGCTCTGAAATTCTGCACTCCAGTGCCATGGTCTTGGGCAGCAGAGTAACCAGGGGAAGAGGGCAGCATTTTGGTTACAATGTGAATGGTACTCCCTTGGAGTTATTCCAGCAGGCGAGGCTAGTGGAAGCAGGCAATTGGCCTGGCTTAAACTGTTCAGATTTGGGCCTCGAGGCTAAGAGGTATGCCGTATTATTTCAGCATGTTTTATGAATTGGTTCCACTGTTAAACACAGCCAAATTTCACCCTTCAAAAATCATCCCGAGAGCCTATCTTGGCCACTCCCTGCATTTCAGCACACTTTTGCACAGCTTAATTACTGTGTATCTGGCACCACTTCATGCCCTCTATACACTTTCTCAATCCTGGGATTCATGGGCTGCCAAAGCATAATAATCTTGTAGTGAATACATTTTCTCCTTTAAGCACTGAAACTTAAGAAAGCTTCATAGAGATTTTTTTTGAAGGGGTAGGTGTCTTGATGTGCAATGTTTAAGACCTTTCCTGTGTTCACCATAACTATAGATGATAAAAAGTTTTCATTCCTATTATATCCACTTAGACCTCAAAGATTAAAATAACAAATGATGGCACAAACCTTCCACTGTACATGAGGCCAGGACTTTTAGGATGCATTCTCTCATTTTATTCTTACTGAAATTCTGCTATATTTCCTCCAATTTACAGAGGAGGAAATGAGCTCAGAGAAATGATCTGAGATCCTATAGCCAGAAAGCACCAAAATCAAGATTTGAATTCAAGTCTTCAGCCTCTAATTCCATTGTTTATTCATCTATGTCCTGGTGATATTTACTAATAAGTTCGTGTGCCAAACATAGCCCCTACACACCATGCACATCTTTACTTCTGAATGAAAACCACAGAAAAACCAAGAAAATAAAAGTTAAATGCAACTAAAGGGCAAGAATAAGCACAACACCTTCAGTGAGCTAAGATCCTCAAAGGACTTAAGGATTGCATGACTTCTCAAGTGTAAGGAACTATTTAGGATATTTAATAGGGCCTTGGGACATAGGTGCTCAATGAATACTTGAAAGTTTGTTTGAAAAGTCTCCAGGCACCTGGGTGGCTCAGCTGGTTAGGCATCCGACTCTTGGTTTTGGCTCAGGTCATGATCTCACAATTCTGTGGGTTCGAGCCCCTGTGTGGTGCTTTGTGCTGGTGGCACGGGGCTTGCTTGGGATTCTCTCCCCCTCTCTCTGTCCCTCCCCAACTAGCGCTTCTCCGTCTCTCAAAAATAAACTTAAAAAAAATTTTTTTTTTAAGTCTCACAGTACAGGGGTGCCTGGGTGGCTCAGTTGATTGATTAAGGTCAAGGTTTCTACTCAGGTCATGCATGACTTCATGGCTCGTGTGGTTGAGCCCCACATGGGGCTCTCTGCTGTCCGCACAGAGCCCACTTTGAATCCCGTCTTCCCTCTCTCTCTGCTCCTTTCCCACTAGTGACACGTACTTTCTCAGAAATAAACACTGAATAAAAAACTCATAGTACCACCCCACAGACTGCTCATTTACAAAAGGAAAAAAAATGTACATTAAAATGGAAAAATCTGGCAGTCATCTTCTTAACCAAATGATCAATCTTAGCATCACCAAACAGTGCCAAGTTAACACTGTGTACATCTTCATGACACAGTAAGAGATAACCACACAGCCTGTTATACTCCTACCAAAAAGTATAACCCAAATCTACAAAAAAAGTCAGAAAAATATCCAAGATATGGGACATTGCAAAATGGACTTGGACATTTCAAAAAGTTCAATGTCGTGGTGGGGGGCGGGGGGAACGCAGAGGACTTAGCAGATTCAAATGTATACAAAAACCTCATTGGCTAGATCCTGGATGAGGAAAAAGTTTAATAAGATATTCTGGGGGGCGCCTGGGTGGCGCAGTCGGTTGGGCGTCCGACTTCAGCCAGGTCACGATCTCGCGGTCCGGGAGTTCGAGCCCCGCGTCGGGCTCTGGGCTGATGGCTCAGAGCCTGGAGCCTGTTTCCGATTCTGTGTCTCCCTCTCTCTCTGCCCCTCCCCCGTTCATGCTCTGTCTCTCTCTGTCTCAAAAAAAATAAATAAACGTTGAAAAAAAAATTTTTTAAAAAAAGATATTCTGGAACAACAGGGGCAATTTATCTCCTACAAATCTATGTTAGAGGTTATTCATTTATTGTTAATTGTCTCCGGTGGAGCAATGGCATTGTGGCTTCATGTATAAAATTCTTATTCCAAGGAGATGAATACAGGAGATGAATAAGTATACAGGGAGGAAGTGCCGTTTTGTCACAACTTACTTTCAAATGATTCAGCAAGACAAATTAGATAAAATACATGTGGTAAAATGTTAACAACTGGTGGATCTAGGGAGAGGCTATACTCTTGTACTGCCCTTTCAAGTTTAAATATATTTAAAATTCTTGATATTCATCAAGACCAATAGCATAAACTCAACTCTATGAACGACTTCTGAAACTACAAAATTATAACCAATAAATATGTATTGTGCTCCTGTTATTTATTCCTGGTGCCTTCCACAACCTCACACCCTTTCTACATAGCCCATCTCCTGGTTCCATTTACCACTCCTCCCCCTCAACCTTTCAGACCTAAAGTTGGTAACAGCACCATTACCAGTCCCAGTGCAACCGGGCCTGAGAACTGCATTCCCCCCTGGGGTTTCCTTACCCTGTGCACATAGTTTTGTAAAGTCCCTTTACTAAAGTTTCCTTAAATTATCCAATTGCAGTAAGTCATCTATTTCCTGCCAGCACCCTGATTGATAAAAAGCTCTGGAGATAGACTTGGAAGATGCCTGCATATTTTACATAGTGCATGGGATTGTAGGAATGGAGATGGTCTGGGAAGAGGGCCGAAGATGACCCTGGCCAATTGAGCATCTGAGGTAGGAGAATGTAGAAGCTGTAGTTATTGGCCAAGAATGTTTCAAAAAAGAACGTATCCATTAAATCAAGTGCTGTTGAGAGGCTGGATGAAAAAAATGAGGGCTTTGGAGAATTCCCCATGGGAAAGCCATCAGTGATCCCTGGAGTGGTGGGGACAGAACCAACAATGGAGTGGATTATAAAGGCAGTTGTAGGTAAAGAATACACCTGTTACCTTAAAGGTGGGGAGGGGCGCATAATTGTTCAGGCTCCTATTTTAATCATACCAATTACTTGCTGAGTAATCTTGAGATTTTTGAGACTTAATTTTTGATATTTAAAACAACCACTCCTTGTATGGAAATAAATTTCATATTAAAAAAAAAAATACTCTTGGGGCACCTGGGTGGCTCAGTCAGTTAAGCACTTGACTCTCAGTTTCAGCTCAGGTCACGATCTCACGGTTTTGTGAGTTCGAACCCCACGTCAGGCTCTGTGCTGACAGTGTGCAGCCTGCTTGGGATTGATTCTCTCTCTCTCTTCCTCTCTCCCTGCCCCTCCCTCACTCATGATGTCTCTCTCAAAATGAGTAAATAAACTTAAAAAAAATTTTTTTTAAAAACCACCACTCTTTCTTGTCATTACAAAAATGCAGAAGCAAAAACCATGGATAATGTTAAAGCTAGTAAGCTGTTAAGTATAGAGAACTGAAGTTCTACAATGGAGTAAATGATTTTTCCCCTTTCAAGCACTGAGACAAAAGGACAGGCTTTGCCAAAATCTCTTCAGTTCTCTAAACTGAAAGATTAGGCTCTTTCAGACTAAAGCCTGCAACTATGTATGTCCAAGACTCCCTAACCCAGCATACAGTAACAAGCAGTTTCTAACCAGGGTGCAAGATATCTGAAACCTAAAGCATTCTCATGATCACAATGAGTAACCAAACTCCACAGCTCGAGAAACTGTTAGAACCCTCAGATCCCTTTGAGAACATGAGTCTGTGAAATTATCTTTGATCCAATTTGGCTTTTTCCCCCTTTCCCAGTTCACTGAACATCACACAAAATGACTGCCAGGAGTACCACAATGCTAAATCTGGAGCATTAGGAAGCTGTCATAGGGACGATGGATCAAGAGGCTCCCTGGGTACCTTCCATTCTTCACTGCAGAGCAAGCAGTTAGCTTTGGACACCTTCATTTATTTTTAGAATATCCAGTTGTTTCACTAAACTGCCTGAAGACTATTTTCTACACAAAAAGACAGTGTATTAATAGGCACAACATCAAAATTAAGAAACAAAACTTGAACAACTGATTCAGACAGTTAACAGCTAACCTCTCAGCCAGGGTAAAACTTGCCTCCCATTTTCATCCTTCAAGAGAGCAAGGTGACCACCTCCAAATGCAGGTTAAGACAGCAGAGACGGGGGCCGATTCAGACAGCAAAGGCTTTGGAATCAGGAAAGTTGATTTTATTTAAGTTACATGACCTTCTTGCACCTTTACTTACTCACCTGTGAACAGGTTTGTGTTTTTTTTCTAACTTTGCAAAGTTGTTTAAACAATGTTTAAAAGTGCCTGACCCACCGTAGGGGAACTTTTTTTTTTTTTTTTTTTTTGTACTTGCTACAGAAAGCACTTGTAATGTAGGGCAAAGAGGCCCAATTTCAAGTTAGAAAAGAAAATGAGGTGCTGTGGCAGGCAACACTCTAAGATGTCCCTCATGGGCCCCACAGCCCACCTCATGGTGTTCATTGTGTAACCCTCTTCATTAGAATGTGGGAAGGACCTGAGGACACTCCGACTCACCGGCAAACTGGCTCTGGAGACCTGCTGGCTCCATGCACCAAGCGGCCAAGTCAGGAGAACCCAGGTGGTAATGAGCCAAGGGGCCCTACAGCCAATAAGGAATCTGAACTCTCCATCCTAAAGCCACAGGACACAGATGCTGCTGACAACCTGAGCTTAACTTCAGGGTAACTTGGTAACTTCACCGTCAACTAAATTAGGTACTGGCAAATCATCTGCAAGATCCCAAAGCAAATTTAAGCCCCAACGATAGTACAGAAAGTCTGGCCCACAGGATCCACTTTTCCCAACTAATAAGCAATGTGTTTTTAAAACTTTGATATGGATTACATACATCCCTTTAGATTCCTCATAATTCTATAAAGTAAATAATTCTGGAAAGTAAATGATTTTACAGAAGTTTGGAGGCTCACAAATGCAAAGAGACTCAAATGGCTAATAAAGGGGCAAAGCCAGACATCAGAGACCAGGTCTGACCCCAATGCCCAAATCCAGCTTTCCCTATAACCAATTTTTATAATTTCTTTAAAGTCTCAATGACGATTCCCACTATGCCCATAGACAGTAATAATAAAACCACAACACAGACCTTAAAACACTGGAAACATTTAAAAAGTAATAAAATTAAGTTAAAATAAAATAGAAACGAAATCAACCAACCGTTGAAGAGACTTTATCCTTCATTGTTAAAATCATCTTATCTACTAGGTCAATTATTGGGCATGTCAATTAAAACGTCTTTTATTTTAAAGTATCTCTCGGTAAAGAGGCCTTTTTCTCTCAGGGCTTGTTATAATACGAAAGGGTTAAAACTGCGTATCTGTGAAGGTCAAAAACATTCTTACCTAAGAACACCTTTTCAACAAAGCCACAAAACATCTTCTTTTATTTTCTAGTAAGACTAAATTTATTCAATACCCTAGTAAAAGTTTTGATTATAAGTATCCAACAGTATAAAAAGTACAAAACAGATTTGTAGATTTCTAATATATTAATACAAAGTGCATGACTACATACAGTACATCCTACAGGCAAAGAGGTGGAAGGGGAAAAAGAAGGCTGTGGTTGAGGTCTAGTAATAAATAAATAAATACAGAAGTAGAGATGATCCATATTATAGTATATTCTACCACCAATACTGTAGCCAAAATGTACAAAAAAAAAAAAAAAAACCATTTCGAAACAACAGGAGGAAGATGATAATGGCTGGGACTCTTGTAATTCACCTCAGAGGCTGTGGGAGAGCCAACCCAACTCACGGTGTAATCTGTGCACATAGTGGCTTGTAGTTTTTGCCATAAGGAAGAAATATAAAATTTTAAGTTTAGATTAAGAATTATAAAACTATATGGTGCCCGTAAAAAGTGGCTCACTCCTTACTGTTATTTATACTAATTTTTAAAATCCAGTTTTAAAAATAAGCACTGAGTCATGTTATTATAAGGTAGGCAAATGATCCTCCCTAATTATGAGAAGTCTGAACCGGTGATAGGTTATTCCTGAACGTTTAAAAAAGAGGCAATGACAGTACTTTGGTTTGGGTTCAAGTAAAAAGGCTTCAAATGAAGATTTTGGAATCGAAGAGCTCCGTGTTCAGGATGCATCATCTAACATCTCAATGTTCACAAAGCCTGACTAAAAGAAGTCAAACCTAAACCAGCCCACTCAGCATTAACACACACCTCTTTTCTTTTAGAATTTTACTTTAATATAGAGTGGAAAAAAAACAAAAACAAAAAAAACCCCCAAACCCTAATAGGTTAAAACCAGTCAAACAACCACTCTACACAGACAAAACCTTCACAAAGGTCAACTGAAGTAATCCAGAGCTAAAACTGAATTGCGCAGATTTTCAATGAAGTCACCAGTCATGTAACACAAACAAAAGTCAATTATTTACACACTAAGCAAGCCCTCTAAGAAATGTGCCCCAAGAAGCATTAACCTTTGTTTTTTTGTGTGTGCCATCCTGAAGACTTGGACATTTTTAAAGATAATTTAACATTTTTAATAGAATGTGATCTCTACCATGCGGTAATGCTTTGGTTCTCTTCATTTAGGATTGCTCATCCTAAAACTTGACATTTCCCCAGAGGAGCTTTGATTCTGCTTTAGAAGTTTCAATATAGATTAAAATCTTTATCAAAAATGAATATGGAGGGAGGTGACAGAGGATGCAACATATACACTCAAGTTACCTCTCTGTATGTTTAGAAACTACTCCTTCAAGGCATTTGCACCAGAGAGCTTAGTCTGTCCTGCTTAATATTCAGTAGTACAGGTTTGAATCATCAGAACCTTGGCAAGACCTTAAATTATTAACAACTACCTCTTGGGGCAAGTCCACGTTACTGAGTTATGACAAATTTATTATCATGAAGGAAAACAAGTATAGCCAGCCATCTTAAAAATGCCCCAACCACTGCTTCTCAATATAGAAAGACTAAAACTACATACGTTTATCATACAACAAATCCCATCTCTGTCCCCTGAAATTCCCCTAGATTCATTCATTAGAAGGGGATTAAAAAAAAAAAAGACTTAAAGAGCACTTTACAGCAGCATTCAGCTTTCCTATGAAATACTCAGCATCTTAAATATTATGTACACTTTTTTTCTTTTAGTAAGCTAGACACTGGCTTCAGAGTTTGTGGAACTGGAGGAGAAATAACAACCCATTCAAAACTATTCTAGAAAGTGTCTTTTGGCAGAATAGCAGGTATCCAAGTTAAAAATAGGAGGGTTTTGTTGCTTTGTTTTCTTTCCAAAATTTAAATCGTTTTTTTGTTCCCCTTCTACCTAAACCTCAGTCACCACTCCTGAGTGGAGATGGGCAGAGGCTCTGGCCCCTGCTCCTCCGGCTTCTCAGCAGCTGCTTTCTTATTGCTGCAGCAAGGCTTGAATAGATGTGTGTCAATGAGAACTTCTCCAAAACGGCCTTTATAGATAATCCCACAACATATTTTCTGTCTAAAAGAAAAAAATGGGAGAGGAATATATTAATAAGGTAGAAAACTAGCAATACAAGGAAACAAAAAAAAAAGAAAAAGAAAAAATCTACATAATTATAACTAGTACAACATGATCAAAAGGTTCTACTTTTACAGTCTTAATCACATTCCAACTGAAAGGCTCCTACAGAGACCCCAATTAACTGGGTAATGGGAATTACCCAGGTCCCTTAAATTCCACACTGGAACCTTATCAAAGATTAAGGTGTGGGGATCATTCTGAGAGACAGCAGTTTCAGAGGCTGCTCCTGAAGTTGTAAACTGTTTCAAATATACAAATAGGCATTAAAAATGACTACCAAACACCTATGGATCACATACTCTAAGGGAATAATCATTTCCTGTGAAGTCCCCCTGTATGTTTCTCTCCAGTCCCATCCTGCCCAATCTCATTCACTCCAACTTCAATTTAAGCCTATCACTGCCTTTTTTCTTCACACTTCACCGTTTTAAAACAAGTCTACATCTCTTCATATATTGCTCAACTATCTCCTATTTAAAAGAAACACATGTATGGAATCATACTCTACTGCTGCAATTTTCTCAACATTAATTGAGGTTCAAACCCATTGTCAAAGTTTTATTTCGTTTTGTGTATAGTATTCCACCATGTGAATTTATTCACACTCCTTTTGATGGGACTTTTGCTACCATAAACATGCTGTACACATCAATGTGCGTCTAACGTTTTTTTCTTCTAGGTTATGTGGCTGGTATATAGGAATTGAAACATGTTCATGTTTCTTCGAAAATGCCAATTATTTATTAATGCGGTTCCCTTCTATCCCTATTTACTAAAGGTTTTATTTTAAACCTTGAAGGAACATTCAAATATATCAAACATCTTCAAAGTACTGCTAAGATGACAGGCATTTTTTTCCTTCCTTTACAAACTGTCAGTGTGGCAAATTCTATCAGTTGACTTTTAACGTTTAAAGCAATCTTACACCCCTAGAATAAATCCAATCTGGTCATGATATACCCTTTTGGTATCAAAGTTATATATATTAGCCTCATAGAATGCTTAGGGCCTATGCCCTCTTTTATTCATAATCTGAAAACATTATGCAAGATCAGAATCATGTGTTTCTGGATTGTTTGGGAGAACGTGCCTAAGATGAGCCTGGGATTTTTGGAGAGAAGACTTTGGCCACTGAATCAACTTCTCTATTGTAACACTAAACAGGTTTTCTATTTTGTCTTGAGAGAGTTTTGGAAAACTGTCTTCTTCTACTAATGTATCCACTTCATCTGTATGTTCAAATTTACTAGCATACAGTTGTTTTAATGTCCTACTGTCTTTTACATTTGTCTTAATTATAGATAAATCTCCCTGTTTTGTCTAAGGTGCTTATGAATATGATCTCTTTTTATCTGCTTCATCTCTACTAATTTTTTTGGTCAGGTCTTTTTCAAGATCCAACTCTTAGCTTTACAGATCCTGTTCATTGCTTACCAGTTTTCTACTCCATTTATTTCTACTTGTATCTTTAGGACTTCACTGCTTTTATTTTTCTTTGTATTGGGCTTCATTATCTTTAAACTGAATGCTTATCATTTCACAAATTTTTAGTTTTTTCTTTTCTAAGCATTGAAAACATTAATTTTTCCTCCAATTCTTTTTAATTTCATACCATGTTTTGATTTGTGGTATTTTTCAGTTATTTTTTTAGTTATAAAGATTTTCTAATTTTTATTCTACTGTCTTCTTGGACCCATGGTTTCTATTTCCATTTTGTTTTGCTAGGTATATTTTTAAGCATATTTTTACATTTTCTGCCCTTCCCTTCTTGACTCTGGAGGTATTCACTCTTTTTATTTAATTCTATGAGTGGGGACACAGTTACTCAAGTCCCAAAGTTATTCAACATATTTATATTTAACAAGGCAAAGGATGTTAGGATACCTTAACTCCTATCCCTTTTATTCCCTTGATTTATATGCTACTGTTTCGTAACTCTGTTTTTACCCCCACAACTATTATTATTTTAAGCAATTTGTTTAAATTTACCTAAATATTTGCTACTTTATCTATCCTTCTCAGAATTTTAATCTAGGATCTCTTTTTCTGCCTGTAGAACTTTGTTATTTAGGGTCGGTCTGATGACAACTTCTCAACCTTTTTCCTAGTCAAAGTCTTATGCCCTTGTTCATAAAAGGTAAGTTTGTTTAAGTAATCTCTACACCCAATGTGGGGATCAAACTCCATACCTCAAGATCAAGAGTCACATGCTCTTCCCACGAGCCAGCCAAGCACACGCCCCCCCAAAGGATATTTTTGCTACACATATATATAATTCTAGGTTGAGAGTTACTACCTCTTGGCCCACTGAAGATATTAATCTATTATTTTTTGGCTTCCTTTGTCCACACTGAGAACTCAGCTTTTAGTGCTGTTCCTTTGAAAATAGTCTTTATTTTCTCACTGTTAAAGAACTATTTTGTCTTTCATGTTCCATAGTTTCATATAATCATCTATGCGTGAATTCTATCATAAAATAAATGCTTATTATCTCACTTTTAATTTGTTAGTCTTCTCGAATCTGTGAAATAGAAAATAAAATCCTTAGCTGTTTTTCTCTTTCCAAATCTACTACCTCTTTTCGACTTTGGGGTTCCACATTAACTTAGCATTTGGTCTGGTCTCTGATTATTCCTTACTAATTTGCTCACTTATCAATGCTACTTTTAAAGACTTAAAAATATGTATTTCTAGCTTTTACTTTTTTCAGTGAGAGTTGGTCAGAAAGAATACCCAGTCTACTCCATTACAGGAAACATACATTCCCTAACATGATTTTTATTTTAAATCAATTTTAATAGGAAAAGCACATAAATCACAGCTCTCGGCTCAATTCTTGCTTGTCCACCTCCAACCATGTGTGCTACCAGCTGTATGCCAAATGCCATTTAACTGCTAAGGAAGTGGGAAACCATCGCCTGTAATTAAGAAGGTTTGCTGGTTAGAGAGATATTTTGTTGCTTTTACCTTTTCCAGTACGTGAGATCTAAAAAGGAAAAAACTGGCGTTCTGTTAGAGCCAGAAGCCATCTCTGTATCTGAGCCATCGTCTGACTGGTTACTATAACAAGGAGACTGAGCTGGGGAGGCACTTGAGGTGGTACTGTGAGCATCAGAATCTGCAATAAAGAGGGAAAAAAAAATTATAATTTAATTTCATTATATGTAACTAAGGCTCAGCATAAAAAACTGTGAGTTACTAGAAAGAAAAAAAGAATTTATTTTCTATTCACTACTGATATTTGAAGATATTTGTACAAGTGTTTCTTTTTTTTCAAGTTTTTTTTTTTTTTTAATTAATTTTGGGACAGAGAGAGACAGAGCATGAACGGGGGAGGGGCAGAGAGAAAGGGAGACACAGAATCGGAAACAGGGTCCAGGCTCCGAGCCATCAGCCCAGAGCCCGACGCGGGGCTCGAACTCACGGACCGCGAGATCGTGACCTGGCTGAAGTCGGACGCTTAACCGATTGCGCCACCCAGGCGCCCCTGTACAAGTGTTTCTAAAAAGAAAATGAGGCCGTAAGCTTCCAGGAAGATAGGAGTAGACATACCTTTCCCCATTCGTCCTGCTAATAAATAAGTACAACTAAAAACCCAGGATATTGCATATAAAACAAACCTAATGACTCTGAAAGTTGGCAACAGCTAGAGAGAGAGCTCGACCTAAGGAAGGACATGGTGGTGCGTTCTCTAGTTTTTATGGGTTTTCTTTTTTGCCTCATAAATCAAGTCTTCGAGCTAGAGAAGCCAGCAGCACAGAAATACCGATGGGTATAGACAAAAAAAAAAAAAAAAAAAAAACAAGAAAAAAAAAACAACAAAACCCTCCTCTCTAGTCAAAGGGGCAGAAAAGTGGCAGCCTAAGCAAGACAGGAAACTTTTATCAGAGTAATAATTTCATCAGAGTAATAACCACTCTACTCCAGCCAAACACCACAGAAAACAGAGGCTGCAATCCCACCCACTCCAGCAGAGGCCAAGTGGGGAGCCTAAGATTTCCATCCTCCTAAGACTATTACAAAGCACCAACACATCCACCAGGGTGTCAGAGGAAGCCTGTTGAGAAGTCAGGACTTTAGCCATGGCCCACCACAAATGAGTATCCCCACCATGTGGGAACTTCAACTCCCACCCCCATCCCACAGCAATGAGGAGCTCCTCCCACCTCAGGTGTCAATGAAGGTTAACTGGGGAACCTTTTAACACCACCACACAGTGACAAAGTGATGCCTCTGTCTCATTGCCCCTGATAAAAGGGTGTCCAAAAAAAGACAGTAAAACCAAAGTTTTAAAGAAGATCCATAACATAATTTTTAAAAATCCAAGTTTCAATTAAAAAAAAAAAAGTCCCTCAAATCTAGAACCAAAATCTCAAACTGAGTGAAAAGGGAAGTAGATGTTAACACCAAGAGGACAGAGTAACATCTCTTTGTTAGAATGATCTAACAAAGATTTTAACATAATCATGACAAAAATGCTTTAGTGAGCCATTATGAACATGCCTGAAACAAAAATATTATCAGCGAATAGGTCTCAATGTATTTTTTTTAATATTTATTTATTTTTGGGAGAGCGAGCGAGCGAGCGCAGGAGAGAGCAGAGAGAGAGGGAGACATAGAATCTCCAGGCTCTGACCTGTCAGCACAGAGCCCAACACAGGGCTCGAACTCATGGACCGCGAGATCATGACCTGAGCTCAAGTCAGACGCTTAACCAACCGAGCCACCCAGGCCCCCCAAACACGTCTCAATTTAAAAAAATAAATAAAAGTTATAAAGAAGAACCAAGTGGAACTGAAATTTGAGCTGCGAAAAAAAAAAGAAAGAAAAAAAATGCAATAAAAAGCTCAGTGGATGGAGCTCAACAGCAGAATGGAGGGGACAGAGGAAACAATCAATGAACTGGAAGAAAGAACAACAGAAATTACCCAACCTGAACAACACAGAGAAAACAAATGAATAGAGCCTTAGAGACCTCTGGGACTATGACAAAAAAAATCTACATTCGTGTCATTGCAGTCCTGGAATAAGAAAGAGGGCGGAGGTGAAAATATACTCAAGGAAATATAATGGCTGAAAACTTGCCAAATTTGGCAAGAGACAAACCTATAGAGAGATTCAAGAAGCTGAGCAAACCCCAAACAGGATATACTCAAAGAAATCAATGCCAAGACACATTGATAATTAAATTTCTGAAAACTAAAGATAAAGGAAAAAATCTTAAAAGCAACCAAAAACAACACCCTACCGATAAAGGGAAAACAACAGATCCTGATTTAATAAGGAATAAAGGCAATTCATCAGATACAAGCTAAACATTAAACATGATTTAGTACTTTTGCCCTTAGAAGACTCCATATAAATTTACTAGCCAGAAAATGAGTCTTTTGTTGGATGGTCACCATGCTCTAAGGCTATCAAACTGCTATTCTACAGTGACAGCAGTATCACAAATAGGGGTTGAGATTACCCCCCCCCACACACACACACACCACACCCGCCCCCAGGATAGGTGGATAGAGCAACCCTCCAATTCAAAGAAGCAATTAAGTATTTATTAAGTACTTATCTACTAGACCTCAAACCCCATGTCATACTCTACATGGGAAGAAATAGACCAAAGAAAACCTACGAATAGACCGTAGAATGCTTTGTATTAACAAAATTTTACATATAAAATCCTCAAGAATAGCAGGCTTTAAAGAATGTTGAACATTATTGGAATGTTTAAAAGGCTTCCCGAACAATTAGCAGCAGCAGCAGTCAGCTCTATGCTGGAGAAGAAAACTCACTATCCAAGGAAGTGCTTAATAGCTATGGAACATTTGAAGCAGCAGTTATTAGATCATTTTCTACCTATAAAAATGGCCATTTCTTATGGTTTAATCTAACACTTGAGACACTAGAATATAACTATATAAAAAGCAGTTAGGAAGAAAACTCTTCTGGAATGCAGGCCTGGAAATTCTTCAAAGAACCACAATTTTTAAGATTTTAAAAATTGTGGGATTTGAAAAGGCACAAAAGAGTAATTAGCTAAGCATGGGGTAGTGGAAGCAGAACACACTATGCACAGGAAGGGAATGGACTCAGCCCAAATATTCTTTGCCTAAAATAGGACCTCCAAAGACTCACTAGGGATTTTCAGCTTTATTCCATAGCAACAAGAATTCATTGTAGATTTTAGGAAGAATGACAAAAAGAAGAAACTAACATTTATACAGGAATTTGTTTTGTTTTACAAAATCTTTTTAGTTGATTATCCCCTTTTCTCGTATAAGAAAATTATGGTTCTATGTTAAGTTAAATTTCATGAACGGTAACTCAAATCCTGATCTTCAAGCTCTAGGTCTAATGCCTTTGCAGTACACCACCCAAAGGAAAGAATATCTCAGGAAAAAAGTCAGGTAAATGCAGGATGCAGGGAAGCAAATATATAACAAGAGACAGGGACACCATTTAGTGGGTGATGTATATAAAAATTGAAGTATATCAAAACTGTTGTGTTGCACACAGGTGCTAGCAATTCACAATGCACATGGGAAAACCCAGTTTCAGTCTAAGCCTCCAAAGCCCACACACCTTTTTCAAAGGGATTTATCTTCAGTCTCCAATCCCTCCTTCCACAACACAGCTTTATAATAAAAATCTAAAATTACACTGGACATATTCCCTTAGGTAAGGTGAAATTTAGTCAGGTTTCACTTTTCCCATAATTAAAGGGAGGAGCTAAGAACATACATATGAATAATCAATTCCTCTAACCTTCAAGTGGTAGAAGAAAATTACTATTTCTCAAATGTTCATTAAAACACTTAGTGAGAATGGAGGGTTGGCTCAGTCTTTTTCTTTTCCCCTGGTGATAGCTGGTTAAGAAAGGAACATGTATAAACAATCCAGTTACAAAATGGGTAGAGGATGTTAATAGACATTTATCCAAAAAAGATAAAAAAGGACAAGAAGTAAGTGTTGGCAAGGATGTGGAGAAAAAGGAACCCTCATGCATTGTTGGTAGGAATGCAAACTGGTGCAACTACTGTTGAAAACAGTATGGAGGTTCCTCAAAAAACTAAAAATAGAACTATCCTACAACCCAGCAATTGCACTGCTAGGTATTTATCCAAGGGATACAGGTGCGCTGTTTCGAAGGGGCACATGCCCTCCACTGTTTATATCAGCACTATCAACAATATCCAAAGTATGGAAAGAGCCCAAATGTCCATCAATGGATGAATGGATAAAGAAGATGTGGTATATATACATAAAATGGAGTATTACTCGGCAACCAAAAAGAATGAAATCTTGCCATTTGCAACTACGTGCATGGAACTAGAGGGTATTATGCTAAGTGAAATTAGAGAAAGACAAATATCTTATGACTTCACTCATATGAGGACTTTAAGAGACAAAACAGATGAACATAAGGGAAGGGAAACAAAAATAATATAAAAACAGGGAGGGGGACAAAACAGAAGAGATTCATAAATATGGAGAACAAACAGAGGGTTACTAGAGGGGGTGTGGGAGGAAGGATGGGCTAAATGGGTAAGGGGCACTAAGGAATCTACTCCTGAAATCATTGTTGCACTATATGCTAACAAATTTGGGTGTAAATTTTAAAAAATAAAATAAATAAATAAATTTCAAAAAAAATTAAAAATAGAATGATTATTTGATCATATTATTACCCTAATTTTTTGATAAGATATATGCACCCCTGTGTTTACTGCTGTTACTTACAATAGCCAAGATATGGAAGCAACCCAAATGTCCATCTATATAGATGAATGGATAAAGATGTGGGGGTGGGGAGTGTCTGCAATGGAATACTACACAGCCATTAAAAAGGAGATTCAGGGGCGCCTGGGTGGCGCAGTCGGTTGAGCGTCCGACTTCAGCCAGGTCACGATCTCGCGGTCTGTGAGTTCGAGCCCCGCGTCAGGCTCTGGGCTGATGGCTCAGAGCCTGGAGCCTGTTTCCGATTCTGTGTCTCCCTCTCTCTCTGCCCCTCCCCCATTCATGCTCTGTCTCTCTCTGTCCCAAAAATAAATAAACGTTGAAAAAAAAAATTAAAAAAAAAAAAAAGGAGATTCAAAAAGAAAAAGGTTTCCAATGAAGTAGATGGAGCTAGAGAGGATTATGCCTAATGAATAAGTCAGAGAAAGACAAATACCATGTAATTTCACTCATGTGGAATTTAAGAAACAAAACATGAACATAGGGAAAATAAAAAGACTCAACTATAGAGAACAAACTGAGGGTTAATGGAGGACACTTGTGATGAGCAGCGGGTACTGTACGTAAGTGATCAATCACTGAATTCTCCACCTGAAACTATTATTACACTGTTTGTTAACTGGAATGTAAAGAAAAACTTGAAAAAAACTTTTAAAGAACATGTATAGTTAAAATACATACCTATTTCATATCACCTAAATATTTTACTATAAAGTATTAAAATATTTTAGTCAAAGATTAAACATATCATCAGAATAACTATGGACTGGTAACACCTACTTAAAAGAGCAGAAAGTTAGCAGATGATCTGCAAAGGCTTCAGAGTCGTGGGCACTGGTTATATACTACCTCAAGGAGCAGGGTGGTGTTGCAGAAAGAGCAAACAGCTTTGAAGCTAGACAAACCTGAGGTCAAACTCATCTCTATCATCTTTACTAAGTAACCTGGCTCAAGGTTAAATCACCACTCTACTTCCTATCCTAATCTCTAAAACAAATTACTGAGATAACTATGTGTGTAAAATGCTTGGTACATCTACCAAAATGTCCCAAGAGATGACAGTTTTCCTTTCATCGCTCTACCTTATCAGTGTATTTAACTCTCTTTTACCATTTTTCTAAAATAAGCATTGACGTTATTTTGTCTAACAGCGTCCTACAAATTGTTTTTATAATCCTGAAAACTCTGACCAGTCCACAACCTCATCTACAGTTTTGAAAAAGCTCTGAAAACAGAGTCTATTCCTAACCCATTTGGCCACAAAATCTGGCTTGACATGAACTATAACATTAGGGTAGCCAAACCTGACTAGCCCATGCAAGTTTTATTTATTCCACCTTTGTGAATATGACTACATTTCTACGACAGAAATACTAATGTGTTTGATTTCAGTTGTTTTGCCTCAGAAACCCTCCCCTCATTGTGTTACATATAACAAACAACATTATATGCACTGCAATTCCTTTTCAAAAGCTGAAATCTAAATTCCGAAATACAGAAGTACCACTACAGATGCTCTCCCCCTCAACAACTTCCTTTAAGAGTAGATGAACCTGATATTAATTTATCATTCCTTTCCCATTCCATCACTCCACACAACACACACTGTCCCAGAAACCTGAAAGTCCTGAGGCTAGCTTTACCGCAATATGTAAGTTATGATTTCTAAAGTTACTTTCCAGAAAACCTGGGCTTTAGTCTCAGACTGTCCACTAATATTATTTACATACCTTTCTGCACATCTCCAGACCTCTATTTCCTTATGCATAAAAATCAAGTAAACAAGCTTGAAAAATTCATCTTCTAGAACTTAACATGTCAATAAACAGATCAGAGTGGTCAGAGCGATCTCCATACAATCTGAAGAAGTGGTCAGCTAGTCAAATTACTTTTATGTCATCAGGACTAAAGATAGAGTTTCAAGGGGCACCTGGGTGGCTCAGTCAGTTAAGCACCCAGCTTAGCTCAGGTCATGATCTCTCAGTTGGTGGGTTTGAGCCTCATGTCGGGCTCTGTGCTGACAGCTCAGAGCCTGGAGCTTCCTTCAAATTCTGTGTCCCCCTCTCTCTGCCCCTCTCCTCCCCTTCATGCTCTCTCTCAAAAATAAACATTAAAAATAAAACAAAACAAAATAAACATTAAAATTTTTAAAAGATTTCACAGAAATATCTCTACCACGTTGACAATGCCTTGCAACACTTTAAAGAAAATAACTTTAAAAATCTATACATACCATATGCCACCCCCAGGTAAAAATAAAAACCAAACAACTATTCTTAACTACTCTTGTTTCAGTATCAAAACCTCAAACTTACTGTGACGTTTGAATTCCTTCTGTAGTTTACTGATCTGGTTGCTTTTTATCCTGTTTCCAGATAAAGTTTTCACTTTCTTTGGTTTCAATGTTGTCTTCAGACTGGGTCCTGCCCTTGCATCTACCACCTGGAAGAAAATACTGAATATTTAATACCACTTAAAAAATGACACCTCTTGTATTCCTTTAGTTCAGACAAATGCCTATTTCAAGGAGCCTAAATTGAGAAGCAGTTTTCTACTTAAGAGTGTTTGAGAGCCCATGTGCACTTTTAATCATCACATGGTATTAAAGAATAATTTATCTCGTGGTGTTTTTTCTTCAAAGCAGGCAATAGTAACAATATACTGTACAAAAAATTTAAATAGATTTATATATGGTAAGAATGACCCAAAAGGTTAAAGAAAATCAAGACTTACAACAACTAACATTTCTATCAGACAGTGTTTTACAGTCTGCAAAAAGCTTTCATACTTTTTTTTTTTTTTTTAAATAGAGAGTAGACACACGCTCCCAGGAGGGGCAGAGACAGAATCTCAAGCAGGCTCTATGCTGTCACACTGTCGGTGCTATACCAGAGGCAGGGCTTGAACCCACAAATGGTGAGATCATGACCTGAGCCAAAACCAGGAGTCAGATGCTTAACCAACTAAGCCACCCAGGCTCCCCTTTCATACACTTTTTTTTTTTTTTTAAAGAATTTTTTTTCAACGTTTATTTATTTTTGGGACAGAGAGAGACAGAGCATGAACGGGGGAGGGGCAGAGAGAGAGGGAGACACAGAATCGGAAACAGGCTCCAGGCTCCGAGCCATCAGCCCAGAGCCTGACGTGGGGCTCGAACTCACGGACCGCGAGATCGTGACCTGGCTGAAGTCGGACGCTTAACCGACTGCGCCACCCAGGCGCCCCCCCTTTCATACACTTTTGAGTTTACTTTCACTACAAAGCAGTAAGGGGACTATTTGTTAACTCCAATTTAGGGTGAAAGAAAACAAGAAATTATCTTTTGCCTTATTTCACTAAACTAGTAAGTGGGCAAGAATGGGTAGAGAGGGATACAAGACTCAAATTAACGTTTTCACAACTATGCTTTATGTTCTTTTCACCATACACTTTAATCCCTAAGGTCATTTACATGATGGCAATGGCATGTTCTCCCATAGTCTACCATGGCCATTGGTCTAGACCTACACGGTACTATTTCTTACAAATTTATTCACATTTACTATTTGCAGATTTGTACCCTTAAAAAGGTTGTCATCACCTTCAAAATCACAATTTTCAACTTCTCCAGACAAACTATTAAAGAAAATTCCCTTTTTATAAATTAACAGACCCACAAAAACCTATCAAAATAATGTAACACAGTAACCAAAGGAAAATGTAAGGCTAATACTAGTGTTAGGGGGAAAAAAGATAAAGAATAAATGCATGCTGGCTTGAAAACAAGTATTTTGTATAAATGCCATAAATGTTTTAAAAGCTAGCATAAGACTTAACAGTGCTGTTCTGATCACTGAAAACCAATGACAAAGGGCAAACAGAATACACATTTACATACCACTACAATCTCAACTAGATTTAAATATACAGAGTAAGAATAGCTTCCACATAACTGATCACTATGTGTTATATTTTATATATAAATCTCATGCAGTTCTTACAACAGCTCTGTGGGATAGCTACTATGTTTCCATTTTATAAGTAAATGGAACTTGCCCAAAATTCGCAACTAGTAAGGCAGGATTCAAATCCAGTTCTGGTGCTAAATCCTATGTGCTCATTATACTACCTCCAGGAATTAGGATAAATGTTCCCCTGCAATGAAAAAAGGATCCATGTCTAATTAACCTTAGGAAATACATGAAATGTACACTGTGAATCTCTAAAATGGGGATACTGGATACAGCCTTAGGGAAATGATACACTACTCAAAATTTTGCTTCTAAACATGCCAAAATGTTAAGTAATTATATCTGAGCAGCAACTTGTGTTTTTCTTTATTCTTTTCACTTTTCCATCTGAGGAACGTGCTACTTCCTAAATTGGGAGAAAACTAATGTTACTTTAAATGTAATAGAAGTTATCTGGGCACTCAGGTTGCTCAGTCAGTTAAGCACCCAAATCTTGATTTCAGTTTAAGTCATGATCTCACGGTTCATGGGATTGAACACTGCGTCTGTTAGTGCAGAGCCTGCTTAGGATTCTCTCTCTCCCTCTCTCTCTCTCCCAAAACAAATAAATGTAATAGAGGTATAACTGAGAAAGACAAAAGATGAACTAACATGATTCCAGTTTTTTTTTGATCCTGCTGGCAATTTCTTCCATCTTTTCACAAGCAGGACACAGGCATTACAGATGTCTCCTGAACGAGTCTCATGCAACCTAGTAAGAAAACAATCAAACTTTTATTAGACTCATTTATATTTAAGAATTCATGCGAGTGTATTTCTTTTGGAAAAAAAAATCCAATTACAGTTTATAGATGCTATTGCTAATTGTCCTGGATGATACAGTTACATAGTTTCTATAGCACATTTTAGAAATATAATTAACTCCTAGATCCAATGAACCAATTCTATGTACTGCAATTTGGTAATTTTAAAATAAAATAATAATAAAATTTAAGACCTAGAGGAGATCCTGGTCACTATGGTTTAAAACAAGGTTGTCCACTTAATCTTTTTTGAAGTGCGTAGATATTTCCATAAGCAACAAAATGCCACTCTTTACATAAAATAATGTGTCATGATATTCTGGTTTTACAACACACAAAACCCAAGAGGCACTGTAATTTTTAAAAAATGATTATACCTGCATAAGGGGAAGAAATCTGTAACACTAGTCAACCAAGCTCTTTATAAATTATATCTTTGAAGAACTTTCATTACTACACTTTTCCTGTATTATAAATACATACAGAAAAATACTGGTAACTTTTATCATGTATACCATTGGAAATGAAGACATTAAGTGACAAATGTAATTTAAAAAGGCAAAGTTGGCAGAAACTCTTTTTGACAACCTTCAAAATAAGCACAAAATACAGGATTAACAATAAGTAATCAACAAGTATTTTGATAAGAGAAACAAAGTGGTAAAAATAACTTCTAACATGGGAAATGGTTCAACATGAACTATTCTATTTTATCCAAGTATTTGTTGGAAAGTAAATTCCACTTTACTAAGCAGGTTTATTGTCAAAAGATAAATAAAGAACAAAATTATAAAATGAAATGTACCCTGACAGATCTCAGGGCAGAACATTAAGTCTTATTAGCATCCTCAGCAAGATGGGTTAAAATACATTTCCATAATTTAGAAAAACAATGCAAAGAACAGAAAACTACCAGAGGACAACTAGTATAAGACAGAATAAGAGTAATTTCTTAAAAGTCTTTTATATCTTGATGTTAAAAACAAAAGAGTTTGATTATAACTACAAGGGGCTTCACAATTTGTAGTTCCTTATAATCTGGAAAAGGGTAGGCTGTCAGTATTGATTTGTTTTAAAAGCAAGAACCTTAAAATAGCCTAGATGAGAATGTAAGTGATTTTAATTTATTAGCACATTGCTCCAATTGCCTGCCTCGCCTGGAAGGATTTCCGTAAGCTATGATCTTTTTCACTCTAAGAATGGTAAAAACATCAGATGATCTTACCCAAAACAGCTCTGGAAGTCCTTTTCATAGCGTTTACTGTCAGTGAATCGAGAACTGGAGGACTTAGCTCTGCAAATACAGCAGCCCTCTATACTTCGGTACATCTTTGGCTTGTGAAAACCAAACATCTTTTCTTCTGGGCAATAGTCTGTAAAGCCAGGGGAATTGACACAGCTTTATGAGGGCTATAACAAGAAACCATTAAAAGAGAGTTGTCTGCTCCACCCCAACCCTGGCAACTTGATATTACATGACCAAGCCAGACAGAAGGGCTGTGGGGAAGTCCTCCTGGATCTCCCTCCATTCTTGGCACTACCCCAGCAAGTGTATAAAACACAAAAAATAACTCAGTTTTTTAACAAGGTCGGTCTCTATCACACCTCCTTCTACCCTCCTGGCCACACTCATTCTAAAACTGAGGGGAGGGAGGCATTTTTAAAAATCAACTTTTTAAGCAAAAAATGTAAGTCTCCCCACTATAAAATGATGGAATCATGCACAACAAAGGGCACATCCTAAAATGTAAAGGCACCCCCTTTCTATTCTGCACCTTTACACTGAAATGATTCCCAGCTGGGGAAGTTTTGAGCATTTACCATGACCACTATTTGACATTAAGCACACAAGTAGCTCAATAGTCATCAACCCATAATACCTTGCCCTATGGGAAGTTTAGAGGGGATTTCTTCTGTGATAAAGAGAAGTTCTAAGCTGGCAAGTTGACTGAAAGGAGGATGTAAAATTCACAAAAATCCAAAGTCAGGATTTAAGAATAATAATTTTATAAAATCATTAAAATGGATTAAAAACGAGCTCATATTTCCTGACCATTGGTCTGCTCAGTTGTTAGAGGTTTTTAGAGCTCTTCTATGAAGTCCTGTGCCTGAGCAGTGAGGCAGATATCCAAGAAATGTAGGGTGAGATAAACTATTGATTCTCATGATCAAAAAAAAAAAAAAAAAAATCTCAACATCATGCAAGGAAGGAAGAAACAGTCCTAGAGCTAGACGTATAAAAAAAATGTATTTGGCAGTAAATACACGCCTTAGAAGAAATTTAGAATATCCAAACCGGGGGTACTTTGGTGGCTCAGTCGGTTGAGCATCCGACTTCGGCTCAGGTCATGACCTCATGGTTCATGAGTTGGAGTGAGTCTCACATGGGCTCCCTATTGTCAGTGCAGAGCCCGCTCTGGATCCTCTGTCCCTGGCCCCTCTTTTTCTGCCCCTCCTCCACTCTCTCTCTCAAAAATAAATTAAAAATATTAAAAAAAAAATCCAAACCAAGGGCCATTTTCACCAGAACATCTAGACTAAGAGAGGGAATAAAAAGGCAATGAATATACAAACTAAACCCCAATGGACAAGTGTATGTAAGGATCCAACTAAAAATCATCATTAAAAGCATCACATACAGCATCAATAAGTTACTAATACCAATTAGACTGGTGCTTATAGTGTTAGGAGTTATAACCACAGAACACTATCCTTTTAAAGTTCTTTTAGAAATACACTGAAATACAGGAGTTAAGACAAAAACTTTAGTACTCTGAAATGGGATCTCTCGTCTGATCCCATTTCACCTCAGTTCTGGTTAGTATACCAGAGCAAGTACTTATGAAAGCAATTCAGAGAAATAATGTAATATCCAGGCTGTGTGTATGTCTCTCTGAGATGGAGGAATTCTGAAATATGGGCAAGGACTTTTGATTTGTTTTTAAGAAAATATTTTATTAGCAAACAATCAGCTAAACACTGAAGCTTTCATTTTAAACAAGGGCTATTGTTTATCAAGTGTTCTTTAATGTTTTTGTTGGTGAGAGAAGCAGGCAAAGAAGGGAGATGGGTGGGGCAGAAGTCCACTGATGCATTTCAAAAATTAAGTTTAAAGTTTCTTCAATTTAAGAATTGTTAAAACAAGAAAATATTCTTAGTTGATTATTTTTGTTCAATGGAGTACTTGGGAACTTGATTTTGAGAGAAAAAAAAATAATGAAGATACTCCATAGTAGGAAAAGGTGTGGGGAGGCCTGTGAAATGAAACAGTTTTTGTTTGCTTTTTTTTCAAATAAACCCAAGTGATAAATGAAAATGGTTATGTGTTGCTTTGGAAAAAAATAATGTCAAATGACACAG
This sequence comes from Lynx rufus, assembly GCF_022079265.1. NCBI lineage: Eukaryota > Metazoa > Chordata > Mammalia > Carnivora > Felidae > Lynx > Lynx rufus. The sequence goes on from NW_025814889.1 coordinate 63,639,564, forward strand.
GATAATTAATACAAATTAAAAAAAAAAGTGGTAGAAAAGTAGAAGTTATTGCTTCAATTTGTATATTCCTGTTTTGAGGCCAAAATGTTCCATAACTCTTTCCAGTCCTCACACTAATATGGGGGCTCCCCAAACTCCCCTAACATTCTCCATTACCATCAAGAAGGTCAAAAGTCCACACTTCCTCTTACAGCTTCATCAATGACTCTAGAAAACTTCAGCCTCCCTTCTCAGCAAGGACAAAGGAAGTACAGCAAGAAAGGCCAGTTCATTCCATTAATACACAGACCAAATCCTATTACAACAGATAGATTCCTATCTCTCCCCTCACAATCCCCTACCCTTTCCACAAATAAACATGCCAACAAAACCAAACAGTATTTGAAAAACAAAACAAAAAAACACAGCATTCGGGTAGGAACTACTGCCTGGATTGACCAAGAAACCAGTTTGTGCCAGTCATTATGCTTGGGTTAATCGTAACCCTAAGAAATGTTAGGGTTATAGCTAAATACTGAGGCTTTCCTTTTTATAATCAGCTATTGTGAATCAAGTGTTCATCTTCAATATGATTTTTTTTAATTTAATACTTTTTTTTTTTTTAGTTTATTTATTTTTGAGGGGCGGGGGGGAAGGGCAGAGAGGGAGAGAGAGCAAGAATCAAAAGCAGGCTTGGCACCATCAGTACTCAAACTCCCGATCCAGGAGATCACGACCTGAGCCCAAGAGCCCCTTCAGTATGATTTCTTTGTTGGTGGGGATCTCCACAAAACTTACCCAACAGCCCTGCAAGACATCCCATTCTTCAGACTTAATAATATTCGTCTTTACATACCAGGCAAAATAAAATAGCCTGGTATCTTCTGACTGATCCTTTATGCAGCTCTGTGACCTTACGTTCGTCCTAATAAAATTCAGCTTAAATATCTGAAAGTGGTCTAAATCCTAGGTCCACACTCTTCCAAGCAGTGTTAAATGCAGTAAGGTGCAAGGCACTTGCCCTGATGCAACACACAAGTAGCATATGAACCTTTTAATGGATGATTACTTAATAAACTTATTAAACCTTTTCTGAGCTTATTCCTGCACTCAAGAGGCACCTGGGAATCTGCAGCAAATACACAGGGGTTTCATTTTGGGCTTTGTTTACAGCAACCCAGTTAAGCAGTGGTTGGTGTTTAACCATTTTGAGCTTTGCGGAGCCCAGAGACTAATGAAAGCATTTTCACAGAATCTATAGACCTACATGTGTTAAAAACTAACAAACAAGAAAAATCCCTACCTAATCTCCAGAGGAAAATTAAGGGCACAAAATGACTCTGAAAGCAAGTGATTTTTAGTATTTTTTTAATGTTTATTTTTGAGAGAGAGAGCATGAGCAGGGAGGGGCAGAGAGAGGAAGACAGAATCCCGAGCAGATTCCGTGCTGTCAGCAGAGCCTGATGTGGGGCTCGAACTCACGTACTGTGAGAACATGACCTGAACCAAAGACAAGAGTCAGACACATAACCAACTCAGGCACCCAGGCACCCCCTAACTTACTTTTTATATAGAGAAGGAGGTAGGTAAGCAAGACACAATTTGGTTTTAAACTTGGGATTTCGTTATTTCAACAAACCTGGTGGTTCTTTAGAATACTTCTTTCCTAGTTCCACAGATGTACAATATTAAATGATTCCTCCAGAACAATTTATTTGTTCAAATGACACTGTAAACTGTTAAAGTATTTGTGACTTTAAAAAAAATTTTTTTAATGTTTATTTATGTTTGAGGCAGAGACAGAGCATGAACGGGGGAGGGCCAGAGAGAGAGGGAGACACAGAATCTGAAACAGGCTCCAGGCTCTGAGCTGTCAGCACACAGCCCTACGCCAGGCTCGAACCCACGAACCGCGAGATCATGACCTGAGCCAAAGTCAGACGCCTAATGGACTGAGCCACCCAGGTGCCCCTATTTGTGACTTTTGTATCTATTCTCATAGGCGTCAAATTAATTCAGCAGTTTAAAAAAAATTTTTTTTTAATGTTTATTTCTGAGAGAGAGTGAGCAGAGCACAAGTGGGGGAGGGGCAGAGAGGGAGGGTTACAAAGAATCCGAAGCAAGCTCCAGGCTCTGAGCTGTCAGCACAGAGCCCTACGCCAGGCTCGAACCCACGAACCGCGAGATCATGACCTGAGCCGAAGTCAGACTCTTAACCAAATGAGCCACCCAGGCACCCCTAATTCAGCAGTTTTAATAGAAGGAAGCTATTACCATCTGCTCCCTAATTGATGAATAATTATAGAAGAAGAGTGGACACATACAATCTCGCTCTTAAGCATGTGGGGAAAACAGAAGAAAATTAAGTTTTGAGATAGAGCCAAAAATGAGTAAAGACTTAAAATGATTATTAAAAACTCCCATTTGTCTTCTAAAATTAGATAATGGTGATGGATGCAAAACTCTGTAAGTATACTAAAAACCACTGAATCGCATACTTTAAAAGTGAATTTTACAGTGTGTGAATTATATCTCAGTAAGCTTGTTTTTAAAAATGAAAATAGGGATGCCTAGGTGGCTCAGTCAGTTAAGCATCTGACTTCACCTCAGGTCATGATTTCAAGGTTTTTGAGTTTAAGCCCTGCACTGGGCTCTGTGCTGACAGCTCAGAGCATGGATCCTGCTTTGGATTCTGTGTCTCCCTCTCGCCATGCCTCTCCCCCACTCACTCTAGGACTCTCTCTCTCTCAAAAATAAATAAACATTAAAAAAAAAGTCTCTAGCGGGTGAGGATGGAGGTTGTGGAGAAATGGGAACCCTCTTGCACTGCCAGTGGGAATGCAAACTGGGGCAGTTGTTCTGGAAAACAGTATGAAGGTTCCTCAAAAAATTAAAAATAGGACGACCCTATGAATTAGTACTACTAGGAATTTACCCAAGGCATACAGGAGTGCTGATACACAACAGCATATGTACCCCCAAGTTTGTAGCAGCACTTTCAACAACAGCCAAATTATGGAAAGAGCCTAAATGTCCATCAACTGATGAATGGATGATAAAGATGTGGTTTATATATACAAAGGAATTTTACTTGGCAATGAGAAAGAATGAAATCATGCTATTTGCAGCAATGCGGATGGAACTGGAAGGTATTATGCTGAGTGAATTAAGTCAATAAGAGAAGGACAGATATCATAAGTTTTCACTCATGTGTGTCTTGAGAAACTTAACAGAAGTCCATGGGGGAAGGGAAGGGGAAAGAAAGTTATAAACAGAGAGGGAGGGAGGCAAACCACAAGAGTCTCTTAAATACAGAGAAGAAACTGAGGGTGGATAGGGGGGTGGAGGAGAGGGAAAATGGGCGATGGCACTGAGGAGGGCACTTGTTAGGATGAGCACTGGGTGTTGTATGGAAGCCAATTTGACAATGAATTATATTAAAAATAATGATAAAAATAAAAAATCTTTAAAAAAAGACCTAATCTCTCTAAATTAATTAATTAATAAGAAAAGATGAAAAGAAAGAAAAGAAAACAGACTAGGGCACCTGGGTAGCTCAGTTGGGTGTCTGACTCGTGGGTTTCAGCTCAGGTCATGATCTCATGGGTTCATGGGTTTAAGCCCCAAATCAGGCTCTGTGCTGACAGTTCAGAGCCTGCTTCGGATTCTACCCTGTGTTTCTGTCTCTCTCAAAATAAATGAATAAACTTTAAAAACAGAAATGAAAACAGACTGGGTTACGAATTCTCCTGTCTTTATATATCTTTGCAACCTCAACATCTAGAATAATGCCAGTCACTTAGTAGGTACTCAATAAACGTGCTGATTCAACTTTTTTAAAAAGTTGTTTTTTAAAAAAAGTTGTTTATACAACATTTCATGTTTTACAAGGCACTTTCATTAACATTATTTCTTTGGCTGCTATCAGCAAACAACCACAAATTTTAAAAAACATTCAGGGGCACCTGGGTGGCTCAATCAGGTAAGCATCTGACTCCTGATTTCAACCCAGGTCATGATCTCATGGTTTGTGGGTTCAAGCTCCACATCATGGAGCTGTGCGCTGACAGAGCAGAGCCTGCTTGGGATTCTCTCTCTGCCCCCTCTCCTGCTCGCATGCACACTCTCAATATTAAAAAAAAACTGTAACAAACACGAATCAACCAGCTAAATTACTGTTCTGTCCAAATTAATTCAATCTCCCAAAGTTAACAAGATTAAATGGTTAAGTCAGCAAAAACTAGAAGAGAAATAGCTGTAATTATATGGGCAAATATTGTAACATAGACAACAAAAAGTGAATTTTTGAAAATGCAATAATTAGTTCTAAAATATGATTAATTGGTTGGTTTTTTTTTTCACTTTAAAGCTGTACATTTCATATAAATCTAATGATCAAATTAACGAAAGGATGGGGAATGCAGCCTTAGTGTTAAAACAAGGAAAGTGTGGGGGCAAACTGTTTAAAAAAAAAAAAAGGAGCAAATCTATTCTTTATTTATTTATAAAGTAATCTGTAGGCCCTACAAGGGGGGCTTGAACTCATGCTCTTGCCAACTGACTGAGCCAGCCAGCAGCCCCATCGAAAGGACCAATTCTAGTGTGATTCGGCAGCACATATACTAAAACTGGAACAATACAGAGAAGATTAGCACGGGCCCTGCGCAAGGATGACACGCAAATTTGTGAAGCGTCGCTTATTTTTTGGAAACCAATTTGACAATGTATATTAAAAAAAATGATAAAGGAGGAAAAAAAAAGGACCAATTCTAATCTAAAGAGATTATGAAGCCAAAGAGCAGGGATGATATATTTTACACTTAATTCAACACACATAGGTTTACTAAGTGCAATGTAATATAAATGGAAACAAAAGGAATCTTCACAGCAATAGCTAATATTGAAGGTATAATATTTAATTCTAAGTTTATTTATTTTTTTTTAAAACATGTTTTCTTTTTTTAAAAAAAATTTTTTTAACGTTTATTTATTTGTGAGACAGAGAGAGACAGAGCATGAACGGGGGAGGGTCAGAGAGAGAGGGAGACACAGAATCTGAAACAGGCTCCAGGCTCTGAGCGGTCAGCACAGAGCCTGACGCGGGGCTTGAACTCACAGACCGCGAGATCATGACCTGAGCCGAAGTCGGACGCTTAACCGACTGAGCCACCCAGGCGTCCCTTTAATTCTAAGTTTAAAGATGATCTTTTAACAACACTAAATTCACTTTAAGCCTGACTTTAATCAGGAAACAGTATCAAGAGGGGGACCTGAGTGGCTCAGTCAGAAGAGTGTGCAACTCTTGATCACAGGGTCAGGAGTTCGAGCCCCATGTTGGGTGTAGAGATTACGTAAATAAATAAAACTTTTTTTAACAAGGAAACAGTATGAAGAGTAGTAAAATGCAAATTTTAAAGTTTTTAAGTACCCTTTTAAATATGGAATTGGAGAGACAGGGAGGTGAAGAACTTAATTCTGCAGAGTATTGTCTTATCTTTTAAATCTTACAAGGGTGATAATTTAACATCAAGGAAAACAGAGATTTATTTTGTTATGATAAATACAACATCCAATAGGCTCACCTTTTTTGGTACACTTTGAAGGACACCAATAGTTCCTCCTAAATATAACTTCCCAATTCCACTTTCTAGATTCCTTTCAGGATGTAAAGTTTTTCTTACTTTCAAAAATACCTTTCAAAACTCAAAACGCAAGGGGCGCCTGGGTGGCTCAGTCGGTTGAGCGTCCGACTTCGGTTCAGGTCATGATCTCATGGTCGGTGGGTTCGAGCCCCGCGTCGGGCTCTGTGCTGACAGCTCAGAGCCTGGAGTCTGCTTTGGATTCTGTGTCTCCCTCTCTCTGTGCCCCTCCCCCACTTGTGCTCTGTCTCTGTCTCTGCCTGTCTCTCTCAAAAATAAACATTTAAAAAAAGTTAAAAAAGAAAAAAGAATGCAATAGATATGTAACATGTGCAGCATGGGAACTATCCAAGATATCTTGTCTGTAATATTAAGCAAGTTGAGTAACAACTATACAGTACAATCCCATAATGGGTTTTTTAAATGGGACTTTAAGTACATAAACTGACTTTCTAAAATATATTTTTAAAAACGAATTAACTAGTGGTTGCCTCTGAGGGAAGCAAGAATGAAGGAAGATTACTTTCACTTTACTCCCTTCTAGCACCATGCCCCAAAACCTTAGTTATCATTGCACACCTTGACTTAACCAAAGTGGTAGTAGCTGACACAGCTCAGAGAGCTTAAACAAACTTCCTCAAAGACATACAGATGGAGAGATACCCAGTGGGAAACATAGTCCACAGCAGAGAGTACAGAATAGACATAGAGTAGAATGGGAAGGAAGCTGCAAAGAGACAAGCAAAAGATTTGTAAAGTGGGAAGGAAGCAGCAGTGAACAAAGACAAAAGGAACCAAGCAACCAAAGACAACTTTGAAGTGAAGGAGATGGCATTTCTTTAAAGCTGAACTTTAAATGACAGGATGATGGGAAAGGAAGAGATATAAACACGAAAAAACACCCATGATCAAAAGTTATGAGCAACCCTTAGTTGCTGTAATTTTTAATGCCACCCGCGACACCATTTTTAGTCAGTGGTATGCTATCTTTAATCACCTGTAAGTACAGGATCCAGTAAACACTAACAGTGTAACTGGAGCAACACTTCACATAAAGAGTCAACCAGGACTAAGTGTGTTTTGTGTTCTGCTGCTAGGCCACTCGGTTGCAATGTGCCCTAACAATAAGACCTGTGTCATCAGCGCTTAAGGAAAGTCATGAAGCTATTGAACACGATTATTTCCTCTTACCTGTTTCCAGACACTAGTCCACACCCCAGCATCAGAAGTTCTGAATTTACTTTACTCACTTTTAAGGGACAAATTTTAACTTGCCTAGAGGAAAACTGAGAAAGGATGGTAGACCCCACCTGTTTGCCAATGGCTTCTCCAAAAATGCACCTAGTCTCTGAGAAATTATACGGTAAAGTATTTATTATGGCTGTCTACGAAACCCACACTTAGCAGAAGAATGTAGAACTCATCCTACAGGAAAGAGGTCAAACTCAGAAATAAAGTCTTCAACTGAAATAGCATAGGTTAAAAATAAAAAAATCACAAATCCAGGTCTCTGGAGTTTCAGACAGTGTAAAAAAATACTAGGTCCTCCCATTTTGATAGTGTGAAAAAACACTGGGTATGCCGATTCTAGATTAAGAGTGATTCCAGTGGATGAAAAAACTGTAAAGGTTGGGGAGATAGTATTAATCTTCTCTTAGATGATTAAACAAATAATCAGTTAAGAAATGTAACTACTGTTGAGTCTGGTGAAAAAAGCACTATAATGAGTCAAGTTGGGAGTCTAATTCTGCATTTGTCTTTACAACTGACTAGGAAGTCACTTCTAATTTTATTTGCCCCTCTGCAATATTAGGGTGAAATCTCACTTCCACTTTCCAGGGATGCTGTGAATCAAGAGTATGAAAACACCAGTGTCTATATACCACTTATTCCCTTGAACTTATAGGACTTACACACAGAAATATAAACTCAAGGCACCAGGGTGACTCAGTTAGGTGTCCAATTATTGATTTCGGCTCAGGTCATGATTTCACAGTTCGTGGAATCAATCCCCGCGTCAGGCTCTTCACTGACAGCACGGGGCCTGCTTGGGATTCTCCCTTCCTGTCTCTCTACCTCTCCCACACTCACACTCTCTCTCTCTCTCTCAAAATAAATAAATAAACATTTTTAAAAAATATATAAACACTATCCCAGGATATGTCCAACAAATTAAACTAAGGGTAGAATCCTGATTTCTGAAGGCTTTCTTTTAAGTTCCGGTTTGTGCGAAGAGAAACTTGGGTTTTTCTGGGAGATTTTAACATCATGAAATTGGGCTATATTCGTTCTGTGAAGCTGTCCTCCTTTCTGAACTTGAGAAAAATGTTAAGAAAGGGGGTATAGCCATACATATCTGGTCTGACCCAAACCGCAGAAAATTTCCTTAAGCTGTCTGACCCTTCCATTTCCTCACCTATAAAATAAGGATAAATCCCAACTCTTCTGAGTACGATCTGTAAAGCACCAACACAAGGACTGGCAAGTCCCAACCTTTAAACACTCTAAATTAATTACATAATCTTCTCTCCCAAACATGTTCCTCCAGTGTTCACCTAACCTTGGTCATCACATATACAGTCACACAAAAAATCTGGAAGTCAACTGGGCTCTCCCTTTTCATCTTCTGCATGACCCTCAACATGTCCACTATGAAATCCTTAAAAATTCTGTTTCTTCCTTCACTTCTCTGGTCCATGTCCCTTCTGTCCCTGCTGCCTAGTTGTCCTTCATCGGGGTGCTGGAGCCTCATAACCGACTTCCTCAGAACCTTCAAACAGGGGATCCCTTCCTAAAGCTCAAACAATCATCTCTTCCAAATTATCAACATGGGCTTCAGGATAATATCTAAACTTCTTGGCAAGAAATGCAAAGCTTTCCAGGATCTGGCCCTGCCTACCAGCTGCTCCAAACTTGGAATCCTGATATTCCAGGATTGTCAAACCAACTTTATTAACTAGCCACATCTCTACTCAGGTTGTTTTACCTGAGATGGTTTCTCCCTCATCCCCTTAACTCAGGAATTAAGAATTTTTAACAAAATCTGTCTATACGTGTATTGTAACACCTAACACAAGATTTTCACATACTTGTTTGCTCTATTATCTCCTCTACTCAATGGTAAACTGTTGCAAGGCAGGAACTAAGTCTTATATTACAACCAGGTGCTGACTGTACATGGTATACAGACACTGGCAGAATTTGTTAATACCTGAAGACTGGGATAGGCAAAACAGATCTGAATAGTATATTTAATGCACAGAATGGGAAACAGTGTCCACAATAAAGAGGTGTATTTAAAAACTAGTGTTTTTAGGGGCGCCTGGGTGGCGCAGTCGGTTAAGCGTCCGACTTCAGCCAGGTCACGATCTCGTGGTCTGTGAGTTCGAGCCCCGCGTCAGGCTCTGGGCTGATGGCTCGGAGCCTGGAGCCTGTTTCCGATGCTGTGTCTCCCTCTCTCTCTGCCCCTCCCCCGTTCATGCTGTTTCTCTCTGTTCCCAAAAAAAATAAATAAATAAAAAACATTGAAAAAAATTAAAAAAAAAACTAGTGTTTTTAATTTAATGGAGTCATTTTTCTTTAACATTTAGTCTAGAGACTTTTGTATAAAAAAAATTGTGAGGTTCAAAGCTTTACAGGAAATGTAAACCAAGTGAATTACTTTAATTAGAGAAGATTAATAATAAATAACTCAATGCTTTCATAACAACTGGTAGAAAAATACTTATTGCTTATTTGAAGCAAGTATGTGGGGAGGAAAAGATCAGGGGCAAAATAAATCTCAAAACGAGAGCTGTTTAAACTCACCATACATTAACATGAACCAAATTAAAATAACATTAAAACAAATCAAACTTATAATAGGTGGAAACAATACAAAGCTAGAAACGCATCATTTTAGATTAACTGCAACTTTCGTACTTCTGGTGCAAAAAGAAAACCTCCCTTGAAAACAAACTGCCTTCTCTTGGACTAGATGCATTCCCAGATCATTTCCATAATACAGAAAATCTTAGTTGCAGACTCAACTAAAACAGAAAGTGAAGAGCTAAAAGACAATGAAATATTTTCAATTTATAACCTCCCAGAGTCAAAATTAAGTATGGGAAATCCAGGTCTCTTGTGGACAAGAGAAATCAGGAAAACAGAAAACGGCATCCTCTCCATTTCCACAAAGAGTTTTTGATGTAAAATGGTTGAATCAGAATAATGTCTTCCCAGAACCAGTTTCTGAAGGTGGGGAAGAGGGCCAAAGATACTCATTCTTTCCACTCAACGTTTACTGAATATTTCCCCCAGCAATGTCACTGGCCCCAGGCCTCAGTTTTGTCTCCTGTAAAATATCTATTCCCAAAGTTGTGAGAACAGCCAGTATTTACCAAGCATATCACCTGCTTAATTATTTACAACCTTATGAAGTAGGTATTGCTATTTTGCAGATGACCACAAAGTGACTTATTTAACATGAGCACAGCCTTGCAACCTAGGCATTTTAACTCAAGACCTCCAAACTAACTAGTACTTCAACGAAGGTGTTCCCTTCTTTCTCAGCCAATTATATTCCCAGCACCACTAAGGAAGAAAAAAAGTTATATTTTTGAAGCAACCTACTATGTGTTGGCATGGTAAATTAACTAACTTGTCCTAATAAAGCTTATGAAGTTGGTTTAGATTTCAAATTAAGCTTAAGCTTTCACCGGTGAAAAACTGATTTTACATGGAAAATCATTATCAAATTGCTTTTTCACATAAATCTGCTAGAGTCTGAGCCCCATGAGCCAGCTTTTTCTAGGGCCTCATTACAACTCGGGGGAAAAAAAACAAGCCATCCAGGTTCCAGATCTACAGTTAAGAAAACTATGCAACAGCAGTCTTGAGGCCTGCTGCCCACCAAGGTTCTAGAATACACTACGTATTGAACTTTTCATCACCGAACTCCCGCAAAAAGTAATGCAAGAAGGAAAACAGTAGACCTTGTCTATAGGTCTTTCCCACTCTCAACTCATTCACCTTGATAAACCAAATCTCCGTTGCACATATCATGTGATATTTAAAACAAAAATTAAGCTCTATTGTATTTGAAATTTCCCAGGATATTGAAATTCTAGCTGTAAACCCAGGTATAAAATACTGATTAAGAAAAACAAATGAACGAATCTTAGTCTGCTTACAAAACATCTCTTATGCATCTTAAATAATCACAGAGAAATAAATGCCCAAAGGGAAAGCCATACAAAGTTTTTCACTTTGACATGTTCTTTCTATCCACTGCAGATATGTACTGTTACTATAGTATTAAAAGTTGCCTTTAAGTATTTGTACTTTGGTCACCAAAACATGGGAGAAACATGTCTGTTAAATAACAAAACAATGAGAAGCACAATCTGTACAGATTTTTGGTCTGGGTGTGGCATGTAAAGATACTATTTTCTGGTAACAACCACTTTTAGATTCTAACCCTTAAACATGATCCAAACGCAGGAGAAATCAGGAAAGCAGCAGCAGATACAATGCTGCTTATCGGATGTCTAGACTGCAGGCAAACCCCAAATACCAAAGAAGCATCCATGTGTCAAACCAGCATAATTTTTGAGCTATGCCTGGGGCCACATACCAAAAAAAAAAAAAAAAAAAAAAAAAAAAAAAAGATTGGCTTTGAAAGAAAATCTAAGAGGGGTAACCAGAAGGTCAACCCCAGTTTATAGGAACTAGGAAGAAGCTAGCAGGGACATCCAGCCTTTTACCCTGTCACCCCCCCCCCCGCAGCTTCCTTCCCAACCCCCATATAAAATCTCCAAGGCCCAATTCTCCACGTGCTAGCTTCTTCAAGGTCATCCTAAGATAAAGCAGTGAACAATCACCAAACATTGAGCCGGCGTACCTTTAGGGCAAAGGGGCGATTTTCCCCTTCCCCAAATCATTATATAAATATTTTAAATGCCATCAGGCTTTTCTCCAACTCCTACGGAAACAAACTCCCAGACTTTAATTTAATTTAGATTGAGCAACTAAAAAAACGTGTTCGGTTTTGCGACATACATTATTAAAAGGCTTTTCAAGTCTGGCAAACTCCAGTACAAAAACAGGTGCTTTCAGTGTACTTCTAATGACAAGGTCAAACTCATATTTTTAATTACTAAAATTAAAAGGAAGAAAAAAGTTTTTTTCTTTTTAATCTTCCTTAGGACTACCCGAGGTGTGGGGGCAGGGGGAGTATTGCTGAGGTAAAACTGTCTCGCACAGGATCCGTGTTGTTCTAGTCACTAATTCCTAGTCTTCCCAGTTGTCTGTAGTTACCCAAGGTTAGACGGAGAAAATAAAAACAAAGAAATCTACTAGGTCTCGTTACCAGAACAAACTCTGCACCGCCCTGCCACCCCAATAAACCAACCCCACCCGCAACCAAAACAAACCTCGCCCCTCCCGGATCCCCCTCCCACACGTAAACACACAAAGAAAACAGCGGCACGCACAGTTCAGCCACAGTCCTCACTTCCCTTTGTAGGACAACGGGGAGCCCCGAAACTTCCCCACGGTGGTTTTTTCGTGTGTCGTCGGGGCTGGGTCCCCTGAAAGCGCGAGCCACGGCTCGGCTACGAGGGTTTGGGGGTGCTCGCCGCATGCGCCGGCTTCCACGAAAGCAGCAAAATGCCTCTCCCCAGTCCTCCTGCGGCCCTGGCCGCCCCCCCCCCCCCACCCAACGCGCTTCCCCCTCGGGCAAGCGATGACGGCCGAGAGAGGCACCACGGCAGCAAATAGAAACGCTCCCCGGTGGGTTTGTTGGTAAATAGAACAACTTGGGTCGGGAAGAAAGTTCCTGCGGAGAGCCGCTCGCCTGGGCGAGGGCGGCAGGAGGTGACCCGCGTCCCTCGCCACCTCCTCCCTCACCTGCGCCGGAACAACGGGCCCCCGCGCACGCCCGCCCGCCCGCCCGGCGCCTCCCGCAGGCCGCGCCTCCCGCACGCCGCGCTGCCGGGGCTTGTTCCTCCTCATGGCTTTGCCCTGACGTAATTCAAACATGGCAACAGTTCGACTTCAAAGGCGAATCCACAGACCTCCCAGACACAAGCTCTGGACCACGGGTAACGGGCCAAGAAGTCGGGGCCACGCTCTCCCGGCCCCTCGGCTGTCGCGGCCCTCGACGCCCGTGCTGAAGCGCGGGGGCCCCGAGACCGCCGCCTCCCCGCCCGCCCGCCCGGAGCGCGGAGCACGCCGCCTCTCCGCGCACCAGCATGGCACCTCATGCGAGCACCGCCGCCAAAGTTTCCCCGCGAGGGGCTGAGGGACAAAAGCCCCTCTCGAAACTCGCCCGAAGTTAGGGGGGCCCGGCCCACACGGCCCTCCGCCCGGCGGCCGCCCCGAGCGCCGGCGGGGCCCGCACGGGCACATGCAGCTCTTTGTTTTCTGTCCAGCCGGGCGCTGCCTACGTGCAGCATCAGGGATGTCGGATTGTTTCTCAGAGGCGAGACACTTGACGATCACCCCGGGGAGAGGTCCAGACCCCGCGCCCCGAGAGTCCGGAGCCTCTCCCCCCGTCCTCCCCTCAGCAGCAGGCCCATTTAATCAAAGTTTTGCAGTGTCCTTGATGAGAAACGCCGATTGCCCGCCCCGCATCAGCGGAGAGTTGGCGACTTTCACTCTGCTTTTTAAACTGGCAAGACGCCATCATCAGCAAATCACATTGTCCTGCCGGCCGGCCCCGACAGCGCCCGCATCTCGCTGCCGGCCCGGATCTGGACACTCACACAGACCTCCGGCGAAAACCAGGGTCGCAGCCCCAAGCACGTGGTCTGTCATGTAGAGCACAAAAAGCAGTGCCCTCCGGAGTTCTCTCACTCCTTCGGCGCAGACAACGCCGTTGCCTCCATCCCCAAGTCAACTTGGCTATGACTGGCCATCTTAAGCCGCCCACAGTCGCCTCAGAAAGCCCTCACCGTGGCGCCCACATCTACGCTACAGGTGACTAAATTGCGAACAAAACTTGAGGCTCCACAGACACATTGGCCCCCCGCGCTGCCTGGGCGCGGTCCGGGGGGTGGGGGGGGGAGGCGTTTGGGAGCCGGGCTGCTTCAGAGCGGCCGCGTGTTGCTCTCATTGTCGCATCCGCATCCCTCCGGAGTTCGGCAAACAACGCCACGCCGCGTGCACTCCGGCCACCCCCGGCGCTGACCCAAAAGGCCGATTTAAACCCTCTCACGCCCGCCAGCTCGCAAGTAGACGGCAACTTAAGTTTCCGAGCCTACGGCGCTCATTGTCCACCCTTCTCAAACAGGCGCAGGGGGGCTGCAACGAAACTAAACCACGAGGTTCAACCACGGCGCCCGACCACTCCCGAGGCGCGCGCCCACGCGGATGCACCGGCCCGGGGCCCCTTCGCGATTGCCAGCAAGTCGTTTTCCTCTTGGGCCTTCCAGCCACCCGCCTCCTTTTCGCCAGAGAACACTACGGCTAAGAAAAGTCATTGTCACCTTCAACGTGGATCCCTCAACTCCGGCGACTCCTCAGTCGTTTGCAGCCTCCACTCACTTCCCCCACCCCAAGACTTTCGGTTTGCCTCCACTACCCTACCCAATTAGAAAAGGCACACTAAACGTGTATACAAAAGAACCCGGGGTCTGAAGATCACGAGAACATTGCTCCCAGCAATGCCATCTCCAAGACAAAACTTCCTGTGCGTGCGTGTGTATGTGTGCGTGTGTGTGTGGAAGGACTGGGGGGTGGGGGGGAGGTGAAAAGAGAAAAAAAAACACACACTCTGAAATCAAAGCCTCGTGAGACAGTTTTGCACCAGAGTAATGGTTAGAGTCACTCACCTTCCAAAATCAGCCGTTCCACGCACAATAACGCTCCCGAGGTCTGGAGTGCACACCAAGCCAGCCCCCCCCCCTTCTAATCGCTCCCTCCTCCTCAACTGCCTTGTCTAGAAAGATTGTCTCCTGCAGTTCTGCAGTTGCTACCGCTGGCCGGGAAGGTGTAGATTCCGCTTTCCCTCTGCGCACGCGCGTCTCCTGGTACAAAATTCTCCTGAATCGAACTTATTTGCATACGGGCGCGCGCGCGTTGAGGGCTGGGAGGGGAGAAGGCCCGGCGGCCGCGCGCGCTCCCGGGGCCTCTATTGTCCTTTTAAGGGGAGAAGCGCCGCGGCGCGGGAAACGAGGCGGCCAGAGGGAAACGGGGGCGGGGACTGCTTACTACGGCTGACGTCACGTAAACAAACGCCCCCTGGCTGGAGGCTGCGGCGAAGGGGGAGTGGCGGGGTGGGAAAGGCGGAAAGGTTAGCAGTCTAGGGAGAACGTTCGGCTGCTTGACTTGCTTTCCACCCTGAAGTTCTTGGGGCGCACCATTTCGCATCGAAAAATATTTTTGGAAGCTGTTTTTGCAAAATTCTCACACCTATGCCCAGTTTTCGGCTTGAGGCGACAGGGGAGGTGGTCTTGCAAGCACCCAGACGGAATTTATGCCTCCTACATTTCCTAAATTTTGTTTGAAGTTGGGTTTTTGAAACTTTTTTTTTTTTAATTCTTTGGGACCAGAGGAGGCTCATTTTTCGTGCAGTTTTAATGAGTCGTTTAATAAAGTCCCATTTTGACATTTTATCCATTCACAAACTCCCGCCTGCCCTCCTCAAGCAGTAACCCAACCCATAACGATCCAATTTCCCCCCCCCCCCCAACTTTGGCCTTAAGATTTCAAGCCAGTCCGAGTTGAATGGTTGTTAATTTCCGTGGGAACAGTGTAGCTTTCCTAAAAGACTAGTCAGTGGAAAGCCAGTAATCTAGGAACATGCACACCTCCTCCAGCTGCTTTTAAAGGGTGTTCCATTCAACCAGAAATAATACCACTAACTGGTGGTCTTGGGAATGGAAAAAGTAGCCAAGGAAGTGCAGATTTTCCCTGGTGGAATATATAATAAACCAACAATCTAAACGCTTCCTGTCCCAGGAGGAAAGAAAAAAAAAAACAAACCTGAAGTAACTCTTCTCATATAAAGTGGAAAATGAAAAAAGAATGATTTTGATACATCTTTATTTGGAGAACACAACTAACACCAATAGGCTGAGACCCTGATTTAATATGATAGAGGGAGGGTGGGGAGAGAGGAAGGATGTTTTTCCCAGAAACTTGATATTGTTCCCAAGCTACAAAAGTGTGGACATCAACCATAAAACTTAATCATCTGCTGACAAGTTTCACTGCTTTCACTGTAATGTCAACAATATGGATTTAAATAGATACTTCTGAACCACTAATTTAATTCAACAACCAATTCATAATACATGCACGACAAACCCACTTCTAGAGTCTGCAACTAATGTTTCTTCTTTTTCTTTGGGTCCTGTAACACAATATTTTTGTATCTGTATATGAAAACCATATATTAAATACCTGCAAAAGAGAAAAAAAAACACCCTCACTAAAATGTGAGCTCCCTCAGGGCAAGAATTTTATACTATATTCATTTTTGTACTCCAGTGCCTAAAACAGAGCACAGCAGATAACGGACTCTGAATAATTGCTTGTAAAGTAATAAATACATGGACATTTCCAAATTTATTATAGATTTATCTCAAATCAAAACAGCTTTACTTTAGTGTAGAATTTTTGTATTTAACCTAAAATGAGTTTGGAAGTTATAGTGCTCACCTCAATTAACATGATGTCTATGATGCCTGTTCCTATCATAACAAATAAAATGGAGTAGGCTTACTAGCTGTTGCTAGGCTTTCATTGGTAACAAGTTGGACCCGCAACATAAACACCTACCTTCGTTTTGAAGAAAATTTTATTTTTTTTTTTTTAACGTTTTTTATTTATTTTTGGGACAGAGAGAGACAGAGCATGAACGGGGGAGGGGCAGAGAGAGAGGGAGACACAGAATCGGAAACAGGCTCCAGGCTCCGAGCCATCAGCCCAGAGCCTGACGCGGGGCTCGAACTCACGGACCGTGAGATCGTGACCTGGCTGAAGTCGGACACTTAACCGACTGCGCCACCCAGGCGCCCCTGAAGAAAATTTTAGGAAGTTGTCCCGGGTTGTCTCACGTACTTATTTGGTTTATGACAGATCTTCTGAAAATAATTTCAAATTAGCACATGCTTTTTGCAAGTATGAAAATTGCAAGTGTGATAATATTTTTCAAACTTCAATTATTGTTTATAGGATATATCCATATATTTTATATAGACAGATAGATAATATAAAATTGTATCATGAATGCCTTTTCTCTTGAAAGTTTATGTAAAGAATATATACTGTAATTCAGGGATAGAATAGATTTAAATGTGTAAGCAATGCAGGAATTACAGTATTTAGGATATAATGTTCATATTAAAAAGTACCTGTAAGCGTCAGAGCTACTAAGTCAATATTGTACAGCAAGACTTCCTCAAAGTAGAGGTCTCAAAGTAGAGGTCAAGAAGTAATCTGGTAGTTTTTGTAGGAAAGGTAGCAAAAAAGTCCTTAAGGAAAAAGTTGAGTTTCTTAGAATCTTTAAAAAAAAAAAAAAAAGAAAAAGAACATGTTATTTTTTAACAACCAGGTGCATTCCAAAGGTTCTTTTGTTCATTTTGTTACTTGAACATGTTGTTATGGCTGTCTCTATCCTGGGCCAAGAGCTCATTTATGGGCTACTTTAAAATACTGTTATATAAATAGCCCAAGTGAATTTTTCAAAAGAAAGAAAGAGAGAGAGCAGGAGGAAGGAAAGGAAAGGAAAGGAAAGGAAAGGAAAGGAAAGGAAAGGAAAGGAAAGGAAAGAAGGAAGGAAGGAAGGAAGGAAGGAAGGAAGGAAGGAAGGAAGGAAAGGAGGGAAATGAGGAAAGGAAAGGAGGGAAATGAGGAAAGGAAGGAAGAGAAAAAGGAAAAGAAATAAAAAACCACTACCCAGAGCTGTCTGACATGTTACTGTATCCCCTTCCAGTCTCTCACTCTTGTGTATTTTGTTGTTATTCCTTAAATATTATTTTGTAACTAGCTCTTCTTTACTCAATATCATGAACATCTTTTTACGTCAATAAATTAATTTCTACAAATTTGTACATATGGCTCTAGCGCAATTTATTCAAGGAACATTCCATCTTTGAACGTTTAAAACTTTTTCTCTTCCTTCTTTTTTTTATATTAAAAGTAACTAGTGAAAAATATAATACATAAATTTGGATTATACTAGATTGAATTACACAATGTTAAAAGTATTTGAGTATTTTTTTAACGACTATAGTACTATGTTAAACTCACACTGAGTTCTCAAAAATAATGAAACTGAAAATATAGAAAAATTGAAATTGAAAATAAGTTACCAGATACTCTGGTTAAGCCAGCCACCTTCCTTATAGTATATTGTCCCCACTGTAGAATTATCCCTAGTGCCTGAACATTTTTATTCATTGAGCAAACATTTAAAGATCATAACTATGTGCCAGATAGTAAAACCATTTCAGAAGTAGAGGAGCTCAAGCCCTCCTTACCTCTTCTGACTTACTTCTGTATCATTCTATTTGCTACTTTTTCTTTGGTAACATTTATTGCCTTCTTTTGAGACTTAACTATTGAGCAACTTTACAATTTCTTATAATATTCTTTGCATTGATGATAAATCATATGTAAGGGACTGAAAATGTCAATTTTTACCTGGTAATGACGGGTATTATCAGCAATTTAGTAACGTTTCTAATGCTAATTCCAACTAATGATTGTTTTTTAAATGAAGGCTAATGCCCTCATCAGAGGCTGGTACCAACCACATTAAAACATTTTGTTGAGCGCAAGAAAGAGCTGATTATTATTATTAAACCTTGGGTTTGGTTCCTTAGCAGATAATAGCCATAGGACTAAATTTTTTCCTCACACCAAAACAAGCACAGTATTTGGTTACTTATTTGTTTAAAACCTTTTTAAGTTCAACTAGCAAGTGGTCAGAGCAAGTCAGATAATTTTAAGCTATAAAAATAGAATTGGTTATGTGATCTAAGCAATCTTCCAACAACCATTTGACAGCTTCTAGGAAAAGGTGTCGGTTACTTAATTAAAATTAACTTTTCAAATTTTTGAACTTAAAGGCCTAACGAATTGTCACAAATTTATTTTTAGAAAAAGGAACCTCTAAATTTATAGAAATTTTAAAGTCTTATACTATCTCATGACATTTGAATAGCAAACTTTAAAAAAATAAAATTACTGGTAACAAAATTAATTTTATTTTAAGAAGGACATTGACAAACTCGAATAAATTCATAAGAGAATAAATCAGGCTGATGAAAGAGGCTGAAAACCACAGCATAATAGCAATAATTGAAGGAGGAGTTGTGTTTTGATTGTGCAAGAGAGCAATCTTTGACTATCTGAAGGACCATCTTTAGAAGAACGAATGGTCTCATTTGTTTATGCCTAGGAACCAAATTTGTTGTGAAAATCACAAAACAGATTTGTGCTAAACATGAGAAAAAATCTCTACACATACAAATAATCCAAAGATTGTTCAAAATATTTCAGAAGTCAACCCTCCATCACTAATGATGGTATTCACAAAAATAAAAGCAAAAATTTTATTTCAATGAATTGCATTATTTACAATATAAAGATTCCTATAGAACTCTATGAATCTATGATTTCATGGGGAAAATGAGTGGTACCATCAATAAGTGCCTCAAAATCATGACAGGGATTTATCACTGTGGCTGAAGAGGTTAGGAATGTCTTTTTGGAGAGGATGGGATTTGAGCTTGGACTTCATTCATTCATTCATTCATTCAACAAATACTGAGTCTCTACTAAATATCAGTCTCTGACAATAAAATGATAAGCTAATGCAGAAACCAAAACTGTCACTCATGGAATTTGGGAGGCAGCCTTTCCAAATAACCACACAAATATAATTATGAACTGTGAGAAATAAAAGAGCAAAAAGTACTGTGAGCCTACTCATGTATGGCAAGAGAATCTGATCTAAACTGGAAGTGAGAAAAAGTGTCTTTGAGGAAGTAAAGTTGAATTATCATCAGGATTAAGATGGAGAATTGGAGAGTGGAAAGAGTACTGAACCAGGGGGAATATCAGGAATAAGTTCTTAGAGATGGTACTTGGGGTGGTGGGGAAAGACATGATTACAAGAGTCATGTCTGTGATTGAATAAAAGTCATACATGAATCCTGTTAAAGGAAAAAGCAAGTGTCAGGTATTGGAGACCAAGAGAAATCATGGTTTAAGCCCTATGGATTTGGAAGTACCTACACTGAGTTAGAAGCAGTTGCATGCCAAAAGTATTCAAGAGTCAAATCCTACATGATTAGATTGCAATCAGTTTAATCAATATATTTTTCTTCTATGAAAATTTGTTTTTCTAAATGTCAATAAGAAATTGATCCTCCTGCCATAGAGTCCACTTCCTGGGAAAACCTCTGTTCTAATAATTTAAATCATTACTGAAGGTCAGCATGCCACATCATCAACAGGTAAGAGAGAAAGCAGACACATGGTACAGAAAGTCAGAGAAACATGCTGGGTTGCCATTTCTAAGAGCTTTGGGAACAAAATATCCAGGAATCTAGAAGAATTTAATATTTTGCTTATAGTTAATTTTTAAAATTTTAATATATATTTTTAAGAATTTGAATTCTTGGGGTGCCTGGGTGGCTCTGTTAAGCGTCTGACTCTTGGTTTTGGCTCAGGTCGTGATCTCATGATTTGTGAGTTTGAGTCCCGCATCTGGCTCAGCACTGACAGTACGGAGCCTGCTTGGAATTCTTTCTCTCTCCCTCTCTCTCTGCCCCTCCACTGCTGTTTCTCTCTCTGTATCTCAAAATAAAATTAAAAAAATAGAGGGGCGCCTGGGTGGCTCAGTCAGTTAAGCATCCAACTTCAGCTCAGGTCGTGATTTCACAGTCTGTGAGTTCAAGCCCCATGTCAGGCTCTGTGCTGACAGCTCAGAGCCTGGAGCTTGCTTCAGATTCTGTGTCTCCCTCTCTCTCGGCCCCTCCCCTGCTCATGCTCTGTCTCTGTCTCAAAGATAAATAAAAACTTTAAAAAATAAAAAATAAAAAAAAAATAGAATGCAGGGGTGCCTGGGTGGCCCAGTTTGTTGGGTATCCAGCTCTTTTTTTTTTTTAATTTTTAAATGTGAATTTATTTTTGAGACAGAGAGAGACAGAGTGTGAGTGGGGGAGGGGCAGAGAAAGAGGGAGACACAGAATCTGAAGCAGGCGCCAGTCTCCGAGCTGTCAGCACAGAGCCTCTGAGGGCCTTGAACTCATGAACCATGAGATTCAGGTTGTGATCTTAAGGTTCATGGGTTTGGGCTGCGACGGGTTCTGTGCTGACGGCTCGGAGCCTGAAGCCTGCTTCTGATTCTGTGTCTCCCTCTCTCTCTGACCCTCCCCTATTCATGCTCTGTCCCTTTCTCTCTGTCTCTTTCTCTCTCAAAATTAAATAAACATTAAAAAAAAGTTATTCATTCCAGTATTATTTGCAATGGAAATAATCCAAATGCATCAATAGAGGACTGGTTAAATTAATGAGGGAACATTCAAAAAATGGAATTCTATGCTGCTATTACATAGAATGAGGTTGCTTTATACATACTGGCATAGAAAGATATTAACACTCTGTTATGTGGATAAAAAGAAATTTCCAGAACAGTAGGCTAAGTATGATTTCATTTGAAGACCAAAAAAGAATATATAGAGTGTATATGTATATACATGTACATATATAGAGACATTTATAGATATAGATGTTATGTGTTTGTACATGCATAAAAAATGATTGGAGACATACCACAATGTTAATCACAGTTACCTCTGAAGACAGAAATTAGAAAGAAAGTGGGAGGAGTGATTTTTATTTTATGTATTTTTTATTTTATATTATTTTTATATAACTTTTTCCTTTTTGGACTTTTATGAGCATCAATTACTTTTATAATGTAAAATTTTAAGGTAGAAAAACACCTATTAAAACACATGTAGCACATTAGGAATATGAAAAGAAAAAGTGTTGGGATCCCTGGATGGCTCAGTCGGTTAAGCATCTGACTTGGGCTCAGGTCACGATTTTGCAGTTCATGGGTTTGAGCCCTACATCGGGCTCTGTGCTGACTGCTCAGTCTGCTTTGGATTCTGTGTCTCCCTCTCTCTCTGCCTCTCCCGCACTTGCACTCTGTCTCTCTGGCTCTCTCTGTCTATCTCTCTCTCTCTCTCAAAAATAAACATTAAAAATTAAAAAAAGAAAAAAGAAAAAGTGCCTATATTAGTTTGACAAATTACTGAGGTAACTGTTAGCTTCTTGAACTCAAGAGCCATATCCTGTTTGGCTTTAAAGCTTCCAAAATATTTTTTATGATGTGTGCATATAAATAGCTATAAAACCATACAGGCCATAAATGCTCTTTATTTTTTCTATCCAAATTCTCTTCCCCCCTCATCTCTGAATGTTTAAATCCTACCAATCCTTCAAGGCCTGACTCAATGCCAGCTCAGGTTCAGACATAATTATCATTTATTGATTGCCAGCTCTGATCTAGTATCACTCTTTGTGCATGTTTCATCTCTCTTCATTGTTTAAAGTCTTCATGATAATCCTGTGACATAGATGTCAGTCCTCCTCATTTACTTATGAAAAAATGGGCCTGAGCAGTTATGAGGCTTAATCAGTGTCACATGTCATAGTAAGTGGTGGAGGTGCAAGGAAACCAGGTCTTTTGAGTTCGAATTCCAGATTCATTGTCCTGTACTCTTCTATGGACTTTGCCCTGATTCCATTAACAGAAAATAGTATTTTCCTCCTCTCAATTCCTCTAATATGTTGTCAGTACATCTTAAGACACACATCAATTTCTGCTTTATATTTCAGTGATTCGTGTGCAGCCTGGATCTCTATATGATGAGAATTAAGTCTAATAGTTTTTAGTCCTTGGAGGGCATGAAAATCACCTGTGAAGTTCTTTTTTCCAATATTTTTATTGTGGTAAAATACATATAACATAACGAGTGTTATCTTAATGCTTGTAAGTGTACAATTGAATGATAATAAATACCTTTATTTTGTTGTACAAATCATCACTATCAATCTCTGTAACTCTTTTTGTGTTGTAAAACTGAAACTCGACCCACTGACAAATGACTTTCCATTCTCCCCTCCCCCCAGCCCCTGGGAACCACCATTCTATTTTCTGTCTCTATGATTTTGACTACTCTAGGTATCTCATGCAAGTAGAATCATACAGTATTTATCTTTTTGTGACTGCCTTATTTAACATGGGTAATATCCTCAAAGTTCATTCATGTTGTAGAATATGTGAAATTTTTCTTCCTTTGTAAGGCTGAACAATATTCTATTGTATGTATATACCACATTTAGCTTATCAACAGATATTTGGGTTGCTTTGTGTTTTAGCAATTGTGAAGAGTGCTGCTATGAAGATGGTATACAACTATCTCTTCAAGACCCTGTTTTCCGGGCACCTGGGTGGCTCAGTAGGTTAAGTATTCAACTCTTGGTTTCCTCTCAGATCATGATCTCACAGTTTGTGAGTTCAAGCCCCAAGTGGAGCTCTGTACTGCTGGTGTGGAGCTGGCTTGGAATTCTCTCTCCTCTCTTTGCCTTTCCCCACTCATTTTCTCTCTCTCTTCTATCTCTCACTCTCTCTCAAAATAAATAAATAAAACTTAAAAAAAAAAATCCCGTTTTCAATTTTGGGGGGTATATACCCAAAAGTAGAATTGCTAAACCATATGGTAATTCTGTTTTTAATTTTTTGAGGAACGACTATACTATTATCCAACTATATTATTTTACAATCTCAACAACAGTGCATGAGATTTCCAATTTCTCCACATCTTAACCAACATTTGTTATTTTCTGCCTTTTTGATAGTAGCCATTGTAATGGATGTGAGTTGGTATCTCATTGTAGTTTTGATTTGCATTTTCCTGAAGATTAGTGAAACTGAGCATCTTTTCATGTGCTTATTGACCACCTGTGTATCTTCTTTGGAAAAATATCTATTTAAATTCTTTAGAATCAGGTTGTTTGTTTTTTGTTGCTGAGTTTTAGAAATTCCTTATATATTATATTAATCCTTTACCAGATACATGATTTGCAAATATTTTCTCCTATTCTCAAGGTTGCCTTTTTACTCTGTTGATATTGTCTTTTGATACAGAAAATGTTTTAATTTTTTATGAAGTCCAATTTGCCTATGTCTTCTTTTGTTGCCTATGCCTTCGTTGTCATAGCCAAGAAACCATTGCTAAACCCAATGTCATGAAGATTTGCCCTATGTTTTCTTCCTAAGAGTTTTATAGGTTTAGGTCTTAAATTTAAATTAAAAAAACATTTTTTTTAACATTTATTCATTTTTGACAGTGAGAGAGACAGAGCATGAGCAGGGGTGGGGCAGAGAGAGGGAGACACAGAATCTGAAGCAGGCTCCAAGCTCTGAGCTGTCAGCACAGGACCTGACGCGGGGCTCAAACTCACGGACTGCGAGATCATGACCTGAGCTGAAGTCGGATGCTCAACTGACTGAGCCACCCAGGCGCCTCTTAAATTTAAATTTTTGATCCATTTTGAGTTTTCTGCATATGGTGTTAGGAAAGGGTCCAACTTAATTCTTTTGCATGTGGATATCTAGTTTTCCCAGCACCATTTGTTGTAAAGGTTGTCATTTTCCTATTGAATGGTCTTGACACTCTTGTCAAAAATCAGTTGACCAAATACGTGAGGGTTCATTTCTGTGCTGTCATTTCTATTTCACTGGTCTATATGTCTGTCTTTATGCCAGTACTACACTGTTTTGATTACTGTAACCTTGTAGTAAATTTTGGAATCAGGAAATTTGGGTCCTTCAGCTTTCAAGGTTTCAAGATTGTTTTAGCTATTTGGGGTCCTTTATGATTTCAGATGAATTTTAGGATGGGTTTTTCTATTTCTGAAAAATTGGGATTTTAGTCGGGATTGCATTGAATTTGTAGATCACTTTGGTAGTATTGACATCTTAACAATATTAAGTCTTCCAATCTATGAACATGGGATGTATTTCTATTTATTTATATCTTCTTTAATTTCTTTCAACAATGTTTTGCAGTTTTTATTATAGGTCTTTCACTTCACCGATTAATTTAGTTCATGAGTACTTTATTATTTTTTTTAGTGTTGATTTTTTTAAGAGAAAGAAAAAGCACATGCATGTAGAAGCAGGGGAGGGGCAGAGAGAGGGAGACAGGATCAGAGGCAGGCTCTATGCTGATAGCAGAGAGCCCAATACAGGGCTCAGACTCACAAACTGTGAGATCATGATCTGAGCTGAAGTATGACGCTTAACCAACTGAACCACGTAGGTGCCCTGATAAGTATTTTATTCTTTTTGATGCTATTATAAGTGGAAATATTTTTGTAATTTCCTTTTCAGATTGTTTATTGTTAGTGTATGGAAATGCAACTGATTTTTGCAGGTTGACTTTGTATACTGCTGCTTTGCTGAGTTCATTTATTAGCTCTAACTAATAAATAACTCTTTTTGTGGAGACTTTTCTACATATAAGATCATATAATCTATGACGAAATTTAAGGCCCACTGCCCCAAATATGGCACTTTGGCATATTGAATATTTCAAGCTAAAGGAATTTGATAGAATGGCAGAAGCAGGAAGGTCACTCTGGTCTTCTTCCCATCCTTCTCCCCTGAAAGAGATCATAAAACTCTCATGGGAGAGATGCCATTCCTATTACCAGAGGAAAGGAACATCCTTATTTCCAAAGATAAAGAGATGCTAAGAAGAATCTGAACAAGCAGACCTTGCTAAGTTTACTACACTTACCTTGTATTCTTTGACCTATCATATTTCTTCATGACTGTCCATTCTTCATCAAACTTAGCATAAAATATTCAGATTTAACTGTTTTTTTGGGTCTTCTTATGAAAGTTCTCATGTTGCATAACAAATAAATTTGTATGCTTTCTCCCCTTAATCTTTGTTCATTCAATTTTCAAATGCAGCTAGGAACCCTAGGAGGGGCAAGGGAAATCTTTTTCTTCCCTATATCTACAAATAGAGATAATTATACTTCTTCCCTTTCCAATTTGGATGTTTTTTATTTTTCTTGCCTATTCGCTCTAGCTAGATCTTCCCGTGCCATGTTGAATGGAAATGGCAAAAGTGGGGCATCCTTGCCTTGTTCCTGATCTTAGAGGAAAAACATTCAGTCTTTTGTTGCATTGAGTATGATGCTCACTGTGGGTTTTTCACATATGACTGTCATTATGTTGAGGTAATTGCCTTCTATTCCTAGTTTGTTGAGTGTTTTATCATTAAAAAAGTTGAACTTTATCAAAATGCTTTTTCTGCATCAATTGAGATAATCATGTGTTTTGTTTTGCTATTTATTTATTTATAAATTTTAAAAATGTTAATATTTATTTATTTTTGAGAGAGAGAGAGAATGAGAGCATGAGAGTGTGCTCAAGCAGGGAAGGGGCAGAGAGAGAGGGAGACACAGAATCTGAAGCAAGCTCCCAGCTCCACACGGTCAGTGCAGAGCCTGATATGGGGCTCAAACCCACGAATGGCAAGATCATGACCTGAGCCAAAGTTGGTCGCCTAACCAACTGAGCCACCCAGGCGTCCCTTTATTTATTTTAAATAAATGTTTGTTTATTTTTGAGATACAGTGTGTAGGTGGGAGAGGGGCAAAGAGAGAGGGAAACAGAGGATCCCAAGTAGGCTCTGTGCTAACAGCAGTGAGGCCAATGTGGGGCTTGAGCATATGAACCATGAGATCATGGCCTGAGTGGAAGTCAGATGCTCAACTGACTGAGCCACCCAGGTGCCCCTTTGTTTTGTTTTTTAAAATGATTTTGAACCATCCTTGCATTCCAGGAATAAACCCCACTAGATCATGGTGCATAATACTTTTGAATATGCTGCTGAATTTAGTTTTCTAGAGTTTTGTTGAGAATTTTTGCATCAATGTTCATAAGGGATGCTTCGCTGTAGTTTTCTTTACTTATAGTGTCTTTGTCTAATGTCGGTATCGACATACCTATGAACTTTTAAAAAATGTTCATACCACGAACCAATTGAATCAGGCTTTCTGCAGTTGATATCTAGTTAACTGCATGTTTTAAAACCTGCATCAGGGGGCGCCTGGGTGGCTCAGTCGGTTGAGCGGCCGACTTCGGCTCAGGTCACGATCTCGCGGTCCGTGAGTTTGAGCCCCACGTCGGGCTCTGTGCTGACAGCTCGGAGCCTGGAACCTGTTTTGGATTCTGTGTCTCCCTCTCTCTGACCCTCCCCCGTTCACGCTCTGTCTCTCTCTGTCTCAAAAATAAATAAACGTTAAAAAAAAAAAACAAAAAAAACCTGCATCGGTCATTCTGATTCACACCAAGAGTTGAGGACTGCTATGCTCAGCCACACCTGATTCATCTTTGAATGTTCATAGTGCCTTGTGAAAAACAGATATCCAATAAATTTTTGTCAAATTACTCATAATCGTTAATGATTTTTTTAAATCCAAATGTAGAATCAGAGCAGTCTTTACCGGAAGACAACTCCAAGTGGTTGGGTGAAGAGAGGACACTGCAAGAATCAGGTAGCATAAGCTCAAGGGAAGTAGTGTAGTATGAGGATAAAAGGTAAAACAATTGGGGCAAAGAGGTGTGCTCAAACACACCCTAGATGTTAACATAAAAACAGCCAAAACAGCCATAAGGAGTGAAGACAACAGGCTTTTAGGTCATTCCCTCAGGTTACATATTGCCTCTTTATGATGGCTTTGCTCTTTCTTTTCCTTTGAAAGACATCCTCATTTTATCCATATCACGCTTTAATAAAGCTGATTGTACTGTGGTGGAAAAATAAAGAATTTGCCTTGGCTCCTCCAAATTCCCTTGAATTTATAAGATAGCAAAAGAGGACTAGCTAGTGCTGGGAGTGATTTGAAAAAGGATGAATTTATCTGGGATGGGGAAAAGGACTTAAGGGGACTACACCAGGAATGTGGTCAAACAGGACTGACTACATATGCCTCATAAAATATGGTGTTCCTCACCTGAGGAATTGCCCACTAAGGGAAACTATTTTTGTTAATATATCTGCCTCTTAGCCAGACAGTTTTATAATCGCAACAACGACAACAACAACAACAAAAATCCACATGTATTATATTAACTATCAGTATAAGGATTTAGAAATCTTGTTGGAATTTGTTGTAATTAGATTTGGCCAGAAATGGGCTGTTGTTATTACACAGGGATGATAGAGCTGACCCACAATCAACAAAGTGTATGCTTGAGTTATTTTTCATCACGTTCACCATAATAATCATTAATAAATACCTTCATGCATATAATCTGCTATATGGTAAGGGTACACAATGTTATACAATATACTTCCTACTCTTAATGGGCTTCCAGCCCCGTGAGGGAGACATAACAGTGACATAAAAAGTAAATACCCACTCAAAATAAAGTAATACAAGTTCAATATTACATGACATATACTTGCTGTTATTACTATATGAGTTCAGATGGTCTGTGCCCTCAGGTTAAGGAGTTTGTAAGGAAACAGGTTAATAGATTTCAGCATAACATGATAAAGTATGTGCAAGGTCCTAAGGGCACACGAGGCTGGAGCATTTAGTCCAGTCTGGTGTTCAGAGAAAGCATGTTGCTTGAGTGGATCTGGAAGGATGGATATGAGGTTGACAGGTGAGCAAACATGGGCAGGGCTTTCCACACTGCAGACCAGCACAAGCAAAAGCCCATAAGTGGAAAAAAGCATGCCATGTTGAAGGAACACGCAGAATTATTACAGCGTCAAGTGCATGATTGGGATTTATGGGGAATAAGTCTGGTCAGGTTATGGAGGGCCTGTGAGCCATGTTAATAAACAGTTTGGACTTAGGCTGTAGGCAATGGGAACCATTAAAAGCATTTAAGCAGGGGAGTGACATGATTAGATTTATGTTTTTAAGTATCCAATTCTAGGTGCAGTGTGGAGGATGGATTAAAAAAAGTAAGACTGGAGGCGGGCTGATCACTTAAGATTTTAACACTGTAGTTTAGGCAAAATTCAGTAAGGGCCATAACTGGATAGGAATGAACAAAAAAAAGGACAGATTTGGGAGATTCCAAGGAGGGAAAACAAGTACTTGGTTATTGACTGGATGTATATGAAGGAGAGCACAAAGTCTAGAATAAGTCCCCTGTTTCTAATTTGAATGATGGTCACAAGAACTGGGAAATGAACAGGTTTAGAGCATAAGATAATCAGATCTGATCTGAGAAGGGGAAGGAGGAGTAGAAGCTAGAGGGGGATGAAAAGTCAAGGGAAGGTTTCTGTTTATATGCTTTGTTTTGTTTTGTTTTGTTCTGGTGTGTGAATAACTTGATCATGCTCATAAGCCAACATCCAAGGACCAGTGAGTTGAGAAGAAGAACCTGGAGATAAAGAGAGAGGATGTCTGATAAAGTAAGGTCCTGGGGAAAACAACAGGGACTTGAATCAGGAGCAAAGGTGGATGAGTGAGTCTGCAGCAGGAGAACGATATCTCATTCTCTGAGACTTGTGGAATGGTTGAAGCCACGCTGGAAAACGAAGCCACATGTTTAGGAATGGGTGAAATCAAGTATCTGTTGCTTAATGACCTTGATTTCTCTCCATGAAATGGAAGCCAGTTAGTCTGTGTAAGAGCCAAAGTCCTGTACTTGAGTCGATTGAGAAGAATGGTGAGGGAGCCATCACTGGGTGGAGTGGAGAGAGTGCTTTCAAAGGGTTGTTGAGGAGACTGAGGATTCAGCTGAGTTGGGACATCATAAATTGGTAGTGGTGATGATCTGTAGTTGCCTAATTTTCCCCTTCTGGCAGGATTCAGGAGTTCTAGAGACAATAAGTTACTAGGCTAGATGGGAGAGAAAACAGGGATACAAAGAAGTGGAGGATGTTGGAGAGACAGCAACAATCAGCCATGCTGGCTGGAGTTAAGGAAGTAGAAAGGATAGATAGGCTGAATAATGGTCCTCAGAGATATCCTATGCCAAAGAACCTGTGAATGATACTATATATGGCAAAAGGAACTTTGCAGATGAGATTAAATTATGGACTTTAAGATGAGAGATTAGGGGTGCCTGGCTAGTTCAGTCAGTGAAGCATGTGGCTCTTGATCTCGGGGTTATGAGTTCAGGCCCCACATTGGTAATAGAGTTTACTTTAAAAAAAAAAAAAAAAGACAGAGTGATTATTCTGGGTTATCTGGTTGGGCCCTATGTGTCATCACAAGTGTCCTCATAAGACAGAGGCAGAAGGAGATTTTACTATAGGAGAGAGTGAGAAGGCCATGTGACAACAACAGGAGCAGAGCTTGGAGTGATGCACTTTGAAGATGGAAGAAGGGACCACAAGCCAAGGAATATAGGTGGCCACAAGAAGCTGAAAAAGGCAAGTTAATAGATTCCCCCTCAGAACCTCCAGAAAGAATAAGCCCTGTTGACACCTTGATCTTAGCCCAGAGAAACTGATTTTTGACTTCTGACCTCCAGATCTATAAAAGAATAAATCTATGTTGTTTTAAGCCACTATGTTTATGGTAATTTATTACAAGATCAAGTGGAAACTAATACAAGCAGTGAAAGATTTGCCAGAAAATCTGGCCCTTAGAAGAATGGTAGGACATGTACAAGCAAAGATGAGGGGATGGGACAATGGGTGATAAAAAATGGAGATAGGGAGAGGATGCCAATGTCCATAGCATACTCAGGAACCAGGAAACTAGCTTTCTAGAACAAAAGATCATGCTGGGAAATGAGGCTGGGTCGGTAGGGTCCACCAAAATGCTGAGTGACTAGATTACCTCCTTTGTGAGTTGGGCCATGTCCTGCAGGCTTTGGGGAGTAGCCAAAGGAAGAGGAACTTAAAGTTGATTTGTAAGACTTGGAGCAGAGAAACACTTCAAATACAGAGACTAGATCAGTTTCCAATAGTCTTTGACTAAGAATAGTGGCAATGTGTATCTTTCAGGGTTCTTCATAGAAACAGAAGCAATAGGAGATGAGATACAGATGATAGATAAATAGATAGATAGATGATAGAAATGATAGCGACAGAGGACCGAGACCTCTCTCTTTTCCTCTCTCTCTCTCTCTCTCTCTCTCTCACTTATGTACCTACAGAGAAGGAGACAGATAGTTATTTTAAGGCACTGGCCCAGCACGTGCGGGGCTGACAAGTCTGAAGTTTGTAGGGCAGGCGGGCTGGAGACTCAGAACTTACGTGGCGGTTGACACTGCAGTCTTGAGGCAGAATTACATCCTTTCTGGGAAACTTCAGTTTTTGCTCTTACAGTCTTCTGTGGGGACCCATTTGGAATCCTAGAGTTGGTATAAAGATGATCATAAGCTGAAGATATTTGAGATTCGAGAGACAAAGAAAAAGCTTTCTCAGAGTTCCCCCTATCTAACACCAGCAACTTTTGGGAAATAAAAAGCTACCATGAATTCCTCTTCAGGGCAGATCTATTTCCAGAAGGGAAAATGTGAATAAAAACCTACCACAAACCCCTTGTACAGAGGAGATTTTTTATGGCCCTGAAGGAGACAGAAAGACTACTCATACCTGTAGAGACAAACATTATCACAAACTTTCTTATCTCCTGTTTATTCTTCTGAAAACACATTTATCTTTCCAAAAAGTCATTTTTTTCCCCATAAGTGCCTTTCTCCCAATCCTCTTCACCCCCATCATGGTATATAAGCCCCAAATTCTAACCACTCCTATGAATTACTCATCAATGAGGTCTCATCATTGTGCTATATGCACATTGAGTGGGTAATTAAACCCCATTTTTTTCCCTCCTGTTAACCTGTCTTTTGTCAGTTTAATTTGCAGCTCCCATATACAAGCCCTAAGAGGGTTGGGAAAATTTTTTCCCTCTCCTACACTTTAAAGTGATTAGATAAGGGGTGCCCGTGTGATTCAGTCAGTTAAGTGTCCAACTTCAGCTCAGGTCATGATCTCAGGTTCATGAGAGTGGTGTCAGCTCAGAGCCTGGGGCCTGCTTCAGATTCTGTGTCTCCCTCTCTCGCTGTCCTTCCCCCCACTTACACTCTCTCTCTCTCTCAAAAATAAACATCAAAAAAAATTTTTTTTAATTAACCTGATTGGACGAAGTCCACCCACATTATCAAAGATAATCTTTACTTAAGTCAACTGATTGTAGAGTTTAACCACATCTACAAAATATCTTCACGGCAACACAAACTTAGATTAGTGTTTGATTAAATAACTGGGTACCACAGCCTAGCCAAGTTGACACATAAAACTAACCATCACACCAGAGAAAGGAAGGATGGATAATATAAAAAAAAAAAAAAGATTAAGAAAATATTAGCAGGATTTGGTTACTGGCTGGGGTATGGGAGTAAAAGAAGTCCAAAATTTTAGGCTTGGAGTCAATGGTTAACAACTATACATCTCACTTCTGTCCTATCCTTAACAATGGGACACACATTTCCAATGACTAGTTGGGGTTAGGGATGCAATGTGTGGCAAGGTAACAACGGTCTACATGGGGATGGTCAATGGCCTTGGTCCTGTATGTGCAATGCTTTAGGTAAAATTAAGTCCCAATAGAAGTATTAACCTGGTTGTTATAGAAAAAGAGTCTGTTACTGAAGAACTGAATAAGCAGACAGAAGAAAAAAAAAGCAAGAAATGATGTGGAAAGATTTTCTGAAACATGAAAAAAAATTGTCACGTTCCCCTGGGCATCACCATGCCGACTGGTCAATGCACTTTCTTTAATCCATTGAAATTTAAACAATTGGTGTAACCTTGAGCACAGGTCTACAAGCTTTCTACATTTGACATAAGATTTATTTATCTGGGTTGGTGTTTTCCTGAGTTTCATTTCTATTTTTAGGTTTGGGTTTCTTTCTAAGTGACACATGGGTACTACTTGTAAATTACAAGCTTGGCGTTTTGGCAACTGTAATAACGAAAACCTGAAGTATGAAGATTAAAAATCCTGCCTGGCCAGGTTTTCAATTGAGTCTGGATGCACTTCACTTACTCTATTAGACCGGTAACTTGTTGCCAACAGAAACTTAAAGAAGCTCTTTCTGCAATTAATATGTTAACCATCGTTAATGGTTTTGTTTTCTCCAGAGGAGCTAACAGCACAGGCATTAGTCTTTAGTCTTGATAAACTGGTTCCGAGAAATGAGAAGCACATGAGTTCAGGAAAGAGAACACAACTAGGCAATGAATCGAGCTGCAAAATGCTTTGCCCTCCAAGGTGAATTAAAACCTTGAACTTAGAAGCCAATATGACAGACTTTATTTAATGTGTCAGAAATGATTGGTGACACAAGCTTCATGGCCTCTAGTCTAAACCTTACTAAACCAGCAAGCATATGGCTTTCTACAGCCCCAAGGGCACCAAGCCCCCAGTACACCCACTACGTCCCAGTTCTCCAGACCAGCGCGCTTTATCCGCTCTGGGGAAACTGTTTTCAACACCTCACTTGATTCCTCAACCTTTCCTCAGGGTGTTTAAATTGCACCTGTAGATGGTGGCTAAACTAGGGGTGAAGGAGGGAGGGAATTAATGTTTGATATTAGCCCCTATTACGGAAGGCCCCAGGCACGTTTCATCTACATCATCCCTTTCATCTGCTTTATCTCTTTACTTATCCCCGTGAGCTAAGCATTATTATTATCATACCCATCTTATCACCGAGCAAAATAAACTTAAGAGAAATGAAGTTAAAGTCTCACAGCTAGTAAGTGATGGAAATGAGATTGTACTCTGCTCCTTTTGAATCCAAATATTGATCCTTTAATCAAGCTGCATTACAAACCTTCATTTTGTCTAGTTTATCAGGGCAATTTCCTGGGAAAGGAACGCCTCTTCTTGGTTTACCTATCACTAAGTGTGGAGTCGTCCTACAGCTTACCTACACAGTGGACATTTCCCCAAACATTTGTTCACTTACTACAAACAAGGAAGAATCAACTTGGGCCTCCGGGCTGTTTTTACCGCTTTCTGTTTGAATCGTCTTGGTGTGGCGGAAGAGGAGTGGGTCATTTGGCAAGTGGAGCTCTGCAGCTGGGGGATGCAGGAGCCACAACATCCCCGTCACCTTCTGTAGGAGACAGAGTCACTGGCTCACAAGGTCCTAACTCTGAGATCGTACAATGAGCTGCCAGATCCCTTCCAACACCACCAAGACTGCATCACGCAGCAATGTTGTGGTATCATTTTCAAGGAGATTTCATATCCATTATCTCATCCCAACTTCAAACCCCATTCTCAGAAAATTAAGTTGCAGAAGATTTTTATTCTACCCTCCACCCTATGTGCTGGAACAAGAAGAGGAATAACATAAGCCTGTCCTGGTTAATTGCAGTCAATAAATGCATGAGTTCAGTCTGATTGTCCACAGGAACCAAGTTGTTTCTCAGTCTCATTTTGACTTGTGAGGACATGAGCTGAATTATGTGAAATGACAGTTGATCCATGAAAGATTCCCAAGTGATGAATTCAGGGCACGTGAAAGTGCCTTTCAGAGCAGATTAAAAAAAAATAATAATTTATTTATTTACGTAATCCCTACACCCAACATGGGGCTTGAACTCAAAACCCTGAGATCAAGAGTCACAGGCTCTTCTGACTGAGCCAGCTGAACTTTAGATTTGTGCTTTCTTGCTTCCATTTTCCCTCGCTACTCCTGCTCCTAGTGGCTCAGGGCTGAGGAATGTGGCCAGAACATCTGTGGATTATCTCACCTTCTACATCAGTCTCAAGGTCCATGAGATCTATATAGGTCTCATGTATGTAAAGGTCTATATATGTAAAGATCCAACTAGAGCTTTTCTTAAACCTTTGGGTGTAGACTACCCAAGATCTGCCATTTGTTAACTCTGAAATCTTGCAAATCACTTAACATCTCGTAGTGTCAGTTTCTTCATTTCTAAATGGAGATAACAAAACCTACCTTACAACTCTTATGAAGATTAAATGAGGTAATATCTATGAAATTAAGATACTTTTTAAAGGTAAGTCCTATCCTTAAATTAATTATTATTAATTCTTACTGAGTGATACTCTGGGGAAAGAATAAACTTTACTAGGTTATTCCAATCATGCCACTTAGGCAATCACCTATGGAATAGAGTTGGTACATTGGGACAGAACATTTTTTACCAATATAGTACCTAAGAAAGATGGAAATACTTTCCAAGGAGCTAAACTATAAAATCAACATGCAATGGAATGAATGCAAAGAAAGATATGCTGTCTCCTTTGAAGATCCTGACTCACAGTTTAAATAAAGAAAATGAAAAATATTAATGCAAGTGAAGCATTCTTATGTCAATCTGAAGGAGTCAGTGAAGAGGGAAGGTCGTGGATCAGCAATAAAAGTAGAGTGAAACTGGAGGTAGATGTTGCCCACCTTAGCCCTGGAGGAGAGTGTGTCTTCTTCAGTCTCTTGTATCTTATTCCCTTACTCAATTGAAATTATCCCCATCTGTAGTCACATATGTGGTAGTAACTCCCATTTTTAAATCTGCCCTTCTCGACCTCACATTCCCTTTAGAGTTTCTGTCCCATTGTTCTACTCCCCACAGTAAATACAGATTTTGAAAGCATTGTCTACCCATGCTGACTCCATTGCCCACCTCCCATTCAATTTTCATCCCATCCAGTCTAGCTTATGCCCTCAAGGCTCCATTGGGGAAACTCTCGATGAGGTCCATCAAAAGTCCTTCTGTTTGCCAATACACATTTCCATCCTCATCCTACTGGACTTCTCAGCCACTGATACATGTGACCAGTGGCTCCTTCTAACATTCTCTTTTTGGAATCTGTGGCACTACGCTCTTGGTGTTTCTGCCACTGCCTGGTGGTAGCTTTTCAGTCTCCACTGTTAACACATTGGCTTGTACCAAACAATTAAGTGTAAGGAGTTCCTCTGATCTCAGTCCCTAGGCCCCCTTCTTAGGTAGTCTCATCCTATTGTTTTTCAAGTGGTTCACAGATTTATATACCACCAGCTCCCATCTTTCATATATTATGGGAGACTCACATATCTGACTGGCACTTAGTATCTCCACTTGGAAGTGCTACAGGCATCTTCTACCTAACATGTTAAAACCAAAACCACTCTTTGATCTTCCTTGCCCTTCTCCTTGCAACATCCTTCTTCATTATTTCTCAATTCAGTTAATGGCAATACCAACTGCCTGAAGCTCAGGCCAGTAACCTGAAAGTCATTCCTGATGGCTCCCTCTCCAGCACCTACTGTGCCCACACCAGGCCTGGTGCCCTCAGTTCTACCTCCCATGTGTAGCTCAAATCCAGACCTCTCTACCACCACCTACTCCTAGCTGCCATCTCCTCTCCTCTGAACTACTGCAAATCACCTCCTAACTGGTCTCTCTTTTCTCTCTTGTCCTTCTTCAATTAATTCTTTTTTTCTTTTAACGTAATTTGGAACATTAATTAAAGCTTTTCAGTGGCTTTCTGTTGTGGAAAGGTTTTCTGTCCTATAGTGGAAGTTAGGATAGAATCTGGAACCCTTACATAGGCCTGTTGTCTATGTCTCTGGGTTCTTTTCAAGCCACTCTCTTCCCTCTCTTATTGCACTTCAGCTATACTTTGCCTTCCTTTCTAGTCAAGCTCTTTCTGGCTATAGGGTCTTTGCATCTACTATTTCCCTTGCATGGAATTCTCTTTCCTTCCCTTGCCTTGCCTTTCATTCCTCTCCCAATACATTTGTTGTCTGACAAACTTCTACTCAACCTGCGAGTCTTGATACTCTCTCCTCAGGCCTTTTTAAACCTTCTGATGTAAAGTAGGTTTCTTGGGGTATCTGGCTTGCCCAATTGGTAGAGCATGCGACTCTTGATCTCAGGGTTGTGAGTTTGAGCCCCACATTGGGTGTAGAGATTACTTAAAAATAAAATCTCTGCTGACTCACAGCTGTTCACTCTGGCCGAGGAACAAGTCCGTCAGGAAGCCAGGCCGCAGCCATGGCTTTTAAAGACACCAGGAAGACACCTGTGGAACCAAAGGTGGAGATTCACTGAATTAGAATTACTCTAACCAGTCACAACATAAAATCTTTGGAGAAGGTATGTGTTGACTTTATCAGAGGCACAAAAGAAAAGAATCTCAGAGTGAAAGGACCAGTTTGGATGCCTACCGAGATTCTGAGAATCACTACAAGCAAAACTCCTTGTGGTGAAGGTTCTAAGACTTGGGATCGTTTTTAGATGAGGATCCACAAGCAACTCATTGATTTGCACAGTCCTTCTGAGATTGTCAAACAGATTACTTCCATCAGTATTGAGTCAGGAGTCGAGGTTGAAGTCACCATTGCAGATACTTAAATCAACCTTTTTAATAAATTATCAGTTAAAAAAATTAAAATAAAATCTTAAAAAAGTAGTATAGGTCTCTCATAATTTCTTCCCATAACTTTCCTTTATAATACTATAATTGGTAGTTATACATTTACTAGAGTATTTATTTGTTGTTGAATATATGTTCCCCCATAGACTGAAAGCTCCATGGGAGCAGAAATTACGTCTTTTGTGTACCACTACTCATCCTTACAATGCACCTGAAACATAATAGGCCCTTAATAAATATTTGTTGAATGATGAATAAATTAATATCTTCCTGATAGGCATATTACACTGTGAAAACAGACATCAGAGCCTGAAACCAGTAAATATTTATGTCATATAGCTTGTGTAGGTCCACCTTGCTAGGATTCTAGACTCGTCAACTAGTCTTTTTCTTTTCTTTCTTTTTCATTGTTTTTTCAATTTTTTTTTTTTTTTTTTTTTTTTTTTTTTTTAGAAAGAGAGAGAGAGAGAAAGTGCATGCATGAGTGAGGGGCAGAGGGAGAGAGAGAATCTTAAGCAGACTCCGTGCCCAGCACGTAGCCCAATGCAGGGCTCGGTCTCACAACCATGAGATCATGACCTGATCCAAAACCAAGAGCTGGATGCTCAACTGACTGAGACAGCCAGGCACTCCATGTCAACTAGTCTTTTGATAGTCCTCTCATTTCTAAATTTTTTTTTTTCAACGTTTATTTATTTTTGGGACAGAGAGAGACAGAGCATGAACGGGGGAGGGGCAGAGAGAGAGGGAGACACAGAATCGGAAATAGGCTCCAGGCTCTGAGCCATCAGCCCAGAGCCCGACGCGGGGCTCGAACTCACGGACCGCGAGATCGTGACCTGGCTGAAGTCGGACGCTTAACCGACTGCGCCACCCAGGCGCCCCAGTCCTCTCATTTCTAATGGAAATCTCTTCAGGTCCCCGGGGGCATAACAAAGTCCAGCTGAGCTTTAACACCAAAATTCCTGATTGAGTGGCTCCTCTATAGAGATACATGCCTCAGCCCCCCAAAGTGTCACCAAGTATCTTTCAGAGTCCACTCCTTTTCTCCACCCAGCCCCACTGCTCCTCTGGGAGGATGTCATCCTCCTTGGGGGCTCTCAGGGGGTTCCCACAAGGTAAAGCCCTCAAGGTTCCCTTAATGCTCTGTCTCTTTTATCTTCACTATGCTGCATGAATCTCCTAGGACTCCTTTCCTTCCAAGTCACAGAACCAACTCCAACTTGTCCGAACACAAAGCGGGCATGATTAGTGTCGTGACCCTGGAAGAGCTGGGACTGAGCGCTGGGAAAAGCTAGAAGCAAGAACCTCTAAGCTATCTGGCCTTGGCTCTCTGTCCCTCGTCTCAGCTCTTTTCTTCCTCTTGGCTTCATTTTCACCTCCTGCAGACAAGTTCTCTCCGTGTATTTGGGGACATAGCTGCAGCAGGTCTGGGGTTTCATGCACAAACCCCACATCCCAGAGAGTAAGGGCTTTCCCTCTATTAGCTCTATGTAGAAAAATCTGAGGGAGGACATTACTTGCCCTGCTTGAGTGACATCTCAGTCCTGTGCAGCCGGGGGTATGGAGTCACAGGTGTAAAGGGCTGGGCGATAATACTCTCCCACGGGAGGAAACGAGCAAGGAATACTACCAGAAGAGGGGGAAAAAGTGTATGAGGTGACATTAGAATGTCTATTACACTATGTTTTATGTGTACAGCAGTGAGGCTTCCTGTTATGGGTTGAATGGCTATGGGTTGAATTGAAAAAGACATGTTGAGGGAGTGCCTGGCTGCCTCAGTCAGTAGAGCATGTGACTCTTGATCTCAGGGTTGTCGAGTTCAAAACCCACATTAGGCATGGAGTGTATTTAAAAAAAAAAAAAAAGATATGTTGAGGTCCTAATCCCCCAGCACCTCAAAATGCATTTTTTAAAGTAGGCTTTACACCCAGCACACAGCCCAACACAGGGTGTGAACTCATGACCCTGAGATCAAGACCTGAGCTGAGATCAAGAGTCCAATGCTGGGGCACCTGGGTGGCTCAGTCAGTTAAGCGT
The DNA here is from genome assembly GCF_022079265.1 of Lynx rufus. Classification (NCBI taxonomy): domain Eukaryota; kingdom Metazoa; phylum Chordata; class Mammalia; order Carnivora; family Felidae; genus Lynx; species Lynx rufus. Next base: position 63,678,632 of record NW_025814889.1, read on the forward strand.
CCGACTCTTGCTTACAGCTCAGGTCATGATCTGACAGCTTCATGGGTTTGAGCCCTGCATCGGGCTCTGTACTGAGTGCAGAGTCTACTTGGGATTCTCTCTCTCCCTCTCTCTCTGCCCCTGCCCAACTTGTGCTCTGTTTCTCTCAAAATAAATAAATAAACGAGAAAGAGTCTCTAAAAAAAAGAGAGAGAGAGAGTCCAATGCTTAAGTGACTGAGTCACCCAGGCACCCATTAAAACGTGATCTTATTTGGAAATAAGGGCATTGCAGATATAATTAGTTAAGATGGGGTCACACTGGAGTAGTGTGAGCCAGTAATCTAATATAACTGGTGTCCTTATAAGAAAATGTTAGTCATGATACTTGTTAAACAATAATAGGAAGGGAGATTTAATTCCGGGGTATTATGGCAATAGGTGTAGAGACCACTGCAATGGGGTTTTGGCAGGAGAGAGATTAATCTTGAACCGGAACACAAGGCAAAGTGGGAATTTATAGCCAGGGAGCAGGGTGGGGGTCAGTGGATGGACAATTACTAGGAAAAAACATCAGAGGTAAGGAGGGAATTTTTTGCTAGGCTAACCTAACAGGATTCTTGCTGCAGGCGGCCCAGTGGAGGCAGACATCACCTGGCGGGGTGACGGAGGATGACAGACCCAACCAGATGTTGAGGGTGAAAATTCTGGCTAAAATGGGGTGACCCACAGAAGGACATGAAACTCGGAAGTTGAGGCCCTGTTGAGAAGAAAGTTGGGAGCCTGACTAGAGTGTGGTCAGGGAGAACACTGTGTAAAGAAGGAGGCACAGAGATTGGAGTGACGCATCTATAAGCCAAGGGATGCCAAGGATTGCCACCTGTCACCAGCAGCAAGGAGAGAGGCGTGGAACAGATAGTTCCACCGTGCCTCAAAAGGAACCACCCCTGCCAATGCCCTGATTTTGAATTTCTAGCCTCCAGAATTGTGAGAAAATAAATTTGTGTTTTCTTAAGCCACCCAGTTTGTGGTACTTTGTTACATAGCCCCAGGAAGCGAACACAGGGCCCCTTTTCTAACTCTGAATGGCCTTTTGTCAGAATCACATAGAGTTTCTCCTAAAACCTCCCTATACCTTTTGACCAGCTTCGGACTATACCTGACTCCCCGTGGGAGTTCAAAACCAATTCTGGGAGGCGCCTGGGTGGCTCAGTTGGTTGAGCGTCCGACTTCGGCTCGGGTCATGATCTCACAGCTTGTGAGTTGGAGCCCCGCGTCAGGCTCTAGGCTGACAGCTCGGAGCCCGGAGCCTGCTTCGGATTCTGCGTCTCCCTCTCTCTCTCTGACCCTTCCCCGCTCACGCTATGTCTCTCTCTCTCTCAAAAGTAAATAAACGTTAAAGAAAAAAATTAAAAAAAACAAAACAAAACCAAAAAAAAACCTATTCCGGGACTCTGAAAGTGGTTAACGCTACTCCCATTGTATCAGCTCCACTGTGGCCACTTCTCTCCTCTACCCAGCAACCACCGTCCCCCAAGGCGCATGCCCACCGTAAGCTTTGGCTCACACAGGAATGTTCCGCTATGGGTCTCTTTTACTGGCAGGGGGGGAATTCTTTGATTAGGCTGACTCAATACCTGTAAAGTTGGGCAGTTGTATTTTTCATTGGAAATGAATAATGTGGCATTCTCTTTTATATATTCCTATCTTTGAGCTTTGTTAGTGAGTTAGTATCTGAGTCCTGTTTGGGCTACTGATTAAGATTCTGCATCTGCGAAGGTGAGAACTAAACTTCCTGGCCCTGACTGAAGGTCAGGTGGCACCCACCTCCATGATATCCCATTGTTTCTTCCCATTGAAGTGTCCTCGCAGATGAGATGGACTCTGGTTATAGAACTCTTTCCTGTCAGAGGACCATGCCCCTCAGTCCTAACTGTGGATTAGAACTAAATGCGGCTGTTTATCTACATTATCCCTGAAAGCTGCTGTGATTTTACTTCATCTCAAATTTATTTTTATACTATAGAAAATAAAACACCCCCAATAGATTAACTCTACTGTTATTTAGTGGTAGCTTCAAATCCCCAAGAAGACTTGTCCTTGGGCATAATGTTTTTACCCACTAGTTATGAGCGTCTGTGTGCATGCATGGATGTTTGGCTTCAAATGAGTGGCTTTTACAACGTGATAACCTTGTGCCATATGTTGGGCAAATATCTTGGCCATAATTCACAGGCAACTGACAGATTAATAGATCCTCTGCCGTTCTCATTGTGGAGACTTTGTGTTAGTGGCCTTTGTCTACCATGGATCTGACAGAGGGGAAGGATTAGCTCACTGACGCTGGGAACACAGTTGACAAGGGATTTTGTGAAAACAAAGCCAAACAAACGAGGCAGCGTCCATAGGCACCTGGCTGAATAAATTAAACTTGATTGAATCCTCTATTATAATGATGACAGAAAAAGGAGGTAAAATATGCCTTTCCTAACGAGCTTCTTTAAAATCATTTACTATGTAAAACTTGCTTTTCCAGGAAAGCAGAAACTTGCTTAGCAAGACACCTTCAACTGGGTCTTTAAGCTCTTCAACCGGCACTGGGCCCCCAGAAGTGTAGTGCACACTTCCTGAAAGCATAGTCACTGGAAGTCGTTGCTTCAAAGCCAATGCTACAAACGAACTCAGTGCTCTTCTCCCCTTGGCCTGCCCTGGCTTCTGAGTGGCCACATGGGGATGGGCTCCATGCAGGAGAAATTAAATGTATCCAGAAGGGAAAAGACTGATTTGAAGTAACAGTCTAAAAAGGTCTATGAAAATAGAGACAAAATAAGTCTAGATTCTATAAGAAAGATGAAGAAAAAAAAAATAGCACCAAGGTTTACTACTAAGCTTGGTGTAAATAAATACTGTACCATTGAATTTAACATTATCTCGGGGCTTTTCCTTTGCTACAAGTTGGCATTACTAGCCAGCATGAGGCACCCAAATGGAAAAGTACAAAGGAAGAACATTTTTTGTTTTGTCAAAATGAACACATGTGTGATTACACAAGTGCCCTGTGAAAAGGTGAGAGTCTGCATAGTGTGATTTTAATAGAGTCACACTTGTCCAAATAGAAATTCCCATCAACCCGCCATTGTGTTCTCTTCCCACAGAGAGTGTCCGCCAACAGAGAGACCCCCGGCAAAAGCCAGCGGTGTAGGTTCCAGAAGGATAGTGTTGAAATACGCTGGGATTAAAATGTTACCTAGGAGTGGAAGGAGTAGCTGAGGTTAGCTTTTACCCTTCAGCGAATTAGAGTCTACCAGAGAATTAGCTATTCATCTTGGTAGACAGGGGACTGATATTTGATTTCCGTGTGGGATTGGGGTGCACACCCCAAACAGGAAGTGACCAAGGGTCATACAGAATAGAATAAACAAAGCCAGAGAGGCAGAGAGAGGCAGCATGCGTGGTGAGAATACTTACTGAAACTGCTTCAGAAAACTTATTACTGCCACTTCCCAAGCTATATAATTTTTTGGCAAATTACCTAAATTTTATGGGCTTTAGGGTCCTCATCTGTAAAACTAGGGTCATAATACCACTGTCATAGGACTGCTGTGGAAATTAAATAAGATAAACATAAACCTGAACATATGAGACCAGGTTTGCATTTGGAAATATAAACTTCATACTTGCTTTGCTACAGGATAAGCTGCAGTTGTAAAGGAGAACCAGTTAGGAAGTGTAATGGGGCACCTAAGGAAGGTTCTTCACTGTGGCCAAAGGTGGAGACTGCTAGGTTAACTGATTAATAAAAGTCTTGCTTCATATAACTCTTATGATCACTGCTGGACCTCAACTGGAGCTTTTGGCAAACTTGTTTATTTATTTTTTAACGTTTATTCAGTTTTGAGAGACAGAGGACGGAGTGCATGTGGGGGTGGGGCAGAGAGGGAGGGAGACACAGAATTGGAAGCAAGCTCCAGGCTCTGAGTTGACACCACTCTCATGAACCGCAAGATCATGACCTGAGTTGAAGTCGAACGCTTAACCGACTGAGCCACCCAGGCGCCCCTTGGCAAATTTGTTCTGTAAAGGGTCAGATAGCAAATATTTTAAGCTTTGCAGTTCATACCCTGTTGCGACTACTCATCCCAGAAAAGCACAAAAGCATCCGTGGACAATGAATGAATGAAAGAGCTTGACAGTGTTGCAATAAAACTTTTTTTTTTGAACACTTACATTTGAATTTCATATAATTTTCAGGTGTCACAAAATTTTATTCTTTCAAAATTTTTTGAACTATTTAAAAATGTGAAAACATTTCTTAGCTCATGGGTCATACAAAAACAGGTGGCAGGGGGAGAGGGGGAGGCAGGTAGGAGCAGGGCTGAAGTAGACAAAGGGATTAAGAGTACACTTACTATGGGGTACCTGGGAGGCTTTGTTGGTTAGGGGTCTGGCTCTTGATTTCAGCTCAAGTCATGATCTCAGCGTTTGTGGGATCGAGCCCCGTGTTGGGCTCCATAGCATGGAGCCTGCTTTGGATTCTCTCTCTCCCCCTCCCTCTGCCTCTGCCTCTTCCCTGCTCGCACATGCGCTCTCTCTCTCTCAAAATACATAAACTTAAAAAGAATATACTTATCATGATGTGAGCACTGAGAAATGTATAGAAATGTTGAATCACTGTATTGTACACCTGAAACTAATATAACACTGTATGTGAACTATACTTCAATTAAAAAAATAAAAGAAATAACCAGGTGGCAGGGCTGGATTTGTCCTAGGGGCTGAATGAAGTTTGCTGACCTCTATTCTGGACACTGGATTATTTTCTTTATATTCATTATCTCCTTTAATTCACATATCAACCTGATGAGATAATGTCAGGAAGGGAACTCATGATGGGGGCACTTTGCTCTCCACGGTGACAGCCAGAGCAGAGGCACAGAGACTGGAACACAAGCATGACAAACACCTTACCACCTGGGAGTCAGTGGCAGGTTCAGGCACATCCATTCCTCGGGCATTTGAGCAGCTGGTTTCCACAGCATTTCTCCACAACAGCAGCAGAGTCCGATCAAAAACCAGGAAGCCAGCGGTCCCCTAACATCGCCCTCAACTTTCTCCTACTCTATCTCCTGCCAAAAAGACAAATAAAACGAATGTAGCACTTTTTCAACTAGACATTAACAATCTAGCTTTCTGCATTTTCAAGGAAAAATTACAAAGATTGTTGAGGTCTTTTTTTGAAATGTACAAGAACTTGGGCCGCCTGGGTGGCTCAGTCGGTTGAGCGTCTGGCTCTGGACTTCGGCTCAGGTCATGATTTCATGGTTCATGAGTTTGAGCCCTGCATCAGCTCTACACTGATAGTGTGGAGCCTGCTTAGGATTCTCTCTGTCTCTCTGTGTCTGTCTCTCTCTCTCCCTCTCTATTGCTTGTGCTGTCTCAAAATAAATAAACTTAAAACACACGCACACACACACACACACACGAAGCCATTATTGAATACTTACTACTCCTACTACATGCTTCGCACAGCTTATTTAATTTAATCTCAGAACAATAGAGGGAAACAGCTTATTAGTAGACCCAATCGGAGGACGAGGCCTAGTTTGGGTACCCAGCCAGGATCAAATACAGTAAGTGGCAGATCTGTCACCCCCAAGTCCGGGTCCTTCCTGTTATCATACTATGACACGTCTAGAGCACAGTTGATGGGTATAACCTTGTTAGCGACATGAGCAGCTGAGCAGAAAGCAGTCACAGAAGGAAGGCGAAGAGGAAATCTGCCCCTGAGTGCCGGAGGAAGGCGAACAGGACAGAAGCACACGCCAGAGGTGCAATGTTATTAGAAACTTCTTAACTAGAAAGAGGTGTGTTCATACCCAGGCGTGTCTTTAAAAAATTTTATCCATCCAGCTTGGACACAACAGACACGTTGGTAGATTGGTTGAGGGGATGGGGGATTGAGGGTGGTAGGAAGTGTGCCTGGGGGGTCTGGGGCAGTTGCCGCCCTTGTATGTAGAGCTGACACAGGGTAACAGAAGGGCCACCAGGAGGCCAAGGGCACTGTCCTTTGTCTAACAAAGGGCAGGAGAGTGCACAGGAGCCCAGAGGACAGCGCTGTTATCTGCCCCAAGGGAGGTGCCACAGAGCACTCTGGGAACCCAGAGGTAGTACCTCATTCAGATCTCAGGGTTGAGTCAGATAGCGAGTGGCCTGTGGGTTGAGACACCAGAAAATGAAAGCAGCCAGAAGTACTTGCATTCTTTTTCTTTTTTTTCCCCCAGGGGACTCACACCCATGTCCTCCTAGAACAGTTCAGTTGGCTGCAAATAAAGGTGGAGGAACTGGGCAATTCAAAGCAGAAGGTGGCTCTCCCTCCCACCTTTCATTCAGAAAACCCACAAAAGTGTAGCCTGAGGGTGTGTGTGTAAGGAGCAAGGAGTGACTCCACCCACTCTCGAGTAGAGGGCAGTGGGCCCGAAATGTGAGTGTGTGCGCGTGCACACAAGTGTCTCTGGGAGGAGAGGGCAGGGAGGCTTGGCTCCAGCGGGCCGGAGGGTCTTCCTGGGGTTACAGCTGCACTTTGGGGATATCACTGTGGACACTGTGGCTGTACAAAAACGTGGCCAAAGCAGAGCAGGGATTCAGAGTCTTGAGAGGGAAAATAGTGACTTTCTTCCCTCTCTTCCTTTTCCTGGTAGAGCCCATAATCTAGGGGTGCAGACATGCATAGATCCCTAATTATAATACTAAGGGCTAAGTACTGGGGATGACAGGTGGAGATACCACTGGCCCTATAACTTAGAAGGGCACTGAATTGGGTGTGGAGGAGAGGCAGGGGTCCAGAAGTCTATTTGTTATCTATTTCTGTGTAACAAATTAACAAAAACATAGCTGCTTAAGACAACAAACATTTATTATCTTACAGGTTTTTGTTTTTTTTTGGGTCAGGAATCCAGGCATGACTTAACTGGCTGCCTCTCGTGGCTGAAGGTCTTCCATGAGGTTGCGGTTAATGCTGACTGCTGGGGCGGCCATCTCATCTGAAGGCCCAGCTTGGTGGGGGGACCCCTGTGCCAAGCTCGCTCACATCATTGCTGGAAGGATTCAGTTCCTCACAGGTTTTTGGCCGGAGGCTTCCCTCTGCTCCTTGTCACATGGCCTTCATCACAGAGCAGTTCACAACAAGGCAGCTTCTGCCACATTCCTTTCTTCAGAATCCCAAGGGCTGGATATGAGGAGCCAGGGATCAGTGGGGGACACCTCAGAAGCTGCCTGTCATAGTACCTGAGCTAAGACCTGCAAAGCAGACAAGGAGTCAGCTAAGCAGGAGGGAAGGCGTGGAATGGCAGGTATGGGAAGCCTGCAGCTATAATTCAGTGTGGCCTGAGGAGAGTGTGGCTCACCTGGGTGGAGATGAGTGATGGAAAGGCCAGCAGGGCCTAGAGGCTATAAAACCCTTTAACCCAGATTTGCAAAGAAAGACTCTCTCCTGGAGGGATGGAAAGCTTAAAGCTAGAGGCTACAATTTAAGATTCAGCTCCCCACAGCTGTGGGGAGAATGGGCTGGAGGGAGTAAGAGAAAGAGGGAGGCCATCAAGGGTTTGAACTAAGGTGGTGACTGGAGAGACAGAGTCTAGAGATATTAGAAGTTGGAATCTGGGGGTGCCTGCCTGGCTTAGTCAGTTGAGTGTCTGACTTCAGCTCCATTCATGATCGTGTGGCTTGTGAGTCCGAGCCCCACATCGGGCTTTCTGTTGTCAGCATAGAACCTGCTTCTGATCCTCTGTCCCCCTCTCTCTCTGCCCCTGCCCCACTTGCTCTTTCTCAAAAATAAATATTAAAAAAAAAAAAAAAAAAGGTGGCTCACCTTTAAAAAAAATAATAAGTTGGAATCTGTTAGATTTGGGGACTGATTGCTTACTCTGTTTTCCCCTTCTGGAATACAAGTTTTTGGAGGGCACGACTTTTTGTAGTTTCTGTTATCCCCAGTGCCTAGAATAGTGGTTTTAAATGAATGAATGGGGTTACCCCCATGTTTCCAGCTTGACTAATGTGGTAGAGCCCTTCATTGAGATAAAAAACACAAAGAACAGGGGCACCTGTCTGGCACAGTAGGAAGAGTGTGTGACTCTTGATCTTAGGGTCGTGAGTTCGAGCACCATGTTGGGTGAAATTACTAAAAAAAAAAACAAAAAACAAAACCCAAAACAAACAAAAAACCTCACAGAAACAAACATAGCTAGGGATGTAATATTTGAGAAACACTGAGTCTGAGGTGCTTTGTGGGATATCTAAGAGTAAATGCTTGGTAGGTAGTTGAAATGTGGGGACCTGGAGACTTCCCAGAGAAACAGTGAGAGGTGAAGATCTGAGAGTCACAGCACCTTATGCCAGTTGTGGGAGCGGATTCTATGGCGCCTGGTCCGTTACCTCAAGTATCAAGGACACCTTGAAGAGCAGCAGGGCTTAAGAAAGCACAGGAAGAAAGGCCAACTGTCATTCACAAAAGAAAGCCCAAAACATGCTGCCACAGGGAGAAAGCAGGAATCTAGGAAAACCAGAGGGGACACGGATTGGTGAAAACAATGGCATCATCCGGCATCAAGTGTTAGGTAAGGAAGGACTGAAGGGTTCAGGAAGTTCAAACCCTGGATGGGTGGCGATGGAGGTGAAAAAAAAGAGTATTTTCTGGAAATGCAAAGCATTATTTAACATTTTGGAAGTTAAAGCTGCCATTTCCAAATTTCACTAAAAGACAAACAAAATAGGGGTGCCTGGGTGGTTTAGTTGGTTAAACGTCCGACTCTTGGTTTTGGCTCAGGTCACGATTCCATAATTCATGGGTGAGAGCCCTGCTCTGACAGCGTGGAGACTGCTTGAGATTCTCTACCCCCACCCCCAACCCCTTCCCTGCTTGCTCCACAAGCATGAGTTTCTTTAAATAAAAACAAACAAACAAACAAACAAGACAGACAAAATAGATTTAGCATTTAGACAACAGTTTCCCAGAACTGGCTTTTATAGCAGCAACTTAAGAATCACTGAGGAGGTTTTTCAAAAATATTAGTTTCTGAGTATGTCCCAGCCCTACAAAAATTAGTCTCCCAAGAGGGAGGGAAAACTAATTTTTTGAAAGCCGCCAAGTGATTTTGAAGTGTGACAAGGCTTTGAAATCATTCACTGAAACCTCTAAGAACCCCTGGTCCGCATTTGGCTTGAGCCCTTTTAGAAGAATTAAAGTGGCAGAAAAGTTCATAGATTGTTGTGAGAAGCTGATGGTTAAATTTAAGACTTTAATAGGAAATTTAAAGTAATCAAGAAAATAAACTCCCCCACAGTTAAAAAAAAACAAACAAACATAAAACACATCCTGTATGTTTATTATCAGGAAAATGCTGAGGACTGTAATTAGGACTATAAATTTAGTTGACAGTAAATGAGAGCTAGATTAGTAAATAAAACTGCCTGTAAACATTGGCAAATCAGTTATCCTCTCGAGTGTGGTTAAAGAAGAACCTAGTGGATATCGTAAGAGCTGGGGAGCGGCTCTGACTGGGGGAGAAGCACCCACCGTTTCATAGCCCACAAAAGCTCTAGGGACCACCATCTCCCGTTGTCCGGGGAAAATGCCACAGGTACCTTCTCCCCATTCCCGGGAGCACGGCCGGAGATGCAGTGGCCTCCATTTCCTCACAACCTTCCTTTGTCCCTGGCAATCTGACTTTGATCCTCAAAAGTCCATTAAACGCCCCTTCCAGGTCCCCAGGGACCACAGGCCTCATAAGCGCTACAAACACATAGCAGCCTTTCCAGAAGGAAGTCTCCAGAGCCCTGGGAAGCCTCTTGCTCACTCCCTCCCCGCCCCACTCCCAGCCCCATCTTCAGGGACTTCCCTCCCACCGCCTGGAAACAGGCTTCAAACTTCACCCCTCCCCCCTCCCCCTTTCCCATGACGTTAAAGTGAACTAGTTTTCCCACTTCTACTTTTTCTTGCTGTCCTTAAAGATAATTACACAGGGTTTTCATTTGCTTTATGAAACATTTACTCCTCATCAGGAAATGAAAATAACAAAAAATAACAAACATAGGCAAGCTAGTAAGTCACAGCTTCCCCTCCCTTGCTCAGGGGAAGCCTCTGGAGCAAGGCTCAAATGTGTTTACATCTTCTGGTCAAATCACACCAGACCATTGGAGCCCTTTGGTTTCACCTCACTGGGCAGAATGTGCCTGGTGTCACGGTCTCCTTTTCCACACAGGATTTCTCGGTGCTCCTTAAGAATATTTCTTTAAAGTTAGTCCAATCTCCACCTAATTAGTCCACAAAGAAATGCAAATAAAATGGGATATCATTTTTATCTTATCAAGATGGCAAAAAAAAAAAGACAGAGAGAAATAAAAATGAAGGCCGATGATACCGAGTTTTGGCCAGCTTGCTGGGAAGCTGACTCATTCTGGCGCGGCTGGAGGGACTCTGAATCAAGAGCCTTACATATGTGCATACCCTTCAACCCAGTAATCCCACTTCGAGGAAAATATCCTGAGGAAATAATCAAGAGATTCAGTCAAGGATTTATGCACAGAGGATATTCGTTGCAGAGCCATAATTGAGAAAAACTGGCAAGGACTTAGGTGCCTCCCAGGTGGGGCTTGGCTCCGCAAATCCTCCTACATCCCTATGATGGAACGGGGCTCATTCGGCTGTGCAGTCATCCGCTCGGCAAATATTTATTAGGTAACTACTCTGCATTAGGCACTTGGGCGGGTAAACAAAACAGGTAAGCTCCCAGGCCCCCCCCCCCTGGAAGATGCACCCCCTAAAATTCGGGATCTCGGAAAGCAATTTGAAAGTGTTGACATTATGTTTTGGGGGGACGCAGGTTCCACACTGTATCACCCCCACTCTCTCACCGCCTGCCATAAGCAGTTACCGATTCCGAAGAAGAGTATCTCGTTCAGCGGCTCTCCCAGGTCGACCTCTCCTTTTCAAAAGCAGGTCCCGAGGCGCTGGGTAACCTGATCACGGCGGAAAGAGCCGCGACGCGGAAGTCTTCCGATTGGTTTCCAGTTCCAGGAAGTTGCAGACTTCGGGCAAATCGCGTCGCCTCTGGGACTGTTTCTAATCAGAAGAATGAAAGAAAAGGCCGAACCAACCCTTCAGGTTGTCTGGGTCTACTGATTTTTGGCCCGAGGACGGAGCCATTCGTGGGTGGGGGAGTCCTAACCCGCGCAGGAGGGAGGGAAGGCGGTGGAGCCCTCCAGGGTGTCTGCGTTTGTCATGGAGAGCTCTAGAACACAAAGAAGCCATGGACCACCTAGACTGGAGGGTGAAGGCGTCCGCACACAGCCGGGCTTCGGGGCGTGGGGTGGGGGCCGCAAGCTCAGAGCTCCCCCGCGCTCAGCTTTCCACCCCCCGCAGCGACGCCGGACCCGCGGCGTCCTTGGCCTGAGTTGCTCCTTAATATTAACACCTAACCGCTAACAATCACGGGCGCTTCTAGGTGCAACACATGGTGTAGGCGATTTGGTCACCTCTCCCTCGCGCAGGGAAAGTATGAGGTCTGTGCTGCTACTCCCATACTTCCTAAGGCAAAACAGGCTTCGGACGGTTACAAGATGTATACGAAGTCACGTGGCTAGCCCCTGGGCCTGAGCGCTTCACCTCGTTACAGGACAGGACAGTCTTTCTTCCTGAAAGGGCAGTGGGACAGCCTCCCGTTTTATCCCTCGTTCCAGTTACAGAAGACAAGGAACAGGGGTCGTAATGGCAGTTAAGGCTTGTTGCTTACCGACTGGGAGCCTGAGAGAACTAAGTCACGAGCAGGGTTGCCACAGTTTACAAGTGATCTTAGAACCTACCAGAGCCCTCTGCTTCCATTTAGAAACTCCCTTTCTCCCCCGCAGCGCCCTTCCCCCCGCCAGGGTGAGGGGTCGCCTCTGAAATGCGGCGGGGAAGAACAATAGGCGCCCTGGGCCCGAAGGGCGGAGGGCAATTTGCATCTCAGAGGAGCTCCGGTCGGGACGCCGGGTTTGGACTCTGACCCTTGCACTAAAGATCAGCGCTGGGAATTTCCTGTGACCTGTTGAGGTTTGCTGCTCGGAAGCAATAAGGAGTCTTTGACGTTAATATCCACTTAATTAAGGAATCTAAAATGGCAGTTTAGTGGCAGGATTCTGTGAGCTCCCTGAAATTGTACGGAAAAGTCTGTGTTGTGTGTGCATAGGTGCGTTTTTCTGGGGAGGGTGTTCATAACTTTCCTTGGATTCTCAGAGGGGCTCACAGCTGCCCAAAGGTGAAGAACTTCTGGTCACACGTGAGCCACACTGAAGGAGAACAATGGTGCGAATCCTGTGGGAGGAGTGGGAGCAGGAAAGGGAAAGACTTAACTGAGGGGAGATGGGGGTGGGAGGGAAGACTTTCAGGTAAAACTTCTCTGAGAGGCAGGATTTGGGTGACGGGAGAGGAAGCTGACATTTCTTGGGCTCCTAGTGTGTGCCAGGCACTGTTCTAGACTAAAATTCATGAGGATTAATAGATTCTTAACAACCGCATGAGGTAAATAAGATTGTTCTGGCTTTATAGATTCATTCGTTTAGCAAATATTTTTCCAGCATTTATTATATGTATCAGGCACTGTTCCTAGAGTGGAAGATACAACAGTTAACAGAACAGTGGAAAATGCCTTCTTTCATGGAGCTTAATTTCCATGGGAGGCAGATGAGGAATCTGGGTTCACAGAGAGAGTTACCTGATACATAAGGGTCCTCAGCTAGTAGCAGGAGAGATTTGAACCCAGGCTGTACAGCACCAAAAGTTGTTTTTTGTTTTTGTTTTTATAATGACTTTAAACAAAAATAAATAAGAGGAAAGCGAGAAAATATTTACATCAAGTAGTGCAAAGATTTAAAGTTTTCAAACTGCAAATCAAAACCAAAATATACGTTCAAAATGAAGAAATGGGCAAAGATTACTATAATAATTCAGAAGAGAAAATATGAATGATCAATAATGTTGAATCCTGGCTTCCTGAATTGTCAGTAAAACAATCCATTTATTGCTTGCACAGTGAGGAAGAGTATTACTTTGAGTAGCCTTAGCAGCGTATCAGAGGGCAAAAGGGCAAAGTCTGGATTTTTACTGGGGTTGGAAGACTGGTCTAAGGAGGGTTTTTCAGTGGTGGTTGGGGATTGTGATAAAATACTTTAGGTTTGATGGACAGGGCCAGGCAAGGATTTGAGGAGAGGCCTTAAAAGAATCGTAATAATATGCCTTGTGAAACCTAGAAGCTAAAATGCCAGTTGGCCTTCTTTGAAGGAGTGTGTCATGTGACTGCAGTCATGTGTGTTTCTTCTAGGCACTTGTTGGGTTTGTCCAGATTTACCTGACCTGCTTCGAATGTTTGGCACAGAGTGTACAACGTCTTAAGATGTCCAAAGTGCTTGTGGGTAACCAAGTGATGTACTAAGAAGCCCCATTCAATGAGGTAGAAGGGAATGATGGGCACATTGTTATTGGGCTCCCCCCGCCTGTTTTTTTTTTTTTTCCGTTTTAGTTTCCATGTACGTATTCTCAACTTTTCAAATAGATTTTTAAAAACTTTATTGAGCTATCATTGACAGTCAACAAATTTCACATACTGAAAGTGTGCAATTTTGGTAAGTTTTGACACATGTATATGCCTGTGAAACTATCACACAATCCAGATGATGAATATGTCCTTCCAAAGTTTCCTTGTGCCTCTTTATCATCCCATCTACTCAGTGGACCCTGTCTCCAAGCAACAACCCATTTGTCTTCTGTCACTGCAGATTCTTTACATTTTTTGTTTAATCTTATGCAAGTGTAATCCTATAGTATGTATTCATTTTTGCCCTTTTTAACTCAGAATAATTATTTTGAGATTCATCCATGTTGTTGCGTGTATCAATAGTTTATTTCTTTTTATTACTAGTAGTATTCCGTTGTGTGGATATACCACAAATTGTTTATCCACTCATCTGTTGGTAACAGCTGGGTTGATACCAGTTTTTGACTATTACAAATAAAACTGTGATGAACATTCATGTACAAGTATTTGTGTAGATACATGCTTTTACTTCTCTTTGGTAATTAATTACCTAGGAATAGAATGGCTTGATCATATGATAGGTGTATGTCAGACTTAAGAAACTGCTAAGCTGTTTTCCAAAGTGGTGGTCCCATTTTATATTCCTAGTAGCCATATATGAGATTTCTAGTTGCTTTGTATATCTTCACCAACATTTGCTGTAATCAGTCCTTTCAAATTTAGCCATTCTTCGAGGTGTGTAGTAGGATCTCATTTTAGTTTTAATCTTTCCTTCCTTCCTTCCTTCCTTCCTTCCTTCCTTCCTTCCTTCCTTCCTTCCTTCCTTCCTTCCTTCCTTCTTGGCTTCATGCATGGAGCCCAATGTGGGGCTTGAACTCATTACCCTAAGATCAAGACCTGAGATAAGATCAAGAGTCAGATGCTTAGCCACCTGAGCTACCCAGGAGTCCCTTAATTTGCATTTCTGAGATAACTAATGGTGGTGAGCATCTTTTTGTGGGCTCTTTGATATCCATATATCTTCTTTGTGAAAGTGGCCATTCAAGTTATTTGCTCCTTTTTGTTGTTGGGCTGTTTATCTTATTACATTTTGAAGGTGTAAGTATGTATATATACATACATATAAGTATGTATATATGCATGCACACACACACACACACACACACACACACTCACTCACTCTGAGTACAAATTCTTTATCAGATTTGTGATTTGCTAATATTTTCTCCCAGTCTGTGGCTTAACTTTCCATTCTCCAAATAGTAGCTTTCAAAGAGTGTACCTTTGGGCAGAGACTACTTAGTTAGGGCCTGGCTTTAGTGTCCTCTCCTTTCAGACCAGAGGCCTTTGCCACAAGATCTGCTCCCCTGGATCCTTGGTTAGGCCAAGAAGCCTTCAAGCTTGATTTCTCTCTTCATATTTATTGGAGCTAGAGGTACTGGAGCAGCAGTGTATGTCTTGTGTCTAGCATTGTTCAATCCAGATATCCATTGGGATGAAGAGAGTAACCCAGAATCCAGAATAAAGTGTGTCCTAATGATCAATGCAATGATCAATGAGTAATCTATAATTACTCGGTAATTATAGATTATAGCAAACTGAAGAAAGAGGACTCAGACTTCTAAATGAAATGTTTGACTATAAAGCTGCTTAGAATAAAGGTTTTCTGGAAGTCATTCGTATAATTTTCTACTTAACCAGGAACCATTTCCCCTGTAAACGCTCAAAATCATGTTGATGTACTGTGTTGGAGTTTACACTGATCAATAAATATCTCAAACTAGAAAAAAAAAACATGCATTCTTAATTTTTATTAAGTCCGGTTTATCAGCTTTTTCTTTTATGGACCGTATCTTTTGTTGGTATGTCTAAGAAATCTTTGCCTCATCCAAAGCCATTTACCTTTGTTTTCTTTTTAAGTTTAACAATTTTAGGATTTACATTTGTATCTATGATGCATTTTGAGTTAATTTTTATGTATGGTATAAGGGGTGGATTGAAACTTCATTTCTTTTGCATGTGAACAGTCACTGCAAAGGCTATTCTTTTTGCCACTTAATTGCTCTTGAAACTTCTTTGAAGCATTGACCATATATGTCTGGGTCTATTACCACCATTTCTATTCTGTTCAATTGATCTATTTGTCTAGATTTACCTCAATTTTTCTCACACTAAATTACTGTAGCTTTATTATAAGTGTTGAAATAGGTTAGTAGAAGTCTTCCAAGTTTGTCTCTTTTTCTCAAAGTTATTTAGACTCTTCTAGGTCCTTTGTTTTCATTATAAATTTTAGAATTGGTTTGTTAATTTCTACAAAAAAGATTATTAGGATTTGGGATGGGATTGCTTTGACTCTATAGGTCAATTTGGGGATAATTGACTTTTAAAAAATTTTTTTTTAATTTTTTTAAACTTTTTTTTTAAAATTTATTTCTGAGACAGGGAGAGACAGAGCATGAACAGGGGAGGGTCAGAGAGAGGGAGACACAGAATCCGAAACAGGCTCCAGGCTTCGAGCTGTCAGCACAGAGCCCGACGTGGGGCTTGAACTCACGGACTGCTAGATCATGACCTGAGCCGAAGTCGGACGCTTAACCGACTGAGCCACCCAGGCACCCCTAAATTGACTTCTAAATAATATTGACTATTCTATGAATACACCATATCTCTCCATGTATTTAGGGCCTCTTTATTTGATTTTTATTTTTTATTAAATATAATTTATTGTCAAATTGGTTTCTATGCAACACCCAGTGCTCATCCCAACAGGTGCCCTCCTTAATGCCCATCACCCACTTTCCCCTCTCCCCCACCCCTCCACCAACCCTTAGTTTGTTCACAGTTCTTAAGAGTCTCTTATAGTTTACCTCCTTCCCTCTCTGTAACTTTCCCCCCCCTCCTCCCCCACCATGGTCTTCTGTTAAGTTTCTCAGGATCCACATATGGGTGAAAACATGGTATTTGTCTTTCTCTGCCTGACTTATTTCACTTAGCATAATACCCTCCAGTTCCATCCATGTTGCTGCAAATGGCCAGATTTCATTCTTTCTCATTGCCAACTGGTATTCCATTGTATATGTACTCCACATCTTCTTTATCCATTCATCAGTTGAGGGACATTTAGGCTCTTTCCATAATTTAGCCACTGTTGAAAGTGCTGCTATAAACATTGGGGTACATGTGCCCTATGCATCAGCACTCCTGTATCTATTTAGGGCTTCTTTAATTTCCCTAAGTAGTTTTCAGTGAGCAGATCCTGCACATTTTTTGGTCAAATATATTCCTAAGTATTTCAGATTTATAATGCTATTGCATATAGAAGTACAACCGATTTTTGTACATTTAACTTTGTGTCCTGCAACCTTCTGAACTTTCTTTTTCAAAATAAAACTTTTTTAAAAAGTTGTTCATATTATTCCCCTTTTCTTTCTTTTTCTTTCTTTCTTTCTTTCTTTCTTTCTTTCTTTCTTTCTTTCTTTCTTTCTTTTCTTTCTTCCTTGTTATTAATAGTTTTTTTTTTTCCAAATTTTTTATTTAAATTCTAGTTAGTTAACATGTAATGTAATACTGGTTTCAGGAATAGAATTCAGTGATTCATCACTTACATATAAAACCCAGTGCTCATAACAAGCACACTCCTCAATACCCATCACCCATCTAGCCCTTCCCGCCCCCCCCCCCCATCAACCCTCAGTTTGTTCTCTATGGTTAAGGGTCTCTTATGGTTTCCTTCCCTTTTTTTTCCTTTTCCCATATGTTCATCTGTTTTGTTTCTTAAATTCCATATGAGTGAAATCATATGGTATTTGACTTTCTCTGACTTATTTCGCTAAGCATAATTCACTGTAGCTACATTGATGTTGTTGCAAATGGCAAGATTTCATTCTTTTTGATGGCTAAGTAGTATTCCATTGTATATACATGCCACATCTTCTTTATCCATTGTCCTTCCTTATTATCCTTTCAGTATGTGTAGAATCTATTTTTATGTCAACTCTGTCATTCTTGATATTGGCAATTTGTATCTTTCTTCTTTTTTCTCTAAACAATCTGGCTGTAGGTTTAACGATTTTATTGATTTCTCAAAGAATTACCTTCTGGGGTGCTGGGGTAACTCAGTGGTTAAGCATCTGACTTTGGCTCAGGTCATGCCCTGCTTTGGATGAGCCCTGCTTCTCTCTCTGCCCCCGACCCTTCTGCCTCCCTCTGCCCCTCCTGAGATTCTCTCTCTCTTTACCCCTCACTCACTTGCGTCCTCTCTCTCTCTCAAAAAAAAAAAACAAAAAAAAAAACAAAAAAAAAACTGGTTTCATTGATTTTTCTTTCTCTGTTTTATTGATTTTGCTCTAATCTTTATTTTCTGTCTCTTTTGTTAGTTTTTATTTTTATTTTTTTTTGTTTCTAAACTAATATATGTTAGATGGAACTTAGTAAATGTTACATATGTAGCATAGAAAACCTTTTTGTAGGGTAGGTGTTCACTGCTAGCAATTTGTCTTTAAGAGCTGCTTTAGATGCTCTTTTTGCTTTCACTTTGATTCATTTTTTGACCGTGTGGCTAGAGAACATACTTTACATGACTTGTATCTTTTTAAATTTATTGATACTTATTTTGTGGCCCCAAAGATTGTCAATCTTGGTAAATGTTCTTTGTGTTGTTGGAAAGAATTTGTATCTTGCCATTCGTGAAAATATTCTATAAATATCAATTTGGTCAAGTTGGTTGATGGTATTATCCAAGTCCTCTATGTCTCTACTGATTTCTATCTATATGCACTTTTAATAATTGAGAAAAGTGCTTTTCCTACTATACTTGAGACTTTGTCTCTTTCTCATTGATTCCATTAGTTTTTATTTCATGTATTTGGAAGCTCTGCTGTTTTTTAATAGGATGTCAGTGAGAAATCCAGAAGTTTTGAGGTCGTTTAAGAACACAAGGTATGGGTAGGTAAATGACAGACCTCAGGATTATGTTATGGGAGTTTTAGGAAACATCTGGCCCCACATGCTAGCTCTAACTAGAGTGATTTATTTTTAGGCTTTGCAGCCCAGAGATTAATTGCTCCATCTAGGTTACAGTATCTATTTTAATCAAATTATAACATGTCAAGATAAAGAACCAAAAGAATTATCATCACAAATATTAGGTTGAATCATATACAGTTGTTAACATTTGCCTTTGACCTACAAAAATGGTAGTTTCTCACAAAGCAAGGAATTTTGTTCATTATGGTATTCAGAATAGTGAAACACTGGGAGCTATGTACATGTTTTATATCATAGCATTTTACAGAATAGTGAAAACTTGGGAGGTAAACCTAAATGTCACATGATAAATCATGCCATATGCCTATCATGGAATTAAAGTGAATGTTTTGGGAGATGATTTAATAACTCCCTTTATATTCTCATCCAGTTTTAAGGCATTAAATTCCATCTATGTATGTTGGCAACTCCCAAATTTGTATCTGAAGTCCAATTGCTCACAAAATCCAGACTCAGACATTCAATTTCCTGTTCATCATTTCCATGGATATCTAATCAATTTTTGAAATTTAACATGTCCAAACTTGAACTTCTGATCTTTCTCCAAAGCCTGTTCTCCCCACATCCTTACTTAACAGAATTTCTAGCTTCATCCTTCCAGTTGTTCAGGCCAAAATGCTTAGAGTTATTCTAGACTTTTCTTTCGTTCATCCCCCACAATCCATCAGGAAATTCTCTGCCTTTAGTTTCAAAATACACCAAGTACCCAACACTTTCCATCACCTTCATTGCTACCCCTGTGGTCTTCTTTCCTTTAAACTGCAAAAGCCTCCTACCCTTTTTAACTGAAGTTTCATATATATATATATTATATATATATAATATATATATAATATATATAAAAATATGTATTATATATTTTTAATATATATATACACACATACACACAATATTTTAAATTAAAGTCAATATTTTAAAGGGTAGTGATGTAAATCATACAGATACATGTGGACCAAGTTCAAATGGACATGGCAGACAATTTCTGCTCTAAATCATTGCACCATAAAGTTTGGAGACATTGCTCTATTGTCTCTTTTCCTCCTGCATTTTCCTACTCCCCTCCTTTGTTTCCTCCACAACTGAATATAAGGACCTGGGGCAGTTATCAGTTTATTGCCTCTCAGCTCCAAGTCTACCCTTTATTGCCCGTTCTGTGACAATGAAGCTAGACCCTTCTGTAAACATTTTTCCTTTGCCAGCTGGCATAATGTTAACCTTTGTCAGTAGAATGCACTGGAGAGAGGGCGCCTGGGTGACTCAGTCGGTTCAGTGTCGGACTCTAGTGCAGGTCATGATCTCGCGATTTGTGAGCTCGACCCGTGTTGGGCTCTGTGCTGACAGCCCAGAACCTGGAGTCCACTTTAGATTGTGTGTCTCCCTCTCTCTCTGCCCCTCCCCTGTTCACTGGAGGAGGGAGTTCCGCTTCCTGTTTCTGCTGTGCTCCCCTCTGCAAGCTTCTGCAGTGGGAAGCTCCTGGCTCACCTCGTACTCAGCAGCTCACCTCGTGTGGCATTCACTTGGGTGCTCTGCACTGAGTTTTACTGGTATAGCACCTGTCCATGGATGGCTTCCCTGGCACCACCTTCAGTAGCTTCCCAGCAGCTTCTGGGATATGGCATTTCCCCATGGATGCTTCCTTGGTACCTGAGGGTAGATTCCCAAGTGCCACTGGTGCATCAACTGAGTAAACTTCTTTGACATCTAGTGGGCCTTGGTGTTACCCTTTCTAACAAAATCTGGCTCTCAGCCTGAGGGAAAGGGCATTTTAAGCCTACGGTTAGTGGCTGCTTCCTATAGATGCTATTGTTTATTTATTTTTGCTATTCTTGTATTAAGCGTTCTTTTTGTTGCTTAGTAAATAAATCCTCTATTATTCTAATTTCTTATTATAGTTTATGATGGTTAATCAAACATATTTAATCAAACGTTCTGAATATTTCTGTGAAAATGTGCTTTGGACTAGATTAATATTTACATTGGTGGCCTTCAAGTAATGCAGATTACCCTCCATAATGTGGGTAGGCTTCATCAAATCAGTTGAAGGCCTGAACAGAACACAGAGTGACCTTCTCTGAGCAAGAAGGAAGTCTGTCAGCAGATTGCCTTTGGACTTGAACTACAACGCTTCTCTGGCTGTCCAGCCTACCAGCCTACCCTGTAGATTTTGGATTTATCAAGTCTCTAAAATTGCATTAGCCAATTCCTTAAAATAAATCTGTGTGTGTGTGTGTGTGTGTGTATACACACACACACACACACACACACACACACACATATGTGCACACACACAAACATATATATGTATGTGTATGTGTGTGTGTGTGTGTGTATACACACACACATACACACATATACACACACACACAAACACATGACTTCTTGGTTCTTTTTCTCTAGAGAACTCTCATAGTTTTTTACATTCAACCCCCCCAGGGGTGACGGGCTGGCTCAGTTGGTACAGCATTCAACTCTTGATCTTGGGGTCATGAGTTCAAGCCCCATGTTGGGCATGGATTTTACTAAAAAAAAAAAAAAAAAATCCATCCTTCTTCAAATAGCTTATGGTTTCTGTCTCTTGATTGGATCCTGACAAATATATCCTTGTTTTCCCCTGAACTCCTAATCTATTCATGCAAGTGCCTACTAAGCTTCTCTACTTGGATGTCTAATAGGCATTCCAAAGTTAGGTTCAAAAGTAATTTTTTTTTTCAGTGTTTATTTATTTTTGAGAGAGAGAGTGCAGTAACAGGGAAGGAAGGGGCAGAGAGAGAGGGGGACAGAGGATCTGAAGCAGGCTCTGCACTGACAGCAGAGAGCCTGATGCTGGGCTTAAACTCATGAACCATGAGATCGTGACCTGAGCCGAAGTCAGACACTTCACCGTCTGAGCTGCATAGGCACCCCAAAAGCAAGCTCTTGATGTTGATCCTGCAGCCTTGTTTTCTCCTACACTTTTTCTAATCCCAGTTAAGGGCATCTCCATTTGCAGTGAGGCCTTCTCTAGCTAACCCATTTATAATTGCAGTCCTTCTCCAGGTGGCCCAATCATACTTTCAGTCTCTCTTCTTTGCTTGTTATTGTTATCTAAGTATAATGTGTATTACTTCTGTTCACTATTTAACTCCTTCATTAGAAAACAAATTCCAAAAAAAAAAAAAGAGAATATAAATCCCGTAACAGCAGGAATTTGATGTGTATGTATGTTTAAAATGCTATATGCAGGGGCGCCTGTGTGGCTCAGTTAAGTGTCCAACTTCAGCACAGGTCATGATCTCAAGGTTCATGAGTTTGAGCCCCACATCGGGCTCTGTGCTGATGGCTTGGAGCCTGGAGCCTGCTTCAGATTCTGTGTCTCCCTCTCTCTGCCCCTCCCCCAATCATTCTCTGTCACTCTCAAAAATAAACATTAAAATTTTTAAAAATGCTATATGCAAAAAAATAAATAATTTAAAAAATAAATAAAATGCTGTACGCCCATATCTTAAAGCAATGACTTAAGTAATGCTTACAATGGGTAGTCAATGAAACCTTGCCTTCTGTTATTTTTGAGTGTCTTAAGAATACTTCCCTTCCTAAGTTCATAAATGCATTCTGTATTTTCCTCTAAAAATTTTATTTCTCCTTTTTCGTTTAGGCTTTTACGCCAAGAACGGATTTTTCTGTATGGTTTTCTTGAACCTTAAAAAAAACTTTTTTAAACCTCTTCTGGATAACCAGTTGCCCAGCTGGAGTATTTTTACTACTTACTTAATGGTTTTGGTTTATCCCTCTACTTTCCGAAATCACTTACCACTCAGTATTAAGATTCTGTAATAACAAAGCAAAACAAAGTATCAACCCCACAGTTTTATTTGTAAAGAACAAAGCATGAAAAGTCATATTTAAATGTACTCCAAAACCTGAAAAACCCACGTCAGTTTCTCTGATATGTATGTTAAAGTGCTTGATATCACAATACTCTTTAAATTTTATATTATGTTCAGATGAGAAAAAAAAAATCCAGTTCTGATGCATTGTTAACAATACAAAGAAACACAATATAATTTAAATGCAGAAATGTTCATTTTTTAAAAAAAGATACACAGGGTACATTTACACACGGCTCAAGTGTAACATAGAAGGATTTTTCTATGTTTAACACCCTCAGCTGATTGACAACAGGAACTCCTTACCATACCTCTCTACTGTGAACAAGGTTTGGAACAGACTGGAGCCACACACAAATTCATTCAGGAAATTGGATCAAGCATGATTCCCTCCCACATAACCCAAGGATGCCCTGGATTCCTTTAGACGAGGAGAAATTTTTTGATATATATTTTTGTCCCTCTGGTGTCAACTGCTCAATGTGATACATTTCTGTCCTTGAGAGGATGATCAGCTCCAGGAAGATCTGGGACAATGCATTTCTTCTTGGATTCCTCTGATCATCAGTACCCTCTTCAAAACAGGTTGGAAATCCAAGAGATTTGTAAATGTATTTTAATAGGAATAAAGGACCTAGAAGTTTATTATTCGTTTCTGTCTCTTTTTAAAGCTAAATGGTAATGTAACAAATGCTTAGGAAAGAAACAGGGACTTCAAAAGAAACTGATGACTTGGAAACAGGATTCATTTTATAAAAGTAGAGAGGAGGCCACGACTCCATTCTCAATGAAGGTATGTTAATACTGAAATATAAATAGCTAAGGTTCAGATTGTCCCTTCAACATGTTGAAAAGGATAGCTTCTGTAAACCTCACAGAGAAAATACAATACTCAAAGTGAAAATCTACTGAAAAATCATAATTCTTAGCAGAAAGAAGATATTTCGATTAAGAGCTACACTTTCAATGCTTTCAAATAAATATTTCCCTGGGGATCTGAGGTCCACATCTGTTGCCTCCTGTTTCAAAATATCTTAGAGGCATCAACATATACTACACACAAACTGTTACGTATAGTTTCTACCTCTCTTTCACTTACATTTACATACAACAGTGCTTTATTCCAAAAAAAGGAGATACAAGCAATTCAGTATTTCCCCTGTATCATTCATCATTCATGTAGTGTGACAGAAGCTCATTAAAATGATTTTTTAAAAAGGCATGTTAAAGTAAATGTCACAGGGTCACAAAGATTCAAAAATGTCTGCAACATTTAAAATAAATTTTAGAGGGCAACTGCAGACTCTTGCAAGGTTTAGGTTTCTTATATCAGATTCTTGCTCCCAGTGGGAAAGGGGAGGGAGAGGGCGCCTTGGGAAGCCTTGCTTTTGTTCTCTATAAGGCCGATTTTACCCCAACTGGAATGGCACTTTATGCTACTCCACGCTGAGCCTCAGTCGTTTTTATGGCATTGGTGAGCCCCAACCAGGGCACCGCTTGTAGGGCCTCACACGTAATACCAACAAGTGTAATGCCGCTGTCAGAAAGGCTGACATTAGGAGTTTCAGGACATTTGGAAAACACTTGGAAATTAGATGTTTCAAGAGGTAATATTTTTGGCAATTTAGTTTTAAAATAATTTCCTCTTAAGCTATTATTATGTGAAAATACTAATTATGGTTCCAGGCATTACTTTTAATTTATTCTGAGGAAAAAAAAATTACAAAGTTGATTTTTACTTACTTTAACTTTGAGGTGTAATTATATAAAGCAATATACTGATTTAAAAAATTAATATAGCAAAAAGGATACCTCTAAATAGGTACGGTCCTTCCAAAAGTCGGTTATGTACATTCATTCTAAAGGTTCTGCTACTGTCCTGCTCAAAATATTCTGGTATTGGCTTAGGGACAGTTATAAGCCACATAAGAGAGAAGTCTTATTTCTTTAGAATAATTTCCTTGCGGCCTCAAACTCTGCTTAAGCATCCTTTTTATTAATCAATTTGGATCCTAAGGACTTTTTGTTGTTTCCGAATATTAAATTTCTTCTGAAAGGTCAAGATTTACCATCACTGGCAATACTCAAAAGAATGGGCTGTAGGCCATTCAGATGGCTCAGAAGGAGGTCCCCACATGTTTGGAGTCCTGGCTGTATCACTAGAATAAGTATATGGGCTCCTGATGTGACCAATTCAAAGGGCCCAGCACTCTAGAAGATGTGTCAGTTCTGGTGTGACTATTTCTTGTGAAAGTGGTCATTCCCATTGTTATGGTCCTATCACACAGAGTGGGATAAAACTTTACGTATAATTTATTTTTGGGTATTACTTTTAATGTAATGGTTTTATTCATAGGCCCCAAATCCAATTTTGCTCCCAGTTTTTATAACATGTAATTCTCAACCACTTCAGAACCATTTGTTAAAAAGAATGTTAATCCTTATAAATGCTTATTATAAATGGATAGTAATATTTATATCCTACTTGCTTGGGTGTATGAATAAAGATCCAGGGTACAAAGACTTAATATGAATGCCTTGGAGCTCAGTGTCATGCAGTCTTGGTGTAATAAAAAACATGAGTTCTAGACTCTGTTGTCACTGACCAGCTGTGGGGTAAGTATTTAACCTCTCCGATCCTCAAGTGTTCCCATCTGTAAAATGGTCACTCAATGCTAGCCTGCTCACCTAAGTCATCCTTCGGCTGCCCAGAGTGTGCCAGAAGCATGGTCTTATGAGGAAGGTAATAAGAATAAAACCCTGCCCTGATCATTCAGTGGTTTCTGATCATGGCAACACAAGAACCTGTGTGAAATGGGTTCTGGACGTCTCCCATAATAGACTTTCCATGATCCTGGAAGAGCTGCGTTGTTACGCAGACACACTTTAGACTAAGGCGAACAAATCTCCAGTCTACCCAAGTCACCCAAAAACCTGTTCTTAAACCCTTCGTGGGTCTCTAAATGTGGCCTTCAACTCCCCGTTCCTCCTCAAATACTAAATTAGATATTAAAAGGGGATGTGCCTTGGTCGCCTGGCTGAATACAGTGCTTGATAAGGGAGTGAGGCACTTGTTCATTAGTTTCTTCCTTCAGGAAAGAAGAGAAACAATACTGTTGGCTAAAGCCCAGGACCCTCAAGATCGTACGGGGGTCCTGAGAGGCCATGGCTTTGCTTCTCAGCCACAACTGGGAATAAAACCCGGCGCAGTGCTGGGGCAATTTCACTGCTAACAATGTGCAAATGCCTAATTGGTTACAGGACCTACCATAAACGAAGTCTTAAGGTAACTAGCTAATACCACGTTTATTTAACTTCCTTATAAAATACCCAACTGGAAAGTTACTCACAATGTTTGGTCTTTCAAAACTGTCGCCTCTGGTTCTGCTCCCATTTTGTCAGTCTATGCTGTACTGGCTTTTACCTTCTCTGGGCCAGTTGTTTTACATTTATTACCCCTTCTTAGAAAAGGAACATAAAACTTGCCCTGAAACACCCAGAAAGGGTTCATTCTTTCTCTTTCCCTCTGTTATTTGCATTATCATGGTCAACAAATACTTTCACAAAAACATTCCAAGCTACACCAAGCCCTCCTCCTTCTTAGACATTCCTTCCATTTCCTGAGAGGGGGATGGGCACAGGAAGGGGGGGAGGTGACTGGAACCTAACAAAGACAGGGTTTGAGATTATCCTTGAGGTAAGAACTGCTGCAGGGCGTAGATGGCCAAATTATAAGTGCAGAATCAAACTGCCGTTTGCAGTTCTTATAACTGTAAGACCAACACTTTGAAATTCACATCTCTTCAAAGTACCTCACATAACAAGAATAAAAATGCCAAGAATGAAGTTAGTCTAGGCTAATCTTTCCAAAGTGTAAAGAAGTGATAATCCTACAATTTAACATACTTCTCAGGGCTTTGTGTGTTCTCTTTCCAGTTCAGCCAAGCTCCTGGGGTCCAGTATTTAAAATATTTGAACTGTATCTTTATCTTGTGCCGACGGAAAAAGATTTTCCAAAAGACTGGAGAAGTGACTCAATTCAAATGTATGAAACCAATTGTAACTTAAAATATAGAAGTGAGGACTATCACATACAGTAGGTAAAGCTGTTTACATTCACAATACAAAGGATCAGACACACCAGGATGGATGGCTACGACATAACAATGCATTCTGGGTTCCTTTGTGATACCTGGAGGGAAAAAATAAGCCCGACTGGGTTGCACTGTAATTACGTGTTTACTGGCTTCTTCCTGGCTAGCACCACTCTTTCCCTCCCAACTCCCAATGTGGTTAAGCTACTTATGTTAAGTCACAGGAATATTCAATCTAAGAAAAGTATCTTATTAGAGTAATATAATTTCTTAAAGAAGATAGCATATTTACACACATCTAACACATGAAAATACTCTATTTTATACTAAATTCCAGGTTCAAATGAACTACAATACAGCATTTTGCCTTGTCTGTAGTGTGAGGATTGTTCAAATTGGGGAATATGGTGTGTTGCCCCCTGCAGTGACTCACTACCTTATCAGACAAGTCCAAATCGGTCCCCATAGTTGGGGAAGGTTCAGGAGCAAGGGGTCTGGACTGAGAGCTTCTAGCCAGTTGGGTTACACATCCACTCCTTTGATGAGTGATCCTTCCAAGACTATGGTGAAGTCCTGAATGGTCTGCAGAATGCGGATGAGAGAGTTGACAGTCATGCGGTCTCGCAGGAGGGCACTCTCCTCATACATTCGGGTAATGGCAGGACATTCGGCTAAGAGTGGGATCCACTGTGGGAGCAGGCGATCCCTACAGAGTCAAAGAGAAAGAAGTCCTGAGCCCTGCCCATCTTGCTGCAGAACAACACACGTTAGAACTTTCAATGGGAAGGTGTAGGACTGGATGGAGCAAAATCCAGCCAAGTTCTCAGGTCAGCAGAGGAGAAACCAAATTCAAGATTTTGGAAATTTGCTGGTTAAAAAGATACAGTAATGATACAGCGTTAATGGGAAAACCCAAGAGACTGAAAATAAGTTTGGGCAAACTGGCCATAAGGACCTACCCACATTAAAGAGATTCTCTATTCTGATTTAACACTTAAAAAAAAAAAAGAGGCAGAAAGTCATTTTGTATCTCTTTTTTACAGGGGTGTTACTCAGACATCTGTGGCAAGGCATGCCAAAGTACGCTGACCCTTTGGGAAGAAAGACTGCATTAAATAGTCAGCATTAGCATTAAAAAAAAAAAAAAAACTTATACAACAAGGAACAAAAGGAAAGAAAAACATTAAGTGGATTTTACAAACCAAAAGAGGGGTTGCATTGGTCTAATAAATCAGAACAAGAGATAAAAGGAGATAAGGATCATGTTTAAAAGGAATTTTAAAAGCATAGGTGAAACTGGGCCCTTTTATTAAGAAGAAATATAGAACTTAGTTTTATAAACCAGTTCTTTCAGGAGGACATCTCAACCTTCAGTGTGTCCTGATTAACCTCTGACATTAGTTACCTGCCACTAAATATCTAAGACATCCTTATCGAGCATCTCTCAATATGCCTTTTGTTTTTTTTAAAGTTTATTATTTTTTTTGTAGTAATCTCTACACCCAACCTCAGGCTCAAACTCATGACCCCGAGATCAAGAGTCACATGCTCTTCTGACTGAGCTAGTAGCCAGGAGCCCCTCGATATGCCTTTCATGATAAAAGCAGTCATAACTAGGCCTGCCAATCTCCTGTTGGGGCTCTAGGTCTGTAGAAAAAAAAAAAAACACATTACACAGATAACTTAAAAAAAATCTTGTTCTAAAGGCCTACATGTATCATTTCTTATAATTCTGACAGCTGTTTAAAAATTAATGGATTGTAAAGCTCCTATGCGTCATTTTCAAAAAATAAAGGGGTAGGGAACTGTCAAAGAGAAGACTTTATATACTTAAGAATTATTTATATCATATGAATTCTACAATGTTATTAAATTTAAAACAACATGGTGAAAAAATTAAAAAAAAAAAAAAGAAAAAAACCAACAACGTGGTGCTATAGATACACAACACAAACCCTACACAGTAAATATACGTATGTGTGTCAAATTCCTTACCAAACTACCCATTACCTATCTACCCACCTTTGGAGCCAGTGTAGTGTAATGGTTGAGAGCTTGGGCACTCAAGTGAGACTGGGTATGAATCTTGGCTCTGCTTCTTTCTAGCTGTGTGACCTTGGGAAGCTTTGTTAACTCGGCTGTACCTTATACATCTGTACAGTGCTACTTCATGTATTGTGGTGGGGAAGTGATAGGAGGATTAAATGAGTACTTAGCATGGTGTCAATACACAGCAAGTACCCAATAAACACAGTTTCATAATAAAAATTGCAATGAAAGGAGCCCATGGGAGAGCTTTGGAAGGGGCATGATATGAGGCAGCCCCTCCTGGACTTTTGTTCAAAACGTAACAAAGATAGGGAAAGTCAAGAACTGGCTTTATACCGTGTTCCAAGGCAAACTAAAATCTGGAATTTGCCGTCCTTTCCAATGTTCCTGGGTGCAGTATTAATAGCATTTACATAGTGGCAGAAGGTTTTGCAGGATGATTTCTGAATAAGGACATCGTCTTCATTGTCTAGAATCTGGTCAGTGGTTTCAAAATAAGCAACCGCTTTCTCTGGGGAAGGAAGTCAGAATCATATCACAATACACATTAATACTTCATACACAGAAAGATTAATCACTTAGTTTATTCTGGAAACACTAATGGTGCTTTGCATTAGAGCCAGTCTGGAAACCAAAATCATTACTTTATCACTGATTTCACGATGAATTCTAGAGGTCCATGTTTCCTGGTGGAACGATATGCTCCGGGAGTTTATTTTCTAATCTAGACTGCATTCCAGAAGGGTGCAAAGTTTACTCTCTTTAGAATACCTTCAAGCAATGGAAACTGGCAAAAAAGAAAAACAGATGGACTCCCCGTTCAAGACTGGAACCTTCTAGGAGTAGCTAGCAAATACATGGTAGCCATCGAGATGTGCCCTCTGTTCTAGTTATACAGTGGCTGGCTGACATTTTGCAATGAAATCCTTGAAATGGAACTGACTCAAGAAATCTGAGGAAGAGATATGTATATATATATTAGAAACAGGAGTAGTAAGATTCTGGGCATTCCAAAAGAAAAAAAAAATCACTCCTGGAGGCCTAGCTCTGTTAACTTTTCCTTTGTCTAAAAACTCTAAGTTGGATAAAACCAACCACTTCATCTAGACTATATTTACAAGACACAAAATGATTAATCACCCCTTTAAGAAAACTGGGAATTCTAGAAGAACCGCATTACAAAGCTTATTTAGCAAGCTAGAGCGGTACACTGCAACAGAACTTTCTGTGATGGATGAAATGTTCTGTATCTGCAAGGTTCCATTTGGTAGCTACTAGGTAAGGCAGGTGTGACTAACGAAGTGAATTTTAAATCTAATTTAAATTAAATAAATTTAAATAGCCACGCGTAGCCATGGTAGTGGTTATCATACTGGATAACATAAAGCTAGAGTAATCCTTTTAAAACAAAACAGAGGTTATTTTATGTCATTTATTCCTTAGCTCAAAGCCTTCCGATGACTTCCTATTTCAATCATGATAAAGACCCAACTCCTTGCGAAGGTCTTAGAAGGCCCTGAAGCTCCTGGCTCTGGCAGTACACAGCCCTCTCCCCCAGTATCCTCTTACTCTGTCTCCCTCACTCTGCCCCACTCGCGCTACACTTGCTGCTCCATGCAATGGCCAAGCACACTCCAAGCTTGGGGCCTCTGCCCTGGCAGTTCTCTCAGCCTGGAGTGCTCTCTCCCAGATACTCATATGGCTCAATTCCTCACTTCCTTAAAGTCTTTGCTCAAATATCACCTGGTCCACAAAGCGTATAATCACCCCACTTAAAAAAGCACTCTTCACTCCATTTCCTTTCACTTTACTATTTTTTTTCCCAGATCAACCATCACTTTCTAACATACCAGCTGAACTGCATACTTGTTATGTTTTTGTGTTTTATCTGTGTTCCTGTCCCCACCAGAATGTAAGTTTGCCAACCAAAGGAATTTTTGTTTTGTTTACTTATATCTCAATGTGTATCTGTTTTTTCAAAGTAGGCTCCACACTCAATCTAGGCCTGAACTCATAACCCCGAGATCAGGAGCTGCATACTTTACCGCCTCAATGTGTATCTTGAGCATCTCGAACAGTGAGTGTCTGGAATATTACGGACACTATAATATTTGTCGACTGAATGAAAAGCAAAGAGAGTGCTAATTTGATATATTTTTTTTTAAAAACATACTCTCTTGTCACTAACCCTTATTTGCTTAAATTCCTGGGTCTTCGAGTTTTCTAAGAAACATTTCAGTGCCTTTATAGTAACCTACACCTGTTTTAATTTACCTATGAAGTCCCAGATGAAGACATTCTTGTGAAAGATGCGGGCAGATTTGAAGCCATGGTGGAAGACTTGTTCAAGTGCCACAACCAGGCCATTTTCTCCACACAGCAACACCGTGAGGCTTCCTCTCTGTGGAACAAAATACACAGTGCCAAAGAATAATCTGCTGCACCTATGTTTAAGAAATATACTAGAGAAGGAGCATCTGAGTGGCTCAATTGGATGTCCGACTTCGGCTCAGGTCATGATCTCTCGGCTCATGAGTTCGAGCCCCACATCAGGCTCTCTGCTGTCAGTGTGGAGCCTGCTTCGGATCTTCTGTCCCTCCCCGCCCTCTCACTCATTCATTCATTCATAAACAAACAAATAAAGAAAAAAAGAAAAACACAAGAGAAAAGGGTGTTGAAGGTAGCTATGAAGTATGTTCTTGTAGCTACTAGAAAGCTTACAAATAAAAACATACCCTCTACTGTATGTATCATGTATAAAAGTGGCTTTAAAATCATATATATATATAATTTTTTTTAAGTAGAAGTAGACTTCATGCCCACACGGGAGCCCAATGCAATGCTTAAACTCATGACCCAGAGATCAAACAGGAGTTGAGATCAGGAGTCAAATGCAACACTTCAATGACTGAGCCACCCAGGTGTCCCTAAAATCCTATACATTAAGTTTGACAGATGATCATACCTCTTTTTCAGGTTTATGAAAATGCTTCACAATATTGTTTACAGCTTCCCCAATTCCTTCTTGGATCTGTCCAGCATTGGGTTCTGAAAAAATAATGAACAGCGGCTGAATTCTCATGCAAGGGAAATACACCAAAGTACTATGGGATATCAACTGTGTCCACCCATGCAGGAAATGCTTCACCACAGAGGATGGCTTGTCAGGCGCTCCATGAAACTTGTCTCAGGTCAGTCTGGCCAAAGGGAGGCATCTTGGAATAAAGGAATTGTGATTCCTAGATTCCAATTCCAACCTTACCATTGCAATCTATAACCTTGGTTAAATGTCTAACTTCTGAGTTTGAATTTCCTCAATTTAAAACAGGGAAAACATATACCTCATGGGTCACTGGGAAAAGTGAATGAGATATTGCAGGTGTAAATAACCTGGCATGGTACTTGTCACAAAGTGCTAGCAAGCTCCTGGATCTGAGGAGTGAGGTGGAAAGACCCATGGCATCATTCCAGGTACTCCCTTATCCTACTTAACTCTTGAGTTCCTTAGTGGGCACAGACCAAGGTTTGTGAAGCTCTGAATGGCTAACCTGAAATCTGTGTTTTTGCTACTGTGTTTAAAGTAAAGGGAAGATGCCAGGTACACTGAGGCACCCAAAGCCCAGAACAGCTTCCCTTTCTGGCTATTTAGTCCACCTGGGTACTGCTTCATTCTCCCGGCCTGCACTTGCTCAGGTCTTGTTTTTAAGGGAGACCTTGGTGGGCTGCCTGAATGGGATCTAAACCGTCTTTGCCTCCCAAAACCCAAGAATGGTTAAAAAGAGATGTTAAACACATTTTATCTAGGGATAGAAGTAGGTAACGAAAAGTTTAAGTATTTGGTACTTTCTTGTGGTGATTAACTCTTACGTTTACATATCACACCATAAAGGACAAACTACACATTCTATTGTTTAAGAATCTTTGAATTCAGGGTTCCTGGGTGGCTCAGTCAGTTAAGCAGCTGACTTCAGCTCAGGTCATGATCTCTTGGTTCATGAGTTTGGGCCTCACATCGGGCTCTGTGCTGACAGAGTAGAGCCTGGAGCCTGCTTTGGATTATGTGTCTCCCTCTCCCTCCCTCCCTCTCTCTCTCTCTCTGTCCCTCCACCGCTTGCACTCTCTTTCTCTCTCAAAATAAATAAGTAAACCTTATAAAAAAAAAAAAGGAATCTTGAATTCATACTGCTGGAGGATTTCTTGCATAAAACATTCTTCAGGTAAAACTCAAGTAAGTTTTTTTTTTTTCTTTTTTAAGTTTATTTATTTTTGAGAGAGAGAGAGTGGAAAGGGGCAGAGAGAAAGGGAGACAGAGGATCTGAAGTCTGCACTGACAGCAGGAAGCCTGATGCAAGGCTCAAACTCACAAACGGCAAGATCATAACCTGAGCCAAAGTTGGACGCTTAACTGACTGAGCCACCCAGGTGCCCCCTCAGGTAAGTTTTTTCTATACCAATGCATAGAAATTGTTAAAATGAAGGACTGATACTGTGGCCTCTTCTGTTGCTACTAATTTTTTTCCTTTCTCTGAATATTTTCTCTTTTTAAGAAAAAAATTTTGTTTTTATTTTTAAGTAACTTCTATGCCCAACATGGGGCTTGAACTCACAACCCAGAGATCAAGAGTCACATGCTTGGGGTGGCTAGGTGGCTCAGTAAGTTAAGCATTGGACTTCAGTTCAGGTCATGATCTCACTGTTCATGGGTTTGAGTTCCACATCGGGCTCTGTGCTGACAACTCAAGAGCCCAGAGTCTGCTTCAGATTCTGTGTCTCCCTCTCTCTCTGGCCCTCTCCCGCTCACACTCTCTCTCTCAAAAATAAATAAAACATTAAAAAAAAAAGTCACATACTTTACTAAGCCAGCAAGACACACTGAGTATTTTCTCTTTTAAACATAAAAATCTAGGGGTGTCCTGGGTGGCTCAGTTAGTTAAGTGTCTGACTCGACTTCAGCTCACGTCATGATCTCACATCTGTGAGTTCAAGCCCCGCACTGGACTCTGTGCTGATGGTGCAGAGCCTGCTTGGGATTCTCTTTCCCTCTCTCTGCCCCTCCTCCACCTACTCTCTCTTTCTCAAAATAAATAAAAATAAACTTAAAAAAAAAAATGAAGATCTATTCTGAAAAGTTTTTAAAAAATAAGTGAATTACATATATACTTTTTATTATTTTTACATATTTATTATTTATTTTATTTTTATTTATTATTTATTTATTTTGAGAAAGAGAATGAGCAGGGGAGGGGCAGAGAGAGGAGGAGGGAGAGAGAATCCCAAGTAGGCTTGGATTCTGCACTATCAGTGCAGAGCCCAGTGCAGGGCTTAAACTCATTAACAGTGATCTCTGAAATGAATGGTGACTTTAGCTGAAATCAAGAGTCAGATGCTTAACTGACCAATCCACCCAGGTGCCCCTATTTTGAAAACTTTCATTCATTATAAAATAGCCCTGTACTAATCAATAGTATTTTATTTTTAAAGACTTTATTTTATTTTATTATTTTTAAGTTTATTTATTTGAGAGAGAGAGAGAAAGAGAGAGAGCTCACAAGCAAGGGAGGGGCTGAGAGGGAGGGAGAAAGGGAATCCCAAGCATGTTCCACACTGTCAGTGCAGAGCCCGATGCAGGGCTTGAACCCACCAACCATGAGATCATGACCTGAAGTTGGGACACTTGATCAACTGAGCCACCCAGGTGCCCCATTTTATTTTATTTTTTTAAATGTTTATTTATTTCTTTTTTTTTTTTAATTTTTTTTTTTCAACGTTTATTTATTTTTGGGACAGAGAGAGACAGAGCATGAACGGGGGAGGGGCAGAGAGAGAGGGAGACACAGAATCGGAAACAGGCTCCAGGCTCTGAGCCATCAGCCCAGAGCCTGACGCGGGGCTCGAACTCACGGACCGCGAGATCGTGACCTGGCTGAAGTCGGGCGCTTAACCGACTGCGCCACCCAGGCGCCCCTATTTATTTCTTTTTGAGAGGGAGGGATAGAGAATCCCAAGCAGGCTCTGTACTATCAGCACAGAGCCTAACTCGGGGCTCAATCTCATGAACCATGAGATCATGATCTCAGCTGAAATCAAGAGAGGAATGCTTAACCAACTGAGCCACGCTGGGGCCCATAAAGATTTTATTTTTTAGTAATCTCTACACCCAACATGGGGCTGGAACTTACAACTCCAAGATCCAGAACTGCATGATACAATGACTGAACCAGCCAGGTGCCCCTATTCAGTAATATTTTAAAATTGATTTAAAACTTTTAGTTCTCCAAATATCACCTTGCACACACGGTGAGAAAATGCCAGTTTCCCATCTCTGAATTTCAGGTTATTTAAAATTTTCTACTTATTGAGTAAGGAAAAGAAAATATGACCAAAAGTAGAGGATAAGACCTCTCAAAACAGTAATACCCCATAAAACTGGGACTGTTTTAGACATTGTAATAATTAGGATAGGCTGAACTGAAATCTTTTAAGATCAGTCTTTTAAGTCAATTTAAGATTACATACAATAAATTTGCCAATTTTAAGTGTGCAATTTGATGAGCTTTGACAGATGTATAGTCATGCAACCACCACAGTCATAACGTAGAAAAGTTCCATCAACCCAAAAGGTTCCCCTGTGTCCTTTTCCATCAATCCCCTTCCCCAGCTCTTATCTCCTAGCAACTGCTGTTCTGCTTTCTATCATTATTATACTGCCTTTTCTAGAACTTAATATAAATGGAACCGTATAGGATCTAGCCTTTTGTGTCTGTTCTCTTTCACTCACTTAGTATAATGCTTCTGAGTTTTACCCATGTTGTTAGATGTATCAACAGTTTGCTCATTTTTATATATTGCCAACTAGTACCCCACTGAATACATGTAGCACACTCTGCTTATCCACTCCCCAGGTGGTGGATTTTGGTGTTGTTTCCATCTTGGCTATTATGAATAAAGCTCCCAGGGACATCTGAATACAAGTCTTAGTGTAGATACATGTATTCATTTCTCTCCAGTAAATATTCAGGAGTGGGATTCTGTGTCAAGTGTATGCTAAGTGTATGTATGTCTTTATAAGAAACTGCCAAACTGTTTTTCTTTTGCATTCTCACTAGCAATGTCCAAGCATTCCACTGCTCTCCATCCTCACCAATATTTGGTATTATCAGTCTTTGTAATTTTTGTTTTTCCAGTGTGTGTGGTGTGGATTTTACTTCTGAAGGCAACAAGGAATTATGAATCAGGGGAATAATTTGAGAAAGAATAAGGGGGATTTTTAGACTATATCATTCTAATATTAATATATCACTATGTGCTAATAAATGGATAGGACTAAAAACATCTAGGGAAACTTCTTTGTTAAGTAAACTAAGGACCTCTCAGGTACCCTTGTTATTCTACTTATGGTTTTATTGTCTATGGCTAAAATAAAACCACTTCACTGATAAACTTCCGTAATTTTTCATTAAATCATACTGCCTCTGTATTAGTTTTTTGTGGCTCCTATAATAGATTATCGCAAACTTGGTGACTTAAAACAACAGAAATCTATTCTGTCATAGTTCTGGAGGTCCAGAAGTCAGAAATTATCACCAGGCAGAAATCAGGGCAGGGCCACACTCCCTCTGGAGGCTCTATGGAAGAGTATGCTCATGTCTTCAAGCTTCTGGTAGCTGCTGTCATTCTGTGGCTTGTGGCTGTTATCACTCCAATCTCTGCCGATACTGTCTTCTCTTGTGTGTTTCTAATTTCTGTCTGCCTCCCTCTTATAAGAATATATGTGAGTGTACTTAGGGCCCATTCAGATAATCCAGAATAATCTTCCCATCCCAAGATCCTTAACTTAATAATTGAAAAGATTTTTTCAAAAAAAGTATCATTACTGATTCTGGATTAGGATCTAATACCCTTGGGAGACATTATTCAGCCTAGTAAAGCCCACATTAGCAAAAATTAGAAGTTTATGGTACTATTAAAAATGGCATATAAGCACAGCATCCTGTCCATAGAAATCACTCCTTTACGTATTTTACCATTTCTGTAGGACGATGGGGGTAAGGAGAGGAATTTTTATATTTTTCTCTTAGAACAACGGGCTCTGGATAGCTAGATACGGCTCTCTGGGAATACTGTAATATAAGCTATCTTTATTCCTCATTTAGGGTGTTTTTTTTTTGTTTTTTTTTAAGTAGGCTTCATGCTCAGCTTTGAGCCCAACTTGGAGCCTGGACTCACAACCATGAGATCAAGACCTGAGATGAGATCAAGAGTCAGATGCTTAACCAAATGAGCTACCCAGGTGCCCCAGCTACCTTTTTTTCCCCCAAAGTACAATCTACCCCCAACATAGGGCTTGAACTCCAAGATCAAGAGTCATATACTCTACTGACTGAGCCAGCCAGATGCCCCTCCTCCTTTAAGTTTCAGTAAAAATATTATTTATTCATATTTCTATAGCTTAATTAGAACAGAGCACGCAGTTTTTAAACCTAAATTCTTCAGGCCTTTAATTATTTATTAATTCTTCCCTTATTTTTTCCCTTTTCTCTCCCCTCCTGTCTTTTAAGTTCCATTCGCCCAAATTAATTTTCTTCAGCTTTCTTCTTTTTAATCTTACCACAATTCATTAATGCAACAGTTTCCTGCAAAATGGCCCCAGATGATGCCTGCAACACCTGAGGCACACTGAAAATTTAACAAGGACAGTACTTACTGGTGGTTTTTCCTGTCAGTGAAGTGATGCTCAGTCTCCGAGCTGAGGTGGGGGATTTCTGCTGGGGTGGAGTCCGACACTGCTTTACCAGATCCTCATCAGCCACTGAGGTCATTAATTCCCCAATAAGGATTCTCTCCAGGCTTCCGTCATCAATGCCTTTCCCTAACCATCGTCCACATGGGAACCTTGTAGGTCAGAAAAACAACTTCTCAATCACCAGTACTTTACTAGTTTAATCAGAATTCTTTAAATGGCATCATGGGTGAAACCCATCATTTTAGTGCCTATGGGTTGTTTTTTAAATTTATGTTTTAAGATTTCAAACACACAGAAAGGTAGAGAGAATAGTATAAGAGATACCCATATTCTTATCACCCAGACTTAATGATTGGCCATATGCTTTTTTATTTTTTGTTGAAGTATTTAAAAATGTTTATTTATTTTGAGACAGTGTGAGTGGGGGAGAGGCATAGAGAGAGAGGGAGACAGAATCCCAAGTAAGCTCCAGCCTCTGAGCTTCAGCGCAGAGCCTGATTCGGGGCTCTATGTGACATCATGACCTGAGTGGAAGTCAGATGCTTAACTGACTGAGCCACCCAGGCGCCTCTATTTTTTTGTTGAAGTATTTTAAAGTACATTGTGCATATAAGGACATTTCATTCCTAAAAACACTTCAGTATGAATCTCTGAAAAATAAAGACATTCTCTCTTATATAGCCACAAATTGTTATTGCACTAAACCAAATTAAAATGATTCAATATTTTCGCATACCTAGTCTATATTAAAATCCTGTGCTTAGGTCTTCTGAGAAGAATATTTTCAAACTAGAAGTTAATTTGGAGTTCAGTTATAGGAGAAAAGAGGAGAGTACTTCCAAAGAGGAGTGCCAGCTGTAACTAGTAGAGTCGAAAAGATCCTTTCCTTTTTACTAAATGAATTACTTCAACCTTCTTTTTTTTTTTTAATTAGAGATCACTCTTTGCCAACACTTGTGGACTAAGCATTAACAGCAAACATAATCAATTTTTTTACAAGTTTTTTTGGGGGGCAATTTTGTATTCCATAAACAAAAGCAAAACCAAACAACCCAAAAAACTAAACTAAAATTCAGAAGGCAGGAAGAAAGCTTTAGAAAGAAAACAATTCTTAAACCTCTTCTTGTCTAAAGAATCTCAAAGAGTTCTGATCTCCCAAGGACATTTACTTACCTGTAAGTATGTCCTGTGATCTCATTTCTGACCATGACACAATCCACTAGCCATTTGGCTAACAGTCCTGAGTTATCGTGACCAATCTGAACAGTGGTCAGCTTCCCCAAGTTCTGGCACTGTAGGAACAGGACCACAGGTTATTCAGTGCCTGATCTTACCGCCGCTACCTCTTAGCTTCAGTGATGGCACTTTGGTCCCATCTAATTTAATAATTACAGAGGACCCATCCTGCATAATGGGCTCTGCTTTGCACTAGAGAAATATATTCACATCTAAGGTATCCTATCTATTGAGAGAGGAGACATATGGACATTAACTATCAATGAGGGGACTGTACAAG
This sequence comes from Lynx rufus, assembly GCF_022079265.1. Lineage (NCBI taxonomy): Eukaryota > Metazoa > Chordata > Mammalia > Carnivora > Felidae > Lynx > Lynx rufus. The sequence continues at coordinate 63,717,489 of NW_025814889.1, forward strand.
GTGCTAAACTAGAGATGTAAGCAAGTACTAGAAAAACACTGGAAAAGGAAAAATTATTTCTAGCTGGGGAACTCAGAACTTGTGCCTTTAGGATGAGAAGAATTTCAAGAAGTGGCAAAAGTAGGGGCGCCTGGGTGGCTCAGTCGTTTGAGTGTCTGACTTCGGCTCAGGTCATGATCTCACAGTTCGTGGGTTCGAGCCCTGCATCAGGCTCTGAGCTGACAGAGCTCAGAGCCTGGAGCCTGTTTCAAGTTCTGTGTCTCCCTCTCTGTCTGCTCCTTCCCCATTCATGCTCTATCTCTCTCTGTCTCTCAAAAACAAATAAAAGTTAAAAAAAAAAAAAAAAGAAGTGGCAAAGGATGATATTTAGATTCAGTTACAGTGTGGTCAGGAAAACAACTATAGATATAAAAAAATCACTGACATGGCTATTTTTCTGTTTCTAACAAATACTAAGGCAGAACTGACTTCAAACCTCATCTGCTAGAAGTCTTTGAAGCTATCATAAAAAAAGTATAGTTATTAATGTCCTTCCTGGCCCTTGGTGGACAAGTACAAAAGAAAGCAATGAGGGGCGCCTGGGTGGCTCAGTCGGTTGAGACTTTGGCTCAGGTCATGATCTCATGGCTCCTGAGTTTGAGCCCCACGTCGGGCTCTGTGCTGACAGCTCAGAGCCTGGAGTCTGCTTCGGCTTCTGTGTCTCCTTCTCTCGCTGTGCCCCTCCCTCATTCATGCTCTGTCTCTCTTTCTCTCAAGAATAAATAAAACATTAAAAAAAAAAAAAAAGAAAGCAATGATAACAGGACAGTAAAAATAAATGTCAATTAAAATCTGACTTTTAAACTCTGATAAAATATCACAGACCCCCCAACTGATTATGTATGGTTAGGAACAGCAGAGCTATGAGTTCTTAAAGCCCTTCACTTGTTTGTATCAAGGTGAGAGAGAAGGCATCATAGCAATCCAGGTGAGGGAGGATGGCATCCTGAATTAGTTGTGGCAGGATAGATGGAAAAGGAGACAGATATGAGACAGTGTCTGGAAACAATAATGATGGGACTTATATAGAGTTTATGTTCCACACCTGCTAGTCAAAGAAAAGACAAGGGTTTTAATCTTTTATATACAGGTGGCTGGCTGTGAGTCCATTAGATAAACAGGGCCAAAACAGGTTCTTGGGGGTGTTATGATGGAGTGGAAACTGCTATTCCATAAGGAATATAAAGAATAGAAGAGGACAGTTAGTGCTACTTCCCTCCTGAAACAAGAGCACATATTTGTCTTCTTCCTGCATGCCAGGATCAACCTGCATGTGGGCTCAGAGATAAGGGAATACTTCACCAGGTGAGACCTGAAAATGGACTACGATATTGAGAGGTATTTTTATAGAATCAATCAATAAATGCCACCATATGGTATACAAGCCAGAAGCATGGATGTATGTCAGCTCTCCTGTCCTTTTGTCCAGGTTCAGGCAGGGAGCACTTGACAGTCAGGAAGAGAGGAAAAGCATGGACTTGAATGCTCCCTACTTGCCCGGTTCTGTGCTAGGCACTGGGAATCATGGAATAGGACCTTGCAAAGTCCAAAAGTATTTCACTGAAAGTAGAAAAATACAGCCTAATAATTAAAATTAATTGCAGTAAAAATACAAAACAAATTATTGTGTTTAAAACTTTAGGTTTATACTCACAAAAATGATCCTGCATGCTTGAGTACTCCTTTATATTATTTGATTTGAGGAAAAATAAAAAAGCAAAACTGGAATCCTTGTGTAGAACTATGTAAGACATTTTCTGCTAAGAAAGGTATTAGCTGAACTTACCTCAAAAGTCATTTCAAGGAGATTTTTTGGAATCTGCATTACTCCCGTGTCTCCTAGCTCCCCTGATACACAGATCCAAGGATTCGATGTGATGATTGCATTGCTCAGCTTTTTGATGGGGATGATCACTGACCTATAGGGAATCACTGAAAGAAATCATGCTGAAATTAATTAAAAATTACAATACAATTCTCATGATACTGGGGCACCTAGGTGGCTCAGTTGGTTAAGCATCTGACTTCAGCTCAGGTCATGATCTCACAGTTCATGAGTTCGAGCCCTGCATTGGGCTCTCTGCTCTCAGTACAGAGCCCACTTCAGATCCTCTGTGCCTCTCCCCAACTGGCGCATTCTCTCTCTCAAAAATAAATAAACATTACAAAAAAAATCTCCTGATGCTATAACAAATATTTATTAAGGACTCTGTTGGCTTTCACAGATAGTTTGTTCTTTATGATCAAGAAGTACTTAAAAAGAGGAGATCACTTCTTCCAGTCTAGAAATAGGAGGTCCAGTTTATAAACCACAAGTCCAACACTTGTGATGGCTTCCACGGTATATATGTCACCAGGTATGCATGGCATGCAGGGTATTACCGTGGTGATGTATATAACCTTGCTTTTCTTTCCTTTTTCCTTTAAATGCTTATTTATTTTTGAGTGAGAGAGAGAACACAAGCAGGGCAGGGGCAGAGAGAGAGGGAGACAGAGGATCTGAAGCAGTCTGTGCGCTGACAGCAGTGAGCCGTTGCAGGGCTTGAACCCACAAATGGTAAGATCATGACCTAAGTCGAAGTCAGATGCTTAATCGACTGAGCCACCCAGGTGCCCCCATAATCTTTACATTTATAAAAAACAATCTCAGGCATTAACACCAGAACTGACTGCTATATAGAATTTTTACTGCTTTAATATTTTATTTATTTCCTTTGTCTTTTGAAAGATTTTATTTTTAAGTAGTCTCCATACCCAACATGGGGCTCAAACTCACAACCCTGAGATCAAGAATCACGTACCTCACTGGCTGAGCCAGCCAGGCATCCCTGCTTTAATGTTTCAATTTTGTTCCAAAATCAAGTACACATGAGCATGGTTGCTGATTTGGTTTCATATGCAAAAGGGGGTTAATGTCTCTTTGTATCCCTTTGTTGCTAATCTTCTTGGACAATGCTTCAGAATGTTCCCATTCCAATTTTACAGCACAATATGCAAAGCCAAGAGTAATAAACAATGCCATTCTGGACATAAAAGTCTATAAATCACAATTTGGAAAGCTATTAAAGTGACTCCCGTGTAAGGAGCCCTGGGGGAAAGAACCAAGAGGTGGAAAGAGATCTGTGTGAAACCTCTTCCTTCTGAAGGCTCTTCAAAAGGGACACCACTAGATGTCACTGTCCTATCACTGCCTTTTGCTCAAACAAGGTAGGACAATTCAAAATAGACATTACGCACTCCCTCCATTCTTTTAAAAAAGGGGGATGGCTCAAACACACTAACACATCTTTATCCCTCAGAGCCATAGTTGTTTGTTTTTGTTTGTTTTTAAGCAAGGTACAATTTTTGTTGGCATCCTTGGGATTTCTACTCATTTAGTCATAAGAGGGGGTATTAGAACCCCTCCCTCCTTGAATGATCTACACACCCGGTGACACACATTTATTGTACAAGGTGCCCAGATACAGCCTCAGAGAATGAGCTCACGGTTCAATGCACTCTTAGATGAGGAAAATGAATGGGATAAACGGTTCATTTCCCTAATTTTATATAGAAGACTTTCTTTAGGTTGGGCAAATAAAACCTCCCTTTCTGTCTTTTTATTTTAGCTGAAGGAAGGGAAAATGTCAGAGGAAAGGCCACACTTTCATGGTTTAGTAATCATCAGAATCAAATGAGTTTTGAAACTGAAAGCAGAAGAGGTCAGTGCAAGACTTTATTTTAGGTGCCAGAGGCTTCTCTCATTCCTTTCACTGAGAGGATTAGAAAAGCTACAAAAAAAAAAAAAAAAAAAAAAAAAAAGGGGACTTAGGACCAGCAGTTCTGTGGCTGCAGAGACCACGGACTCACAACAGCGACTACATAAAGTATCAAAGGAGTAATATTATTAAACTTAAAATATTTCTTTTTTAAAAATGTTTATTTTGAGAGAGCAAGCATGCGAGGGAGCACGTGCACATGCGCACTAGCAGGGGAGGGGCAGAGAGAGAGAGAGAGAGAGAGAAAGAAACCCAAGCAGGCTCCGTGCTGTCAGTGCAGAGCCTGATGTAGGGCTGGATCCCATGAACTGTGAGATCATAACCTGAACCAAAACCAAGAGTAGGACGCTTAACTGACTGAGCCACTCAGGAGTCCCAAACTTAAAAATATTTCTTTCATGAAGATCTTAATTCCTCAAATTCAAAGAGTTACTTACATGAAATATATAGATACAAGTAGGATCTTAGGAGTCCTAACTACCTCTGCTATTTCTTCTCTTTTAAAACTGTATATACCTTCTTAGCTTCTTATACTAGCAGTAACTTACTAAACTGATTGAAAGTTTAGATACTAACAGACAGTTGACAGCTATTACTGGTTGGCTCAATACCCATTTCAACTCCATTTTTTCTTGTCTGCCTCTGTCAGACACTAGAAAGCCAAAACCTGTAAGTTTTTGGCTAGTGAAATGTTATAATTATTGGGATTTGGGGGGAAAATTGTTTTCCTAGCACAGATTCTACCCTTTTCTCCTTGGCACTCTTCCTTCTTCCTGTTAGAAGGTGGACTGAGAACAGCCATCTTATGACCATGAGATGGCTAGCACCCACTGAGAACGGTCTAGGAAGAGAGGGACAAAGACCCTGGGTCTGTGAACATACTGTGGACTATCCTGAAACTTCTCATTATGTAAGAAATATAAAACTACCAATTTGCTTAAAGCACTGTTTTCCAAGTTTCTGATTCTTGCACCTAAACACAATTCCTAACTGACACAAAGTAAAAATTCTCCAAGTGGGGAAGGGGGGCCACTGCACATAAGAATTAGAAACAGTGGTGGCATGCCTGGGTGGCTGAGTTGGTAGAGCGCACCACTCTTGATTTCAGCTTAGGTCATGATCCCAGGGTTGTAAGACTGAGCCCCACACTGGGCTCCACACTTAGCATGGAGATTCTCTCCCTCTGCCTTTCTACCCCCACTGTGCTCTCTCTCTCTAAAATATTTTTTTTTAAAAAAAGAATTAGTAATGGTGAACAGAATAAATGCTATAATTCGACTTTCTATCAGAAACACATCTCCAGTCAGCATTTCCTCCCTCTATATACCTACATCATCCAGTAAGGTCCTGAAGTCTTTCTGAATCATCAAAGTTTAATGATGCTCACAGTTCTATACGTTTATTTCAGTATGCTGGTTTTTAAAAATTTTATGTGTTTTGTGTAAGATACTGGACCATTTGTTTAATAAAACATTCTTTTTTTTTTTTTTTTTTTTTTTAAAGAAAGCTCTAGATCCTACATGGGGCTTGAACTCATCACTCTGAGATCAAAAGTTGCATGCTCCACTGACTGAGCCAGTCAGACATCCCTAATAAAACATTCCTTTTTAACATCCATCCCATTTCCTACTGCAGACTGGGCTTCCTGGGAAGCAGACTGTCAGAAATCTGCATGCAGAATGTTCCTCCTGGGATCACCACCCGAGGAAGAAAGCAGGATGGGCTGAGAGAGAAGTTAAGCTGTGATGCAGTCACAGTGAAGTCCTCAGCTGATCCATGGTAATTTCCAGGGCAGCCCTATGATAATCCTAGGATGTTGGCTGACCAGCGAGGAGGGATCATCTTGGGGGTAAGGTAGTTTGTTCTGGTGAGGACTCCCCATGGGGGTTGACAGCTGAGGGCCACCCTCCCACAGCACCCCTGGAAGCTGGGGCACAACCTTCATTCCAACACAGAGGTCTGGGGCCCACCTCATCCACAGTGTCTACCTCACTGAACTACCATATATCTCACTTTTCAAAGTATAAACTCTTATTCCATTTGTCACCTGAGCAACTCTTCACCTAATAACAATACCTAGTTCTCCAGACTTACTGATAGTGGTGAACACACTGGTGAAGCAGAAGTAGTCAACAGCATTGAGGGAAAGAAGATGGTAAAGAAACTGCTCTCTTTCTTCTTCACACCGTAGAAAAGCATAACGCTTATAAAGCTTCCTAGGAACGGGTAAGACAAGCACAAAATAATAGTATAGTTTTCATGCTTTTCATTATATCTTGCATTAAAAATAAACACCTTCACTTAATCAGTATAGGTAGAAACTTTCACCTGGAAAGAAGAGACAATTTACAAAAATGCACATACAAATGGTTAATGACACATTTGTAACTTAACTAGCAATTAAAGGAAAAAACCTCCATGAATCCATTTTTGTCTATCAAACTAATAAAGATTTAAAAAGTGCTAACCGGGACTGACCAGGTTGGAGTGTGTGTGTGGGTGCAATGAATAGCCATTCTTACAGCTGATGGGGCTGAAAATTTCAGGCAAGTAGTTTGTTGGTAATAATTGTTTTAAACCAGTCATACCCTCTGACACATCAATTTTACTTTTAGAACTCTGTCCTAAGAATATAATGTGAAATATAGGCGAAGATTTACTCATGAATGACCACTAAAATGTTATTTTGTAGGGGCACTTGGGTGGCTCAGTCCATGATCTCACGGTTCATGAGGTCAAGCCCTCTGTCCGGCTGCACACTGATACCAAGGACCCTGCTTGCGATTCTCTCTCCCTCTGTTTTTCTGTCCTTCCCCCACTGGCATGTGTGTGCATGTGCACGTGCTCTCTCTCTCTCTAAAGAAATAAGTAAACTTAAAAAGTTATTTGTAAAAGGAAAGATATATTATGGCATATGCATACATTGGGATGCTATGTGAGCATTAAAAATAAAGTTTAGGAGGGGCGCCTGGGTGGCTCAGTCGGTTAAGCGGCCGACTTCGGCTCAGGTCATGATCTCGCAGTCTGTGAGTTCGAGCCCCGCGTCGGGCTCTGTGCTGACAGCTCAGAGCCTGGAGCCTGTTTCGGATTCTGTGTCTCCCTCTCTCTGACCCTCCCCTGTTCATGCTCTGTCTCTCACTGTCTCAAAAATAAATTAAAAAAAAACGTTAAAAAAAAAATTAAAAAAAAAAAGTCTTAAAAAAAAAAGTTTAGGAAGAGTTTTAACAACACAACTACTACTAAAAATAGTAAATAATTTTTATTAAGCACTTACATTTAAGCACTTTTCCAAGTGTTTTATAGTTATTAATACATTTAATCCTCATGACTACCCCAATGAGGTAAGTCTACCAGCACTCTCACTTTATAGATGGGGAAAACAGAGACACAAAAAAGTTAAGTGTCTTGTCCAAAGTCATTAGAATAGTGAACAGTAAAGGCAGTATTTGAACAAAGGCATTCAGTCTTCAGAGCTTATGCTCTTACAATATAGTGAAATGTTTATAAAATGCTAAGCAAAAATAGGAGGATACTGAATTGTACATACAGTATGATCTTTTTTTTTTTTAAGTAGGCTCCAAACCCAGTGTGGAGCTCAACAAAGGACCTGAATGCACGACCCTGAGATCAAGAGTTAGACACTTAACCAACTGAGCCACCTAGGTGGCCCTCAAAACCCTTCTTAATCCCCTTGCCCTATTTGACTTTTCATCATAATGATCACCATTTATGTGATGTTATTATGTGTCTCCCTCACATGATAAATATAAGCTTCATGCAGGCAAGAACAATATTTGGTTCAAAACTGTCCCTGGCACCTAGGATAGAGCCTGATGCTCAAATATTTACTCTTTGAATGATATTGACTGAATGAGAATTTGAAGGTAAGTCTTTATTTACATCCACAGTATCTGGTCATTTGTCTTCTTCATTTCTTTAGTCTTTCATTTTTTTTCCTTTTGTTTTGGTATATTAAATACATATAGTATAATCTTAAGTAAGAGAACATGCATAGAAGTACAGAAGAAAACATGTGAAATACTTGAGATTTACCTTTATGCAGTAGGAATTTATTCTTTTTTAAAATTTTTTAAAATTTTATTTTTTTTATTTAAACTGTAGAAAATGTTTATTTATTTATTTTGAAAGAGAGAGAGAGAGAGAAAGATAGAGGGAGGGAGAGGGGCAGAGAGAGAATCCCAAGCAGGCTCTGTGCTGTCAGCATGGAGCCCTACACGGGGCTTGATCTCAGGAACGGTGAGATCATAACCTGAGCCGAGATCAAGAGTCACACGCTCTACCAACTGAGTCAGCCAGGCACGCAACATACATATATACATACACACGTACATATATAATGTATAATACATATACATTACATATACATATACATATAATACATATACGTTATACAAGTATAACATGTATACATGTTATACATGTATAACGTATATGTATGTATGTATGTAAAGTAAACTTAAACTCTATGCCATATGCCACATATGTGGCTTGAACTCATGACCCTGAGATCTAGAATCACATGCTATACCTATTAAGCCAGCCAGGCACCCCCAGGTGTCCAACCTTTATGTAGTAGGATTTTAAGTGATCATTATAATTTTCTTCTTTGTACTTTGGCAACAGTGGCCATGAATGATTTATAATGGGAGGGGATGGGTAAGGGGAGTAACCAGTTTTAGAGTACAAGATCAGGTTCACAGGCTATAATTCACTTTGCATTCTTTATTAAATCTATTCTTTGGACATTAGAACTCATGGTAAGTAGTCCGATGCTGATGTGTACAAATGCAAAACTACAGAATGAATTGTTACCATAAGATTCCAACACACTGTCAAGTTTGAGATCTTTGTTGAATTTTTTGCATACCTTTGCTCTAGAGAACTACGTCCTCAGCCTTCAAATTAACTCTAACGTGTATCTTATATGGATGATGTATTTCATCTAAGAAGGTTTCTTGATGCAGTAAAGGGAAACCTATCAAAACAGTTAACAATTAACTAACATGTACTCAATTGGTTTTCCTGGCTCTAAACTATTGAATGTAAGCACTGGCATGACTCTCAGAAGAAACCCGTTAATGTGGACTTTTTTTTCCCACTACTTCAGGTTTTGTTGTGATCTTTATGATATAAATGGTTTACATAGATTCAACCTGTCTTTTGGATGTTACTGTCAGCCTGTGTGGATTAGTTAGTTTTCTGATTGAGAACAGAGCAATCTAGCCTTTGGCTGTGACGTCTGGTGTGCCCTCTCAGGTAAAATCAAACCATGGAGTGTCCAAAACACATGCCTGTTAGAAAGAAAGAATGCAGGTGCACAGAAATCAACAATTCATGCTGAAAAAGCCAGTTTGTCAGCTAATGCAATCTGCTTTGCAGACACACAGGTCACAGAAGCAGAAATGTCTAAGAGGCTATCACTTACTTGGTGAGTGGCTGGTTGGAGAGCAACTGCTTGAGATGCTGGGACAAGAGCTTCTTTTCTAGAGACAGTCTTATCCATGCCCGAGCTCGTCCGACGTCAGTCTTGATCTCACTCATGTTTTGAATATGCCTAAAGAACAGTAGCAACAGCAAAGATGTAGATCTTAAGGATAACCTTGAGCCGGAAAAGAACTAAAGAATTACAGCATTTTTCACAGAATATTTCTTTCAAACTTAGCAGAAGCAATGGCAATACGCACTTTATATTGATTAAATCCTTCAAAGGTTCCGTCTGATTCATGAATTCATTATGACATCAGGATCACCATTACAACACAAGCATGCACAGACATCACCCTCAGATAAAGCATTTAACACTCATTTATTCAGATTTTATTATGTTCTTGTTTCAGCCTCATGGACTCCTATAAGCTGGCAGTTATTCCTGACCCTCAGGAAAATAAAAGTAATAAAAAAGGCTGAATATTTAAGTTTTTATTCAAAATAATTGGTCTCTAGTTTAACTAAATATCTGTCACAACTTTAATCCATTGAATTAGTTCAAGGTCCAAGTAATTTCTGGAAATGTATGGAAAATACTAAATCTTACTTTCCATAGCCTTTGAGGACAAGCTGTACTGCACTTATAAACTCAAAATTTGTAAAAGACTTTGAAAATTGTATGGTCAAATTCCAACTGAATGTCACATATATGTATAGAAGTCAATGCTATACTCAGAGGGACGTGAGTTTATTTTCCTAAATGGTTTTTCTCCTAAAAGGGAAGAAGTTTGGGCAGGAAGGGCAGGCCTAAGGGGCAGGGTAATTGTAAAACCACTACAGTGAGTCACTAAATTAAAGTTTTTGTGATTGTGACCCACCATCCTTTCCCTTGATTTTTTTTAATGTCCAGAATGACTCATCTTACCTATAATAAATATTTCAATGCACCCCTTTCTCTAATGATTCTAATAATTCAAAATAAGGAATATTCTCCCTATAAAACACACATATTCTTTCTCTCCCTCTCTTTTTTAAAGATTTCATTTTAAAGTAATTTCTACACCCAACATGGGGCTCAAACTCACAACCCAGAAATCAAGAGTCACATGCTCCACCGACCAACCTAGCCAGGCACCCCCTCTTTTTTTCATCTTTCCCCTCTCCCTCTCTCCTTCCCTTCCTCTCTCTTAATCCCTGGATCTGAAGATTTACGCCCTCAAGCCAGAGTGCTGATATACGATCAAAGACTCTTGATAAGATATAAAGCATTATAATCACATTACACAGACACACTGAAGAGGTGGCTTAAAAACAAGTCAAAACGAAGAGTTAAAAGAAAATTCTGTTGCCATCTTTGTAGGGCTTAGCCAACCTCACCTCGTCTCTAAGAAGTTTTTTCAGAATGTATGACACACTTATTTTATTTTTAAAGGGCTAATACCAGTATACATGGTCATGAATGGAGAAAGCTGTCATTAGGCAAGTCCCCTCTTAGACCCTGGTTCTTACTGATGGTAGTGGCAGTGGTGGGACACCTGACAACCCAGTAGGGGCCTAATGAAGCAGCACTGGCTGTTCCTCCACCCTGGCATTTCCCAAATGATGACACAGCTGACCAAAAGCAACAAAGGGAAAACGCTCAGGCATTTACCACTTAAAGTTCTAAAGTATTTTCAAGGCACCCCCGTTGAGTGCAGTGTCAACTCAGAGCTCACATAAGTGAGGAAAGTTGATTCAAAGTGTAGTCACTGAAAATGAATCCACATTAGATCTGATAAGCACTTATGTGGTCTAATCTTTTCCTTAGTATTTTCTATGCTAAAACAGTAAAATTTACTAAAATAAGCTTTATGTTGGCCTTAAACAAGAATCTGGAGACATGGTAGGTTAAGAATGACAAAATGAAAATAATTGTAATTTGGAAAACAATCTATGTTTAAGGAAAATGAGAAGGATTGGAATATATAACATGCAATCTATCTTAGGTGGCAATCAGCATTCCCATCATTAAAGAATTTGTGCTAGTTTTTTTCTTGGGAGGAGGCATGGGGGTTGGGAGACAAGGCCACCAGACTCTTCTTTGCAAGCCCATCTTATTCACTGGCACCAGGGAAACAGCTGTCTAAAATACTGCATCCATAATATAATTCCTTTGTTCCAGAACCTTCAAAAACTCACAGGATATAGTCTGAACTGTGCAGACTATACTTACTACCCCTCAGTCTCAATATATCCTCTTATTCAAAAAAGTTCCATTCCAGACAACTGACTCATAAGACTTTGCATTCCATTACCTGCTTCCCTATTTGATTCTATTCATGTTTGAGATCCTAGCTCCTTCTAGATTGCTTTCCATGACCATCACAGCCTTCAATGACCTCTTTAATTTATGAAACACTATAGTCTAACTTGCATTTACCATGTACTGCTTATTATTACTTTTATCATTTTCTCTTGGTGTACATGTTTCTCAGCTTACAAAAGCTCCTGGGAAAAGGAGCCCCACGATTCCTTAGCAGCCTTGCAGTCTTCTTTGTACCCCATAGGGCCTAGCACATAGTAGGAGCTCAAAAACTCTGCTGCTTTGTGAATCTATATCTAACTCTATGCTTTAAAACAATTTATATGCATTTTGTTATTAAACTAATCCGAATCTATTAAAAATTTGCTGTGTAGTTATATGCCATTTGGATCTACTTTTAATTGGAATAATTTATTATAGATGACTATAATGGAATTCAGCATAATATTATACAAGTATTACTTCCAAAATAGATCCTGTTAATTCACAGAAAAGCACATATGGTATGGTTTAAATAACTTATTTACTTGATTTATTCCTAACTCTACTACAAAGCTTTCTAATTTAGAAAAGTTTCTTGTACCTTGTCTTATCTGACTGTCACAAAAACTAGTCAGAGGGAGATCATCATTATTTCACTTTAAGGGTGAGAAAATGGAGACTAATTGAGACTAAGTGATCCAGTCAAGGTCACAGAGATAATAAGTATTATTCTAGACATGTCACCCACTTTCTATCAATTACTTCTTTCTCACACTCACATTCTTGGAGAAGCTCCCCTTCCATAGACCCAGAAGACACAACTCCACTTACCACTATGATCCTAATCCTTCACTAAAATGGACTGAGTAAGAGGAACATCCCTGATCTAAACTGAGTTCACTGGATTTTCTCTCAGAAACTAGGAATTTGTATACTGGAAAACCAGGTTAGTTTTTGTTGAATGCTAAAAATAAGAAAGGATGTTAAAGCCAGGGCTTGGGCCTGTACACAATAAAACAGAAAAAAAAGGCAAGGCAAAGGAGGGACAGGGAGGGGAAGATGAGCAGATGTGAAGGGAGAAACAGAGATGATTTGCTTCCAGTGAGACAGTGACAGTAACTTGTGACAAGATTTAGCAGTCACAGTTCCTATTCTTGGATTCTGGAAAACACTTTTATATATCTCCAATAAATCCATTCCTTTTTACTGAAGCTAGTTTGAATGGGCTTCTGTTCTCTAAAACCAAATGATTTCTAAGAGTGGTAGCAGCTACATTTTAATCCACATTTCCTGAGTCTAAAACCAGTGTTTACTTCCACTGTATCATTAACAAAACCCAGTTTTATTTGTTATTTTTAAACCCAGCATTATTTTTTAGATAAATTAAGGATTGGCCAATTTTAATTTAAGCTCACATTCCGTACAGACATAAAAAATTACTCAAAATATTCCTTCCTGGGGTAATGAAATCAATAACCGCTTAATTTTAGTGTAGAATAAAGCAAGAGGCTCACAGGGACCTATGCACATATTATTAGTAAAAAATGATAAAGGAAATAGCTAATTTGCCCTCAGATAATTTATTCCCATCTTTTCATATAAACAGAATTTCTAGGGGCGCCTGGGTGGCGCAGTCGGTTAAGCGTCCGACTTCAGCCAGGTCACGATCTCGCGGTCCGGGAGTTCGAGCCCCGCGTCAGGCTCTGGGCTGATGGCTCGGAGCCTGGAGCCTGTTTACGATTCTGTGTCTCCCTCTCTCTCTGCCCCTCCCCCGTTCATGCTCTGTCTCTCTCTGTCCCAAAAATAAATAAAAGAAAAAAAAAAAAAAAAAAAAAAACTTTAAACAGAATTTCTAGGATTCACTCAGACAGCCGGTTCATTTGTTTACATAGTCAGAATACCCAGACTTGGATTACAGAACTTACAGTCTCCTTGGTCATGTAATGTTCTATGGTGCTCCTCAACATTAATTACCTTGTCATCAAGAATAAAAGTATTTGAATAGCTAGATGACACGTACATGGTTACTCTGGAAAGAAATCTTTAATACTGGTAACATCATAATAATACTTCTCTTTTCTATGTAGATAATCTATACACTTCTTTACTATCCCCAGCCTTTCTCTATGGAACTAAAAATCATTCTACAACTGACAGTGTGGCGATACTTGGCATTCGCGATGGTCTTGCAGAATTGTCTAAGATACCAAGACAAACTGGATAGTCTTCAGATGAGTCTATCCTGGACTCATGCCAGCTACTAAGCAATTTGGTGCCAAGACTCTTGACAAGTAGCAGGACTCAAAGTGTCAATGTCTTTGCCTCAAGAGATAAACGTGGAAAGACTGGAGGAACCAACAAAGACATGTGCCCAATAGAGAACACAGACTCAGAGAGGTACACTAATCTTGGAAAATACGTTTTTTCTTTAATTGTCTAGACTGAAAGAAATCAAAGTTTAGAATATTACTTGGGTGTTTTTCCTGAAGGAAAAACATCTATGTCAGCTATCTAGGTAATGATTAGGGACTAAAATGAAGCACTTGCCAAGAACCTGGAAACAGGGAAATAATCCTGTCCACTAAGAGTTAAACTCTAAAGTAAATATATCATGAAAAAGAACAACAGTGTATAAAACGTCATTTAAAGGAGGCAGAATGGAAGCAGAGAAGAGGGAGAGACAGCCATGGGCAGTGTTTTCTCAGGGGCTTCCTGAGATGCTATCAGTCCCATGAGCATGAGGATCAGTAGCATGGAGCTGGATGATTAGGCTTCCACATCTCTTCTTTTGAAGAGAGCAAGCAGTCTTCCGATTTTTATCTAGCTTCCAGGCAGAGAATACCCGTATTGGTGAAAGAGCATCAAGTCATCTGGTTGGGGAAATAATGCTCTCGTTTCACAGGCAGAAAACCTGGCACCCTGGTGTATTGCTGGCAGGAACGTAAAATGGTACAGCCACTGTGGAAAACAGAATGAATGGTGGTTCTTCAAAAAATTAAACACAGAATTACCATGTGACCAAGCAATTCTACTTCTGGGTATATACCCAAAAGAACTAAAAGCAAGACCTGAACAGGTAACTGAATACCCAACATTTATAGTATTCACAATAGCCAAAAGGTGGAAACAATCCAATGTTTACTGTTAAAAAAAATGTGGTATATATATATATATATATATATATATATATATATATATATAGAAGATGGAATATTAATCTTTAAAAAAGAAGGAAATTCTGATACAGGTTGTAACATAGATTTAAACATTTTGATAATGAACATTAAAAAGAATGTTTAAGGGTACCTGGGTGGCTCAGTCAGCTAAGTGTCTGACTTCAGCTCAGGTCATGATCATGAGTTTGAGCCCTGCACCAGGCTCTCTATTGGCACAAAGCCTGCTTCAGATCCTCTGTCTCTCTGCCCTTCACCCCCCCAAAAATATATTAATAAAACACTTTAAAAATATTCATTTTTGAGAGAGAGAGAGTGCACGCATGTGTGTGCATACATAAAAGGGAGAGGGGCAGAGAGGAGAGAGAGAATCCCAAGCAGGTTGCATGCTGTCAGCACACACCCCAATGTGGGGACTGAACCCATGAACTGTGAGATCATGACCTGAGCCAAAATCAAGAGTCAGATGCTGAACTGACTGAGCCACCCAGGTGCCCTCATAATGAACATTTCAAAAAATATACGAAGTGAAACAAACCAGATGCAAAAAGCATGATTTGACTTAAATGAGGTACCTAGAATAGTCAAATTCACAGAGACAGAAAATGAAATAGGAGTGGGCTGCCTAGATGGCTCAGTCAGTCATTTGAGCGTCCCACTTTGGCTCAGGTCATAATCTCGCGGTTCATGAATTTGAGCCCCGCACGGGGCTCTGTGCTGACAGCTTGGAGCCAGGAGCCTACTTCGGATTCTGTATGTCTCTCTCTCTCAATAATAAACAGACATTTTTAAAAAAAAAAAAGAAAGAAAGAAAAGAAAATGAAAACGTGGTTACCAGGAGCTTGGGGAGAACCAAGAATGGGGAATCATTTATTGTTCAATGGGTACAGAGTTTCAGTTTGGGATGACAACAGAATTCTGGAGATAGATAGTGGTGATGGCTGCACAATAATGTGAATGTACTTAATGGGTGTGTGTGTGTGTATATATTCATACATATAGTCTTTCTTGTGATTAAAAAAATTTAATTCCAGTAAAACACACAGTGTTATATTAATTTCAGTGTACAATATAGTGATTCAACAATTCTATACTCGGTGCTCTTCATAAGTGTACTCTTAATCCCCTTCACCTGTTTCACCCATCTTCCCACCCACCTCCCCTCTGGTGACCATCAGTTTCTTCTCTATAGTTGAGTCTGTATTTTTCTGGTTTGTCTTCCCCCCCTGCCTTTGTTCATTGGTTTTATTTCTTAAATTCTCCATATCAGAGAAATCATATGGTATTTGTCTTTTTCTGACTGACTCATTTCACTTAGCATTATACCCTCTAGCTCCATCCTTGCTGCAAATGGCAAGGTTTCATTCTTCTTTATTATTACCTCAACACTTATCTATTTATTTTTAATAAAGATTTTATTTTTTTCAGTTATTTATTTGTTTTGAGAGAGAGTGAGTAAGAGAGAGAGTGCACACAAGCAGGGTTAGGGGCAGAAAGGAAAGACAGAATCCCAAGCAGGCTCCATGCCATCAGCACAGAGCCTGATGTGGGGCTCGAACTCACGAACTGCGAGATCATGACTTGAGCCGAAGTCAGATGCCCAACCAACTGAGCCACCCAGGTGCCCCCAATTTTTTTTCTTTTTAAAGTAAACTCTAAGCCCATGATGGGGCTCAAACTCAGGACCCCGAGATCAAGAATCTAATGCTCAACCAACTGAACCAGCCAGGCACCCTACCAACCAATCAAGTTTTATTAAAAGCATCTATCATTTTGTCAAAACATCACTTTAGGATACTCGGGGGTCTTTTTTAGACTTTTTGTAAGACAAAGACTAAAAATTAAAAGTCAAATTTTAATTTGTTGTGTGTTCAGTCACAGGACATCAGTTTTTCAGCTGAGTACCGTGAACAAATATAGATTTAGTCAGAGTTATACTAAATTATATTTAAACTGATATACACCCTTACACTACTGCCAACTTATTTGTGTCTAGTCACAGTAGATATTTTCCTGGTGATGTGGCAAAGGCTGAGGACTTGCATCTAGTTAGACAGAGACCTGACCTATGGTCAGGATACCTTAGTTCTAGTTCCACTTCTGCTGTTAATTGGTAATATGGTCTTAGACTTGACCACCTGGGCCTGAGCTTTCACATCTGTAAAAAGAAGCTAAGCAATAGGACTTACATTTCTTGTATACTCTCACATTTAAACCGATTAGTAAAAAGTATCTCAGCAATCACCACCTTTCTTTCTTTTTTTTTTTTCTTATTTATTTTACAGGCATCTGAAGAATTTATTGTTTTTAATTTTATTTTTTAAATTTACATCCAAATTAGCATATAGTGCAACAACGATTTCAGGAGTAGATTCCTTAGTGTCCCTTACCCATTTAGCCCATCCCCCCTCCCACAACCCCTCCAGTAACCCTCTGTTCTCCATATTTAAGAGTCTCTTCTGGGGGTGCCTGGGTGGCTCAGTCGGTTAAGCGGCCGACTTCCCCTCAGGTCGTGATCTCGTGGTCCGTGAGTTCGAGCCCCGCGTTGGGCTCTGTGCTGATGGCTCAGAGCCTGGAGCCTGTTTCGGATTCTGTGTCTCCCTCTCTCTGACCCTCCCCCGTTCATGCTCTGTCTCTCTCTGTCTCAAAAATAAATAAATGTTAAAAAAAAAAATTTAATAAAAAAAAAAGTCTCTTCTGTTTTGTCCCCCTTCCTGTTTTTATATTATTTTTGTTTCCCTTCCCTGATGTTCATCTGTTTTGTCTCTCAGAGTCCTCATATGAGTGAAGTCATATGATATTTGTCTTTCTCTGACTAATTTCATTTAGCATAATACCCTCCAGTTTCATCCATGTAGTTGCAAATGGCAAGATTTCATTCTTATTGATTGCTGAGTAATACTCCATTGTATTTTTTTTTTTTTTTTTACTTTTTCAAATATATTCACTTTTTATTTTTTGGACTTACTATATTGTCTGGAATCTCCAGTAAGATATTGCTCAATGACAACACTAGTTGTTTGTTATCTTTAATGTGTTCCTGAGATTAGTGTAATTTTATTTTATTTATTTATTTTTAATTTTATTTATTTATTTTTGAAATTTACCTCCAAATTAGTTAACATATAGTGCAACAATGATTTCAGGAGTAGATTCCTTAGTGCCCCTTACCCATTTAGCCCATCCCGCCTTCAGTAACCCTCAGTTTGTTCTCCATATTTATGAGTCTCTTCTGTTTTGTCCCCCTCCCTGTTTTTGTATTATTTTTGTTTCCCTTCCCTTATGTTCATCTGTTTTGTCTCTTAAAGTCCTCATATGAGTGAAGTCATATGATTTTCATCTTTCTCTGACTGACTCATTTCACTTAGCCTAATACCCTCCAGTTCCATCCACGTAGCTGCAAATGGCAAGATTTCATTATTTTTGATTGCTGAGTAATACTCCACTGTGCATATATACCACATCTTCTTTACACATTCATCCATACATGGACATTTGGGCTCTTTCCATACTTTGTCTATTGTTGATAGTGCTGCTATAAACATGGGGGGTGCATGTGTCCCTTTGGAAACAGCACACCTGTATCACTTGGATAAATACCTAGTAGTGCAATTGCTGAGTTGTAGGGTAGTACTATTTTTAATTTTTTGACGAACCTCCATACTGTTTTCCAGAGTGGCTGTACCAGAGTGCATTCCCACCAACAATGCAAAAGAGATCCTCTTTCTCCACATCCTCATCAACATCTGTTGTTGCCTGAGTTGTAATGTTAGCCATTCTGATAGGTGTAAGGTGGTATCTCATTGTGGTTTTGATTTGTATTTCCCTGATGATAAGTGACGTTGAGCATTTTTTCCTGTGTCAGTTGGCCATCTGGATGTCTTCTTTGAAGAAGTGTCTATTCATGTCTTTTGCCCGTTTCTTCACTGGATTATTTGTACTTTGGGTGTTGAGTTTGATAAGTTCTTTACAGATTTTGGATACTGACCCTTTATCTGCTATGTCGTTTGCAAATACTTATCCCAGGGGCGCCTGGGTGGCGCAGTCGGTTAAGCGTCCGACTTCAGCCAGGTCACGATCTCGCGGTCCGTGAGTTCGAGCCCCGCGTCGGGCTCTGGGCTGATGGCTCGGAGCCTGGAGCCTGTTTCCGATTCTGTGTCTCCCTCTCTCTCTGCCCCTCCCCCGTTCATGCTCTGTCTCTCTCTGTCCCAAAAATAAAATAAAACGTTGAAAAAAAAAAAAATTAAAGCAAATACTTATCCCATTCTGTCTCCCATTGCCTTTTAGTTTTGCTGATGGTTTCCTTTGCTGTGCAGAAGTTTTTTATTTTGATGAGGTCCCAGTAGTTCATTTTTGCTTTTGTTTCCCTTGCCTCCGGAGATGTGTTGAGTAAGAAGTTGCTGCAGCCAAGATCAAAGAGGTGTTTGCCTGCTTTCTCCTTGAGGATTTTGATGGCTTTCTGTCTTACATTTCAGTCTTTCATCCATTTTGAGTTATTTTTGTGCATGGTGTAAGAAAGTGGTCCAGGTTCATTCTTCTGCAGGTCGCTGTCCAGTTTTCCCAGCACCACTTGCTGAAGAGACTGTCTTTACTCCATTGGATATTCTTTCCTGCTTTGTCAAAGATTAGTTGGCCATACGTTTGTGGGTCCATTTCCGGGTTCTCTATTCTGTTCCACTGATATGAGTGTCTGTTCTTGTGCCAGTACCATACTGTCTTGATGATTACAGCTTTGTAGTATAGCTTGAAGTCCGGAATTGTGATGCCTCCTGCTTTGGTTTTCTTTTCCAAGATTGCTTTGGCTATTCAGGGTCTTTTCTGGTTCCATACAAATTTTAGGATTGTTTGTTCCAGCTCTGTGCAGAATGCTGGTGTTATTTTGAGAGGGATTGCACTGAATATGTCGATTGCTTTGGGTAGTATTGACATTTTAACAATATTTGTTCTTCCTATCCAGGAGCATGGAATCTTATTCCATTTTTTTTTTTGTGTCTTCTTCAAGGGCTTTCATAAGCTGTCTATAGTTTTCAGTGTACAGATTTTTCACCTCTTTGGTTAGATTTATTCCTAGGTATCTGATGGTTTTTGGTGCAATTGTAAATGGGATCGGTTCCTTGATTTCTCTTTCTGTTGTTTCATTGTTGCTATATAGGAATGCAACCGATTTCTGTGCATTGATTTTATATCCTGCAACTTTGCTGAATTCATGAATCAATTCTAGCAGTTCTTTTGTGGAATTTTTTGGGTTTTCCATATAGAGTATCATGTCATCTGCAAAGAGTGAAAGTTTGACCTCCTCCTGGCTGATTTGGATGCCTTTTCTTTATGTTGTCTGATTGCAGTGGCTAAGACTTCCAATACTATGTTGAATAACAGTGGTGAGAATGGACATCCCTGTCTTGTTCCTGACCTTAGGGGGAAAGCTCTCAGTTTTTCCCCATTGAGGATGATATTAGTGTTGGGTGGTTCATATATGGCTTTTATGAACTTGAGGTATGCTCCTTCTATCCCTACTTTCTTGAGGGTTTTTATCAAGAAAGGATGCTGTATTTTGTCAAATGCTTTCTCTGCATCTATTGAGAGGATCATATGGTTCTTGTCCTTTCTTCTATTGATGTGATGAATCACGTTAATTGTTTTGCGGATATTGAACCAGCCCTGCATCCCAGGTATAAATCCCACTTGGTCGTGGTGAATAATTTTTTTAATGTATTGTTGGAGCCGGTTGGCTAATATCTTGTTGAGGATTTTTGCATCCATGTTCATCAGGGAAATTGGTCGACAGTTCTTTTTAGTGGGGTCTCTGGTTTTGGAATCAAGGTAATGCTAGCCTCATAGAAAGAGTCTGGAAGTTTCCTTCCATTTCTATTTTTTGCAACAGCTTCAAGAGAATAGATATTAACTCTCCCTTAAATGTTTGGTAGAATTCCCCTAGAAAGCCATCTGGCCCTGGACTCTTGTTTTTTGGGAGATTTTTGATTACTAATTCGATTTCTTTACTGGTTATGGGTCTGTTCAAATTTTCTATTTCTTCCTGTTTCAGTTTTGGTAGTGTATATGTTTCTAGGAATTTGTCCATTTCTTCCAGATTGCCCATTTTACTGGCATATAATTATTCATAATATTCTCTTATTGTTTTTATTTCTGCTGTGTTGGCTGTGATCTCTTTCATTCTTGATTTTATTTATTTGGGTCGTTTTCTTTGTCTTTTTGATCAAACTTGCTAGTGACTTATCAATTTGGTTATTTCTTTCAAAGAACCAACTTCTGGTTTCATTGATCTGTTCTACTATTTTTTTGGTTTCTATAGCATTAATTTCTGCTCTAATCTTTATTATTTCCAGCAATCACCACCTTTCTAAGCTTCAAAACTTGAACCAAAATAGTTCAATAGCAGTTTGGCCAGTAGAATCAGGTAAAGATATAAAGGCATATGCGAAAATATTAGATAAGCACACACACACACACACACACACACTCTCATGTACACTCACAGAGCTTAAAGTAGGCAAATCCTTCATTTAACAAGTATTAATTGAGCACCAATTACATGTTGAACTCCATCAACATTTAGTAGCAATTCAAAAGTTTTACATGTCAGACAGATTGACCTCTCTCATGAAGGTTGTTAGAACAAACAAACTCAAATAACTGCTACGGAGAGGACACACAGGGGTGTGAAAGAGAGTGACTGGGTGGCTAGCAGGTGGTCTAACAGGTGGTCTGGGCAGGCTTTTTAGACAAAGCAACATTTGAACTAATATACAAATGACAAGAAGGAGCTTAGCCTGTGCTTTCTAATGATTTCTAAGACCAGTAACTGCAACTAATAATTCTCAGATTTGCATTTGCTTCAAATTAAACCTACCTAATAGCAGTTTTTTTGCCAAGTAACCTGGCATTATGTGCAGATATTTTTGGTCTGTGACTGTGGGCAGCAGGTATTTAAGGAGGTTTTAAAAAACTGAATAAACTGGAAAATAATTTCACTACTTTAAAACTCTTCTCAGTTGTATTTTCCCTTTGGATTTAATGTCAGGAAAAAAAACAGTAAAGTAAGCAAGATTATAAAAAATGTTTTCTTCAGAATACATAAGCAAAAAATACATATAGCCATAATTATTTGAGCAATGTAAGTGAAAGCCACAAATATTTAACAGTTATCATCAAATATTAGCACATATACCTCATGTCTTGGATAAGAGAGACCCTGAGTGTTGGCAACATAACTCCTGAGTCAGATTTTCTTCTTTCTGGTCCAAGGGCAACTATATAAAAAAATACCAGCAAAGTATTAGAAAAATAATAGCAAGGACAAAAAAATATATATATGGTTCACATCCTATAAATAAATACTTTCAAATTACTTTGATAAGAACAAATTTTTTTTTAAATATTTATTTTTGAGAGAGAGAGAGAGAGAGAGAGAGAGAGCGAGCATGAGTGGGGGAGGGGCAGAGAGAGAGAGGGAGACACAGAATGGGAAACAGGCTCCAGGCTCCGAGCTGTCAGCACAGAGCCCAACGCGGGGCTCGAACTCACAGACCATGAGATCATGACCTGAGCTGAAGTCGGACGCTCAACCAACTGAGCCACCCAGCCGCCCCGATAGGAACAAATTTTAATTTTTTTTTTTTCTTCAACATTTTTATTTATTTTTGGGACAGAGAGAGACAGAGTATGAACGGGGGAGGGGCAGAGAGAGAGGGAGACACAGAATCGGAAACAGGCTCCAGGCTCGGAGCCATCAGCCCAGAGCCTGACGCGGGGCTCGAACTCACGGACCGCGAGATCGTGACCTGGCTGAAGTCGGACGCTTAACCGACTGCGCCACCCAGGCGCCCCAAGAACAAATTTTAAAGACAACAGAAAAGCTAGAAATTTTTTCCCTGAATGTTGCTACTTTATTAATACAGAAAAACAGCTATTTTCTTTCTAATTAATCTGAAGCTGCATTTGGAAATTTAAAATGAATCATAAAAGCCTACTTTAGCAAATAATAAATAAACTTTTGGTCATAAGGACCAGTCATTGGCTAAAGTTATTCATTCTAATAGCTCAGGATAATTACAAGAAAGCAATGTCTATAAATTAAGCTACTAAGTGTGTGATTCACGTCTGGGCTCATAAATTGCAATCACATAATTTCCTTATGCTGTGAAAGAGTGCTTAGTAAGGAAAATCCAGGGGCACCTGGGTAGCTCTGTTGGTTAAGTGTCTGACTTCGGCTCAGGTCATGATCTCACAGTTCAAGAGTTTAAGTCCTGCATTGGGCTTTGCACTGACAGCATGAAGACTGGGATTCTCTCTCTCCCTCTCTCTGCCCCTCTCCCACTCTCTCTCAAAATAAACAAACTTAAAACAAAATAAAATAAAAAGGAAAATCTAGGGGTGCCTGGGTGGCTCAATCAATTGAGTGTCTTGACTCTTGATTTCGGCTCCAGTCATGATCTCACAGTTCATGAACGCAGAGCCTGAGATTCTCTCTCCCTCTCTGTTCCTACCTTGCGCTCTCTCTCTAAAAATAAATAAATAAACATTTTCCTTTTTCAAAAAAAGGAAAATCTAAGAGTCTAGGCTCTCTAGTCTGGTAAGTTTCTACTTCAAAGTTCAGAATCCAAACTACAGTATATCAGGCAAAGTGAGTAATCGTCATGGACAGTTAGAAGTTTAATGTCCATGAATCATTCTCTTTGGAGCTTGAATGGTTAACATTTATAAAAGAAGGAAAGATTATTCTCTTATATAGCAATAGCTAAGCAAGCAATTGTTGGCTAATGTAGCTGGAGGAGTGCTCAATCTCACTTTAAATGGGATGCTGTGGAGTTTTGTGCCCTTTATTTCCATTTTACTATCTGTAAACGAAAACTAAATTGCAGCATCACACTTAGCAAATACATGGATAACATTAGAATTTAAGATGTGGGTTTTACTGTATATTAAACGTCCATTTCCCCAGTTTTTAGATCCATTCTAGTTTGTGGGGACTAGGGTACAATGCGGAAACACATAGATATATTTGAAGCTGGCAGTGAACATTTTGTTGGATTTGGATCTGCATGTTTTGGCATCTAGTAAAAGAGGCTAGGCTGATACTTGGCAGGTATGAATGAGCACTGATGAGGCTGCCAGGATAAAGAGACGGTGGCCAGGACAACCTAAAGGCAGTTCTTTTCAGGGCCTTCCATTACCAGGTCATTTGTCATGGCAGTTTCGGGAGGGAGTTTTCAATGGGTCACTGAAAATGCTACTTTATCTGGATACCTAGGAGGTAACAGACACCCAGGAAACTGTTCCAGAGACTTGCAGGGAATGTGCTATGTTAGTCTTCCTGTCTGAGACTATCACGATTTAAGTGTGTTGTTAATGAAAGCACACCTTAGAGAACGCCTCTACGTGCTAGATGATTAGACAGCATGAAAGAAGGCCACACCAGTGGTAAGAAATAGGTTGAAAAGAGAGAGAAAAAAAAAAGATCACAAGGCAGGAGAAAGGAGCTGAAACCATAATCAGCAACTTGGCTAGAGGGAGACATGACAACAAGAAAGAATCATGTCTCTGGAAGCAGAGAAGAGGGGAGAGACTTAATAAAAAAGGAGGCTGACATGTAAAAAAAGCAGCAGCCTCCACAATAAGAGCATTCACAGGCCTAAGCTTTTTTCTAGGAATCCTATTTTGGAACCCTATATCCTCCACTCTTTGCTAATCAATGTTTCTTAAACATACGATGTATTTTTTCATGTCTCCATGCAATCTGTTAGTCTTTAGCTCACCCTTTAACACTTCTGTATCCTTCTCCATGTTTATAGCCTATTTAGCATTTTTTTTTTTAAGAGAAAGAGCTCACACATAAGCAGGGGAGAGGGGTGGAGAGAGAGAGGGAGGGAGGGTGAGAGTGCGAGGGAAGGAGAGAGAGAGAGAGAGAGAGAGAGAGAGAGAGAGAGAGAGAGAGATAATCCCAAGGAGCACACGATTAGCACAGAACCTGACGTAGGGCTTGATCCCATGGCACTGGGATCAGGACCTGAGCTGAAATTAAGAGTTGGATGTTCAAATGACTGAGCCAGCCAGGTGTCCCCAGCCTATTTAGCATTTTAGGTTGAGAGGACTATAGTTTAACAGCTTAGAACATGGCTTTCTCAAACCCTACAGAGAACTTAACAGCTCCCTGACTTTGGGTGAGTAATTTTACCTCTCTTTGGTTTGTTTTGTCATCTGCAAACAGGTCAGTAACAATATCTACCTTAGAATACTTTAGCACTTAGAATACTGCCTGGAACAAAATAAGTTCTCAATAAATAAAATAAAATTTAGCTTTAATTTTGCCTCTTTGTGAAATCTTCCCTGAATATTCTCTCTAAGGTACACTGTTAGATGTGGTTCCCTCTAACAGGACCTATAAAACTGAACATGTAACATAAACTTAGCATAATCTAACATTTCTATTACTGTTAAACTATATGCCTCGAGGCTCAGTCGTATCTTTTTCTTAGGATACTCAAAGGGCCTAGCAGAGGCCCAACATACAGGCTCAACAAATACTCAAGGAGGAAGATGAGACTATTTCGGGCCAGATGGCAGAGCCTTGAATGACAAATTAGAAATCTGCAGAACTCCTAGGAAAGGGGGGAAGGATTGTGAAAAGAATTCTATGCTCCCGAGGGCTTTTTATTAGTTAGTTAACCACAGTGAGAGTGTGATGGTATAAGAGAAGTAAGGGAGATGAGCTACAAGTTATTCCAAAGGCCAGCTTATGGATAAAGAGTGGCAGCCAGTGAGAACAAAGAGGAGAAACGTGCAGTGGCAGCAAACACAGAACTTAACGACTTGATGTAGAAAGTGAACAAGATTCATCCACTGCTGCCAACAAGAACTTGAAAACTGCAGATTTTCAGTTTTGGAGGGGGCCACGGTGTGTGAGGCATAAGAATCTGGTCAAGGTCAATTACTCATGGTTTCAGGACTCTGACAGCGATGATGACTTTATTTCTGCAACTACACCTTTAAATGAGAAACCCAGAACACCACCAAAGGAGTTAAAACTAGAAACAAGGAAACCTAAACTGAAGAATCTCCAGAAAGGAGATATCCCACTGCAAGAGAAAACCCCTAAAAATAGGATGGCTTTAGGTGACAAGCTATACCAGCAAGACTTAGAAGTTGCACTAGCTTTATCAGTGAAGGAACTTCCAACAGTCACCATTGATGCAAAAGAGGCTGGAGATAAAAGCATTGAAAAATGTGACAGGAGTGAAACCAAAACAATGAGTAAGGACCCTCATATCTCCAATTGCAGTGTAGCCAGTGATTATTTAGATTTGGATAAGATTACTGAGGAAGATGGTTTTCCTGGTGTGCAAGGGAAAAGAGAAGCCGCATCAAAGACTGTGGTACAACAGAGGAAGATTCTTCTGGAAGGCAGTGATGGCGACAGTGCTAATCACTCTGAACCACACTTTGCAACTGGTGAAGAGTCTGAGGATGACTCTGATTTTAGTGAGAGTGAAGACAATGATGAATACTTCACCATGAGAAAAAA
Organism: Lynx rufus; assembly: GCF_022079265.1. NCBI lineage: Eukaryota > Metazoa > Chordata > Mammalia > Carnivora > Felidae > Lynx > Lynx rufus. Next base: position 63,743,730 of record NW_025814889.1, read on the forward strand.
TAAGGTGAAAGAAATTAAAAAGAAAGAAGTGAAGGTCAAATCCCCAGTTGAAAAGAAGAAGAAACCTAAATCCAAATGTAATACTCTGGAAGCGACTTCAGGAGGCTGCTCAAGTCGCTGTGAAATCAGAACCTCAGCATTCACCAAAAAAGGTCCCTGTTTCTTCAGAGGCCACTAGGAAACCACTACAAATAAGCAGTCCTTCAGGTGAAAACAAAAAACCTAAGTGGGTTCCACCAGCGGAATCTGGAAGCAGCAGCAGCAGGAGCCCACTGGAGAGTCTCCGCCTTGGTTTGTCCAGATTAAACTTTGCATCCAAATGCTGCTGGTAGCTGAGTGTGGCAGTAAACCCGTTTGATTAAGAGAATCACAGTTTTACAAGTGTGTTTATATTTGATTTGTGTTTATATTTAAGGAGGGTATCAAAATATAAAGGAATCCTTTAATGTCCTATAAATCGCCTCTACCCATTCTGTGATGTTCTCTGAAGCTATTCAAGACTTCAATAAAAGGTTTATCAGAATTATCTTGCAATATCATTTCCTTCTGAAGAACATATGCTACTTTTCCTGTGTATAATAAGTCATTGTCATTGAGTGGTTGTCAGTTTGACATGGAGGAAGTCCATGTTGCATGCTGTTCTTTCCTAGAAACATGATGTTCCTTTCTAGCTTTGTCTAATTTACGCACCTTAACTGTAACTGTTCAGAGTTTATCTGGCAAAAGGAAACATTCCCACGTTTTCCAGGAGACATTTCTGATATTTTACCGAAGCCACACTGTCAGTTTTATTGCAAAGATGTTTCTTATTTTAGCCAAATACTTATAGTAAGAATTCAGAATTCTTTTACACATTAAAATGGTTGCTATAATGACATATGTCTCCTACTTAGAAGTAGATGTTTACTGTATAGCAAATAGAATTCCATGACATTTTATGAAGTTCTCGTCAAAGCCTTTAATAAAAGTGAAAAAGTTAAAAAAAAAAGTGAAGACTTAAGAATCAAAAATATTAAGTATGAATATAAAATGATTTAATGTATATTATCTCATCATATTATTACTTTCCTTTGGATTTGTTAATCTTAATTTTGCAAATGAAGAAACTGAGGCTCAAAGAGGTCAAGAAACCTGCTCAACTGTATGCATTCATCAAAAGGGGCAGAATACTCTGATGTCACATCCACTGGGTTTTCTGTTACAGTACAGATGACTTTCTAGCTGCTAAGCTTGATTGAGAGAAGAGTGCTGATGCCATTAAATAATACGGAGAGAAGGGAGAAAGCCAAATAGAGACAGGAGGGAAAGGTGCTGAGATAATTAGTTTGTTTTAAGATGTCCTGAGTTTGAGATCCCACTGGGCCATCAAAGATGGATGTGTAGGAACTAGGGCTGGAGAAAGATTTGTGAATAATCTTGCTAATCAGATAGAGGATGACATGGGAAGTCAGCAACAGTAGCTGTTATGTTTTGAATTATGCCCCCAAGAAGATGTAGAAGTCCTAACTCCTAGGACCTATGAATTTGACCTTATTTGGAAATAGGGTCTTTGTAGCTGATCAATTTGAGGTTATCAGGATGTGCCCTAAACCAATGTGAACAGTGTCCTTATCAAAGGGAAATTTGGATAAAGAGATAGACACAAGTAGAGAAAAGATGATGTAAAGACACATGGAATATACCATTTAAAGGCCAAGAGATTTCTGAGATGACCAGAAGCTAGAAGAGGGGCATGGGATCGATTTCCCTTCATAACGCAGGGACCACCACAGCTAACACGTTGATTTGGGACTGTTTGTTCCGGACTCCAGAACTGTGAGACTGTTAGCCAGTTTGTGGTACTTTATTGCGGCAGCCCCAGGAAGCCAATACAATAATTTATTAGTGGCTTTAGAGGAAAGAGTTAAGAAGCTTGTGCAAAGAAAACAGACAGGAGTTAATGAGCGAAGCCACACATTTTACCTAGAGATCTAAACTCTAAGAAGGTTTCTGTGAAGTCTACTCCAGAAGAGAAATTTATATACTATTTAAATGTATACATCTATTACTATTTCTTAATTCACCACATTCAAATATAATAGGCCACTTTCTCCTTCAATATAAACACTGTGGATTTAACATTCAGCCATAGGAATTTCTTTCGTATATCTGCCTGAATCAAAGCTGCTACATAGGCAGCAAGTTTGTAGAGGGCAGAGACTGTATATATTATTTCTACAGAACCATCTACAGTCTACAGGCAAGTAAGTAGTTAATAGAGAACTTAAAAACAATTTTTTTAATGTTTATTTATTTTTGAGAGAGGGAGAGACAGAGTGTGAGCAGAGGAGGGGTAGAAAGAGAGGGAAACACAGAATCTGAAGCAGGCTCCAGGCTCCCAGCTGTCAGCACAGAGCCCACTGCGGGGCTTGAACTCACAGACTGCAGGATCATGACCTGAGCTGAAGTTGGATGCTTAACTGACTGAGCCACCCAGGTGTCCTAAAAACTTTTTTTTTTTTAAAGTGAGCTCTAACTTTTGATGAAGATAAGATGATTGAAGAGTGACTCAAAATTCTTGGGCTAGACCCAGAATGACCATTTAAAAGCAGTATTTTCACCCTCTTCTGCATCCGACTCTACTACTTGCCAACTGATTAAAAAAATCCACCGAAAGTTCAGTGGAATCTTGTCTAAGGATGCAAAGTTTAAGAATACCATCTATGTCTAAGCTGGCCAACATTAAAAAAAATTTTTTTTTTAATTTTAGAGAGAGAGAGAGGAGGAGCACAAGCACAGGAGAGGAGAGGGGGTGGGGGGTTAAGAGAGAGAGAGAAGGTGTGTGTGGGGAGAGAGAGAGAGAGAGAGAGAGAGAGAGAGAGAGAGAGAGAGAGAGAGAGGGAATCTCAAGCAGGCTCCACACGCAGTACAGAGCCCAATGCAGGGCTTGATCCCATGACTCCGGGATCATGATATGAGCCGAAATGAAGACTTGGACACTCAACTGACTGGGCCACCCAGGCACCCCTAAGCTGGCCAACATTTTTTTTTTTTTTAATTTTAATTGGCCAATATTTTTAAAGGTAGAACCTTTTGAGTAATATGTCAAGAACAGTCTTTCTAGGATCGATTGCATCCTAAGATCCCTTCTCTGAAATAGGACCTCAAACTACTAGGTGCAGTGACTTGGCACTGCAGAATTTAACTAAGTCAAAATTAAGACAGTCTGAAAGACGTGAAAGAAACTTAAATGCACATTACTAAGTGAAAGAAGCCAATCTGAAAAGGCTATATACTACATGACACTTAACTACATGGCATTCTGGAAAAGGCAAAACTATGGAGAAAATAAAAAGGCCAGTGGTTGCCAGCAGTTAGGTAAGGAAACAGAGGAATAAATAAATAAGTGGAGTACAGAAAATATTAGGATAAATAAAGCGACACTACATGATCCTATAATGGTGGATCCACGTCACTCTACATTTGTTTAAACCCATAATATGTACAAAACCAAGAGTGAACCTAAACTATGGACTTAGGGTAATGATCTGTCAATGTAGGTTCATCAACTATAAGAAATGTACCACTATGTTAAGGGATGCTGATAATGGGGGAGGCTGTGCATATGTGGGGGTGGAGAGTATATGGGAAATCTTGTATTGTGTGCTCAATATTGCCATGAACCTAAAACTGCTATAAAAAATAAAGTCTATTTTTAAAAAATTAAGACAATCTACCCTGCTGTGGTCTTCTTGCTAAGACAGACTTTCCATTCTTCTGCAACCCTTAAAATGTCTCTGACTCCTGTTCAGTGTTGCTTCTGAAGGAACAATAATGATCTATCATCTAGTCTCATCCTGGCTCAATGCTAGTAACAGTGGTGTTCAAACCTACTGTTTGAACTCTAAGTACACAGAGGATCACTCCTTAATATGAAAATGTAGCCTGTTTATTGCCATTAATTAGGATGCTTCACAGTTGGTAAACAAAAAGTAATTTTTGGGGAAAAAAAACTCACCCAGATTTAAAAGCAAGTCAATAAACTGCTAATTTCTGTATAATTAGAACACACTGCTTCTCAATAAAGAAGTATTTTATTTTTTAACTAATGCTTTTATATATATTTCACACTGTCATATTTTAAAATTCTAACATCATGGGCTGAATCATCAGAAGTGTTACAGCAATATTTATAATAAAATCTACCCCTCCTAACAGATAATAAGTTTGATTTCAAAAGCTACATGGCTTACATTAGTCCTACTTAGGATCAGTAAAAATATTTAGATTTTGTTCATTCTCTTATGACTAGCCCTTTATCAACACTTGACACTGAAGCAAAAACAGGGACTACATGAGGCTTGGACACGTTTGATACTTTTTAGCCTTGACTTGAGAGTTTTGCTGGCCCCACTACTGACTAACAAAAGGCCACTGCAAACAGCTGAGTCTCTGGTCTCCACCTCAACCACCCATCATTTGAGCAGCCAAAGCCAAGAAGCTGCTGGTGTTGCCAGGCAGCTGCTCGCTTTAACAGCTGGACATTCTCACATGCCTCATCTGGCAAAAGAGTCAAATGCTTCCATCTCTCTGCTCAGTTCTCCAACATTTCATCCTATAAAGGGTTTATTTCTTCGTAGGAATTTATTTTTTCTAAGTAGAGTAAGCTACCTTGGTTATGGTTTTATGGTCCGAACAGCTAAATTTTCTAGGAACACAGGTAAATGTTAGAGATCGTTTCAGGGCATATATGCATTTTTACTTTTTATTATTTTTGTTTTAATTAAAAAAAAATTTTTTTTTTACATTTATTCATTTTTGAGAGACAGAGCACAAGCGGGGGAAGGGCATAGAGAGAGGGAGACAGAATTCGAAGCAGGCTGCAGGCTCCGAGCTGTTAGCACAGAGCCCGATGCGGGGCTCAAACTCGCAAACTGCAAGATCGTGACCTGAGCTGAAGTCGGACTCTTCACTCACTGAGCCACCCAGGTGGCCCCTTTTTATTTTTTTTAGTATTTATTTTTGAGAGACAGAGACAGAGTATGAGAGGGGGAGGGGCATAGAGAGAGGGAGACACAGAATCAGAAGCAGGCCCCAGGCTCTGAGCTGTCAGCACGGTGCCCAACACAGGGCTTGAACCCACTAACTGTGAGATCGTGACCAGAGCTGAAGTTGGACGCTCAACTGACTTAAGCCACCCAACCGCCCTGCATTTTTACTTTTTCAAGAGAGAAAAGGGCAAAGGAGATGGACACTAGAGAACGCTTTTAAACTTGATCTCAATTTTTACAAATACAGTTACATCTTGGGACATCAGAACCTTGGCATTCTATTTAGTGGAGCTCCAGGATAACATATAGTATCAATTCATATTCCTAGCTGTCTGATTAAACACATTTAAAAACTAGGTTTCTGGGGTGCCTGGGTGGCTCAGTCAGTTAAGCATCCAACTTCGGCTCAGATCATGGTCTCACGGTTAATGAGTTCGAGCCCCACACTGGGCTCTGTGCTGACAGCTCAAAGTCTGGAACCTGCTTTGGGTTCTGTGTCTCCCTCTCTCTCTGTCCTTCCCCCGTTGTGCGTGTACGCACGTGCTCTCTTTCCCTCTCTCTCTCAAAAATAAATAACATTAAAAAAACAAAACAAAACAAAACAAAAAACCCCCTAGGTTTCCAACAATAAACACATTTAGGGTAGTACTACAATGAAGGGAATGGAAGGGTATGCTTCAATTATATTTGCAATGCCTTCTTAAGCTGCTGGTTGGCTTATTTTTTCAAATCTATTTTTTTTAACCTTTCTGAATGTGCAAAATAATCTGTAACTTTATTTTTTATTTAAAAATTTTTATGCTTATTTTTGAGAGAGAGAATGAGAAAGAGCATGAGCAGGGGAGAGGCAAAGGGACAGGGGGACAGAGATCTGAAGCAGGCTCTGTGCTAATAGCAGAGAGCCCCACGCAGGGCTTGAACCCATGAACTGCAAGATCATGACCTGAACTGAAGTCAGATGCTTAACTGACTGAGCCACCCAGGCATCCTGGGGAATCTATAATTTTAGAAAAGGTTCCCAAATAGCTGATTTAATATAAAACATTTTATCTCTACTAGATTTCCACCATTACTTCTACTTTTTGTGAAATAGATGATTATTTTACATAAAGAAAAATACGTATCTACGAACCCTATATAACTCTAACTAGCTAAAGTATAACAACACTTCTAACAAGTGAAGTCTTGCTGTAAACTGAAGAAGAAATATGACTCCTGAAGACTTTTGAGGCATATATACATATACATGTTTTTTCTCTGAAAGATTATTAATGATGGGCGTATAAAACTTTAAGGTAAAAAACCCAGGATACACTACAGCCTAACAGTGGTGAGAGTAAGGTATACTTGTATGATCCTTTACAATTCATTAGGGGTTTTCACATGTTATCTCATTTAATCAACATTATAGTCTTATATAGCGTAACATTATTTTCCCTGTCTTGTGGATGAAGATCAGAAAGGTCAAGTGACTATTGCTCCTTCTGCCTTACCCCACTACTGGCAAGATGGGTAAGTTTCAGCCTGAGAGAGAGAGAGGAGGTATAGACAAAGCCGTATCCTACTGATTCTTCCCATGGTCCAATGCCACCAGTTCCGCAGAAACAAACCAATGAACTCTCACCTGGTGATTCTGCAAGATGCTCTTGTTTCTCTTCTCTGTCCTGAAACTGAATTAAATGTGACCACAAAGCTGACTTCCCCTGAAATTACAAGGCACAAAAAATTTTTCATCTTATAAGAACTAATTAATCAAAAAATAATTTCTTATCAAAACCATTCACGTTGAAATGGCCATTTTGATGTTTGGAGATCCAAGCTCATCCATTCTCAGCTATGTAATATTCTGAGCAACTCACTCCTTGTGAAAGGAGGGTCATCCTTTGCCTCACTGAGAAGATTAGCAACAGCCTGGGGAAGGGCAGCTAAAGAGACCACCAGAAGTACGCATGGACTTCTGAACTTCAGCTCAGTTGTTATTTAATTGTATGTTTAGGACTGTCTACACTGGCCACACTAGTAACCACAGAATTAAAAGGCTCTAGCAGCACAGAGTGTATTTGTGTATATCCATATGCAAAATATGTTTGTGTGTATGGAATGCCAACTATGGAAGAAAAAAAGCCAGAGGAGAAAGAGAAAAGGGGAGGAAGAAAGAACATATTCACAACAGAAAACAATCAGAACAGGAGATAAGAGGGACAAAAACAAAGAAACCATTTGATTTTTTGCACCCTGAATAACTAGATACCTTAAAATGGTAAAGAAGGTTAATTCTGGCTAACAGATTTTTTTCCTGGACAGTGACAAAAGCAGTATGGCCTCTGCAGTAAATGTGCTGTTTTATCCTTTTCTGTTTACCAGGAAAAGAGCCCCAAACCACCTCTTCATCATGGGTTTTATTTTCTTTTTCTGGAATTAAAAAGCCTATGGTGCATTTCTCGTTATCCTGGGACAAAGAAACATACCCTTTAATGTTTATCTTTTTCTCTTTGTGACATTTCTTGACAGGGTTCCTAACGAGCCACATCACCAGGACCTCCTGAGACTATTACCTGCTTAATCTGCAAGCCGTGGCTCCATATCCTTTCCAGCAGGTCACAGAGACTGGCGATCAAGGTGTTCTCCTCCAAGCCGGTTATGTTTGCTTCTCCATGGCCCAGTTCCACTGCTTCATGTCCCATCTTCTCCACCAACATGCGTTTTGTCTGAGAACATCACATGTGGTCACAAGTGTTATCCCAGTAGTGAAGCAAAAAAGCCAACAAGTCAACTACCAGATCAGAGACCTGGGTTCTTTCATTACACCTTTTTAAAATTTTATTTATTTATTTATTTATTTATTTATTTATTTATTTATTTATTTATTTAAAAAAAATTTTTTTTTAACGTTTATTTATTTTTGAGACAGAGAGAGACGGCATGAACGGGGGAGGGTCAGAGAGAGGGAGACACAGAATCCGAAACAGGCTCCAGGCTCCGAGCTGTCAGCACAGAGCCCGACGTGGGGCTCGAACTCACGGACTGCGAGATCGTGACCTGAGCCGAAGTCGGCCGCTCAACCAACTGAGCCACCCAGGTGCCCCTACACCTTTTAAAAGATTATTATTATTATTTTTTTAGTAAGCTCTACACCCCATGTGGGGCTTGAATCCACAACCCCGAGATCAAGAGTGGCACACTCCACCTACTGAGCCAGTCCCCCATCCCTTCATTATACTTCTAATTGTAGATTTTTCATCACTTTGGGAAAAGTATCTTAATTTCTGTGGTCAAATAACTGCAGTAATATCACATATAGTTTTATTATTTTGTCAGACAAATACGGGGTCACTAGTGGGAGAATATGATACTATATGAAAGTATCCTCAAATAAACATTTATGATGGACAGTTTTCAGAATACTAGCTTGAATAACTTTGGGGAATCACACCAGACCCAGGAAATGGGAAGAATGTGAAACCCATCCTGCCACTGCAACTAAGCCTCCACTGCCCCTGCACGTTGGCAGACTGAAGGTACCTGCAGTTAGCTTTGACTACACTTAGGCAAAAACGACAACACAAACAGCTCTAAATTTTTTCAGAACTCCCTAATCTGTGAGTGAACCAGGTCTCTTTTTCCTTCCTCTTTTCCTCTTTTATCTTGTCTCTGCTCATGAGTATGCACCAGAAAATAAAAAGGAAATAGAAATTAGTTTCAAGTAAGCAACTTACAGCAGTCTTAGCTGCACTTATCAAATGTAAAGTGAGAGAGAATCTAGTTCTTTAAGGTCGAGACCATCTCTCTGATTCAACACTGTATGCTGATACTGAAACCAGTGTATATACTGAATACACAGAAGGTACTCCAGAAGTGACTGTCAAATAAAAGAATGGAATTACTGGCTAAAATGATGTCCTGAATTTTGTCAGTTTGTATTATCACCTTTGATGAACACAGCTATCTGAGAAGAAGACTAGTGTGTTAATATATACAAACCTAACCTATAGCTAAGGTCTTCTTCCTCATGGGTATACATACATGATGGGCATGGACAAGGTTCTACACAAAAACCGTGTTGCCTTTCGCATAAGATGACCACATTCCTGATACAACTTCTGACTGGCTTACTATCCTGTTCATGTTGGAGAAAAAGACAGCAATGGCTGAAGAGGTGAGAGAAATTGTGCAGGGCTCTCATGTCACTGATTCTATGGGCAACAGAGTACCCATGAAAATTCATGACCTCAGTAAAGAGTACGTGAGGTTTATACCCCAGGAAAAGTTTTCTTCGAGGAAAGCTGCAGGCCCAGATGGGAGCTGATTCAGCTCATCTTAGCCTCACAAATGGAATTAACATGATAGCACACCGTCTTCCATCAGTGAGTAATACGTACCTTCATTCTACATTCTTTTAATAAGCCTTCTACAAATTTGCAGTTGGTCTGTGCAATCACTGCAGGAGAAAGGTCTGACAATTTGGGTTGCCTCAGGTTTTTTCCTAAACTTCGCGCTTCTTGCATATATTTCTAAAAATTAAAGAGTATTTTTAAATACGTAAACATCAGATACTCTCCTTTCTTAACATTACACAAATAAGTGCAGAAACAACAAGATGCAAAGAAGGCCATAAGTGTATTCATGCAATAGCAATTCAAGTTTTAGCGCCACCTAAAGGCAGAGGGCATTCGTACTCTCCTCACTTCCCAATTGTTAACCCCTGTGAAAATGAGGGTGACAGAAACCCCATCAGGTTAAAACACATTCAAAATACGATGGAATCTAATCTCATCTAGTTTAATCTTTTTACTGGGAATACCCGAGGCTGTGATTAGTCAGGAGCATGATGGGGATGAAAAAAATTGGGGTTTCTGGATTACTAATCCAAGGTTCTACAAGAAACCAGTGATTCTCAGATCACTGGTTTCCTCCTCTCCCCACAGATCGAGACTGAACACACTCCTACCCTCTTGGGCAGTGCTCTCCAACCCAACCCTTTGCTTTTAATCAAGTCACAACAGGGAAATCAGGAGCTCTAAAACCTGGTTGCAACTAATTTTATAACCTCAGGCATATTAGCTTACTTGTAAAATGGGCATAAAACATGCCCCCATACCTCACAAGAAAGACCATGAACTCACTCTGAACTTGTTTGCTACATTCCCCCCTTCCTTGCCTTGTTCCACAATCAAGAGAAAGTGGAAACATATTACTTTCAGAGAAAGTGATGGCTCAGAGAGTACCACAGAAATCCAGTCCACTGCTCTTGAGCTTTAGTTAGTGAATGTCCAGGAGAAAAAAAATCACTATGGGTGATTACCACAGGACGCTGGTTGTCCCTCTTCTTTCTGTGCCACCTGCAAAAGCTCATCTACACACTTTACGTTTGCATCAGGACCACGGGGCAGAATCTCCGCAAAGTCCAAGTGTCTTAGGACCATTTTTAGAGAATAACTACTCTAAGTGATATAGTAAAACTAGCAGTTTGTTGAGGGGAGAGAGATTGTAAGCCAGCACATCCTCCCACAGGCACATATGTGAAATCTATCTTTACTATCTTAAGGGAAGAATTTGATATTGTAAGGGAAGATGTGTAAAATCCTTTGCATTCTTTAAATAAAAGGGAGTTTGTACATTTAAAATATTTCCCTTTGGAAGACAAATAATCTGCTAAATCTTGTACAAATTTCTAAAAAATCCCACTGATTAGGGATTTGGCTGATCAGTGTACCTGCTACTGCATAAACAGAAAATGTTTCCTTTCTAGTGCAATCATTTTAAGGAAAGATTTTTAAAAAATGAACGCTACAAATACTTAGTTTCCATTATATTTGTGTCTATATTTTTGGCTTCAAATATTTTTTAGAGGGTCAAAGAAAGAGGGAAAATTGAAAATGAGAGACAACTATCACCACCAGGGAAGCTAAGGGTAATAAGGTCTATCAAAACATCCTGAAGGTTAGTTTTCAAATAAATAAACGCAGGAAATGAAAAGCTTCAGCAAAACCCACCTGAGATACAAGGCAGAGATCCTATATGAGAATTATAACACGTGCATTTCCTAACATTTCAGGTGGTATAGATATTATCTGGATTATTACAAATCAGAGATAAAAGGCTGGTAAAAACAAATGTTAACTGGCAAACGTTAAAGGGGTTGATTCTCCCCTGTGTCTGTTCTTCCACCTTTAGGGCTTGTGCAAATGCAGAGAGAACTACTGTGACTCAGTCCTCCAGGAGAGGGAAGATTCAGTCTTAGCTTAGGAAGAAACACTGGCTAGAAGGAGTGAGGAACACTGTCAGGCTAGAGACTAGAAACAGGTCTTGGCATTTCTGTTTTTTCAAAAATATATGAACAATTAGGTTATTAAGTAAATAACTGGATTAAGAATAAAGCCCTGTTAAAGTGTACGTTCTATTTTATAAATGAAAACAAGCTAGAATGGGGTTATCCTTTGACTGGTCATATTTACCAGGTACACAGCACATATGGGGCAATATGATTATCAGCCAACAGCGAATGCCATAGGGCCCAGTCTTCTCCTGAGCATCTCTGGTGAAGCCATGGAATGAGCAACATTCCTCGGACATGCACACAGAGGATAGAGGGGGTGGCAGGAGGCCCTTCCTCACAAGAAGTGAGGCTACCTATGTACAATGCAAGAAATAGAGCACTTGCCTTTATAGTAAACAAGTGATGATGAAAATGTAATTTTCTTTGGGGCAGTTGGAGGAAAAGGTGTACTTTAAGGTGAAAAATGGAGAAGAAAGAGAAATCTTTCACAAGGAATGTCTTTATAAGAAGTTCATTTTACTACTAAAAGGAAGTGACCCCAGATTTCTTCTGAGATTTCTACTATGCTCTTCTTCATTTCTGTCAAAGACAAAAATAACAAACCAGGAGTCCTAAGTTCCTCTTGTCCTCAGGTGAGGAGCTGTTGAGTGCAACCTGGTAAACAGGGTTACTGGGAAGAGGACCAGTTTGGCTATCAGTAGTCCTGGGCTATAGGCCCAGCTCTGCCTTGTGTGTCCATTTAACATTGGGCAAGTCTCTTGGACTTCATGTAATGTTGGACAAGGTGACCTCAAGGGTTCCTCTTAGAACTAAAATTCTATACTGATGATCTGCTTTTCTTACCACATAAAATACAAACCAGGAAGAGAGGAAACACGTTTCAAACTAAAACAATAAAAAACCAAACCAAAACAACAACAACAAAACCCTCAAAAAACAGATCAGGAAGTTCATTAAAATACTGTGGAGTAAAACCCAGCCAGAAAAGAAAAACTGTTCAAAAATGAATTATTTCTGCATTTCTGCAAAATACTTAAAGGGAGTTTGAACATTTAATATATTTCTCCTTTGAAAGAACACAAGTGCTACGTCTGGTCCCTCCACAACTCCCCCCTTACCTTCAAAATACCACTAATAAGGAATCTGAATAATTAGTTTTACCTGCCAGGAGTTCAGAATTACTTGCATTAGCACACACCACCAAGAAAAGGTATCAAACATAACAGGAAGTGGAGAGCAAAATTGAGGGGCTGACAATTCACGTCACAAGGTGATGTGAGGCTCTACAGCTATATGCACACACACATGTGGATAATTCAAGGACACCAAAGACAAGATTCAGGAACATCTGCAAAGCACTTTCAGGCAAAGAACATACCAGGCAGCACTCAGAGAAGGATTTTTTAGGAAGTCGTGCAGGAGGAGGTAGACCCTGATCCCACTCCCAGAATGCCATGGAGTTCTGACAGACCAAAAGTTCCCCGGAAGGCTAAGAGGATGGAGAAGTGCCAATGACAGAAAAGCGAAAAAAAAAAAAAAAAAAAAAAAAAAAAGGACAGGGAGAAAAAGACCAGCAAAATGTGCATGCATATGATATAAAGTCACAGCAAAAGGGAGGGGAAAGAAGAAAATATGATAGCACAAAGAAAAGCACTAGACAGATTATGCTTCAATTTTTAAGAAAATGTTTAAAATCATAAATGTATGAACATTTCAACCAAAAAGCAATAGATATTTGGAATGATGTTTTCTGCTTTATTTTACACATCTGAGTTTAGAAAATAGTTAATAGATCTTCCGATTGCATTTTTCTTTGATTACAATAACCAAAACTTATAATTATTCAAATGTATAACTATGCTTGTATTTTTAAGTAGTACAAATAAAGCATAAAGATCTTAATTCAAAAATAATTTCTAAACACTTTAAAAAATGGTGTCCACAATCCAAGGATAAAGCACAAGCAAATGCATCTTTATTCTAAGTTTAAATTATGCTTGAAACTTAAAATATGTTTCTTGTATACTTTTTCCCCCCACAGGAGACATACTGACCAAAAATGTATCCTAAACTTAGCCTTTACTTGATGTGGTACACAGGGAGACTTGTTTTAGGGCCGTACTTTAGGTGTATTAAAATTACAAAAAGGTGTTCTTTTAAAGTCAGTACAAAAGGATTACTATTTTAAAATAAAACAAAACCATTCTGTAAAGAAATCGGAAGAACTTGCACCATGACAACTGCTGAGCTGAGTAAGCCTAGTTCATGGCTGTTGTATGGAGGCGTCCTGGGAAGGCGGCCCACATACCTCCCTCAGGTCGTTGTCCAATCCAATGTGCTCGGAATGTTGGCGAAGGCGGTCTTTCCTGCGCTGCGCCGTGGCGCTCCGACTCACCCAGCGACTGGAAAAATAGCCGTACCCAAGGAGGTGCAGGTTAAAACAAACAACAAGAAAGCGATCACTTATCTCCAAAATAGAAAAAATGTACTGTTTAAAAGACTAACAATACTTATTTTTCAACCAATTCTTTAAATATGTAATGTCTTTATTGTAATGTAATTAAATACCACACAATACACCTATTTAAAGCATACAATTCCAGCGGTTTTTATTATATTCAGAGACATGTAACCATCACTAAAATCAGTACTTTTTAAAAACTGAGGTTAAAAAAATACATAGTATCACCTCATAATGATCCTCTCCTTTCCACTTTACTGTCCAACAGAGCCCCAAACCCTGGATGAATACTATCGTGTAACTTCTCATATCTATGTAGATTCGTGGTTGATTTGTCATGCCCTTTATCACCTCTCTCCCATTCCCCTCAAAAACTGTTCCAAACCTTTCGCTTTATCCTCAAGGGCCTCCCCTCAATTGCCTGCCTTCTGTTTAAACGATGTATACACAGACATTTCATCTTTCTTCTAATCCCAAAGTATAAAATATACTGGCCATAGCTCAAAACTATTACTGCCACCTGTAAGAAACTCCTTGACTAATTCTCTCTTGCTTTCTTCAACCTGCCGCATTAACTATCTCTTTCTTTTATTTTTTTAAGTTTATTCATTTTGAGAGGGAGAGAGAGTGTACAAAGGGGGAGGGACACAGAGAGAGAGAGAGAGAGAGAGAGAGAGAGAGAGAGACAGAGAGAGAGAGAAAGAGGGAGAGAGAGAGAGAATCCCAAGCAGGCTCTGCATGGTCAGGTCAGTGTGGGGCCCGATGTGGGGCTTGAACTCACCAACCATGAGATCATAACCTGAGCTGAAGTTGGTGACTTCAGCCACCCAGGTGACCCTAGTCATCTTTTTCTGAATCTCCAATTTTTCTTTCTCAACTGAATAATTTCCCTTCAGCTTACAAGCATGCTGGTCTCTCTCTTGACCCTCTACAGTTATGTGTAAGTTTTCTGCTTCACTCTTTCCTGTAAAAATTCTTAAAAGATTACATATAAGGCTTCTACTTAGTTACCTTTGGATGTTCGGTTTATCTCAAATAAGCTTCCCCCGACAATGCTCTTGAAGCCATTTATATCCTTAACTGTCATATCCAATGGCTATCATTCAATTCGTAGCTCAACCAATCTCTCTACTACACTTAGTACCATCTTATAACTCCAGCTATTTTCAACTAAGTCAGTGTTTCCAATGGGGTCAGTTCTGTCACCTTTGAGCCTTTGTCCCTGAAGTTTCCTCCCTATTTCTATTCTTTCAGATAGCTTCAATGTTACACAGAAAATGTTCTTTAATTCTTCCAATTCTAAACTGTCTACCCTTCTTATACTCCCCAATTTTATTACCTATCACATTGTGTTACAATCACTTATCTCTATTCCTATAAAATCCTCTCTACTATAAACTCTCGAAGAGCTGGTATGTCTGTCACTGTTTTTTTTTTTGGCAGTCTGTACATCACCTGGACTTTTTATAAATACACTCTAAATACATAATCAGAGGGGCGCCTGGGTGGCGCAGTCGGTTAAGCGTCCGACTTCAGCCAGGTCACGATCTCGCGGTCCGTGAGTTCGAGCCCCGCGTCAGGCTCTGGGCTGATGGCTCAGAGCCTGGAGCCTGTTTCCGATTCTGTGTCTCCCTCTCTCTGCCCCTCCCCCGTTCATGCTCTGTCTCTCTCTGTCCCAAAAATAAATAAACGTTGAAAAAAAAAATTAAAAAAAAATAAATACATAATCAGAAATCCAGTCTAACATTTAGGCTTACAGACATTCCTCACAACCTGTATGTAATAACAAATTGTTTCCTTAATCCAAGACTCATAGTTTGGCCTTTAAATGTTCCTAAAATTAATGTGTCTTCTATTCCATATACATGTTTAATGTATAAATTTTCCAAAAAGCTTTTGAGTTAATAACAGATTTTACAACCAAGAGTTAATCAGGATCAAGTAAATGTGCTCAAAACAACCTAACTGTTCAACAGTAGGGGGTGCTATATAATGAAATATGTAATCATTAAAAAAGTTGCTAGGAATATTAAGATAGGAGAATGTTCATGGTACAATAATGAATGGGGAAAACAAACAAGATAAAACATTGTATAAATAATCTCCTAATTTTGTGAAAAAGTAAACATGGACATGCACACCATGATCTATGCAATGGAAGAGCATGACAAGAAATGTTGACATCTCATGGTGATGGCATTATGGGCATTTTAAAATTTACCCTATCACTTTCAAGTATTCTAAATTTTCTAGTGAGCGTATATTATTTTAAATCAAACCATTTTTAAAAATTTCTCAAATCTTGAGTTATCATCCCCATGACTATGTATTCATCACACTTTTCTAAGAATATCTACTCTTGCGTATATTCTTGATAGCACAGAGCTATATAAATTTTAAAAAATGAATTTATACTTTGGCACTCAGGAAAAGTCATATTGTATTACTGACAGTTCATTATTTTTATTTTTTTATTTAATAAAGTATGCAATTTACAAAAAGCTTAAAATGAGAATGCAGCTTCTTTTGTTGCTTTTAAAATAATTTATGCATGCCTTTGGTTTCAAGCTTCTGAATCATTTCATTTCAGTCTGCTATTTAGAGGAACACTGAATAATTATGATAAAAATGACATCAAGAAAGGTAGTCCCTCTTAAAATAGTTTAAAAAAATAGGTTTTAAAATAAAAAAAAATAAAATAAAAAAATTAAAAAATAGGTTTATATTGGGACAAAAAAATACCAAGTCCTAGTGATAAATCGTTGAAGTGGAGACCTTGGAAATGTCCCAATAACAAAGTATTAAAGTAAGACTGTAAAAAGGATACCAAAAAAACTGGGGTGACTGAGAAGGAAGATCCAGAAAAAAAGAATATTAAGGCACTGACAAAGAAAGATTCTTCGCTTGATCAAACCTTAGGCTTCTGAACCTTCTCCTAGGTCACTCTGTGCACTTCCTTATAATATCCAGTTTTGACAAGAACGTTGCTAAGTGAGTTTAGCAGGAGAGCCCCAATCCTCAGTATTTGATCATTCTCAATGTCTGATCAGTTTCTTTTTTTTTTCTTTTTAATTTTTTTCAATATATGAAATTTATTGTCAAATTGGTTTCCATACAACACCCAGTGCTCATCCCAAAAGGTGCCCTCCTCAATACCCATCACCCACCCTCCCCTCCCTCCCACTCCCCATCAACCCTCAGTTTGTTCTCAGTTTTGAAGAGTCTCTTATGCTTTGGCTCTCTCCCACTCTAACTTTTTTTTTTTTCCTTCCCTTCCCCTATGGGTTTTTGTTAAGTTTCTCAGGATCCACACAAGAGTGAAAACATATGGTATCTGTCTTTCTCTGTATGGCTTATTTCACTTAGCATTACACTCTCCAGTTCCATCCATGTTGCTACAAAGGGCCATATTTCGTTCTTTCTCATTGCCCTGTAGTACTCCATTGTGTATATAAACCACAATTTCTTTATCCATTCATCAGTTGATGGACATTTAGGCTCTTTCCATAATTTGGCTATTGTTGAGAGTGCTACTATGAACATTGGGGTACAAGTGCCCCTATGCATCAGTACTCCTGTATCCCTTGGGTAAATTCCTAGCAGTGCTATTGCTGGGTCATAGGGTAGGTCTATTTTTAATTTTCTGAGGAACCTCCACACTGTTTTCCAGAGCGGCTGCACCAATTTGCATTCCCACCAACAGTGCAAGAGGGTTCCCGTTTCTCCACATCCTCTCCAGCATCTATAGTCTCCTGATTTGTTCATTTTGGCCACTCTGACTGGCGTGAGGTGATATCTGAGTGTGGTTTTGATTTGTATTTCCCTGATAAGGAGCGACGCTGAACATCTTTTCATGTGCCTGTTGGCCATCCGGATGTCTTCTTTAGAGAAGTGTCTATTCATGTTTTCTGCCCATTTCTTCACTGGGTTATTTGTTTTTTGGGTGTGGAGTTTGGTGAGCTCTTTATAGATTTTGGATACTAGCCCTTTGTCTGATATGTTATTTGCAAATATCTTTTCCCATTCCGTTGGTTGCCTTTTAGTTTTGTTGGTTGTTTCCTTTGCTGTGCAGAAGCTTTTTATCTTCATAAGGTCCCAGTAATTCATTTTTGCTTTTAATTCCCTTGCCTTTGGGGATGTGTCGAGTAAGAGATTGCTACGGCTGAGGTCAGAGAGGTCTTTTCCTGCTTTCTCCTCTAGGGTTTTGATGGTTTCCTGTCTCACATTCAGGTCCTTTATCCATTTTGAGTTTATTTTTGTAAATGGTGTGAGAAAGTGGTCTAGTTTCATTCTTCTGCATGTTGCTGTCCAGTTCTCCCAGCACCATTTGTTAAAGAGACTGTCTTTTTTCCATTGGATGTTCTTTCCTGCTTTGTCAAAGATGAGTTGGCCATACGTTTGTGGGTCTAGTTCTGGGGTTTCTATTCTATTCCATTGGTCTATGTGTCTGTTTTTGTGCCAGTCTGATCAGTTTCTACATCATCCATAACCCCCCAGGTGATGTCTGATCACCCAGGCCTGCCTTCAGCAAGAATCCTGTTAGGTTGGTTTAGTCAAAATCCACCCCTCACCTTACTTTTGATGTTTCCTCTTAGTAAGTTTTTTTCCACTCTGCTACTTGACTATAAATTCCTACTTACCACATATTGTATTTGGAATAAAGTTCAATCTCCCTCTCTCCCACTGCAAGCCCTCAGTGCAACGGTCCCTACATGGCTCCCCTTGAATAAAGTGTGTCTCAAATCTTCAACAGGTACCATGAATATTGTTTTTCTTTCACAACTCTGAAGCAGAATATAAACACCAGATGATAAATTTATATAATAAACAAAGGGGAAGTATAAGTAACAAAATGTATAAAGGGCTGGGGGCTTTGGAAATAGCCCTGTAGCAAAAAAGGTCAGTAAAACATAGTAATATTTGTCCAGGAATTTAAAAAATTAGGGTTACTGGACAGAGTGGGTCAAATAAATAGTAAAAATAGACTATAAAAATAAGCCAATGAATTTATATAATAAATAAAGAAAGGGAGAATACAAATGGCAGAACAGTTTCCTTGGCAGGCAAAAGTGGAAAAGGCTTTAGGTAAAGAAAAGGGTAAATATTAATTTACATGATATAACTAGCATCTCACTATACACTCCTGTGGGACAAAAATTTTTAATTTTGTTTCTATTTTATTTTCAAAACAAGGAAATGATCATCTGCTTGAGAAAATTATGATGAACTATACCCATTCCTGGTCTTGTCAAGGAATTATTTTGTTCTTTTCATTATTAAGTCTCATTTACTAA
The DNA here is from genome assembly GCF_022079265.1 of Lynx rufus. Taxonomy (NCBI): domain Eukaryota; kingdom Metazoa; phylum Chordata; class Mammalia; order Carnivora; family Felidae; genus Lynx; species Lynx rufus. The sequence goes on from NW_025814889.1 coordinate 63,762,792, forward strand.
GCATATTGTTACCAAAGATGATCACATTCGCTGAAATACTAATGATTGCTTATTTGCTTTTGTTTCAAAAGCAGCCTATGAAATTCTAATAGTTGGTCAGCCATTTGCAGAGGCATGGTTATAAATCTCTTTATCCTGCCATGAGTTCTTAGACCTTTTCTCTTTCAGACTACAATATACCTGAAAATGTAATGCTTAGGGCTCAACCTTGGGATTATACACAAGATTAAAAGCAAGAAAATACTGCAGTAAGATTTTAAAGTTGAAATCTTCCCTATTTAACACTCCCTACTTCCCTTTTCTGCTTTATTTTTCTTCACAAATCTTATCACTACCTGATAGGTTATTTATTTTACAAATTAAGTTCCTTTGTCTCCTCCTCCTTGAAAGCAGGGACTTCTGTTGTTTTGTTCACTGCTAAATTCCCAGTGAACAGGACACTGTCTCACATACAGTAGGGGTTCCATAAATATTTGCTAAATAAATGAATGAACAACCTAATGCTATTAAAAGGAAATACTATTTAAATGAAATGAAAACGATTTAAATTAATAGTCCACTAATATAAAAGTAATTCATACAATTAGGATATTTTACAAGCGTAGGAAAAAATAAGTAAGCTGATGACTAGTCTGTTCTGATGGAAAATTCTCATTCATTTCTGAAAAATAGAATATTATATCTAGTACAATCATCTGGAAGGTTTAAACCCCCATACTGGTCAATATGTCTTAGCACACTTTTAAGTTCAGTGTTTAAAAAAGCAGGAATAGGGGCACCTGGGTGACTTTGTCAGTTAAGCATCTGACTCTTGACTTTGGCTCAGATCATGATCTTACAGTTTGTGAGTTCAAGCCTCGCACTGGGCTCTGTGCAGGGCCTGCTTGGGATTCTCTCTTCACCCCCCTCTCTCTCTGCCCCCACGCCCTCAAAATATATAAATAAACTTAAAAAAAGGGGTTAAAAGAGCAGAAACACTTCTTTAATGGAGGGCAAACCCCTGCAAATTAATGAAGTAAGGTAACATTTTCAGTCATTAGCTATTTATTTCTGTCTTGTAAGCAGCACATTAAATTATCTCCACAATCTTCCTTTCCAAGATCTTAGTATAAATACTTGCATTTTCTATAGGAGGGTAAGATTTCATTGTGAATACGTAACTTTCCCACCTTCCTCCTGAATCATCTTCCACTACTGACTCCATTGAAGTTTAGACAATCTATTTAAATAAAAGAGTTTAATCAAAGTTTTAAAAATTCTTATTTTTTTAAGATTTTATTTTTAAGTAATCTCTATACCTAAAGTGGGGCATGAACTCACAATCCCAAGATCAAAAGTCGCATACTCCACCGACATAATTTTTTACTTCACTGTACAGCACTCCTTTTCCAAATATGTAAAAGGATACTGGACTGAAGACTTTCCAGACCTCCAGGCTTTATGAATGAGAATTCCGAACTCAGTCCCTGGAGTAAGGAGAACTGAGTTCTAATCCTAACTTTGCCAGTAACCCAATCTCAGACTTCTACCAACACATTATAATGCCACTGTCTTCAGGGTTAGGCCATTTGATCTCAACCACTGCTTCATGTAGTTCTTCCCTAGGAAAGATGGCGCTTAACATGTACCTTGCTCCTCAGAGTATTATCTTATCTTCTTTGGGGCCACCCCTCCTAATAGAGTCCATTTTAAGGTAGAAGTGAGGTATCTGAGGGCTCTTTCATTGTGGAAGATCTTGTTACACTGGGTACACAAAATGTAAGTGGCAGTGAGCCACCTGAATTTTCAGAAGAGGCAAGCAGAGAATTCAGTGAAGGGAATAAAAAAGAAGTAGAATTATGCCTTTTGACTAAATGGCCCAAACTAAATAAATAAATAATATGTAGGTTCTTGAAAGATGGCTTAAAAGTAAGATGTTTCTTTCGGACTATTTGCAAAACTATGTATGTTACAAAATTTTTGGTACTTACCTTTTTTCCTCATAGTGCACCTTTATGTTCAATATTTTAGGTCACTCAAAATTTCCTGGGGGCTACCAAAGCACAGTTTCCAACTCCAAAAGTAAGACAAGGCATGTGTCACCCTTGTTTTGGAGTAGCTGAGCCAGACACTATGTGTAGGTGGTGTAACAGTTAAGGGCCTGGGCCCTGAATTAGCAGACCTAGGTCTGAATTCTAGTTTTACCACTTCTTAGGTGTGTGATCTTGGAGTAAGTTGTTAACTCTCTCTGAAACTCACTCACTAAATAGGTAAAACAATGTAGGTTTATATACAGGGGTATGCTTATAAAAATGAGCTAATGTACTCAATGCTGTCAGCAGAGAAGCCAGTGTAGAATCAGCTTAATATTAGTTATCAGCAGATCAACTCCATAACCAACCCTGTGTTGGCACGGAGAAGGCTCCACTGGCAGAAAAGGTATATTTGAAAGCAGAAAAAATATGGTGATGAAAATTTCTAAGTTTTCTGACTAAGAGCTGTAAAGGGGTATATATTTATGAATGATGAATACTAGACTCTGAAAGGAAAAGAAACAGCAATGCAAACAGTACTGCAACTGTGTGATCCATGCACAGCATTTTTTCCCTTTAATATGTCTGCTCTCACTATACAGCTTTCTCACATTTGGAACTAAATGAATTAATAATTCTGACACATTTTAGAAACATATTTAAAGGAACACCTTCAGGGGGACCTGAGTGGCTTAGTCTGTTAAGTGTCCAATTTCGGCTAGGTCATGATCTTTCAGTTTGTGGGTTTGAGCCCCATGTCGGGCTCTGTGCTGACAGCTCAGAGCCTGGACTCTGCTTCAGATTCTGTTTCTCCCTCTGTCTCTGCCAACCCCCCCCACCCCCACTCTCTCTCTCAAAAATAAATAAACATTAAAAAAAGTTAAAAATAAAAAAAATAAAGGAACACCTTCAGCTAGGAAATTAGTAAGGATTTCATTCCTTTCAGGTTATTAAAAATAGAGTATAAGCAGTACAAACACAAGGATACACAAATATTACCGCATATACATGCACCCCAACAAATTCCAAATACCACAGTACCTAGCTTAGAATAGTGTTTATTAAATTAAGCCAAGTGTTACCGTCACATATTATAAAGATAATTTACTATGTTTTCCTTTTTCCTGACCAACAGAGACAGAGACAGAGACTGGAGTTAATACTGTTACAAGTTAACGAATGCCTGAAGCCAGCGCTGGCCTCAGCACTGGAAGAAGCAAGGGCGGCTCCTTTTTTAGAGGTCTTGGGAGGGAGAAGGACCTTGCCAATACCTTGATTTTGGACTTCTAGCTTCCAAAACTATGAAAGAATAAATTTCTGTTGTTTTAAAAGCCGCCAAGTTTGTAGTATTTTGTTATAGCAGTCCTAGGAAACTAATACAGATAGTGAAAGTATCATTTTTCTAATTCCATTAGATGGCATTACATTTGGTCATTTAAAGGGAAACTACTCCCACGGGGCACCCGGTTAGCTCAGTTGGTTAAACGTCTGACTTTGACTCAGGTTATGATCTCACGGCTTGTGGTTTCGAGCCCTGTGTCGGGCTCTGTGCTGACAGTTCAGAGCCTGGAGCTTGCTTCCGATTCTGTCTCCCTCTCTGTCTGTCCCTCCCCCACTCATGCCCTGTCTCTCTCTCTCAAAAATAAACAAACATTAAAAACAATTAAAAAAAAAAATAAAGGGAAACTTCCCAAGCACACACTACTTAAAAAATGAAAAATATGTCCAGTCTTTAGATTTTTTACATGATGGAATTAAAAGTCAAATACTCATAGAATGTCAATCCATATATTTTTTAAAATATGTATGTATGTATGTATTTATTTTGATAGTAAGAGAGCTGCGTGTGTGCAAGCAGGGGAGAGGGGCAGGGAATCCCAAGGAGGCTCCATACTGCCAGCACAGAGCCTGACACAGGGCTTGAACCTACAAAGCATGAGATCACAACCTGAGCCAAAATCAAGAGGTGGATGCTTAACCGACTGGGCCACCCAGGTGCCCCAATCCATATTTCAAATGGGTTGTTTTGGTCTTTGGAAAAGTAATCAGTTCGATAAGATAGTTAATGGTTACAATGCCCCATTAAAGTTGCGCAGCATTGTACCTACCCTTCATTATCCCTTCAACGGACTATTCAAGTGAAGAACATGCTTACTTGTTATTAGTTGGTCCTGTTGCCAAGACATCAGACTGTAGCTTTGGAAAGAACCCTTGCTCATATTTGCCTTGACCAATTTTCATATCAAGCAGATGTGGGTGGATTGCAGTGTGATCCATTTTCATTAGTCGCTGCTCAATTGATTGGGCTATAAATTAAATTTATAACAAATTAGAGACATTTCATTGGCTAAACCTTAAAACAATGCTTCCTCCACTCATGCACCAACAAGGAACTCAATCTTTCTGACACTCTAAAACAGATTTTTATAAAAGTTCTTTAGAAATCAGTGTAAATATAAAAAGGTTAATTTTAAGTAAACACTAGATGACTAATTTTCATGGTATTTTCTGCCTTTGTCAATCGCAGAGCAGCAGGGTTGAAAAATCTATAATTTAGTACTAAAACAAGTCTCCCCTAAGTGGAATACTCAATATTTTAATACTTCAATATTAAATATTTCAATATTTAAGAAAAATATTTTCTTAATGAAAATATGTTCTAAGTACAAATTTAAGAAAATGATGGTAAATAAAATATTGTCCTTCAAATGAAAGACAAGGAAGGAAAAGCAAGCACAGTAGTCTTTTTTACTTTTATTTCTTTGTACACAGACCCATTAAATACTCATAGTTCTCCATTTGTAAAAACAAGAAACTATGTAAAGTTTATGACTTCACTTTTAGCAACACTCACATTCTCATTAGTAGGAGTCATTTAGGAGTGTTTATTAGATCAGGAGGGGTAATGCAGAGAATAAAATAAGCAGGCATTTAGAAAATGTCCAGAGGATAAGAAACTGGCCTTCTGAAGAATAAAATAGGCCAAAGTTAAAAGATAGGAATTACTCAACATTTCTATTTAAAACTGCTTAAAGTTAGGAGATTATCTCAAAGACCCAAGAAATAGCAAATTATCTCTCTAGTAAAAAAAAAAATCTGATCTTAAATGTTTTTATGAACTGAATTTTCAAGAGAAAATATATTTGTGAAGCGAGACTAGGTCTTTAATCCTTTAGATTACCAAAAGGGGAGAACAAGCAGTAATGGTTGTGTGACAAACAGATCATACTGTGGGAACTGCTAATCTTGGGATTTAAGAGAAGTAAAAAGGTATTTTTATAAGTATTTCATGGAACCAATTTATTTTGCCCGGCTCAATACCAGCAGATTGAGTACTGCTGGTTATTCCCCATACATAGTCTTAAAAACTTTCCTTTTGAGTGGAAAGTTTTTTGAAAAAAACTTTCCTTTTGAGTGGAAAGTGGATCTGTCCATGGCATATTCCACACTTCTCAAAAGAACATGCTTAATACCATCTTGTGTGTGGTTAATGTTTCACCTAAGCCAGTTGCTTGTGTCTGATGACAGCAGTGAGGGATACTTTGCAGAAGTCACTATTATCCTCTAGGACTAAAACTTCACAATATTAGATATCTATCTCAAACTTCCCTATTTTTCCTTTATAATTCAGAATAATTTATCCAAAACTTCTTGAATTTCATTTTATTTTTATTTTTTTTTATTTAAAAAAATTTTTTTTTTTTCAACGTTTATTTATTTTTGGGACAGAGAGAGACAGAGCATGAACGGGGGAGGGGCAGAGAGAGAGGGAGACACAGAATCAGAAACAGGCTCCAGGCTCTGAGCCATCAGCCCAGAGCCCGACGCGGGGCTCGAACTCACGGGCCGCGAGATCGTGACCTGGCTGAAGTCGGACGCTCAACCGACTGCGCCACCCAGGCGCCCCTCATTTTATTTTTAATGTGTAACTTCTAACTTCTCTTAAAACACAGTCCGTATGTTTTATGTTAGGCAAAAGAATGCCATGTTTTAATATGAAATGATATTTAAGTTTTCAGTGATGCCCCCTGGCTCTTCACAACCCTATCTATACTCTCAGTGCTCCTAATATTTATAAAACACTTAATTAACAGATGGTTTAGGCAAAATAAAGCTTAGATTCATGGCATGGAATTCTCTGAAGTCCCTGCCAATTTTATGTTCCATGAAATACTACAAAATTCCATCTCTGCCAATGAATGCTTCTGTTCTCATGAAAGGGAAAAAAAAGGTAGCTTCAGTTTTTCCGCTGGATTTAAAATGACAGAGAAATCCATCTGATACTGAGTTATTCTCCTTTAGTCAGGAAGCTTTTTGAAAACAAAAATCATGATTCATAATGAGTTACTCTAGGGTTTATATTTAAGATTGCCTTGGGAGTGTAACGCAATGTTACTTTTCAGTAATTATACCACCAGTGAATACTGAACATTTAGAAATTATTAAATGCCTGCTTTGAGAGGTCACGGGCCTGTTAGATTTTCAAGGTTTTGTGCCAATACTCATTTTCTGTGATTGGTAAGAAAAAAGAAAAACTCTGTATTACTATCAACTTGTCTTTCTGCACAGAAATCATGCGGTTCTGGTGCCACAATATCAACAGCAGATAGCCTCTGCCTAAAGAGTTCACCTGCAAATCAAAATTCTTTTTAGTTAGAGGCAAAACAAAAAATAAAATCAAAACAACAAAGGACAAAAAAATACCCAATAAAAGTCAATAATAAACAACAAATGCCAACCTCTATACTTTTGTTTGGGGTGGGAAGAGGATAATTTTACATGATGAAAGAAATAACTGCACCATTTATGGGGGATACAGACACAGTCACAGCCAGATGCCTTCTTTCACTTAAAAAAAAAGTCTTTTGATAAATTAGGTTCCTGGGAGTCTAGTGCTTTAGTCTAATCACAATTTTCATATGTTAAACCTATAATGGTGTATTTTCAAGAGTATTATATAATTTCTGTGATGATAGTGGGAATGTCAACCTCTTTGAGGGGCTGACAGAAAATCTATTTTAATTGAAAAGATTTTCTGGAAGCACACAAATAAAGGAATCAATGCTTAGCTCCATTAAAAAAATTCTGTCATGAAGGTTGGAATGAAATTTTCTCAACAAGGCATTATATTATTCACATGGCTATTAAAGCACTGAAAGTCATACTATTCTCTGAATAGGCACAGACAGTTTCATTCATTCCACTCCCTCAATTTCCAGAAATATGGAGGTAACTGCCATTTCCTGAAGGGGCTCCAAGGATCTACCCTCCTAAGTGGGAATAAAACAGAATGATGTTTCAGCATAATCATGAATTCTCAAAGAGACCTCTTAAGACTAAAGACATCATTCACATACTTCTTTCCTTAAATATGCTACAACTATAGCATCACCACTCCTGTGACTTTGATCTATTTAAATAAAGTGAGAAAGGCAAACATGGAGGCAGAACAAAGAAACTCTTTTCCTGCTTCTTTTTGCTTCAGCAAAAAACTTGCTCTCAAATAGCAACTATGCTTGAAGGGGAAAAAAAAAATTAAAGAAAGGGGCATTCAGGTGATAGGAGGCAGTTTATTTGGCAAAGGAAGTGTTAGGAACAAGGTAGAAATGTATAAAATGTGTGGACTGGTACACTTCATGTTTCTTTACTAAATAAACATCTAATGTGGTAGTAAGGCTTCAGGTGCTAGAATCAGTCAACCCTGAGTTCAAATCATGCTCTATCAATCACTAGCCAAGCAACCATAAGCAAGTTACTTAACCTCTCAGCTTTCCCAACTATAAAATGAGGACAGTCATAAAACAGAAATAAATGTTTCTGAAATAAACCCCCTCATTGTTAAGGTCAAATCCAAAAATGCATGTGATATGATGTCTGGAACATAGTAAGTACTCAGAAAATACTATTAATATGTTTATTTATTTAATGGACTACATTACTGATGGCCAAGACTGATGGTTCTCTCAGGGCAAAAACTGGTGTCAGGGTTGGGGAACCTCTAATTTTTTTTTAATTTACTTTTTTTTTTAATGTTTATTCATTTTTTGAGAGAGTGAGCGAGAGAGGGAGGGAGGGAGGGACAGACAGAGCACAAGTGGGGGAAGGGCAGAGAGAAAGAGGGAGACACAGAATCTGAAGCAGGCTCCAGGCTCTGAGCTGTCAGCACAGAGCCTGATGCAGGGCTTGAACCCATGAACCACGAGTTCATGACCTAAGCCAAAGTCACATGTTTAACCAAGCCACCCAGGCGCCCTAGAAAAACCTCTAATTTGAATATAAGAATTCAGAGATTTTAATTTCAATAAATGAATTATAATTAATGGCACCACTAGAAAGTAAATAAATTGTTGTAGTTATGTAAATTAGGCAGCATCTCAGATTCACTATTTTAAATTAATACTTATTTTTCTTTTAATGAAAAGAGGTGAGAAGTAAAAAGGCAACATAAACAGCAAGAAAGAAATTTACATTTTTTCACTTAAGGCAATAAAAGAGAATAAGACAAAAATCATAGCAACCTTATGGTTATATTCAAGTTTTCATTGTTTTTCCTCTTTTAAGGGGAGAGGAATGTCAAATAGGAATAGGATGGACACTAATTCACAGAAACAGAAGGAAACAAAAGGATAGAAAACACTTGATAGAGTATAAGGATTAATCATGAAATCTAAAATTGAAAATTAATTTTCAGCTTATAAGGCCAACAATGTGTAAAAAGAAATCATGAATTTTAAGTCAATTTTAAAAGGTGTGACAAATGTACCTGCTTCTTTTAAAGTGCTGCATTTCTGATAGATAGATGTCCTCAAGGTGGGTGCCCTTACATTATACAGTCTTATCTTCTCAATCCGAGAGTCAAAGACCCGTAGCAAAGAATCTTTCTCTTCCCACTGAGACATAATTTTATTATCAATAAAGGTAGCAAACATCTGTGTTTCAATGAAGCGTGAAAGAAATGGCAGGTAAGGCTCAGGCTGGTCAGACAGAAAGGAAGCCTGTAATGAGATAAGTAGAAATTATTAGTGCAAAGACACTATCTTAGTACTACACAGTAAATCTGAAAAATATTTGTTGCTGAGGTCATTTAAAAAAAATCTTGTAACATGCAAAACTGATGCATGAAATTAAAAAATTTTTAAATTCACTTTTCCTTTTAAAGTCATGGAGTTTAGGTGACTTAGTCCTTTAGCCTTTCAAAATTAATTTACATGCTGAAACTCATGATCATTATATAGAAAATAGGGCATAATTAGTGAAAGATGGCGGATCAGATGCTGCCATATCATCAACCATCCTCTTCACTTATCAATAATTTTTGACCCTTTTTCTAATGAGCTATGATTTTTTTCTTCTCTCTATTCCTAGTCTATGCAGTATACCTCTGAGTCATAAGGCACTGACATGATCAACGGATACGACTGTGATATATACATAAGTCATAACCTTCTAAAAACATGGAATTTGTGCCTATGGGTGAAATCTTTGTTTTTCAAGTGGATGTTTTTCTAGGCCCCAACACTGTTCAAGACTGATCAAGACTGTTCAACACTGTTCAAGATCAAACTCCTTCCAGACCTGTGCTGATTGAAGAGTCTGGGCCTTAACTAAAACAAGTATTGGCTGAAAACCCATCCAAAGCTATTCAAGCCTTTGGAGAAAACATGTGCAACAAGCTGCAGGTTCCTGTTACCAGACTGTCTGCTGCACGGAATGGTTCAGTAAATTGTAACCAGTTCTTAATTCAAAGTGTTCTTTTTGTCAGGTCCATGTGTGTACAGGAATTCTAGTCACAGTTTGGTACTAGCTGAAATATGGAAGTGAATTACTATTTCAGCTGCTGGGTTGGTTTTGCTTTTCATTCTTTTGAGTAGGTGCAGTGTGGCAGAAGCCAGAAAGCGGAAGACGGAAGGGTAAGTTCTGACAATCTCCTCCTTAATAGTCATTGGCTTCTTACCAGCATGTTTATTTTTCATTCTAAAATTTAGGAAGCCTTTAAAAAAGTTCCTTATGGAAACCTACTTATTCAATTTAAGTGCTTCCATAGTTCAGATGTATTTACATAAATCTGAATAGCCAGAGAAAGGTTCACGGTAGTCTCTAAAAATCAATACACCTCTTCAAAAGATATTTTACAGGTGAGTACCAATTTTACTTTTTCTAGAGCAAACAGTTTTTTTTTTTCCCTCTAAATGGGCCAAATGTCTGCCTTTGATGTTCAGACCCTCACAGACTACAACACTGAAATCAGCAAAGACTTGGCTTGGAGAACTAGCATGTGATAGTCCTGTACATTTTCCTAGTGAAAAATGAGATGGTTACAAGCCTTCTGGAATCCACATGAAACTTTCATTTCTCTAGTCGTTACATAAAAAGAATTCCATTTATAGTTTGAAGCTACATAAAGATTAAGAAGGAAGAAAGTACCAGTGCTCGATTTAGATAAGAATTTGAATTGCCCCAAGGATAAATCATGAGTGTACACAGATTAGTTCCAAGTTGGAGAGGAAAAAATGGTTAAGCTTAATAAGAAAGGAACCTAAGAGCAGGAATACATTTGGAGAAGTGAAGGCTTCTTAATTTATTGAAGAAGTTTTCTCAAACATAAAATGTATCAGAACTTAACCGTTCAGTGTAGTTTATATACTTCAACTGAAAACAATGTCTGAGGAAATCAGAAAATAACCTTTGATACTACCCACCGTTCCAAAAATTTTTTATTAATATTTGTCAGAGACTCCATAATTGTAAATTAGCTTCTTAGAATACATTAGCTCCTTTGAGAGGTCTTTCAAGACACAAAGATACCATTTAGCAAAAAGCCATAATGCATTCTAATAGCAATATCGTGCCTTGGCAAAACTGAAGCAGGGGACTGAACTATACCCTAGTGACTCAAAAGAGTTAATGCACACCTCTAAGTGCTTTTATCTAGAAAACAAAAATAAACAAAAAAATTGGTAGATATGCCAAGAAAATCTGCCAGAAAACTCTATGGTAAACCTTAGACAGAAGCTTCAACTTCAGCAGGACAATCAAAAGCCAGTGTCATTTTCTGTCTTCCTTTCCCACAAACTTTGGAAGAGAACCTTAGACTTATAGTCATAAAACCTAATTTATTCACTTTTCCTCTCTTTTTGATCCTAAGATGAGGTAAAACTTTGTCTTCTGAAACTAGAGTGTTATCTTTGCATGGACAAGTTGAGACGTCATTATAGGACAAAGACAAAATATAAGAATAAGTTCTTAACGGGAAGGGAGAGAGGAAAAATCTGTGTTTAAAAAAGTTAACGAAATTAGTAAGACAGCCCACTACGAGTCATAAAAAAAGGGAAACTATGTTTTTTTTTTACTTTGTCAAAGTTCTGCATCTGTTCTCGGTTGGTAAGCCAGGACTCCATGTCCTGGGCAGTCTGAATCACAAATGCTTCGTAATCTGCAAACATCTGTGTGAAGCGGTTGGCAAAGACCTCGCGGAGCTGCACATTGAGCTGGTAGTCCCTTAGCTCAGCCTCTTCACACTGCAGCTTTAAATCCTTTTCTTTTTCACTCAGAGAGGCAGAGAGGTCCATTTTTTCCACGGTCACACCAGTCCGCTTGGCCAGAGCTTGGAGGCGGGCTATGGTTTCATTGCCCTTCAGTAACTCATACATGCTGATGTTATGAGTGGAGACATTGCCATTCTTCTTGTCATTGACCAAGTCCTTAAGAACCAGATTCTTCAGTTTTGTGGCACTCTCACTGCAATGGAGACTGCCCTCAGGAGGGATACCAAATTGAAGAAGCACTTCAGAGAGTTCCTGGATAAAATCCACCTTATTGGGGAACTGTGGAAACTCTTCAGGCAATTCAATAAAATGGTTGTCAATATCCACAAAACACAAATTAGCCTGAAAGAGAAAAAAGTAATACAAAGGTTTTAAAATAAAGGAATTTTATATTCTAAAATATCCTTGCCAACTATTTTTTTAAGTTCATTTATTCATTTTGAGAGGGAGAAAGAGGCAGAGAGAGAGGCAGAGAGAAAATTCCAAGCAGGCTCCGTGCTGTCAGCACAGAGCCTGACATGGGGTTCGGTCCCACAAACCATGAGATCATGACCTGAGCCAAAATCAAGGGCTGGATGCTCAACTGACGGAGTTACCCAGGTGCCCTCTTGCCAACTGTTATAAATAAAGTCATAGATTACACTGACTTTTCAAAATTAAGATATAACTGACATATAACATTTTGTTTCAGGTGTATGAATCAATATAGATTATGAAATGATTACCACAGTAAGTCTAGTTAACATCCATCACCATAAATAATTACAATTTTTCTTGTGATGAGAACGTTTAAGATTTTATTGTGCCTTTTATGCTAACTTTCTCAAGGCTAAGAATTTTTATTCTTTAAAAATTTTTTTTCTAGCATTTTTATTCTTCAAAAACAAATTTCAGTTAAGCATGGGACTCAATTCCAGCTCAGGTCATGATCTCACAGTTTGTGAGATTGAGCCCCGTGTCAGGCTCTGTGCTGACAATGCAGAACCTGCTTGGGATGCTCTCTCTGCCCTTCTACCGCTCACACTTTCTCTTTCTCTCAAAATAAATAAAGAAAAAAAAGCAGCCAGTTATTAAAAAAAAAAGTTCTTTTTCCAGCATTTTTTTCCCTAGGTGAGTATTTTATACCATATTTAATATATACGGATAATTTTCTCTGGGACTTAGCAATTTGTTATAATCTGGACATGATTCTGTAACACAAAGCATCCATTAGGCATTCCTAAATGAGTAAAGGTACACAGAGTCATAGTACCTTACAAATAGAAGGCACTGGGTAAAATGTTCAATGGATGAATCCAGCCTGAACTTCCTATGCCATTCCACTGCTCTGACACCATCTGTAATTTAGAATTAATAATTGCTAAAATTTAGCAGCTTAGTACCCCCAAATGGGATGAAATTGGCAAAGAGCAATCCAATTCACAAAAAATTAACAAATTTTCAGTTTATCCAAAATTAGCTTCAACCTCTTAGACCGCAAACTGTTTCAGAAGTTATTAGACAAATAGCAGGAGACAGTGGTAGAGGCAAGTGCTTAGACAACTACAAATGATTGCCCCTTCAATAATTAAGAGCTGATTCAGGAGATATTTTTGAGTTGAAAAAAAGAGGAAATAGAAATCAGAGCAAAGTTTTTTTGAGTTTGCTTATGCAATAGATTTTGATTTTATATTGAATAAAAAGACTTTTAAATATTTTCTAAATAGTTATGGACAATTCAAGTGGCCAAGTACATGCATGCAATTCTGATTATCCCTCAGGTACTTGATTATAGTAGACTCTGAAACAATATTTTACTTTTACTGCTCACACTCTCTTAACCAGAACAAGGTTGTCAGTGTAAAGGAAGATTGTGCTCATAGACTCTGGAAGGGTGGGAGGCCAAAGGTATAGCCCAACACATAAAACTGATGCTGACTACATTAGTGGCTGGACACAGGGCATAGAGTGGAAGTCAATCAGCAGAACAGAAGTTTCACCTTGTTGTCTCCCTGTCTCTCCTATAGCCCGGCCACCCAGGTCAGCAAGGAGACAATTCACACTGTCCTTTGATCCTGTATGGCCAGGTAAGATAAAAGGAGGAGAGCAAAGAGTTGGGTTTTTATTTTTCTCTTTTGATCCCTGATCTTTATGTTAGGTGCTGATGTACAAGAAGTACAGCAAAGTTCTACATTTAGCTCAATCGAAACTCAAGAAGACTTTCCTCCATCTAAGAACAGAAAATCAATAACAATTCCTCAAGTCTGAAGTGACCTCTGAATTCAACTGTTTATTCTGCAGATGAACTAATTAAGGCCCAAGAAGTTAGGCGACTTCCTGACACCTGTTCTAGATAAGCATCCTCAAACAGCCTGGTGGCTTAAAAGATTTTTTCCCTACAATTTTCCTCATTTCCAACATCAGTAGTTTCCTCTAATTAAAATAAGAGGTGAAGTCAAATCTTGCTGAAGACAGTATTGCTGCCTACAGTTTTCTGTAAATCCACATCCTTATATATGTAACTATAGTCTCTAGAAAGCAGGGTATGTTGAAAGACTTAGGGGGAGAAAGTAGGTCACTATAATTCAAATGGATGATTCAGTATCTTTAAAAATGGAAGAAAAAAATTCACTAACTTGCTAATCTAAATGTTAGCCAGCAACCTCCCACCACTTACATTTTGTACCATCTCCTTCATTAATGCCTTCCTGCTATCTTCTTCTATCCTTCTATGAAAAGAGAAAATGATACATCTGGGAAATTTTAAAGCTTGTTATGCTCATATAACCACTGTGAGCTGAAGCTTGTTATGCTCATATAACCACTGTGAGCTGAAAGGGCCGTAGGGCAAGGCGGGTGTTCCAGCACCACAGCTAACTGGCCTGCCTTCATGATTCCATGAGTCTCTCATACCCTCCTATGACTGCTTAGGTTGGGGACAAGTTGGGGCTTTGATTATCGCAAAATAAAAATAGAACTGTTAACTTGCATTATGAAGACTTATGGAAGAAAAACCGAAAAGCCTTTTTTCTAAAACAAACAAGAACTCCATATAATAGGGCATTCTGCTAAGTCACTTTTTTACTTTTAATACCATTAAACCAAAAAATTCCAACAGAAAAAAATAAAAATAAAAATTCTATCAGGAGAGCTCAATAAATATTACATATGCAATAAAAAACACTCTTGACATCTCAATCTTATATTGTTTCAGGACTAAATAGTTCTCTATTTTTTACTATCAATGCTGCTTACACAAATTCATGGTAAGTAATCACGTCTAGTTAAAAATGAAAAATGCAAAAAAAAAAAGAGAAAAGTTCCCTTAAAAGAAAGGGAACAAAGACTTAAAGTTTAATCATTTCTTCTGCCACGAAGCTTTCCCATGTCCCTACCCTAAAGGTATTCTGATTTCCTCTGCATATATGCTTAGTTCATTCATTCCTCTTAATTATTTTTTTAACCTCTATTATTGATATTTGTAAATGACTTACTTTGGAAAGCAAAAATTACATCTTATTTATCTTGATGTCTCCTAATGTATCCTACACTGGTAGTGTATGAGAAGACACTGTTTGGTGAATGAATGAATAAGACTCAAGGAGACAGTCATTTTGTGGAACCCCAAAGATGTACACAGGAGGAGGAAGTATCCAGGAATGTGAGGCCAGGGCAGCTCTCTCCATGCTTACTAAGGAATATAGTTTCTCAACGGCTGAATTAAGCTGGCATAAGGGTAAACTGGAGGAGAATATTTAAATTTTTTTTTAATGTTTATTCATTTTTGAGAGAGAGACAGAGAGCATGAGTGGGTGAGGCGCAGAGAGAGAGGGAGACACAGAACTTGAAGCAGGCTTCAGGTTCCAAGCTGTCAGCACAGAGCCCAAAAGAGGGCTTGAATCCACGAACCATGAGATCATGACCTGAGCCGAAGTCGGACACTCAACCGACTGAGCCACCCAGGTGCCCCATGGAGAGAATATTTAAAATATTCCCACAGAATCTCAGGGGCAAGACATAGCAAAAACAAAGTGGAAAAAGCAATTTCAGTTTTTCTCTGGATTTCTTGCCCACCATTTACTGTAAAGACAAGCAAGAATGGGAATAAGTGAAGTACCCTTCTCTGCAGTTCATCCCCAGTGCTGTATCCTTCTACCGTCACTTTCTCTACCCCACCCCCTGAAAAAACAATTTAACAAATGGCTACCTGTGCCTATCATTTTAGAACTATGGGGAAAGTAAGTGGGTGGTTAATTATAAGTCTATGTAGTTACATTAGTTAGCTAACAACTAAAATCATACCTTCTTAAAATAATCATTTTGCAAACTTATCATCTTCATAACTATTCTAAGAAGCCCTGTCACTATTTTTTTCCCATCACTATTTTTAACTATTATTTTATTTTATAGTTTTCAGGGAAAGGAGGGAGGAGGTATTACTAGTGAGTGCATTTAAGTCAATTTTAAAAATGGCTATTTTTATACCTACATCTTCCTCAAATTATGTGAAGTAGATTATTTATCTCATTGTAAAATGTTATGAGCACAAGGTGATCTGTATTTTTTTTACTCTAAAGATAAGCAAACTTAAAAATTCTGAGAGCTAATGCAGCAATGTCTGTGATTTTCTAAACTTTTAACTCGTTAAATCAATCCTCTTTAATAAATGTACATACCCATCTATTCATAGAGTAGAAGAGTATGAAATAATCTGGGTCAGCTGTTAGCATTTTCTTCCAAAATAATGATGTACTAACATATACTTTCTATACAGAAGCACTGCTATTTTCACAGCTGACCCAGGTTATTTCATATTATTCTACTCTACGAATAGATGGATATGTACATTTATTAAAGAGTATTGACTGGGGCGCCTGAGTGACTCAGTCAGTTGAGCATCTGACCTTGGCTCAGGTCATGATCTCACAGTTCATGAGTTCGAGATCTGCACTGGGCTCTGTGCTGACGCTTAGAAGCCTGGAGCCTGCTTCGGATTCTGTGTCTCCTTCTCTCTCTCTCTCTCTGCCCCTCCCCTGCTTGTGCTCTCTCTCACTCTCTCTGTCTTTCAAAAAACAAATAAATAAACTTAAAAACGTATTGATTTAAAAAGTAAAAAGTTGGAAAATCAAAGTCACTGCTGCAAGAACTTTCAGAATTTTTATCTTTAGAGTCAGAAAATATACACATATAGGGAGACAGAAAGATTTCCCCACTCCAAAAATATATAGTTGGCATTTAAAAACTCTCAACAATTATAACTCATGTAAAAATGGGAAGATAATATTTATATACCAAAACATACTGTCTTATAAAATATCACTTGATTAATATACAAACAGACCAGATACTCAACAAGAAACTAAAACATGTCACTATTTAAGTCCTTA
Source organism: Lynx rufus (assembly GCF_022079265.1). NCBI lineage: Eukaryota > Metazoa > Chordata > Mammalia > Carnivora > Felidae > Lynx > Lynx rufus. The sequence continues at coordinate 63,779,715 of NW_025814889.1, forward strand.
AACTTAAATTGCATTTAAAATACATTTGGCTAATCTATTTCTTTTTCCTTGAAAATTTAAAGGATTACTTTTTGAACTGACAAGATACTTAGATTAATCTAATAAAAGAGAAAACAAGAGAGTTCAGGTAATAGAGAAAAGAGAGATAATGGGGAGGCAAAAGCAGAGAACATGCATAAGCTCAAAAGAGCAAGACAACTTTTATAAGCATTTTATATGATCCCAATCAAGCTATTTTTCCCTGAACAAAAATGTTAATTTTGGAAGGGAAATATTCATTGGAATAAAGTAAGCAATGGATGATTACAGGAATCATTAATGGGTATAACAGCTGTAGCTTAGTATGTTATTTTAAATTCACTTATTAAAATGAGAATCTCTATGGGAAATAAGAACAAATAAAAGCACAGCACAGCATGGAAGATCTTATTAAGAAAGATGCTAATTAAATAGCTAATAATATCATATAGTTAACTATTTAATGTTTTTTAATAGGCCATGGCACTCTCATCACTATTTCATTTCAAAGGTTTTACAGTCCAATTCCGAGTACCATTAACAACAGATAAAAACTACATTCAAAATACTTTCAAGAATTCCTAATTTTCTTAAACAACATCTGAAAATACAACACACAGAAAGCACAGTAACCTTAAGGTGGCCTAAAAGCTAGGGGTTAGAGTTTTTATCTCAATCACCTAGCCAAGCTGACATTTAGAAAAAAGCTGATAACTAGCTTAGGTCTGAAAACAAAGAATACTAAAGTATTTGATATTTCCATATCTATAGTTTGCTGAAAGATGTTACTTTTCATTTGAAGGAAGTCAAGAATCAAATTCATCTCAATTAATGATGTGAAGATGTGAAAACCTGGGCTATTTTGTTTAAAAGTAGAATTTATAAAATAAATGAGGGGAAAAAGGAATTAAATGCTATTCGAATGATAAAGCAACTAGATAATGCTACTGTTGCTCCCTCCTCACAGATTTATCGCTGTGAAAACTTGCCACTGTCCTGTTTGAACCATGCTTACTTAACTAATGACTAGTCCCAGCAAGCATCAGGAGTCAGGATCTGCACTCTATGGTTCAGGCTCTACCTTAGCCCTACTTGGAAAATTCAGGACAGTCAGAGACACAGTTTAGACAAAGACAATGCTAAGAAAAGTGGTCTTGACCTAAATCAACAAACAGTAAATGCTTCATCACCCATTATAAGTTTTACCTCTTGAGGAAGTTCTAGTTTAGAACGGTCAGTTCCTTCTTTTGACTGAAGGCCCATCAGATAAGGGACAGGAGCATCAAGAAAATGTAGCAGAGAAGCAGGGAGGATGGGCACATAAACATGCTGCCATTGAAATGGGAACAAAAGTGTGGTGATGCCTTCCGCCACAGTCATCAAGCGTTGATAATCTGCACAGAACAAGGAAAAAAGGAGGGGAAGATTCCAAATAAAAACATAATCACTGCATTAAGCTTGAAAATATTAATTTCCAGAATAGACTCTTGTTCTAATAAATAAAATGTTTCTTTATGATCATGCAGAAAATAGGTCTATCCCACTATAATTAAAGAGTTAAATGGTTTCACTTGAATGGTATTAAGGGGGTAGGAATAGGTGGGAAACCTTATCATATTTTTGCTTCTGAAATCACCAGTATGTAAATTTACATTCCCTTAAAATGTGAAGGAAACAAGAACTAACAGAATTGTTCTTGGCATGTCTCCTATTGAAAATGTATAAGAATATTGCTACTGATCACTTTTTGTATACATGCAGATCTATATAATCCCCAATTCAGAGGCTCTTTTTTTTCTTGTATGTATGATCATGGTGATGATGGCCTATGGTTATCCTGATAATACTTATTTTAGCCTTCATTTCGTGGGTATAAGAAATCAAACAAATACATGCATTCATAATTATACGTCTTATATTTAACCCCCAACTACATAACTATCAAATCTAAAAACAAAGTGAAAGTTATCAGAAAATTAAAAGTTGGTTTTTGCCTGTGTTTTGTTTACATTAATTAATTTATCAAAACTAAAAACTGCTTATAATATTAAAGTGCCCCCTCCTCATTTTAGATATAATTGACATATAATACTATTAGTTTTAGGTGTACACATAATAATTTATGTCTATATTGCAAAATGATTACCACAGTAAGTCTGGTTAATATCCATTACCTCACATAGTTACAAATAAAGTGTCCTCTTAAACCACTCTGCCATGGATTACTTTATATATCCACTGTCTATAATCCCTACTTAAACCTTTAGAGGCAGATGTGTTTAGAATTCAGTTTTCTTCTTTAAATTTATAAAGGTAATATTGTGCATATACCACATACATGAAATAGCCGGGGCAGGGCCCTGTAAAAAAACACATTAATATTTCTGCAGCAAACTTTATGAGTGTCCTAGTAGGCAAGATAAAGAATTTAAAAAGGCCTGGTTCAGGTCTGGTTTTCTAATAAATGAGTTACAAAAAGAATCTTTGATTTTCTGAATTTTTTTGGATTTAAGAATTTGATTTAAGAATTTAAAAATTAAGAGATATTATGGACTTGTAATTTTGCTCTCACAGAATTCATTAAACACAAAAGGAGTAAAATCTGGGGAAGGAAGATTTTGAGGAGTCTTTTAAAAAAGGTTAAAGAAAATTACCAGATGCTATCTGGTTCATGTCCACCCAAAGAACACCTGTCCAAGCATAAACAGGATGTTTTCTGCTTAAAAGTCTTTCTCGTGTTGTTTTATAATTCGTATACAACTATCTTTAATAGTCTACAGTGGGTTTTTGGTAATGAATCATCAGCTATTCATAGCCTAAGTAAATTAGAAGTTTCCTTATTTGATTCACTATTAAGATGTAAATGTTAGGGGCGCCTGGGTGGCTCAGTTGGTTAAGCGTCTGACTTGGGCTCGGGTCATGATGTCGTGGTTCGTGAATTCAAACCCCACACTGGGCTCTGTGCTGGCAGCTGAGAGCCTGGAGCCTTCAGATTCTGTGACTCCTTCCAAAAAATAAACATTTAAAAAAAGTTCTTAAAAAGATGTAAATTTTAGGTGAAAACCTGTTTATAGGAATATATATACATACATATGTATATGTGTGTGTGTGTGTATTTTTTTTTAATGTTTATTTATATTGAGAATTTGAGAGAGCACACAAGTGAGGGAGGGACAGAGAGAGAAGGAAAGAGAGAATCTCAAGCAGGCTCCACATGTACAAAGCCCAACAAGGGGGCTCAATCTCATGACTGAGAGATCACAACCTGGGCATGATGCTTAACTGACCGAGCCACCCAGGTGCCCCTCAAAGGTATTTTTTAACAAATAAATGATTGCTGGAATAATACTATATAATTTTGCTGCATATCTACAACTTAAATAGACTTGATTAGATTTTGTCCAGAAGAGACTAAAGAACTTTTAATTTTTCAGTAGGAGAAAATGGTAACTACTCAGCCAATAAACTATGCACTCAAAAATCACACTTCTTGCATATTCATATATTCACTTAATTATCTGCATGGCCACATTATGAAGAAAATTCAAATACCCATTTACTAAGCTGTGGATATTGCTCATTACAGAGAATTTTTACCAACTGACTCATACTTACTATGTTTAAGTGTCCAGAACTTATATGGATCAGAACTACTGTTTGGAAACAATCAAATTAAACATTTTTTTCCCTCCTCTATATTAAAAATGTAAAGATTTTAATAGTGGAATATAATGCAAGTTTTCAAAGGCCTTTCATAGTAGGAAGGGACCTTCAGGAAGCTTCCACAGCTTTTTGGAAGTGACGATAGAATGAAAGCACAGGGTGCCAGGGTGGTTCAGTCAGTTGAACGTCCAACTCTTGGTTTTGGCTCAGGTCATGATCCCAGGGTTGTGGGATTGAGGCCTGTGTCAGACTCCATGCTAAGCACAGAGCATGTTTGGGATTCTCTCTCTTTCTCTCTCTCTCCCTTTGCCCCTCTCCCCTACTTGTGCACTCTGTCTCTAAAAATAAAAATTAAAAATTAAAAAAAAGAGAGAATGAAAGCACAATGTTGCTCTACCAGGAAGAGGTATTCCACATGTCACTCCTGAAGTCTGAGAAACACAGAGCTCATTGAAAACTTAAGAGAAAGAAAAAAATTAACTTCATAGTAATCTCATTCACATATTTTATGATTTGACTATGTTCAAAATGTACAGTATGTATTATATAGATGGACTATTAGAAAAATAACTTGATTGTTCTGGTGTATGTTTGCTAACTTTTAAAAACTGCTATTAGATTTACTGTGGGTTTCTATGGAGTTTTATGGTTCTAAAAATCGTGATCAAAATAAACTATTTTCAGGAGTTTTTTTGGTATTGTTGATTAAAGATTAGTTTTCTAAGACAATTACTTCCTTAAAAAAAGTCTGTTTCAAACTTAGCTAACTTCTTAAAAAAAAAAAACCAAACATTAAAATCTAGATTTTAAAAAAGAATTACAGTTTTTACACATTAAATGGGAGAAAAATCTAAAATATCTTTAAGTAATTTATTTTTTTCTTTTTTTTTAATATTTCTTTTTAAAAAAAAATTTTTTTTAACGTTTATTTATTTTTGAGACAGAGAGAGACAGAGCATGAATGGGGGAGGGGCAGAGAGAGAGGGAGACACAGAATCGGAAGCAGGCTCCAGGCTCTGAGCCATCAGCCCAGAGCCTGACGCGGGGCTCGAACTCACGGACCGTGAGATCGTGACCCGAGCCGAAGTCGGACGCTCAACCGACTGAGCCACCCAGGCGCCCCTTTAAGTAATTTAAAGTAGGGGGATATTCTTCCTCCAATCCCTTACCCACCTCCAACTTATAAAAACCTTACTTAAGAATGTTTTTAAGGAAAAGGAGGAGTGAGAAGATCCATTCGGTTGAGAAATACTTAGTAGTAATCATTTATTCTGTCAATGCACTTCAGTTAAAAACTTCAGAAACACACCCGTTTTTGAACAAGTTGGGTTTACTACTTACTCCTTATGGAGAGGGAGAACACACACTATGGGGATCTGTGGAATGTCTTAGTAAGTAAGACACAGGGTTTAGAGATAACGTATTACAGCATTTGGGCTGGGTTGGGACAATTTTAGGTAGGGTCTAAGGAAGTGGAGATTTGTTTTGGATTAGATACTGTCAGAAATCAAGGCAATTCTAGGAGCGCCTGAGTGGCTCAGCTGGTTGAGCACCTGACTCTTGATTTTGGCTTAGGTCATGATCCCAAGGTCGTAGGATCAAGTCCTGCATCAGGCTCAGTGCTTAGTAGGGAGCCTGCTTGGGATTTCCTCTTTCTCTCTTCCTCTCTCTCTCTCTCTCTCTCTCTCTTTCTCTGCCCCTCTCCCCTGCTTTCATGTGCACTCTCTCTCTCTAAAATTAAAAAAGAAAAAAATCAAGGCAGTTCTATGACAGGGTATCTCAATAAATCTGACCTATGGGGAATGCAGACTAAGGGGGGTGGCTAGAACTGTACTTGGTAAGAAAGTAGAACAGCAGCTACTAATTCAGCAAGAGAAGAGGACGTTTGGTATTTTGTGAGGTGCACAGTGATCTTGCTTGAAGTAGATGTTCCTGTGAGACTATTTATATGTTCTATAGAACAACAGGGCTCAGCTGTGAGCATCGGATCAGTTTGCACTTACAGTGAGCCCTAGTTTAAGAGCTAGATCAGTTCCTCGGTGTCAGGGCTACTTTAATATTTCTTTCTCAATTATAAGCCAGACATTGGTGAAAGGCTCAAGACTGTAAGCAGTCAGATCCTGTGTCAGTTACATATTTATTGCCTCTTAGTTCCAAATTCACTTAGTACATGGTCTAAGCATTTTCTTTTACAGTAAGCACAATGTTAAGCTTTGCCAGTAGAAAGTAATGCTGAGACACTACAGGAAGGAGCTTCTCTTCCTAGTTCCACGGTACAACCGCAGTGTTTTGTTTGTTTTTGCTCCTGTTGCACGGTTGACCCGCAGTGTGGATATGTGAAGACATCTGGTCGTATACTTCCCCAGCCACATGCCGAGTGGGAGTAGTCTCAATGATTGGGCCAGTAGTCATCTTTCCATGGCCCCCCTAACACAGATATCACATACCCAGATTTCATACCCACAGTGGTGTCCTGACAACTTCTGTGTGCCCACTCACCAGCTACAGCTCACTTGTACCTCAGAGGTTTGTTTTCCACTTGCCCAGTGACTGAGGATCAGCTCTGGACCAGGCAACCCATTGACCTTCTCCACTGGGCCGCAACTGCTCTTCAATGAACTACAAACCTCAGCCCTAGGAAATGGGTTACCCTCCAAGTTTGTCCTTCCTTGGGTATCTGTTAAGAGTTTTCTTCATATCTTTTTTTAAAATTTTGTTTAATGTTTATTATTGAGAGAGAGAGAGATAGAGCATGAGCAGGAGAGGGGCAGAGAGAGAGGAAGACACAGAATCCAAAGTGGGCTCCAGGCTCTGAGCTGTCAGCACAAAGCCCAACGCAGGGCTTGAACTCACGAACCATGAGATCATGATCTGAGCCGAAGTTGGACGCTTAACCAACTGAGCCACCCAGGCGCCCCTCTTTACGTCTTTATAGTCACTTTCTATTATAGCTTAGTCATTCTTCATATTACATTTCTCTGTTTAAAGTACAGATGTGGTTTAATCTGTTTCCTGATTGGACCTAGGCTGAAAGGTCCAGGGTTTTAAGCAGTCAAATCAAATGCCTAATAGCGTGGCCACTTTTTTTTTTTTTTTTTTTTTTACTATTGGTAGGAAAAATGTTCAATCTTATAGAAAAAAAATTCTTCTAGTAATGGCAAGTAGCACCCTGGGCTATTTTCTGGTTTGATTATGGAAAACTCTCACATGGAGAGTGAAAATCAATCATAGACTTTTCCCTCTTCTACCAGACACTGAAAGACTGATATAAATGGTTTATATTTCCTTCAGCACAATTCTCCCACTTGCTGTGGATATTCTATGTTTATTGTTTCCAGTTCTATGTTTTCTTCAAGACTGGCTGAAATGTCACATCCTTTTTAATAAGGCAATTACTTAGTGGAAACAAGACAATTCTTTTTAACTGAATCAAGAAATAAAAGAGCTTTCTTTTTTAGGTATGATTTGAGATATTTAAATATTTTAGGAAAATTATTTTTTCTTTGATACTCAAAGTGGTGAATGTGTAAAAGACATTATTTTCAAATTTAAGACATCTGTCAGCATGGCATATGAGGCTCTTCATGATGTGTCCCTTTCCTACCTCATTTCTTACCACCACCCCACAGGCAGTCAAATAATTTGCCTATAGTTCATTCACTGAATCTAACATGTTTTCATAGGTTTCTGTGCTTCTGTATACACTTTTTCTCTGCCCAGGAGGTCCTTTCCCCTGTAGTGTCTGGCTAAGTTCCACTTTTTCCTTAGGTAACAGTTCCTTTGCAAAGCCTTCCCTAAATACTTATCATTGCTAGAGCCCCATCTACATGTTTCCACAGTACCCTAACTTTATTTCCATCAGAGTGATTATTCATCTCACTAAAACTATTACAATTCTATTATAATTATCTGTTTATGTGTCTGTCTTCCTTACTGTACCATCATCTGCCAGAGAACAATGACTGTATTTTTAATCTCACAATTTTCAGAACTTGGTATAGGGCCTACTACGTAGTGAGTGGTCAGTAAATGCATGTTAAGAAATTAATAGGTTGGGGTGCCTGGGTGGCTCAGTTGGTTAAGTGTCCAACTCTCAGTTTCAGCTCAGGTCATGATCTCATGGTTTTGTGAGTTCAAGCCTCATGTGGGGCTCTCTGCTGACAGTGCAGAGCCTGCTTGGGATTCTCAGTCTCTTCCTCTCTCTGGCCCTCCCCTACTCGCCCTGTCTCTGTCTCTCTCAAAATGAATAAACTTAAAAAAAAATTAATATGCTAATATCTAAGGTAAGCAAAATAAAATAAAGCTATTTGGATATTTAAAAAATTATGCTTTACCACATTATACAGAATATACTGTCAAAAATTTGCCTCACAGTGGCTTATATGCAGACTTTGAGATGGCCCTGCCTCCGCCATCTCAGCCCCTTTCTAACCAGTGTCATTGTTTTGTTTTTTTAAATTTTTTTTAAGGTTTATTTATTATTGAGAGACAGAGAGAGAGACAGAGCATGAGCATGGGAGAGGGAGAGAGAGGAGGAGACAGAATCCGAAGCAGGCTTCAGGCTCCAGCTGTCAGCACAGAGCCCGACGCAGGGCTCGAAGTCACAAACCGCAAGATCATGACCTGAGCTGAAATCGGACGCTTAACCGACTGAGCCCCCTAACCAGTCATTGTAAAGAACAAGGTCAGCCCCACTGGGACAGCTGAGGGGTCTGCAGTTAGACCTGAGGCAGAGGGCACAGGACATGGAGTGGCACAAGGCAGTTCCAGGGTTGGCTGGTGGCTCAGTGTCCCAGGGGGAGGCCATGTCTAATGAGATTTGCATACTGCAAAGTGCTGCCAATGGAGGTAATGAGGCTGGTAGTGTTCAGCACACCTTTGGTGAACATGATGATAGAGCTGGAAGATTACACACCTACAATCCTGGGTGCAGTGACTGGTTACCACTTGATGTCACCTGATGCTGGCTTTGAGGCCTCTAGCACATGCATAATTCGGCTCATCTCTCTGGCTCCAGAAATTCATCTCAGATACTGCCAACAATGTCCTACAATATTGCAAAATGAAGAGGATAGCCTCTGGAAGCTCTCAAAACAAGAGCAAGAATTACAAGTTTTCTTTCTTTTTATTTTAAGTAGGTTTTACACCCAGTGTGGAGCCCAACGAGGGGCTTGAACTCATGACCCTGAGACCAAGACCTGAGGTGAGATCAAAAGTTGGATGCCTAGGGGCGAATGGGTGGCTCAGTCAGTTAAGCGTCTGACTGTGGCTGAGGTCATGATCTTGCAGTTCACAAGTTTGAGCCCTGTGTCAGGCTCTATATAGACAGCTCAGAGCCTGGAGCCTGCTTGAGATTGTGTCTCCCTCTTTCTCTGCCTCTCCTCTGTTCACACTTTCTCTTTCTCTCTCTCAAAAATAAATAAACATTAAAAAAAAAAAAAAGAGTTGGATGCCTAACCAACTGAGCCACCCAGGTGCCCCAAGGATTACAAGTTTTCTAACAAAAGAGAACCTGACGCTTGACCTCAGCAAGTATGGTTTCAAAGTGAAGAACCTGTGCCACACTTCACTTGAGCTAACCTAAACATGCTTGTTTGTCCCCTTGTCCCCACACTGACCTGTTTTCATAATAAACTATTATAACAGCAACAAAGATTGCCTAAAGCTCATGAAGATATTACAAAAGACAGAGTGCAAATGCAAATCAATATGAAAAAGTTCAACCTCAAAAATTCAATGGGGGAAATGAACCACATTTTGCTTATCATGTTGACAAAGATTTGAAAGAAAATCACAATAAAGGTGTGGAGGAAAAAGTATTTTCACAAGTTGGTAGAGCTTTCTATTTGGCAGTATCTATCAAAAGCTTAAAAATATATAGATCAGGGATGCCTGGGTGGCTCAGTAGGTTAAGCACCTGACTCTTGGTTTCAACTAAGGTCAGGATCTCACAGTTTGTGAGTTCAAGCCCTGCATCAGGCTCCACACTGACAGCACAGAGCTTGATTAGGATTCTCTCTCTCTCTCTCTCTTTTCCTCCCCTGCTCGGGCTCTCCCTCTCTCTCAAAAGAAATAAATAAACTTAAAAAAACCCACTAAATTAAAAAAAGAATGGACTAAAATAATGACATATGGAATAAATTAAAAATATACATACAGGGGCGCCTGGGTGGCTCAGTCGGTTGAGTGGCCGACTTCAGCTCAGGTCATGATCTCGCGGTCTGTGAGTTCGAGCCCCGCATCGGGCTCTGTGCTGACAGCTCAGAGCCTGGAGCCTGTTTCAGACTCTGTGTCTCCCTCTCTCTGACCCTCCCCGTTCATGCTCTGTCTCTCTCTGTCTCAAAAATAAATAAACGCTAAAAAAAAAAAAAATTAAAAAAAAATACATACAGATAAGATCATTTAACCTATCAGTTCCAATTCTAGGAATTTATCATTTAAGTGTACAAAAATATATGTACATAATATTTTATGTATAAAGTATCATTTATAACAGTAAATTATTTGTAATATCCTAAATATCTAGCAAGAGGAATCTGGTTAAAATAATTATGGCCAGTTATATAATGGGATATACTGGACCTATTAAAAGCACATCTATATTA